>NW_020229961.1:514300-1156800 GCF_003227715.2 Harpegnathos saltator | reverse complement strand
GGATGTGATGGGTCTGAATTTCCCGGTCAAGCAGATCACGGTAATCCCAATGGGGATCTGTCTGGGCGAATTGACGGGCGTTCACTCGCCGGACAGTCACGTACCACCGGTCGACGACTCCACGTCCGTCGGCGCTTTCCACGATGATTATCTCTTCACTTTCGTCTTGCCGGCGATCATCATCTCCATCATGCTCATCGGGGCGGGAATCATCGCGTGTGTCTTGTACAAGCGAAGACGCAGCGGGAAGATGAGCGTCAGCGAGAAAGACGAGGAACGGCAGAGTTTCCGCAGCAAGGGAATTCCCGTGATATTTCAGGATGAGCTCGACGAAAAGCCAGATCCCGGTGAGCGACTCTCGGCGATGTTGACTTTGAGAGGGTTTTTTTTTCTTTTTCTTCCAATGATGTCACTTTGCTGACACGGTTTCGTTGATGTCTTGTTTCAGGAAACAAATCGCCCGTCATTCTGAAAGAAGAGAAGCCACCTCTTCCACCGCCCGAGTATCAGAAGGCCGAGGACGGGGCCGACGTGCCGATGCTGCCGAAGGAAAACTCCGAGGAACCGTATCAGCCGCCACCGCCGTTCGCCACGAGTCGCGACACCAATCGGCAAAATCGTCCGAAACCGACCCCAACGTACAGAAAACCGCCCCCGTATGTGCCTCCCTAACAAAATACGGTGCACTCGCCTACGCGCAAATATATGCTAGCAATGCTCGGAGACTCACCGATACATATGCAAAACCAAAACAATTATAAAAAGCAATCTCATATTGGCGACGACGACGACGATGACGTCGACGATGATCGTGGGGCTCTGAACGTTTATAGCGATGTTTGAAGGACTTCCATTCACCGTCCGGTTCAATGAAACAATGTACCGCTCGCGAGACGTGAATGGTAGTTGCTTCTCTCTCTGCGCGAAGACTCTGGACTCGCACGTTTTTACTTATTTTCTATGTAACGGCAACGGCAACGTCAGCATCGATTTCACGTGTAATGCGTACGAAAAAGAATCAAGGACCCCCCACGGTTTCGACATTCGATCAACACGCACTCCATCTCTCTCTCTCTCTTTCTCGACCGTCTGGTATCTCATGGGAAAAAAAAGGGAAGTTTTCTAGGAAGTATGGGATTAATGAATCACGTGTTGCCTTTCGTAAAAAAAAAAAAAAAAAAAAAAGAAAGAAAAGAATTCAATTGTAGGGAAGGATCCACGTCGAACTCGATACGCGAATTATTTAGTTTAGATCGTTGTAGAACCGATAACATGCGGTAGGGTAAACATATTTTATTCGACATGTGGTAGCATTCGAGACAGCGCAACGATACTCATAAATATTTCAACAATCAGTGCCATTTATTAAGCAATAAGGGTATCCGACTGTGAATAACAGCATGTACTGTAATTAATACGGTTCTACGGATTTGCTGCAATTATATTGTTACAGAGCCTCCGGGTATCAGGAACGACGGACTTAACGAAATACAACGTGTATAACACTGCCAGAACGACAAACGCACGATATAACGTCGCGAAGCGAGCCAGTTTTTATCCGGCTATCTATAAACACACACACACACAATATATTTCCGATCTCTTTCCCTCGTCAAAAACCCTCCATTTGTTAGAATAGTCCCTGGCAAATTGAACGAGGCGAAATTATTGGACGTCGCTCTCGCGAGAACGAATGAACTAGCTCACTTGGCGATCGCTATTACTTAAGGAGAAACAAAAATATCGGAGAGAAGTGAAACGTTTTTTGAGACATAATTTAAAGGAACGATTACATGCAATGCCATTGCAAAGTGACAGCAAATGCTTCCATTGGCACGGTAGGCCATGCAGATAAGAAGAAGAAACTAATGATAATATATATATATATACATACACACACAAATATAAATATATATATATATATATATATATATAAATATGTATATTACCTATTTGCCGTTCGATAGATAACAGTCTGCAGTTACTTAGGACAGCGTAATTTAAATACTGCCAGATCGTTGTTAGCATTTACTTCTTTCCTTTTTTTTTTCCTTTTTTCCTTTTACACACATGGCAAACGAACGACCGAGGAAAATTCATCCGTTCCGTTCGTTCTCACGCACAATTGTTCTCTCATCGTTAACCGCATTGCAACCTTTCTGATTTCACAGTGAAAGAAACTCGTTGGTTTCCTCACGAACTTGCATCGTTTTACGAACGCGTACGAACGAGTTAGCACCGAAAGGTTAACTCAGAACAAAAAAAGAAAGAAACACCGATGCGCACGTACATAAAGGCGAGACTATTTAATTTAGATCTTACATAGTTACCAAGCCAAAAAATAATTAATATTTAAAAAGAGGGTGGTGTGGATAAGGTAATAAGAACGTGTTTTTAACCGCGAGAAACGTGGCTCGCACTCTTTGTGGGCGCATTTTTATAATGGTTTTTGTAATTTTTTAACCGCCGTTTTTTATCGCGCGACACACACACTCATCGTTTGTATGTCCGGTGCGCGAAAGAGTGCGGGGTATGGTACGGGTACGTATGCAGCCGTTTCTTCAATACCTCGATAGTTTCCTGATATTTTTGAAAGGAAATACGAGAAACGAAATAAAAAAAAGGGAGAGTAGGGAGAGAAGGAACAGAAGGAGAAGGAGGAGGAGGAAGAGGAAGAGGAAGAAGAAGAAGAAGAAGAAGAAAAAGAAGAACTTCTCACGCGTCCCGAATCCGGGGACTCATTTCGTCGAGCGCGTTGTCGCGCGTTGTCGCGGGGTGATGAACGAATCGACGAATTTGCGGGCGCGCGTCTATACCGGTGTGAATGCTGATGATCAATACAGTATGCAAGAGCGGAGAATGTTTCGTGTATGCAAGCTAAATTACGATCTAATGTATCTAATATATTAATTCATGTCTTTGTAACGTAGGTGATTTAAGTATATGCCGTGACAATTGAATATTTTACACGCCATCGCTCGTATCTTGTTTATCGCAGAATTATATGGAGGAGAAAGGGGAGGGGGAGGAGATGCAATTGCTACTCACATGCGCGTATCACTTCATGGTAGGTAAGAGTGTACGTATGTATTATTATTATTTTTATAACATACGAGTAAAGAGCTTCTGTGTGTGTGTGTGCGTGTGCGTGTGTGTGTGTGTGTGTGTGCGCGTGTGTGTTAAATTCTCGGTTGACCTGAACGTAACGATCTATACTATCATAAGGTGGGATTATTTAGCAATTGCAATATTCCTTTGTGCGCGATCCTCGGAGAGTCGATGCTAAATCCGCGGGTTCAAATCCATCGCGTCACTTTTTGCCAAATCAAAATTATCATTGTTGTTTCAGCCAACATCTTCCTCCACAAAGTAATAATGCAACCCGGCCGATCGAGGCCGAACGCTATTTTATGGTAGTATAGCATACTCGCGTATACCCGAGCGCTTTGGATTCTCGACGAATTAGTGAAAACTATTACGAAGAGCTTTATATTCCGTCTGTGATCTGCGGTAAACAAGCAACAGCCTCTCTCATATCATGCTTCTAATCATATCATTGCTCCACGCGTATCCTTTAATCAGCGCTGCAATTGTGTTTACTTGTGAAAATGATTATGTATGATAAACGTGTACGATAATTTATAAGATAGGGAGGGACAACACGCAAGCTGGAGGACAAGCAGTCCTCCGTGACGAGGTGAATTTCACAAAGAACATATTGCTAAGCAGCGACTATTCTGGCCTGTGTGTGAGATTCGAGAGAAGAAAATGGATCGAAAGTATTTTATAACTGTGTAAAAAGAAAGAACGGCAAAATGTGCACTAACGCGACCACCGTGGCTTATCGTATATTCGGCCGCTTTCTCAGAAATCGGGCTAAACGGCAGGCGCGAAGTTAAAAAGTTTCACTGCGGAAGAAACGGGATAGGGGGGGGGGAGGAGGGAAGGAGAAAGAGAGCAAGATCCATCTCGCATCGCCCATACGAAGAGGAAGGAGAAGAAGAAGAAGAAGAAGAACAAGAGGACGTACGTTGTATACATAGCTACATATACCTAAGAATAACGTATTGTGACTGGGATTTTCAGATTATTTTTATTCTGCTATAGAGAGCTTCGGTATATATACCACGTATATCGAGTAAAGCGTGTTTGCGTTGGTGTAATGATCGCGCGAAACGGCGTTTCGCGACGAGCTACGTACGAACGTCGTTTGCGCGCACGTCGCGTCCCATCGCCGGGATGACGGAGTTGTCGACCACTTCTTATTCTTTAAGTTCGCTAAACGACATATCTCGAAAGCGAAAGAGAAAGAGGGAGGGAGAGAGAGAGAGAGGGAGGGAGGGAGAGAGAGAGAGAAACAAAAGAAAGGTACCGGGCGAGCGCTCCAAGTTGGAGCGTGCGAGACGGTACCGCTCCGTCGCGAAAGAATAAATGGGAAGAAAACGTATCGAATTAATAATATACATATACAAATATCTTTACGACAAGTACTATATGCTAAACACGTGTAAAGTTAAGAGTTAATAAAATCATTTTAGGGTACTCTCTGCGTCTCCTCGTCTTCCCGCTTGATGAGTCTCTCCCGAGACTCGCGACAGCGAGTAATCAGTCTGCACATATATAATGAGTCTGCGGGCGGATTTGCGCAAGTAATTGCGCGATCATACTTCGTTTCACGCGTTGGTACACCGCGCGGCGTAAGTTTGCGTGCTGTTAATAGTATTAGATATGATTTTCCTCCGTTTCTCTTTCCAGACGCTTCTCGACGATATTTCCTCGGATACGATCGGATCGATCACCCTCGCGTGTGACACGTCGTATCAGAGGCATTGTTACGTATTTGCACTTGCACTTGCAGAGATTCTTGCGCGCTCAACGCCTCGCGAGCAGCGCGAGCAGCGCGAGCAGCAGTCCTCGTTACAGTGCGTGTGAAATTCATGCCGATTGGAAGAAACGACTTCGTACTTTCATCACGTGGATTACGGCTCGCGTGGGACGCGTTAGACGTTGACGCGCGTAACCGGGTACTCCAATTCTTTCGGTTATGTAAGATCTTGAAGACCGCGCGCTGTACAATACGACATATCTTCCATTCGCCTCACGAAGCACTCCGAGTCGACATGCAAAATAGTTTTGCGTCGCGCGGAATTACGTCACTCAGACGAATAAATACATGCCTCGTTGTCTCGCGCGCTTCAGGCAAGGCTACGTATATCGCGAGGGGACCGGGGAAACGGTGGGATTTCAAACGGGGCGTATTGATAATTCTCTCGAAAATAACGATACCGCCGCGCGCTCTTTATTTGCGCGAGGATGAACGGTAAGCAGCTGTTTGCGCGAGAAGGATCGTGCTTTTCGCGCACCGACCTACATTTCTACCTGTCGACTACCGCCGCGCGTCTTTCTGTTTTGCAATTTAAATTTCCCGATACGAGGAGAAACTGGAGATAACGTGCAGACGCGAGTCGCGGAAGGACATGTGAGGACACGTCTCGATCTCGATCTCGATTGTTCATATTCACGATCCGTTTGTATGTCGTTTTATATCGAACCGTCTCCGTGATAGCGCGCGTAGCACGCGAAGAGCTAAGAATCGCGTCGCTCGTGCCTGACCGGAAGAAATTCGTTACGATTCACCGCGACTCAAGGATTGATCGAAGCGGGAAGATAAACGGTAAATGCTGCCTCTCGACACGCGCACGCTGCAACGTCGCCAACGTGAAGAAGAGAGGCTTGTCTGCCGCGAGCGTGTCTTGAGACGCGAGATCCGCCGGGATACTCGGGATTTTTATCGCGCGCACAGCTGGCCAGGATCCTCTTATCGCTGTAATAAAGACGAAATTGTGTGACGCAAAGTTACACGCGCCTGACATGTTTTCTCATGACGGCTATTTAATCACCCGGCTATACAATGGTGCCTCCACCAATGATAAAAACGGACAGACACGTGTTACATTTCTTCAGGAACTGAGTCACCGCCGAGACATCAACGCGACACAATAACACGCAACGACGAAGACAACCGCTTCGCTTTCGTCTTTATTCGGTGAAAGCGATCCGTAATCTTATCTCGATGTCGCGCGGCGATGAGAACTCGTCGTCGTCGACCAAACGCTCGCCCGGTATCGTCAGCTATCGAATCGACGCGTTTCCTACAGTTATCGCCGCGCGACACGCTGTACAGTTTATGTTATCTATCCGCGATAAAGGTCGCTTCGCTGAACAGAAGCGCGATAACCTAGGTCGGAGGACGAAGCTCGTGGCGAAGCGACGAAAGCGCGTCGAACGGCACAGACGGTTTGCCAAACTGTCTCATCAATTCGTTCTCTCACGCGAACGTCCTCTTTTCCCCCGAAGCAGAGGCTGACAAACGCGCGCGGCTCGAGTTCCCGTGAATATTTCAAAACACGCCGCGGAAATGTGCGCGAGGGCGACACACGCTGTTCATCGATCATCTCGATCCATCTCGCACGTGTATCTGTATCTGTACGACGGGGGAGCACAAGGCATGGCAGGGGAGCGCACGTGTAAATATTTACCGGCGCATGCGTGACGACTAGCTCCGGCCGGAGCGGTCACGTGACCGCGCGCGGTATAAAACGATGCCGATGCGCCGGCCGGTATTACAAGCGCAGAAAACTTCCGCAGGAGTGGACACGAGACGACGCGCGGGGCCGCTTGGCGCGAGCTCGCGAGAAAACAAAGGCGAGATTAGAAGAGCGAGCTCAGAGGCGAGGGAGAAACGCGCGCACGGCGATTGACGCGCGATTGAGGAAAGTCCGTCGAACGCGCGCGGCGCGCTCCTCCGTGCACGAGCAGGAGAGAAGCGCGCGCTTCTTTCGCTTCCGGCCTGAAGTTGGCGGAAAATCGCGGGTAATCTCGCGGCGCGGCGCGGCGCGGCGAGTAGCAGCGACGCTCTCGATCTCGAGTCGCGCCGTTGGGGCGACCGTTGAGCGGCGACCTGGAGGCATCCTCTCGACGACGCACCGTAGCGACCGGCGATCGCTGGGCGCCACTGCGAGCTCAACCGTGCCGAAACACGTGCGGCGCGGCCAGGCAAGACGAGCGGCTGCAGACTCTACTCGGACCTCAGCTTCGCGGATCTCAATTTTTCATAGTTCGCCCGTGACCAGCGCTATCGGCGATGGGCGCCAAGAACGAGTGGGACTACTCCATCGAGAACGGTGAGTGCAGCAATCGTCTTTCCGCAGAGTCTCGCCGTCGCTGTCTCACGCGTTTCCTCTCGAATTTCCGTTGCGTCTTATTCTTTACTGCTTCGCGACGTTCTGTGTGTGTGTGTGTGTGTATACACAACCGCGATATTCTTCCGCGACATCGAGGTTATGAAAATGTTGAGTAATTGCGTGAATAATTGAAGAGAGACAGATAACACACACGCGTGGAAGTGACAGGAGGATCTCCTCGAGGAAAGCCCTCGAGGAGAGAATCTCGGAGGGAGGCGTGCCACGCGGGAGTTTAAAATTGTTTAACTCTCCGCTCGATATTTCGAAGCGCGAGTGTTTATTGTTTACTACGGCGAGTTTGTCTAAAGAGCAATTTCAAATGTACCTTCGGAGTGATATTTGCTAAAAAAAAAGAGAAAAGAAAAAACAGAAAAAACACCGCGCTCGGCGAGGCGAGGAACTCGCCACGAGCGTGAGCGAATATTCTCGAAGCACGTTTGGAACGGCAAAAGTATCCCGCCGGGACACAATTTCCCCGACGTACGACAAACGCGACAGGCTCGGCTTGTCCTTCCGCGGCTGGTATTTGCGCGCTGATTACGCCGTCGTAAGATTTCTCCTCCACCCTCGCGTACCGTCGCGGATGCGTAATGAGCACACATCGAAATTATCGATTGTCCATTCTGTCACGACATGCATCGTGGATACGAGCATCGCATCGCATCGCAGCGTGTGCCATGCACGCACCGCTGCCGTATTTCTCAATTTAACGTTACGATCGTCCGTCGTTACGGTCAGCCCGTCGCCGCTGGGCGTACCTCGCTCTCTCGCAACTTGAAATTAAGCACGACGAGCGCATGCACGCATGCATGCATACGTGATAACTCCTATCGCCGGAGTTAATTGAATCGGCCGTCGCATAAGAGAGGCGATAAAGCGACTTTGGCGCAGGGGTCAGCGGGAATCGCGGCTTCTTTCCCGAGAGAGGGTATCGCGCTGTGAAAAACAACGCGCTCTCGAGAAAGCGCTCGGCCTCGAGTAGAGGAAAAACACTCGCGTCAAACACTCGGAAAGTTTCCAATTAAAAGCGGAGCGTGCGATTTTCGCGCAAAAGCCCCTCTCCCATCTCAGCCTCAAGTCTCTCAGCCGTAAAGCCATTTTGTATATTTGTTTCGCGACTCCTCTGTCTCTTCCTCTGTCTCCTTCTTCATCTACCGGATAGTGAAAAGTTGGCCGATAAGTTTGGCCGCTTCTTTTCATCTCAATGCTTCGTCGCGCGCGCCTTTCCAAGGGCTGTGTCAAATGTGACGACAATAACAAAACATATTGGCCGCACGTGTAAACCTTTCTCAACGTTATTCCCAAAGTTTCTCCTCTTTCTTTCCCCTCCCTCCCTCTCTCTCTCTCTCTCTTTCTCCTATATCAAAGTCCCGCGAGAACTTTGTGTATGACTTTAATAATCTCGTGATATCAGCTTGTTTCCTCACGAGTCCCCTTATCGCGATGTTATCCTCGGCGACGTTAACTTTGCAATTAACAATATTGCGTATCTCGTTGAAAACACTCTCACTCTTGCGTAACGATCCGCGCGCACGTGCGCGCGCGGGGGAACGTCCCGAATTATCTGCTCGCAAATAACGGGCGTTACTTTGAGCGGCGGTCATCAAGCGCGATTATCACTGCGCTCCGCGCACGAGTCGCCGGCGCGCGGCGCGGCGGTGCGTTGTCGCGCTATTTGTTAATTAATTGGTCCGCATCTCGCGCGCCGTACGGCGACGTAGCCGACAGACAAAGAGGGAGCGTCGCTCCGTCGGCGGGCCAAGCGTCGACGTGCATCCGGTGCGGGTCGCATGCATGCGTTTCTTCCCCAGGCTCATTAGTCGCTCGGACGTTTTTCGGGGTCATCTTTCGACTCGGTTTCCGGATGGCACCGGCGCGGCCGGAGGCTCACTGACCCGCGGCCGCGTTGTCTTCGCCGTCGAATGCAGGGCGAGCCGGCCGTGCCAAGCGTTACGGGGGTGCTTTCTCAGCCTTCGCGGAACACGCGGCACGACTCCGTGGGTAAATGAAAATCAATAGTTTTCTTCCGTACTCTAGGCCGATGCACCTGTTCCCGCGGAAAGTACAGCCGCGCACCGGCACACCACACACCACACACACCACTGCACGTGCAGGCGATCACGCATACAGAGGCGGGGGGTCGCAGACCCAGTTTCACTTTGTTCCGCCGGGTTGCCTTGCCGTGCATGCCCCCGAAACGCCCTTAATCTCGAGTCAATTTGTCAGCGCTATCTTTCAGCCGATTGCGAGCGACGGCCGCCCGCGCGCGCGCGCGCGCGCGCGCGCGGACGCTCGCGCCGCGATCGCGAGTATCGCGAGTTTCTCATGCAGCGCGGCGCAGCGGGGGATCGGGATCGCTGCCAAAATCGTAGATAGAGCGAGAGAGAAGCTCGTAGAGCTCGCGATGATTAAGTCATTTGGCTGCTAAGCGGCTGGCTCGGCCAGCGCGACTGGGAAAGGCTCGTTGCTTGAAATTGATCGATGTATTTGGCCGTCATAAATTATTTCCGAGAATCCGCCCCGTTCCCACGATGACTCTTGAGCAATTGCGGCTTACCGTTTAGCCGCGCGACACGGGCGGCTTTGTCTTACCCGGGGATTTATATCTTGTTTGCGGTCTCGCGAAGATCGGGGAATCTCCGGTCAGGAGGAATCGGTAACGCCGATAACGATTTACGTGAGATCGGTGCTTTTGACGATTTGCACGCGATTATTTATTCTCTTTTTATTCTCTGCCTCCCATTCTCTCTCTCTCTCTCTCTCTCTCTCTCTCTCTCTCTCTCTCTCTTGGGTATGACGCGATACGATCAGTACCGTTATCGGCATGTCGAAGTGACTCGTGACCGAGTCCGCGAGTCGAGATTCTTCAGCGGGAGGACCGGGTCGTTAAGAGATTAATGTGTGCGATACTGAGGTTCTCCGATTGCACTTGTGTTTGCATACTTGTGTGTGTCACGCGGTACTGCGGTGTCTCTATCGATTTAGGTTGTCGCCGAGGTGAACGCTCGATTTCAATCGAATGCCCGGTCCGCGGTAGAAATATTTTCATTCCACTTCTCTTCCGGCCGCGTCGTGCGTCGTGTATTCGAATATCGCCGGATATTGCGCAATCGCGACGGCTGATGACCTTAAGATCGCGGAATCAGAAATCCGCCTCGAAAGCGGACGCGAGAGCGATTACGCGATCCTCGGTTTCCCGGGTTGTCGCAAGAGAAAGAGAGAGAGAGAGAGAGAGAGAGAGAGTTTCGCGAAATCGCGAAGGAGAAACTGAGGGGAATTGTGGTCAAGTGCATCTCATACATCGGCCATTTGTACATGAGAAAAAGGAACGTCAGTTTGTGCAACTAAATAGAAAACAAGTGAAAACCCAGGGGAGAGAAATCGAAAAATCTTAGTCTGAAGATTTGACTGCCGTAAAACTCGGTTCAGCTAAACGCTAAAGCCTTACCTACAACTTATCTGTACTTCTTGCTTTCTGTTTCTGTTTCCTCATCTCTTTCTGACTTAAACCTTATATCTCAAGATAGAAAAAGATAAAGAATATAGGAAACAGAATATAGAAAGCGGAAGCATATTCTGGACGAAGCTTTCCATATTCTGGATTCTCTTCTGTCACTAGAGGTGATTCTAAAAGCGGTTTGCAACCAATCAGGAGGACCAATAAGCTACTTTTACAGTCACTTTTACGATGAAAGAGAGTTGAGGATATGAGCCTACGTATAAGCAAAACAGTCGAATCATGCAGAAATCTCCTGCAAGAATCTTCTTCCCGTCTTCGCAGCCGAGTTCTCGTCGTCGCTGCCCAGAAAATCAGTTGCGCGAAATGAGCATTATTTCGCGCGCGGTCGGCGCGTTTTCCACTCGTGTTTGTCCTTAAGTCCTCCGGTCTTTCCCGAGGCTCGTCGAGTCGCAAGGAAGAAACGGCATCGAACGGTCATTTGCCGTCTCGCATAAGACCGCCGCGAACACGACGGGGATTTGAGTCGTCATTTTGGAGCGTCGAGAAAATCGTTCGTCGTAATTTCCCGACGGTCAAAAATCCCCTCGATTGCCACGGCCAGACACTTGGGCGAATTCACGTCATGGAGCGAACGAAAGGACAAAAAGAAGAAGAAGAAGAAGAAGGAAGACTCTTGACGCAAATCGCGCGGGCGATTTTCTCTTTATTTTTATTCATCGGCTTTTCTTTCTATTCTTTCTATTCCAGCGGCAAGGACGACTCGCCTGTGCGATTATTCTCACAACCGAACGGCGGAAGGATAATCGTCGCGCTTAGTCCGACGAATATATCTGTCTGAGAGAGATCCTCGCTCGCAGCGCCATCGGCGGCGTTTCGCGCTTGAAAACTAACCGGTCAAGAAAGCGCGCAACTGCATCGCCGCGCGTTTTATTATACGACCCCGTTTATCCTCCAACGCGGGAATGCCACCGCGTGACCGCCGCTCTCAATGTCACCGACGGATTTATTACGCTCTTACGCCTACTATAGTGACTAATTCGTCTCGCTAATGCGTCCGACTCCTGCGCCTCTCTCGGACGACAAGGTGCCGGGCGTCGTGTTCCGAGCGTCTCTCCTCTCACTGACCGCATCGCCTGGATCTGGATCTTTCTTATTACGTAAGACGATGCATCGACGACGCGTTATCGCGAACCATCAACGGCGCATTTCGCGCTCGTGTTTTCCTTCTCCTTTTTTCATTTCGCAATGTCGAAATTTCGTCAGCTCGAGTCCGCGCTTGGGATACGCGCGCGAGGTACAGTCGCGCGTATCGACGAGATACGATCGGACGCGAGTTTTTCCCTTTTTCTCCTTCTTACGGACGAGCTACTATCGATGTCGTGGACACGCGTAGTCTGCGACGGGCGATCCAATTATTATTGCATACGCGATCGCAGTTCGATGACAATGACTCGAGGGGAGCTCTCTCTCTCTCTCTCTCTCTCTCTCTCTCTGTCTCTCTCTGTCTCTCTCTCTCTCTCTCTCTCTCTCTCTCTCTCTCTCTCTCTCTCTGTCTGTCTCTCTCTGTCTCTCTGGAAGAAAGGAAGGAAGGAGCCGCAAGAAAGCTCGCTCGAGCGAGCGAGAGTGATCGCATCGGAGAGTCAGTCAAGTGACGCGTGCATGATGCACGCGCTGCATGCATCAAGCGCGCACTTGTGTGCCGCATATTGTGTCACACACTGTGTCACGTGTGTGATCTTAGAATTGAGCCTGATCACGCGCTGAAGCTGACGATTGCGAAATTCCTTTTCTTGGCATCCGCGCTGTGTGTGAGATCGATCGGCCGCGCGCGCGCGCGCGCGCGCGTATTCTATTTGCGCGTATCGCCCGTAATGTGTGCCATCGGGTATATTTTTCACGAGGCTCTCTCTCTCTCTCCTTCGGCCTCGGATTCGAGCTCTCCCGCTGAAAGACGCCTTCGACATCTAATTACACACGGCAAATAACGCGGAGATCACGTGCGCCGATAAGGAGGTGATTAATGCGCCGGGGCACGTGACGTACGTCGCGGCGATAAGGAACACGTGATATTATTAAGGATAATCGGCTCGATCGGCTGTCGCTGAAGATTCATACTGGCGCGCCGAAGTGCTTCGCTCTGTCACTTCTCTCACGGGCAAATTGACCGAAATCTCACGCGGGACGCGCGATCGATTGTATCGATGCGTTTCAATGAGCAGCGGGCTTACGTAAGACCGGCGCGGCGCGACCTTCCGCGGTCAGCTTTTAGCCACTTATCGTCGTTTCTCGCTAATCGCACGTCGCACCTAGCGCAAATATACCGTTGCTTTCGCCGCGTTTTTCGCGCTAGCGTGAATTAATTAAGCCGTCACGGCAAATACGGGTGCAGCGCTCGGAGCTGCGAAGATACGAAGGAACGGTTCAGAAGCTTCTTCGATAAGAGGGAAGTTCAGTCACGCCTACGCTCGTGTCTCCGCATGTGACGAGCTTTCTCAGGTCGCGATGAATTCGAGACGAGAGAGAGAGAGAGAGAGAGAGAGAGAGACACTCGTGCTTACGAACAATGCTATCTCGCCGACGCGAGCGTACCTAGCGTACCTGAAGACCGAAGGCTCGCTTCGAAATCGATCGAGCGAGGACGGTGGGAGCGGAGATTATCAATTGTACTTCTCTACTTGTCGTCTCCCGCCGATCGCGCGTTACCTTCTCGATCGCGCGACGATCGCGCGACGACAACGCGCAATCTCTCTTTGGGCCCCTTTCCGGCCTCCACAACCTGGGCTGACTTTCGTTTTCGTTGCAGGCCCCAGCACGTGGGTGACCAAGTTCCCCATGGCGGCCGGCTCGAGGCAGAGCCCGGTGAACATCGAGACCTCTCGGGCGGAGTCTGACCACGAGGCCCTTAGCAGCAAACCCCTGCGATGGAAGTATCCGGCAACGGCCTCACGGACGCTGGTTAACCCCGGCTACTGCTGGCGGGTGGACGTCGACGGCGAGGGCACATGTGAGGAGTAGCGCTGCTCACTCCCTTATCTTTATCGTTATTATCCCTCGAAGCGTTCTCCGAATAAGAAGGACGCTTTATCGCGCTCCCGGAGTTTACCTGCCGCTCGCCTGGAAAGCGCCATTAACATATTTAACGAGGACCGCTCGCTCGCGGAGGTGAACAGCACCCAACGGCGCGCGCGCGCGCGCGCGCGCGAAGAACGCGCGAGCAAAAGAAATCTCGCCCTCCCCTTCGGAACATGGAAACGCGCGATCGCGGTCGCTCGCGGAACTTTGAATTGCAGATCATCAGGAGGATGCAAATGCGGCCCGTTGCGCCGCGCCGCGCCGCGCCGCGCCGCGCCGCGACGAAATTAACGTAGCGCCGTTTGCGCTACCCAGAAATGACGATCCAGAATAATTTTAGACGATTGTTCGCACTACGCTCCAACCTCGTCGCATCTTCCATCCGAAACATTCTACAAACATTTAACATTGGCGCAGCGCCGAAAAACAGGCCGCTCTCTCTCTCTCTCTCTCTCTCTCCCCCCCCTCTTTCTCTTGCTTCCTCTCCGCGGCTTCTGCACCCTGCGCGAATCGTTCCGTCCGCGACGACATCTTCCTCACGCAACGCGCTGTTCCTTTCCTCCCCCTTTTTCTTTCTTATCAATTTCGCGCGTATAGTTGCGTAAGAGACGCGAACGTGACAGCGCGCTCTGTTTCATCGCGGTATTCCGGCAGGCCGAGGGGAGCAGCGGGGCTTCTCTCCAGCAGGGTCCTCTCTGTCTCGCACGCAGCGGGCGATTTGAAATAACAGGCGTGAGCCGCGTGTACGAATATTCCCGCAGGTACTGATCGTATATATCGTTACGAAGGTTTCACTGTCGAGCTCGTGCCACTTAGGGAGGCACTTTTACCTTCGCGAAGTGCCCGAGGCGTATTCGAAATGAGGACGACCGTGCCGTGGCGTATTATATGTATTCATACATGACGCGCGAGCGCAGCCATATTCTATGGCGATATGTGACACGAAACAACAGATAGAATGCCGCGATAATCGCGCCGCGGCGATACTCGCACATGCTCGTTTCTGTCTCTCTCTCTCTCTCTCTCTCTCTCTCTCTCTCTCTCTCTCTCTCCGTACGGGGAACTTGATCGGCGGGAATTACGCCCGACGAGGAAAATTGCCGAGACGCCGCTCTCGCAAACTCCGCCGACGAGCCGGCCGCCCGCGCAGAGCGGCAGCAGACGGGAGGAGCGGGTAGGGAGGGAGGGGCGAGGGGGGGTTCGATCGAAATTTCGCCGTTCTTGTTCCACGCATAATTTTAGATCGCCTCGGCGCTACTCGGAGAGAGGATTCAGTCGCGCTCGGACGCACGGCGAGTCGCGCCGCGGCGCGAAAACGCGCGCCAAATCCGATTTATCACTCGCACGCGGCGGCGCCGAGGGCGAAACAACGAGACGACAGATAAAGTGCGTCGCAGCGAGTGCTCGCGCACTTTTCCTCCGCTCGACCGGCCGTGTCCCGTCCGTCTCGTCGACGCGAATGAGTCACGCGGCCACAAACGCGAACGATCCTCCTCGTTGCGACCCTCGTGCAATCCACGTGTGGCTCGCACTTAATCAAGCGTATCCTGTAATGGAGAGCCGCGCGACGCCGGAGAACGCGCGCTCTGAAAACTTGCGCACTGTCGGGCACCGCAGCGCCCGGAGCGGGAGAGTCGTCCCAAGTCGCGGTAGATATCCCGCGCGACAATGACAAGGACGCTTTGCTCTCTTTGCAGTTCTCAGCGGCGGCCCGTTGATGGACGACGTCTACAAGCTGGAGCAATATCACTGCCACTGGGGATGCAGCGACTCCCGGGGATCCGAGCACACGGTGGACGGCCAGGCTTTCGCCGGAGAGGTAGATCACTCTCTGTGATCCTTATCGCCCTGCCCGCAGGACACGGAGCGTCCGGCTCCTTCGATCGGCCGAAAGCCGAGTGTGTCATTTTCAATCGCACGCTCATGCGTGCGATTGACCGAAAGTTTCCCTCCCGCGTTCCTCTCGTCCTCTCTCGCACCGCGAACCGCGCGTTTAACTCGCGCGGCGTTCGCCGGCGAGTGTAAAAAGACGCGTGTAAAAGGTAGCTTCAGCCAATTACACGCCGATGTGTGTCGAAACGACTCTTGGCGTCGCGATGATTATAAAGGACGAAACGCGGAACGCGCGCGCGCGCGAGTTGGATGTCGCGCGTTTCGGATCCGCCGGCGGGCAATTAACCGCGCCACCGCGTTATTCGCAGTTAATGCTGCGCTCCGGATGCTGGCTCGTTGGTAATTCAGGCGCGTCCACCACTCGGGTATGATTCACTCGTACGAGCTTGTTGCTCGTACGGCAGCGTCGACCTTCGCCGAGAGGCGCTCGCCGGTGCGCGATATTTATCGCGCGGCGCTTTTTTAACTTCGCTCGAGGATAATTCGAGCCGAAGCTCGCGTGCGCCGATCGCTCGTCTTCTCGCGGTGTCTCGTTTATCTCCTCGCGCTTTTATCTCCTCGCACATGCGAGGAAAGAAGTATGTCATTATGTCAGAGGCGCGTGAAGCGCGGCAGGACGAGATCTGCAATTGGTGACGCGTAGTCACGGCGTAATAATTGCGGCCGTTCCGCTCGCTATTGTTCGTCCCGCGCGTAAGCAGCGCGTCGTTTCGCGGCTGTTTTGAACGTCGCATCGATTATACAAGCAACGTGCCAAATGTTCCTCCTGTTCTGGCAGCTGCGCGCCTCCCGGCAGCCGCATATCGAATTAGCGAGCGAGTAAGAAAAGAAAAAGAAGATGAACACGCGCCGGCAGCAACAATTGGCGTTATCACTCATGGAGACATTTTGCGTGCAAACAACAGATGAACCGCGCGTCACTGCACGTGAGGGGAACGCCTCGAAGACAGAAGACGGGCCGGCCGAGGAGGCCGAATGGAGGCGGTATTTAACTGGAAAAATTTTGCGCGCTTTCTGCCGCCGGCCTCGGCCGGACCAGCCGGAAACCGCTCGGCGCGAGAGTTCTCGCGAGACACTCGCGATAAATCGATTGTGCAATCGCGTCGCGCTTCTGATCTTCTCTCACGAGCAGCCGATCGCAGCGGAAAAACGTGTGGACGACGCGCGCGACAGCGAAAACGAAGGAAAGAAGGAAGAGAGCATTCCTCTCGTCGAAATCGTCGGGTCGACGACGACGACGACGACGACGACGGGCGAGAAATCGACGACTCGCGATTGTGAATTTCATTGACGTCATACGTCGTACGATAGAAGGATGCGAGCGTGCACCTGCGTACAAATCCTTTTCCGCGCACGCCGTCTCGGCCGAGCACGTCTCGAGTCTCGAGCGATCTCGAGCTCGATGCTAATTAAACGAGCCTAGTCTTAAACGCATTAGAGAGTCAATTGGCGATCGCGGCGAGCTCGCCACAATTCGATCGCCGCGCGCGCGCGCGTCCTCGATTCGTCGTCCTCGTCTTCGAGCGATCGCTCCGGAGCGAGCGATGCACTTTCCGCCTGCGGCGAGACGAGGACGACTCCTCGCCGACTCCTCGACGACGGCGGTCGTCGTGTGAAATTGTGCGCGGGACGCACCAATGATGTTATCTCGCGATCGTATCGCATTCACCTACAGAAGTAGGTTGATCGGATGCACGGATATCCGCGCGGCATTTCTCAGCGTCCAGTTACCGCACCGATTGCATAATCCCCCCCTAACGATTACCCGTCAGCCGCAATTATCATTTATTGATGCCGATAAAGTACTCCGCGCCAGATCTCCGCCGCCGGCAGCCGCTCGATGACGCAGATGATCGCTCTCTCTCTCTCTCTCTCTCTCTCTCTCTCTCTCTCTCTCCTCTCTCTCACGTATGCTCCCCGGCTTGTGTATTATACCGGCTGACGACAGCCAGCGAGGAAGAATAAGCGGCGACGGCGGCAGCAAGCAGCAGGCTCCGATTATCGAAGCGAGACAACATTAGTATTAATAAACGCGCCGGGCTCTTTTCCCAGCGCGTACATACGAGTGTAGAAACTTGTGACGTTTCTTAATTGCTGCAATCGGCTTCGGCCGATTAAAGTACTCGTCCGCGTCCGGTCGACCTGCCAGTTTCGCTCCTCCTCGATTGTCCCCGTGTATGAGACTTAATACGCGTGATTTAGATTCATTAACGGGATTCCCTGCTGTCTGTCTGTCTGTTTCAGTTGCATCTGGTGCACTGGAACACCAGCAAGTACAAGACTTTCGCCGAAGCCGCGAAAGCGCCGGACGGTCTCGCTGTCTTGGGAGTCTTCCTCAAGGTTGGTACGTTGCGGCTTGTGCGCCGTCAAGATTTCGCGAGGGTCGTCCGCGAGGGCGAGATTTCAGTCGTTCCGTCAGACTAGAGTGCGCGACGTAGGAAACGTTATTCTCGCGCGACGAGAACGTCGAAATTTGTTCGGCTGCGTGAAGTGAGCTCGGTTGAGATAATTGAGAATATAATCGTTCCTCGTCTGCGAGCGAATTTTCGCCCAGTCACTGGACGACGAGTGGAAAATCAATCGCACGAACCGAGTTTACTTTTTGTCAACTTTTTGTCAATATTAAAAATGACAAAATGTCAACGCTTTGACGTTTTTGTCAGTTTTAACATCAAGTCGGTATCAGAGGCCTGTTCGATTTCGAAACATCGATAATTTTTATTCGTATGAAATGATCGGCATCGTCCCCGGACATATTTTTGCGGACGTCCAACGAGAACTCGTTAATACACATCGCGTCTGCCGCGTGTCGCACGCGAATGCGGCAGAAGCGTCACAATGGAAGCCGTAGTTATTATCCGGGATTCTAACGCGCCACGACGCCTCCATTTACATAGCGCGCCGCGAACCAAGTCATAACGCTCGGCTCGAGTTTTTACGTAAGACGTGAGCTCGCCGCAAGCAGAATCCGTAACAGTGCCGTCATCAGCCTCGCCGTGATCAGTCGATTATGTAAACACGAGATACAGACATAATTAGCCGTCGGATCAACGGCGAAACGAGACGGCGTACGTTTTCGCGCGAGCGCGTCAGCGTTCGCGTTCGCGTTCGCGCGCGCGACTGCAATTACTCTCTTCCGCCTCGCGCGATACTTCTGTGCGCAACATTTAGGTTACAGCCGTGCAACTCGATATCCCAGCGAGAGAAGATGGCGCGATGCGCCATGAAACGACAGGCGTTTCCCGCGCGACGCAGGCGAGTCGCGCGCGAGATCAAACGCGCGATTTTCACGCGCGGGCAAAACACGGAGGTGAAAAGCTCACGAAAGTGTGTTTGTTTCTCGAGAGCTCGGGCGACTGCAGTCGCGGCGTTACGTAACGTCGAGCGATGTCTCGAGATACATTAGTGTCGCGTAGAATGCGAGAAACGTGAACGCATTGACGGGAATTTATGTGCCGCGCGCGGTACGCAACAACACGCCGAGCAATTCGGAAAATGTCATTGCGTAATCGACGGTGACATCGCTGCGAAGCCGAGCATTCTTATCGCTCGTCTCGGTCGCCTAACTATTTCGCGCTGTTTTATTTCCGCTCGTTACCTCGACGCCGCCCTCAAGCGCTTCTCACGAGCGCCGAGCACACGCTCGCGTTTAGCCCGATAAGCCGTTGTTACATGACTCCCACCCTGCGATTTAATCAATTGTATAATTAATAGGGAAACTGCGTTATATGCAAGTATTTATATGTTGATACGACGATGATGATGATTATTGCATAGACATACACACGGTTGACTTGTCGCGTTGTAGGTCGGCAAGACCCACGAGGAGATGGACAAGATCGCGCGTCTGCTGCCCTTCGTCTCGCACAAGGACGAGGAAATCGACATCACGGAGACGATCGACCCCGGTAAACTTTTGCCCGGTAAGTAAGTCGATATCGAACGGACGGAATTGTGCGATTTCGCCCCCTTTGATCAGATATTCCGTTTATTCGTCGCGTTCAGGTGCATAGCGCGCCTCGTGAGCCGCGTCCTTGTTGTTTTTAACATTCGTCTCCTTGCAATATTCAGTCGCGACGCGGTTAGGCCAGAGCCCTGGCCAGAGCTTGAATCGAGCCTGCCACAAGCGGACGTGTTTGTTTGACCTATGCGGAATCAATTAACTCGCACGTGTCACGTACGATCAAGCTCGCGCGGTCAAACTCGCGCGAGAACGCACGCGATGGACGTGCGTTGTCGACGAGCAGTCTGAATCTGAAAATTCGAAAGCTGGGCCCGATCCTCCCTCGGAAGGTCGCGATACCGAGATACAATTTTCCCAAGATATACCGAAACCTTCCCAAGACGGACGGAAATTTATATATCCCGGGGACGATACACACAGATGCGATAACATTTGCACTCATACATTCATTTACGGCAGAAACAGTATCCCCCTCTGATGCAATATTTCATTTCTAAACTGAATAGCGCGCGCGCTATCCACTCGACGGTCTTGCCGTGCCAAACGAGTAAATAGCAAAACGCACGCACCACGACTCTACCACAGTTGCAACATTTCGAATTCAAATTGTATCTCTCGATGAGAGATCGCCCTCGTTATTTCGATCAGGACGACGCACGTCCATCGGGAGAAGGCGTCGAAGCCGCGCGCGTCTGCGGAATTCCTTACGATTACGCCGACGACGCTGTTGCGACAAGTACGCGAAGCGTGCAATCCGCAATTAACGTTACTAACGACAATTTCTCCTTGCTATGTTGCCTCTCTTCCTCTCTCTCTCTCTCTCTCTCTCTCTCCCCCCCTCGCTCCCTCTCTCTCTCTCTCTCTCTCTCTCTCTCTCTCTCCCTCCCTCTCTCTCTCTCTCTCTCTCTGTCACCGCTCGTGCGCGCAACCGCACGCACCGCAGTGCGCGGTGGACGAGCCGGCACGCAGAGATGCGTGAATCCGTGCATGCGCTGGGCCGACCGAATCATACCACGCCACGAGAACAAATGGGACTTTCAAGGTTCGTATCGCCTTGAACCAGTTCGGAGCGAGAGAAGCTGCGCGCTCGAGCGTGCTCTCGATCGCTCGCTTCGTACGCTTTTTCCCGCCGATCCGAAAAACTTTCGCGTCTCTCTTGACCTCTCGCGAATGCACGGAATGCACCCCCCTCCCCCCCCCTCCCCCCCGTCCCCGCAGCATGCGTCGCGCTCGCTCGGCGACGAAGATTTTCCTGAAGACCCGCATGTCTCATGTGAGCGCACGCGTTGCCGTCGGCCAACGGCTCACACGGGCAGGCCGGACGCACGTTTGGATTCACATCGGTGGTGTGTGATGGATGTTCTTTTATCTGCCGCACGCTCCGACACGTGAGAGATTAATTAATCCAGTCTGGGGAGGGTTATTATTATTATTATATTTCGCAACGCGCCACGCGTTGTCGCCCGAGGCAACTCTCGGCGCGACGACTCTCTTTCTCTCTCGCCTTTAAGTTTCACGCTGACCGCGCACCCCCGGCTTTGTCCGTTTGTTCGCTCGGATATGACGCATGTGTCATTAGCGGTTAGTTGTTTGGTAATCATTAGCTTCGGAATTTAGACTTGACTAGTGCCCTCGAGTCACACTCGACGCTCCATCATCATGACAAACGACACGGCGCACGGTCGGTCGACGTGTGCGCGTGAATTCTCCTGCGTGAATTTCCACCTGCTCCACGTGGGATCGCCAGCCGAGAGAATGTTAACACCGACCAACGTGGCGCGCCGGTGTTATTTCGGGGACACGTTCGTGCCCGATTACGTGCCGATGAGATAAGGCAAACGGCAGGCTCGCATTTCCACGAAATATTTCCTCCCGGGGGGACGCAAGTGTGTAATTCCATTCTTTCCTCTTCCATTGCCCTCTCGCGTGGGCGAGTGAAAATTATTTATATTTGCGGGTGCTTCATCGCGAGAGACTCGAGACTCGGGGCCGTCCGATTAGGTTTTCCCCGATTAGGTCTCCCCTTCCAAATTCCCGAGCCTGCGATCGAGAAGGCCATTTCGGAATTGCTTCTTTCGTATGGTCGCGATGGAGGATAGAGAATCACACGTTACAGAGATCCTGTCGTTTCGCTGCGTAGAGCTGCTTCCACGCGAGCCTTGTCAGCGCGGAGTGCACTTTGACGTTGATTCAAGCGACCGCCTGGTGGGACACTCGTCCAGCATGTTGTTTCGTTGCGTTTCGTCGCTTTAATCGTCAGCTTCAAAGTCGGCTTCAATTTCTTCTTCTTCTTCTTCTTCTTCTTCTTCTGCGTGTTTCTCTCTCTCTCTCTCTCTCTCTCTCTCTCGCGCGCTCTGCAATCGCGTCGGACGACTTTAACGCGTTCTCCCTTGTGCCATTTAGACGATAACGGCTACTGGACGTACTTGGGCTCTCTCACCACGCCGCCGTGCAACGAGAGCGTCACTTGGATCCTCTTCAAGAAGTACATCGAGGTGTCGCACCGCCAGCTCAACATCTTCCGTAATCTGCGAAAGTTCCCACGCGGCGAGGAGTGCCCTTGCCACGAGAATCACGGAGCGGTGAGTAGTCTGCACGCTTGCGAGTGCGCCCCTTCCGCACTTTTGGTGAAAACGGCCGAAAACCTGGCCAAAACCCATTTTCAATTGAAACTCAGCTCCAACGGGATGTTTCTGTTGCACGAATAAAAAATGTTTTTGATCAATTAAAAAAATTAATTACCTCGAACGCAAACGAAACTTTTGTTGGATCAACCTTATGGATATCTCTGAATATAAGATGCAGAGAATATTTTCGACCACAAGAAAAGGTTGTTCAAATTGTTAGGAATTGTTTTTACAAATAATTAATTCGAAAGATTATGGTAGAGGTGATATTCTAAACTCGGACTGAGAATAAGAAATACAGATAAAAAGCAATTGGTTGAGAGAAGATCGCAGCAGGAATATTTGTTCATAGTCTCGGCAAATTGCCGAAACTCAGTTTCTGCCAACTTCATGCTGCGCTTACAATATTCCGGCGCGGTTTGGCGCGGACAAACTTTTTCTTATTTATTTCTACGTGCCATTGCGTTTTAAGCTCTGCAAGAGTCACAGCACCGGTTCATAACGGGGGACTCTGAGTCGCAATTCTTAATTAGAGTTACATTTTACACAACAGCACTATTTACAGCGTATATTTATATTAATTGCAACGAAAATTTAATAAATAACAATGTTATTCGAAGCACAATTCATGCACAACTAAACATCGATGAAAAGGTCTAATGACCCGATGTAGCTGGCAATCCTGTGAATGGAATCACTGATTATGGCTCTTAAAATCGTATAAGAGACTTATGGCTTTCATAAACTTCGTGTACTACTCGTAACTCCCACAAACGGAATTATTTTGCAATACACCTTTACAGAAGCAGTAGAGGAGGAGGTAGAATTAACAAAATATGATATAATAATGATTAAAAAAATGTTTAAAAAATGGGTTTTGGCCACGTTCTCGGCCGTTTTTTGCGACCACTGTGCGCCGTCGCGGCACGACTTCTCTTCTCTTCCTTTTCGACTCGCGGACGACGCGGCGGGGGGAGCGGGAACGCGCTCGTTGCTTTCCCTTCCTGGTCCTGACGAGGAAACATAGGGAACTCGGAAATTCAAAAAATTATGAAACTTTGTTGCGGGAGTGTAAAGTAATTTATCCGTAATGCAAAACTACTTTTTGCTCGTGCGGAATTCAAGTCTGAGGGGGTGAAACCACTTCTTTCGAAAAAGAAAAACCATTTTCATTTTTATATCCTTAAAACACAAGGCATTTGCAAAAATGGTTTATATCAAAGTTGTGATGTATTTCATACTCTTTGCGACTGTGCATCCAGATTTTGCAAAATTGGAGGAGGGCGGAGGGGGTTTCAAAAATTTGTTACTTTTAAAAGATATACGCGCTAAAAATGAAAATGATTTTTTCCTCCGCATAAACAAAAAATAGTTTTGCATTACGGATAAACTACCTTACTTCCACAGAAGGTTTCGTAAGGTTTTTGAATTTCTGAGTTCCCTATGATTCCTTGTGAGAGAAATACGCACTTTTTCTCTCTCTCTCTCTCTCTCTCGCACGCGCGCGAGGATGTTCCCGAGGATATCGCTTTCCTGCCGTGTCGCGCGTCTCACGTCGCCTCGGGCGTGATAAATGAGCGACGATGTGTCGGGCGATCGTCGATGTACATAACGGCGAACGCCTTCGCGGCGACGCGATTACCATTTCAACCGCGAGATGCATATCGTCTCCCCCTTTGCTGCCCCTTTTCGCTTGATATACGTCACTACCACGGGGTAGTGACCGCGGTAGCTCTATTTTTAGGTGAGAAGACAGAAACGCATTCCACCGTCGTTACTAATTTCCTCCTTTTTCTCTCTCTCTCTCTCTCTCTCTCTCTCTCTCTCTCTCTCTCTCTCTCTCTCTCTCTCTCTCTCTCGCCGGCAGGTGATCAACAACTTTCGTCCGACCATGCCGCTGGGCAATCGCGTCCTGCGCGAGTGCGGCAGCTTCTAAGGACACCTCCGCGCCTCCCGGAGGAGGGGCGCGACAGCAGGGACGATGGAATCGCGACCCTCTTCGCCTCGCCACGTCGTTTCCGCGAGCCATCGATCCCGACGGGAGCGACGACCAGGGATCACGACGACGACACGGCCGCTAACGCGGACGACGGCTGGCTGGCGTTCAACGTGTGCCTTTCGATTAATCAGCAGCGGATTCAGCCGCGAACAACAGCTCTCGCCCAGGGCTCGTAATCGTTCCCCCCCCCCCCCCGCCCGTAATCGAGGCTCGATCACGTGCAATCGATCCCGCGGCAGGCGGACTTTCGCCTCGCGGATTAGGAGGAACCAGCGTTCGCCGCACGACCGACCGCCGCACCAACTCGCGAGCTCGCGTCTTCTCGTGCTACGTCCTCGAGTCGTTTGCGAGGCGATGTAACGGGCACACCGTTGCCGGAACATTGTCTCTCTCTCTCTCTCTCTCTCTCGAAAGCGCCGCACGACTCTGTCGCGAGGTGGAAATGCTGCGGATCGCGTTCCCGCATCCTTCGCTCCGTTACTCGCGGAAGCCTCGCGGAGGCATCGACGACTACTTCGCGCGAACACTGTCGTGCCGATCTGGCCGATCGGGCGCGCCTTGACGACGGACAAACACGCACGAGGCGACGGGAAGATTAAAAGAAAAAAAAAGAACACTCGCCGGCACGCATTCGTGGCCAATTAGCGGCTGCGCCCTGTCTTTCGACAGCCTCAGGGACGCTTCGTGGCGTGGCGATGCCACCGGTTGACCGTGTCGCGTATCTAGAACACTCGTCTGAATATAGTCTCGTGTCCCTGAACGATCCGAAATAGCGCGCATTTCGGTGGACGGCTAATTCGAGGTGTGTGTGGCTGATCTATCAAGAAGCGTCACGATCGCAAGGGATCGCCGGTCAATTTCCGCCGTCAACTTGCCGGTCGCGCCTGGCCGGGTAGATTCGCGTCTCGCCGTCGCGTCGAGCCTGCCTGAGCATTTCGTTTTAATTCGAGTGCAATTGTACGAGTGAAACGTAGATTCAAACACTAGAGCGTCTGCTGCTTCTCACGCGCGGGGAAATGTCGCTTTCTCGTTAATTAGACTCGCTCGATTCAGCAGCAAGTAGAAACTGTGCGTTGCGCTTGCGTGCGCGCGGCCGAAGCAGCCGCGGAGACGGAGAAGTGGAGCCGCGTGGGTCCACGTGGATCGCGATAGCGCACTGATCGCCCGTCGCGGCTGGAATGTCTCATTAATGTCACCGTGTACGTTAGATTAACGTACGACAAATACGTGGCGCGGGATGCGGCTCTTTTCCTTCTTTAATCAACGCGGCCCGGCGCTGCGTCGACTCCGCGGTGTCAACGCAGTCTTCTCCTCGCTCGCAGCCGGTGAGGCTCCAACGAGGGAACGTCGTTTTCCAAGGAATTTTCCAAAGTTAAGTTCTCTCGCCGGGCGGCGCGGCGCGGCGCCTCGGCTGCGCTCACGGCTGCGTTTGGCAAAATGTTGAAACAGTGTCGGAAGCAAGCGAACGTTACGCGTATGCATTGTGGCGTCTGAAATATTGTTGATAAATATATTTATGAGTACAGGGTGCGTGCGCTTTTCTGTTGACGCGCGAGAGATCCGAGAGGGAGATGTATATACGTGTAAGGACGACGTTGCGCGGCTTGATTCGACCGCACGATGCGGCGGGGATCCGCGCCGTGAGAGCGACAACCTCTCACGGCGTCTCTCTTTCCTTCAGCGCGGCGAAGAGAGATGTGCAGATCGGGAGAGATGTAGTCGCTCGCGACTGCACGTCAAGCGCGTTATGCAGAGCGCGTTCACGATGAAATTCATGTGACATAATCGCGTTGCACAAAGTTTATCGCGCGCGCGCGCGCATAACTGACGCGCCGGGAGCAACAAGTGTGATGCTGCGCGATGTCGCGGTTGCGGCAGCGTCTATCGCGCGAGCGCGACTTTAAGACACACACACACACACACACTCGCGCGCGCGCGCGCGGCAACAGGTAACAATGACGTCTCGGTGCCTTTAAAAGTCAGAGGTGAGACTTGCGACAAGATTGCGCGACAAGAGTTTGCGGAGGGAACTGGTCGCGAGTTGTAACGAGAGAGACTCTCTTTCGCGTGGGATCTCCACCCTGGCGTGAAACGACTTTGCGACTTGTGTTGTGTTGAAAATGCGCGGCGATCAATCGCGAGCCACGGAGAGATCTCGAGCGCGTCAACGGCCTTTTAATAACGTAGACTATAGCTTTACTTTACTTGGTGCCATACGCTGGCGAATTTTATGTATCATAACGATGCTACTGTGCGATGCGATATATATACGTGGAATATATCAACACCTTTGACACACACCTAATCGTTACGTGTTCTCAGGAATTGCCGACCGTAAGATGCGGACTTTCGCGAGGTCTCGCAGCGGACCTGAGTCTGTTCCTCGAAGACGCTACAAAAGTCGAGCCGAGGTAACGGTGCGACATCGGTGTCACGCTCGCGAAGGCTGCGAAACCTCGCGAAATTCCGCGGCCTTTACAGTTCGCTTCTCGGCTCGGACTGTCGAAAGCGACGCCTTCCTTCGTCGCTCTCGGACGGTGCTCCCGTCCCCGACGGGAAAACTCTCCTTCGATTCTCTGTGTAGAATGTGGCGGAGTCGCTCGCCAGAAACGTATCCTACAACGAACAACCTGTCCTCTTCGATGGCGATTCGAGAGAGGCGATCTGTATTTGTACTTCGTAGCCTCTACTGCGACGGAGAGAAAATAAAGAGTTTTATTCGTTCTCGTAGTCGCTGATAGTCGCGAGACCGCGTCTTCCGCTCGTTCCGAAGCACGCGAAGGTGAGTTTTCGCGACGAAAGCCGCGAGCGAGCGCGCGCTTCTATTCCGAGAGAGTTATATACGAGAGGCTGCAAGGCCCCGGCAACCGCTAATTCTCGCAGCTGACTTTGATGTTCACCTGGAACGTCGAGCAGGACCAGTTTCAGAGGTGAGGAGGAAAACCGCTCGCGTGTACGACGTAGGCCGCGCGGGAGTCCTTCCCGTATAATTACTCGGAAACGCCTCGTAACGCTCTCGAGCTGCGAGATTAGTCTCGTGCAATGGTGGTGCGAATCAGCGCCAGAAAAATCGAAGCACGCGCGTGAGACCGATTAAAAAATCACAAGTTGCATCGGCCGCGTCGTTTGCGCCGTCGAGACTGTCCGAGGCGGCATTTCATTCCCCAACACGTCGAATATTTCCTCCGCCTCTTGCTCCGCCGCTGACGACGACTTTTGATTCTTTCTCTCGGAGCGTCTCGCTGCGCTTACCTTCGAAATCTTCTCTCATTCTCATTCGAGATGCGGCGCGGCCGCATCGAGACCTTATCGCTTTGTCGCTTTGTGACGCGCGTTCGCGAGGTCTCAGAACCGGTCAGCGTCTGTGCTGGCGGCCGCGCGAGCATCGCCAAGGGTTACTACACTCTCGCAGCGGTCGATCACACTCGGGGCGACCCCGCCTCGAGTAATGTCGCTGAATGTGTGTTAATCCTTGGTCATCCGCGTGCGTGTGTGTGTGTGTGAGGGGACCTTGAGTCCTCGATAGAAATGAAACGTCACGAGGCACGTGCGATCTTTCTTGCACCGTGTTACGCGCGGAACAAATTGTTCGCAATTACGCGCAGGCTGCAGGTGCAGGTCGTCCTTGTCCAGGATGATACGTACTTTGATTTTTCATCGGAAACTTGAGGAACACCGTCGAGACGTCGTTGTGTTTTGTGCTGATGCAACTCGAGCGGCGCGATGTGAGTGATGAACTCCTGAGGAGATTAGTTTTTCAGTGAAACTCCCGTTTGTTGATTGTTGTTGTTGATTGTTGCACGAGACATTTTTGCATGTAGCGGAAAATCGCGACGGACGCGAGTTTATCAACCGTCGATAACCGGCGAGTTGGTACCGCAGTCTTATCGACTACCGCAGAGTCGATAAATGGTACTATTCGATGGTAACTCGCCTCATTCTTCTCCTTTGCATTGTTTATCATCAGAGATAATATTCTCCTCGACTGAATTACGAGAGCTGATTGCGGATGAAACGTAATATACGTGGCGTCCAACGCATCGCGAACGCGCCGAATTGACACGCGGAAGCTCGTTATGTCAAAGAATTTAACCCACGTGTTCCGAAGAACTCGCACGAATCATCGTTACTCGGTAGCTGAACAAGCTCGGTCTCCCCGATAGAGCTTTGTTACTTCATACCTATTATCGCGTATGCCGTCAACTCGTAACGCTGCACTTCTCTCTAGGTCGGCGAACGTAACGGACGAAGAAAAAAAATTCAACGCTTCGCGAGAGAGCAAAGGTCGCCGCGGAGGCAAATCACCGGACAGGAATGATAACGAATGCGTAATCGTCGTATCTCTGCGCGCTTCATAAGCGTTTATAAATAAATGTATAAATAATCGGTCCCGTCGCCGTTCCTTCCTATCTCGCTCGAAAGAGCAAAAAGAACGAATCGCGCGCGCGCGCGCGACTTTCTTTCATCCGGAACGAATTTTTATCGACGGGACGGATGTTTGTTACGAACGACGTATCGAATCGTAAGATCATTAACTGAGTAACGAGAATTCGATTTTGTCATTACGACGGCGAATTACGTGTTAATAATCTATATACCTCTCTCTCTCTCTCTCTCTCTCTCTCTCTCTCTCTCTCTCTCTCTCGCCTTCTCTATCCGTCGCCACGTACGTCACAATCGGATCTACGGGAGACCTTTCCAGAGCTCCGTCGGAATTCGCAGATATGCATCGCGCCGGTCCGTCGTGACTCATTCCGCCAGCCGTTAATTATCATTCACATAGTTTGTACGTCGCACCTGCGCAGCGCGCATGCGCCACGTTGCCGCGCCGCGGCGGCATCGTAAAGACCATCCGAGTTGCGCGGCGCGTCGCAGTACGAATTCCGTCTTCGTCGCGTGCGCGCCGTCAGTGCCTCATTCTAGTTAGACGACTCTGTCAGTGTACAACTACAGGAGCAACATGGCAGTCTGTAAGTTGCACCTCCTACATACGTATATCCTGAAGCTCACGCGTTATACACGGTTTTTCTCCTTGTTTATGCGAACAAGGCTCGACTTCGTCGAGTCGCACGCGCGCAGTCGAGTTGCTTCTATTTACATTTTCTTGCGTCATTTTCTGTTACGAGGCGCATTTCCGCGGCTCCGTCTCATCATTATTCATCGCACGGCGACTCGACGATTTTCGAGTCGAACAGATATCGATCGATAACAACGACTAGCGTTTAAACAGGCACGCGCAACAATGTGCAAGAACGCGGAGCAAGCATTTTGTTGCACACGCGGCTGGAATCGACGCGGCTTCCGAGGGGACTTAATATCGTCTGTCATTCTGAAGAATTATCTCGTTAGCCTTTCGTTCAAATCTGCTTGGTCGATTGGCTTTCCGAGAGGCCAGACGGCCTCTGAAAGTTGCCTTCCGCCTAGGCGCGAGTTATTTTCGTCGGCGGAACTTGATTGCATTTCACGGACGACCGCGTCTACAGTAGGAGTCTAACGAGCCTCGATAGTAGGAGGAAGAGATCGCGTTCTTCCATCTTAGGAAGCCACGTAGTTTCTCTTCTAGACGTCCTCTAAATATAGAGATGGGGCGCGGCTGCGCCGGCTTGACAAGCCGGCCGGCTCGTCCCGATGTTTTACGATCGCATTGCGTTCAAACGATTCTTGCGGCGGAACGTCTGAGCGATTCTTCGAAAAGAAGATTGCCGGTACACGCTCGACGTCGCGGAAAAGAAATGTCGCGTCGTTGGGAGATTTAGTTCCGTTGAGGAGCAACTTCAAATGTCAAGATACCGATACAACAAACGCTCTCGCTTCGGTTTCCGAACGTTTGGTAGAATGAGCAAAAACCTCCAACGCAAACAAGTCCAACGCGAAGTATTCGCTGTGCGTGTTTTTACGCGCATATGTTTTTTCGACTAGCAGTCATGGAGTACTGCCGTGACTCCATTGCACTATATTTGCGTTTGTCACTGCGCTGCGTGAAAACTTTTCTTCACACCAGGACTCGCGAGTGAGCATAATTCTCGAGAAATCTCATATCACTTCGTCATTGCGAGCGAGTGTGTGAGAATAGATGCCGTACAGTACTCGACGATGAGTCTCTCTCTCTCTCTCTCTCTCTCTCTCTCTCTCTCTCTCTCTCTCTCTCTCTCTCTCTCTCGTGCGCCGGGTATAACAGCCTCGATTTAATCACGTCATAAGAATGCGACCCCCGGCCTTGTGCAACACCGCTTCCAGATTGTGTTTCGTAATACTCGCTTCCCGTGTCGTCCGGGAATTCGCCGTCTCCATGCGGCTCCTCCGGTTCTTCTTCTTCTTCGTCGTTTTGAAAATCTTGTAATTCTTGTTCTCTCCACAATCGAGTCTATTTTTAACATTAGCGCCTCGACATTCTCGTGTATTTATCCCGTGCGTCAACTCGTCATTATCTCCCCGGCTTCTCCCGCGTCGCGCAACGCGACCGGTTTTTTGCATATCGTCGAACGGAAATCTCGAGAGGAAGTTATGGGAAACTTACGCTCGCCGAACCAAGAATGGACGGCTCCCCCCATTCACTTCACCGTCGAATCCGGAGCATTCTGCTGACGTGGTACCGACTGCACGTGGCATTTGCCCTCCGAGTAAATTCCTTCAGCCGCGCCAACTCCTCGTCGCGAGCTCACATTCGCGCGAAGCTCAAGTCGTTGAGATAAATAAAAATCTCGCAAGCGCTCGAGGATCATCCTTCCGCGCGGACAGTGCGCATCGCCTCGTTACGTAATCGCGGGACGCGAAGGAAAGACGAGCCAGGTATGTAGAGACGAGACCCTCGCAGACAGCTGAAGGCGCTTCGACTTGCAACGCCGGGAATGTAAATTTTCCTCCATTTAAACAGCATTTAATTTGAATACATTTCTCGCGAGGATAGGTGAATTCCTGCTTAGCGGAGCGGCGATCTCGAACAGGCAGGCAGAACGAACATCGAGGCACGGAACATCTTCTCGCCGGCGTGTGCCAGCTTGTCCAGGTTTCACCGTGAAGCCCCTGTCCGAGGTCGGATAGAATTCGCCGGGGTAGGAAGTAGGAAGATCCTCAGCGGCAGGTGTGACCCCGGCGGGCAGCTGTTGACGAATTTCCACGCGAGCGTGGCTCGTTGTGATGTAGCGCTGCGCGCTCGCTCGCCCTCTGCTCATTGTCCACCTTGCCACCGGTGGCGAAGCAACGACAGTTGCTAGGCGAGGTCAATGGCAGCGCGATGCCGAGCGGCTTGGCGAATAGTCGCACACGCCGCCGCCGCTGAACCATCGGTCGCGATTCACCGTAGGATTAACCAGCGCGCGGCTGTTCTACCGGCTCTCTCTCTCTCTCTCTCTCCCTCTCTCTCTCTCTCTCTCTCGTTTTTCTCTTTCCCGAAACATGCAATCGTTTATCGTTATCTGGCTCCGTTCCATCCGGTCGATTGCCGAAGCGAATCGCTTCGTTAGAATGCTCGCATGGCTCTCGCTCGCCGCCGCCGCCGCTCTCCATACTTGACGCAATTCGAGAAGAATTGCGCGATTGCAGCGCGGAACTCGCTGATGGACGCGTGGATGTGCCGGGACGCGCGCGCATCGCACGATACCGTACGGTATTCGCCGCGTTGCGCAATGCGAATTGACCTAATGGCTCTAATCTTCGCATTGTTATGTTAATTGCGAGCGAGAAGCACGTCCTACATTATAGCGGCTAATCAATTTGCCGCGCAACGAAATTAACGCGATCCGGAGACCTCGAAGGAGACCTCGAAGGAGACCTCCTTCTGCGCGCTGGCAGGAAGAGCTCTCGAGCAGCTTCTCGCAGCGCGCTTCTCTCTCCCGGCTTTCTTCTTCTCGTCGGCGGCGGCGAGTCGACGAGTCGAGAGCACTCTCTGAACTTCTAAGAGTGTGGGAGAGCTCCTGAGAGACGAGCAGAAATCGAAATTCGCTCGAATGTCCCGATCCCGATTAGAGCGAGCGTTTGTCTCGCGCGATGCTGAAGTTCGTCGAGTTGTCCAATTTCGAGGGAGTACCAACCCCGCGAGCGGAGAATTTGCACCCTGTGCGGGTGAAAAGTTACTTAAATTCGAGCGACTCGGTCTCGAGTTCGAGTATATCTCTCTTCGTATTTCCTGCGAATGAAATTCCACTCCGAGACATTCAGAGAGTGCGGCACAGAAAGTGTCTTCTCTTTCCCGAGAAGAGCCGCAATTAACGAGAAGCGAACGGACGGATATCGTCGGATGTGTCTCATCCGTGTCTCTCCGAGCGCGATTAAGCTCTCCGACGCGCGCGCTGACCGGCGCGGCGCGGCGCGGCGCGCGCGTATCGAAGTATCGCCATTTCGGCGATACTCCGTTCTGAATCGCAGGCGTAGCGTAATGTGAAGTAATTGACGTAGAAATAAGGATGACATCAGCGCACGATGACATTAGTAGAGCCGCTCGCGCTCGCCGATGACCTCGATCCTAATGTCTCACGTAATATATATTCGCCGGCATTTCGTATGCATGGGCAACTCTCTCTCCCTCTCTCTCTCTCTCTCTCTCTCGTAGCGCAGGGCCGACATCCGAGGTCCCTTCTTCGTTTACAATATGTGATGTCAGCGGTGAGTACTGACCGGCGCATTGCGCCGGTAGCGCAGGTGACTATTTATAATCGTTACGTGCGTAACGCGCCCGCCCGTATTCTCCGACCGGTCGCGAGCGAGACTAGCGCGAAATAGAAGAAGACGACGGCCATTGGAAGCTCGCGGTTAGCGCGATATTTCTTTTACCGCGCGGCCTCGGAATTAATAGTTTGCGCGACAGGCTTTCGCTCGTCGCGCTGCTCGTCTCTTTCAAAGCCGCCGCTCTCGTGGCGCCAAGCAAGAGTGTGAGAGAAGTGCAGGATGCGAGAGAGAGAGAGAGAGAGAGAGAGAGAGAGAGGGAGACGATAGATACGATCGTCGATTATTGATTATTTCACTAAAAATCAGGCAACGCGAGCTTATCGTCGGCGTCGCCGTGATCTCACCGACGTAAAAACAGCCCGCCTGTCGCGGCGGGAAAATTACATCGTGTTTATTGAACACGTGACGAGGAGACGAGGACTTATGACCGCGTAACTCGATCGACTCGGAGATGCTGGCTGCCGTCTCTTGTGTAACGTCGCTCGCGCCATCGAAACGTCGATAGCCGTCGATAGCTCGACGATGTCGCCCGGTTGCTCGTCGTTGCGCGCATATTGTCGCACCGGCGCGACGGGCTTCATGACTCATCCTCTCCTGCGCGACAGATAGACGACGTCGCGTCGCGGGCGGTGCGGCTTTTACGAGCTTCGGCGAGTTCGCGTGTGTGCCGCACATGCGGCTCGATTACACCGGCTGACCTTTGCAGGCCCGTCGTTAAAATATTACGATCGAATCACGGGATGTAACAACGCATGTAGCGCGGGCAAAGCGGTTACGTAACAACGCGACGGCCGTGTTCGATCAGCCGCGCGATGCGATGCATCGATCGAGGGTCCTGCGCTGCCCTACTTTGGCGGCTCTTCCGCGACTGGCGGCGTCGAGGTGTCTCGACTCGCCGCCGCGCGCTATTTTCCGCGACTGGCGGCGTCGATACCTCGTCGACGACCTTGTCTTGTTTTCGCGCGACGATGCGAAAGCGACGAGAGGCGTAACTAACTTTCAAGGCCGAGCTTTCAAATGGTCCGCTTCGCATATTCCAGCCCTTAACACCGAGGACAAGCTGGAGTATCATTTCTACCCGGTGACGGCCGGACAGATCCAGTTCCGGGTAAAAGCGGCCAACGATGCTCACGTCGCGCTCACGACCGGTCCCCAGGAAGGAGAACCGATGTACGAGGTGAGACTCTTGCGTCACGCTTTCCTAACGCGCTCACATTTCGCACCGGCGCGGCGCGGCGCGGGGAAAGCCAGGTTGGAAGCCAGCGGGACGACGAGCGAGACCGGGTTTGACAGAAGGGAACGGGACTTTTGGCTGTTGAAGCCGAATCCGCCTCGTGCGAAATGCGGAAGTTCGGTTTCCTCCAAGTGAAAAAAAGCTTCCGTCCGTCGTCGCGTAAACTCGACCGATCTTTCTTCCTCGTGGACGATACGGAAAGTATCTCGGGATCGTCGAGCACCCTCCTGAGTATTCCGCGAATTACGATACAACAGACGCGTGTTTCATCTTTAGGTCTTCATCGGAGGGTGGAGCAACAGCAAGTCGGTCGTGCGCAAAAACAGAGCCAAGCCGGAGGTGGCGGAGGTGGAAACACCTGGGATCCTCAGCGGCGATGAATACCGCGGCTTCTGGATCAGGTGGGCGTTCGTTTTTAGACTCATTAGAGAATCGTTAAGCCGCGCCCGCTTAATTCGCGTCTTAATTGTCTCGCGTTTGTTCGCACAAAGTACACACACACACACACACACACACAGAGAATAGCGTATTTAACATGCGCGACGTTTCTCATCCGCTTTGTCAAATCCGCAGGTGGGACAGCGGCACCCTCACGGTGGGCAAGGAGGGCGAGACGGGCCCGTTCTTGACCTACGCCGACCCGGAACCGTTCGGGATCGGCTACTTCGGCGTCTGCACCGGCTGGGGCGCCACCGGTGATTGGCTCATCGAGGGTAAGCGTTGCGATCTTTCCTCCCTCTTCCTCCTCTTCTCCCAGCCGCGAGCCGCCGAGGTTCCGCACGTAGGTTCCTCGTCGCTTTCGTGTATAATCTGCCTCTGATGTACTACACCTGGTTTCGCAAATCGTAATGTAGACGTAGAAAGTAGTCATCTTCGCGCACAGGTGGTAGTAGCAAAGACAAGAGAAATCCCGTTATAAAGAAGTCCCGTAGAAGGTTAGATTAAATTAGATCGAGCCGTAGGAAGATCGAGCGGACCTTTCCGTTTCTTTTTCTCTCTCTCCCGTTTTTGTTCTCTCCCGTCGCAGGTGCATCGCCGTAGATTGGCCTAACTTGACTTTCTGATTTTCCGATGATTCCCCTCCCTGGCGTCTCTGTCTCTCTCTCTCTCTCTCTGTCTCTGTCTCTCCCCCTCTCTTTCGGACGTCTGACGGACGGTCTGCTAATCGGCGTCGCGCGGCTCACACAGCCATATGCTGCGGAGGTTCCGATGGTTGTACGTAACGTATTCTGAAGCCTACCACGAGAAAGGTCTTGCCAGAGTTTTGCGTTTAGTCGCACGTGCCATCCCCTAGGTTCCGCTTTTCTCTGCTCGAGTATGTTTGACTCCTAGCACGAATTATCCCATTCACCGATGCGCGCGACCGATGCTGGATCACGGAGACGTGAAACGCGCGTGACCCTCTGCGTCTCGCAAAGCAGAGCGTTAGGAATATTTGCAAAGAAGAAAAGGAAAGAAACAGGAGCTTGACTCGCGGCGCTTGATTGATCCAGCACGTCGACATCAGCTACGCACATCAGCTACGATTCAGGCACGACCGATCAATTGGTTCCCCTTTTCATGCACGTCCGCACATGTCAGTCGATATGCAGACGGGGGAATTTTCGAGTCGGCCATTTTTGCGCTTTTGCCTGTTGAAGAGGACTCGAGCGGATGTACGAGAAGTAGCATTCGCGTGTCGCGACTATTGACGACTATCGACAGATATGCTGCGACTTAAACTTGTACGCGACATCTCACGCGGAATTGATAATTTGGTTTGTTTAATTTTGTCTCTTTGTCTCTCTCTCTCTCTCTCTCTCTCTCTCTCCACACTCGACAAGGTCACCGCAACTCCTTGAACACCCCTAACAAGCTACAGTACATGTTCCATGCCGTGCGAGGCGGCTCGGTGCTGATCGACGTGAAAGCTAAGAGCAACGCGCACGTCGCGCTGACGAACCGGAAGGGCGAGTCGAGCCCCATGTACGAAATCATGCTCGGAGGGTGGGAAAACATGGCGTCCGTTATTAGATACGATCGCAAACAGCCCGACAAGGTTCGAGAAGTGTTCGTCCCGTCGATTTCGATGTGCGATCGACGATGCGCGACGCAAACCGGCCACGCACCAGGAACCGCTCTCTCTCTCTCTCCCCCTCTCCCGCCTTCTCTCTCTCTCTCCCTCTCGCTCTCGCGTCGCTGTCGCCTCGCGCTCCGAGAGTTCCGAGTGCGTGGCGCACGTGGACGGAGGAACTCGGCTCGCGCAACCGACGACCTTCCGTCGTACGGCGAGCGGCAGACGAAAACTCGGCCCGCAGAAAGAGTGTTTGTCATTCGTAACTGTGATCGCATAGCGATACGGAATTAACTCTTTGTTGCACATATTTTTCGAACGAATATAAATTTGTGATGCTCGTTACTCGAGGGTTTTTAGGCTCGCTGAATGCAAGTCCGGTGTGAAAAATACGAAATTCAAAATGGCGGATCCAACACGGCGGACAAACTTTTCCAAATCATTTCGTAATCGCTTGAAACTTGTTATTCAAGAGTTTTCGGGGTAATTACAAATTTGTTGTCGAAAATTCGAAATGTCAACAGTGACGACGGATGTATACACGGCAAGGTTCGGGGTCTCGGGGTTGACACCGATCAGATTGCCCGGTTCTCAAGCGCAGTCAGCTTGTTTCATTTCTATAATTATGTTCGCCATATGAGATCCGTCATTGTGAATTTTGTATTTTTCGCAGCGGATTTGTGCTCACAGCAGCGACAGCCATAAACCCCCAGATAATGATTCCGAGGTGTACGTTATCACTTGAAATTTTATGTAAACGAATTTATTCTCTAAAAACAGTTTTGTTCAGTCAATGCTCATTAATAACAAATTATTTAGTTGAAATGACTCTAAAAGTTGATGTATCGCAGTTGGCAGAACATTTTAATAGTCCAACAATCGCTAAAGTCGCTAAAGGAATATGCTAAAGAAATATGTGAAAAATTTAAATTATTGGAAAAACAAGCTTGGATGAGATGAGAGAGGACCACTACGCCGCAGCAAAGGGTTGAAGTCTAGAGGAGCGCTTCTGTTGGCGATGATAACCATATCCGTTGGCATAACATGAAGATGCAGTTGGCGCCAAAAATAACTACAGTTTTGGTAACATTAACTGCTCCTTCCTTTCACTCGGTGTTGTTACGGAAGGATGGTGAAGAAAGAAAGAGAGAGAGAGAGAGAGAGAGAGAGGGAGAGAGATATCGTCTCATTTTCTCTCTCTCTCTCTCTCTCTCTCGTCTCAACGAGTTTTCGTCTCCGTCTCGTTGCGCAAACCGAGACTCGTTCACCGTGCAGAGGCCGTCGCGCGTCGTCGCGCACTCGTTCTCGCTCTTACGTGGCAAACGAAAATTTGTATGCGATGTCAGGTGCGCGTGGACACGCCGAGCCTGCTGAGCGAGCACGAGCACAAGAGGTTCTCGATCACGTGGTTCGAGGGCCTCATCACCGTGAGAACGGGCGGTCAGAACGGTGCTGTCCTCATGAAATGGCACGATCCGAATCCCATCGGCGTGAGCTACGTGGGGGTGCGCACCGGTTGGGGTGCTACCGGGAACTGGAAACTCCGTTTCGAACAATACCCCGCAGTCGCTACCGCCGCTAGCGGCCGAAAACGTAATGAGCTGCCTAAATGGAAGAACGCAAAAGAAAAAAAAAGAAAAAAAAGGAAAAAGATACCGAATCCAAATGTCCGCCTCTCGGCGATCCGAGATCGACGTCAAGTGCCGAGAGATTGCGTCGTCGGGCGCGGCATTGGCCGATCTCGCGGTCGTTGAACGAGCGATTCTCTCTCGCTTGTTTGCTCGCTTTTGCTACGTCTTGTACGCTACTCCTCCTCCTCCTCCTCCTCGATCACGCTGCCTGGAATCTCACCACAATTCGGGAGTGAAAATCCCGAACGAAAACCCTTTCCCCGCTTCATAACTCGACGTTATTCACGTCAAGCTTGTGGCTGCCGCTTAGTTTCAGCTTCTTAGTTTTATTTTTTTCTTTCTTCTTCATTTTCCACCTATTAACCACGGGGAGTGGGGGGGGGGTGCACATTACGCACATACGCACGTTTGCACGTTTTAGTTTGGCTTTGGTGGGAGGTAAAAAATCGCTTTATTATCGCTTGATGGTCTCCTTCGAGTCGCGTCAACGCGACTCCCGCTCGTCCGCCCAACTTGTTGAACGTAGGAATCGCGGTCGTAGATCCTGGTACTACACCGTCCGCGCCGGCGGAAATCCGCGACATGGGCAGCGAGTGCTGGTGCGACGCGTCCGGTGGAATGGTGCCGCCAGGCGCGGTCGAGGGCGGAAACGACGGCGAGACCTTGTTCGTCGGCAGGGCGCGTCACGAGGGTGCCCTCATCCCCGGTAAGGTGAAGCCCAGCCACTGCGTCTGCTACGTCGCCTGGGGCGGCTCTGAGCACGGAAAGACTGATTATCAGGTGAGCGAGATGATTCCGTCGGGAGACTACCGAGACGTCCGAAAGACGGCTTCGGGCGGCTCGACAGTGAAGTTATTCGTGTTTACACAATTAGATAAATAATTAGACGCAATTGTCAGTAATGTATTTATTTATTTATTTATTTATTAATAATATACGGGTCTGACCCGTCACTTTGATACACAGTAGAGTAGAGAGACAATGGTATAACGAGTAAAAAGATTCTCGTACAATAAATAGGGAAGGAAAGTAAAGAAAAGAACAAAAAGAAAGAGAGAAAGAAAGAAAGAAAGAAAGAAAGAAAGAAAGGAGAGAAAAAAAAATAGATAAAGGTAGACTGTGAAGCGTGACAGCTCTGCTTGTAAGATTAACGTTCCTCTTCTCTCCTATTATCGTTCACACCTCTGTCTGTAGTTATATCGTACTCACATCTTGGCACTTACACTTTCAATTGTCGTATCGCTGATTTTTCAGGTTCTTTGCGGATGCAACCCCACGTGGCTGCCGTGCAGCGGCGGCAACATCCCGCAGAACGCGATCCCGGGTGGCGAGACCGAAGACGGCGAGCCGCTCTTCATCGGTCGCGTACATCACGAGGATACTTTGACCATCGGCAAGGTGCACCCCTCTCACAGCGTGTGCTACATACCTTTCGCTGGCTCCGAGGTCGCGTTCCCCGACTACGAAATCCTGGTCTCGCAGTAAACGCCATGGAGAAGAAACCGTCCGGGGCAAACCGATGGAAGCTGCCGGCTTTATCAGCAGTTCTGCGGAGAAGCGCGAAAACAATCTCGATTTCATGACAGTATCGCGAGTATTCTATCGCATCATCACGAAGAAACAAATTGGACGGAGTAGCTGAATTTCCTGCGAAAAAAACCCGCGAGACAGAGAAGCGAGGGAGGATCGATCAAGCCGCGACTGCGGTCGACTGTGTCGACGTTGAACTTGAAGAATCTTTGAGACCCGTCCGCTTGTTAATTTTCTCGGAGGCCGAGCATCGCGTTTCGCTCGCAAACTATACGGTGAGGGGGGAGGGGGGCAATCTCGAGTGTGCGAACTAGTCTAGTTTACATCGTAAGTCGCGACTTGATGCCGCAGAACTGGCCGATAAAGCCGGCGACGCGCTGTTCTACCGTCGCCCGCGCAAAAGCGTCTGCTTATTCGCACAGAGTATAAATTGCAGCCACGCTATAGGAAGAGCAAATCAAACGGCAAATATACGCAGCTCCGCTATGTATGCTCTATACATATACATATATCTTGATTGGCTCCGGATAACCGCCGGAACAGATGTTACGTTTATCGTCTCCGCTGTGGGACGACGAATCATAGAGATATATATATATATATATATATATATATATATATATACACACTATATATTTTTCATGATAGCTACCGTTTTTCTATAACGCACAATACCCCATGCTTTGTCAAAAAGTATATTTTCGAACTCTGTATTGTTACAATATAGAAGAAACGACAGAAAAGTCCCCTCATTGACTTCCCCTCTGGTGACTATGCGTATACGTTATTTGCACCGAGCATATTTCAGTTTTCTTTCCTACATCATCTAGATTTATTTTATTTTATTTATTTCTTTTGTTCATTGGAGACGTATCTACGCGTGTTCCTGCGGTTGGCAATTTCAACACGTTAAATGCCGTGTCGGTCACCGCTGACCGACAATGCAAAATTTGATACATAATATCCCGATATTAAAAATAAAAAATTTTAATTTAAAAAATTTAATACATATAATATCACAATATTAAAAATTAAAAATTTTAAGATCACGAGACAAGGAAAAAATGTATCTACATATTATTCTTGTTAATATTAATATACGTACGTACGTACATACGTACATGCGTACAGATCAACAGAAAGTCAAAACAGCAAGTCCTTTCTCGCCTCTCAATTACATCGGGAAATGCCTATAAAGGAACTACGCGGATCTAGAAGCGTGTGTCGTGTATACATACACGCGTATGTATATCGCAAAAATACGCATATGAGATTACATTCTAATCTGACATTTGTGCCCTCGTATCATTTCGCCGCACGGATGTTGGATACATTTCTCTCACTCGCGCGTTTAAAGCCCATGCGGGTTTTAAAGGGCGAGAGTAGAGGTAGATAGCGCGACGGGGCACGTGTTTTTGCGTAGCGTGAACAGCGTCGTGTGGTAACACCTGTCATCCGTGGCCGATCAATGAAACCATTCATGAGACTCTCGGCGGTAGCGCGGCGCTAGCTGCCTCGCAACAGCGAGTTTAGCGAAGCAATGGCGGCGGCCGAGCTCCGGTGGTCCGTCGTCGTTAAATGTCAAACGCCAGCGAAAGTCACGGAGTAGCGAATCGTCGGTGACATCTCGCGGTCGCAGAGATGGCCGCGAAGGAGCCAGCAGACGCGATCGACGACGGCATCGCCGAGTCGGGGATCGAGCCCGGCGCCTCCACGGAGACGATGCTCGTCACCACCGACAGTTTCGACGAGTATGAGCAGGAGATGAGCAGTAGCATCGATGACAGGCAGATGAAAGAGAGCACCACCAGCACCATTTCGGAGATCCAGGAGGACACGCAGACGACACCCACCACCGTCAGCCCGCGGGAATCCGAGAAAACCCTGTCCCTCGACGACTCGGAAATGGTATGTTTTCATAACCTCTTGCTCTCCACCAGGTAGCGGACGACGAAGCGGCCCGTGCGGACACAACGATTCTCTCTGGTTATTGTCTGAGCGCGTGAAAAGTGTCCACTAGAGTCGCTCTCTTCTAGGATGATGTGACGCACCGTCTGAGTCAGAGCAGTCTAGATGGAGATCCGTTGCACTGCAAGACGTGGTTAGCACAGAGGAAGCACATCTTCATTCTGAGTCAAGCTGGGAAGCCGATATACTCCAGATACAGTTCGGAAGACAAGCTAGTCACCCTTATGGGGGTCATGCAGGCTTTAGTGTCGTTTGTTCAAGATGGCAGTGATATGATCAGGTCGGTGCATGCGGGCAACACAAACTTCGTCTTTGTCGTTAAGGGGCCATTGATCTTAGTGGCGGTATCCAAAACCTTGGAGAGTGTACCTCAGCTTACTTTACAGTTAACGTACGTATTATCTGATCTGACAATGAGATGGCGTTTCTGTGTTCAGTGAGGTATCTTGAGTCTACCACGTCTTGTACATTTGACACAATCACTTGCAGATATGTATATAATCAGATAGTCTCTGTATTGACACAGTCTCAGCTGAACAGAGTGTACGATCAGAGAAGAAACTTTGATCTACGGAGATTATTAACTGGTAGCGAAAGACTGATAGATCATTTATTAAACTTTATGGATAGGGAGCCGGCCTTCTTTCTAGGGGCCATTAAATGTTTACCCCTACTACCCTCGATGAGAAGTTCGATTACGCAGACTATCATTCAAACGTGTGCTAAAATCAAGGTAAGATGCCTGGCAGAGACGAGAGAGAGAGAGAGAGAGAGAGAGAGAGAGGCGACGGTACACGGTTCTGTTCTGTTGAAAACAAGAATTGTATCTTTCAGAATTTAGTGTTTGCGATACTTCTAGCCAACAATCAGCTAGTGACGCTAGTTAGGATGAACAAATTTTTCCTACATCCAATGGATCTGCATATAATACAAAATCTGGTAGACAGCTCCGAGTCGCTGAAAACGGCCGAGAGCTGGACGCCGATATGTCTACCAAAATTCGATCCGAACGGATACATGCACGGTCACGTTTCGTATCTGGCGGAAGATTGCCAGGCGTGTTTGTTATTACTCACTGTCGACAGGGACGTATTTTTCGTGCTCTCGGAAGCGAAACAAGTAAGTCGAAGTCACTGCGCGGGATAACATTGATCGGACAAGCGAAAACGTTCCGCGCGAGTTACACGCGAGAAATGTTCTTAGAAAATTGTGGAGAAACTGCGGCGGACGAATTGCTTGGAGGCGATAAACGAGTCCATGAACAAACCGACGATTACAACCGTTGACATCGGGCTACCCGAGATGCGGCACGTGTTGTACAAATGCAAGAGCACCGCGCAGTTTTGGAGCCCCGGGCTGCAGGCTCCTTACACCACGGACGAGGAAGTAGAACGGTAAGATCGAGTGAGGATCTTTCGAGTAAGTTTTTACGCTGCTAATGGGAAGTGTGCGCTAGCTAGTGATGGCACAGCTGAACATTGGTCGCTAACGTGGGGGGATTACAATGTTAATGATGACTTAAATTAACATTTACTTTCAGACTGTTGGGTCTTTATCAATGTTTACATCATAGATTGCACTCTCCTAGTCGGCCGTTGAAGCTTATATTTCAGCAACTAGACAAGGAAACGATGTTGGCATGGGTAAGGAGAAGAAGAAGTTACACCTTACACCTCCCAACTTTTTTGCTCCCGCATATTTTGCTCTCAAGTAAAACGATTGTTTCTCTCAGGTGGCTTCTGGCTTTGAATTGTACGTAACATTCGAGCCTCTGGTGACGAAGCCGGACGCTATTGAGGCAGTCAGCAAGCTGTTAAAGTGGATCAAGAAGGAGGAAGAGAGGCTGTTCATCTTGAATTCGCCCACGTTTTGAACAATGTCGGACGTCACTTTTGCGAGTATAGAAGTAATTCACATTACTGACTTGAGTAATGTGTAAGAGAAGGGTTAGAAGGGTTTATCGAAAGACCAAACGTGACTTGAGAACGTTTGAGATTTATTACAAACGGGATTCCAAAGCAAAGCGTTTTCGCGATAGTTTTCAAGTGCAAGAATATAATAATTATTCGTCCATTGTTGATAACAATGCCGTTCACTATTTTTTTATTTAATAGAGCTGTTGTAATATAACGCAAGTTTATAAAAATGTACATATACTTGAATATCTTACGCGAACGCGCTTCTGATGTAATATTATACACTATAATTTTCATACCGAAATCATCTCCTGCCGTACATGTCACTCACTGAACACTAAATACATTCAGACAATGCTGAAAAGAAGAAACACTAGAAAAGGTTATTTCTCTCTCTCTCTCTCTGTCTCTCTCTCTTATTCATCCATTGTTCATATAAACCACATTTGATAAAAATCCGCTCTTGCATATTTTGGTAGTTTAATGCCTAGCTCTGTCGCGTTCCCTTCTTCGATCCCTGTCTCTTTCCCTTTCTCTCTCTCTTTCTCTCTCGCGGTCGTCTCTCCTGTGACGATCTCTGTCTCTTTCTTTATCTTTGTGCGAAGAGTGTGATTTCGGGGATTTACTGCGTTTACGTTCCCTTCTGTCTCTGTCTCTCTCTCGGCTTCTCGACCTCTGCTTTTCTTTCTCCAATTTCTTCTCCGACCGAGAATGCCTCTTGTCTCTGTCTCTGTGGCGATCTCTGTCGCGCTCGTGATCGTCCGGTCTTTTGCGTGGTACTTCCTTACTAGGTACAATCTCTTCATCCTCTGACGACTCGATACCATCATCCATGTCATCTTCCAATGCAGATATCTTGGCCTCTATCAAACAAAACCAGATATATTCACGTACACATACCACAAGCAGAAGTAGAGGAAGGAGAGTAGATAGATATATTAGATTAACATAATTACCCAGCTCATTATTTTCTTCCAAGACGTGTCTTTTTTGAATCCTTGGTAATATAACATCGCAACTTCTTTCCTCCCTCAGGAGATTGTCGATGAACTCGTCCATATGTATCAGTTCGTACACACCCTGCTTGTTTTGCATTCTAAGTTTCCTATTGTCATTGAACAACGGCTCCAGGTATTTGTAACAGTCCAAGGAAGAACCTGTCAGTCTCATATAAAGAGCACCCAAAGCTCGAACATATTTAAACTCCTCATTCTTTATGAACTCTACTATAATGTCCTTCTCAGGCTGTATTTGCAGCATTTTCAATATAAGGCAAAGAAATGGTGTTGGTTTCACGTTGCCGCCATACACTCCTCCTATATATCTACAAGTACGGGTAATAGGTGTAATTAATTATAACACTATTGAAGAAAATAACCTTTATTTCAAGATATGAATATTTTAAGTTGAAACTTGAGAAAATGCCGAGAAAAGTATGAAGAGGTTATATGTTTCTAACCTCAACTCCATCGCCTTGTCGACTAGCAATTCGGCCGTTAAAGCGAAACATTCCTCCTTCCAATATTTGGAATCGTATATTCGAGACCTGATAATTTTTTCTACCAAATATTGCGGATTTGTCCCGCGAATAGACTTAGCATCTTTTACCGTGCGATTCGCCATTTTCTCTACGCACCGATACTAACACATTGACAAAGACTGTTGATCTTACGGGATTTAGCGTACCAGAGGAATCTCCCTCTGTGCACTAGCGTCCTCTTAGGAATATCGTGGCCGGAATATAAAACATAGCTTGAAATAAGCATGGATGGTAACAGATATAGAATAATGGGACAAAGGAATTCGGAAGATATCAAGAGACGACTTATGCAGAAAACAGGCCGAATGTGTATGTGTTGTGTATGTCTCTCCTAGGATTGCGAGACGTGAGAAAATTTAGAATAATTTTTATCTTAAATATATACACACGTTGGCATTCCTTAAGTTAACAATTCCAAGTGTTGAAATAATACTAAAATTGCGATCGAAAACACATGTACAGGGTGTTTCACGAATTCCTCGCTCCGAGGAGAGACTTATATCCGTATTCATATATCCGTATATTCAAGCCTAAAGGTCATTCTATAATATGTGTCGTAAGTTGTAAGTCGTAAGAACTGACCAATTATAGCCGATTATTTTTCTAATAATCGACTGTGATTCGCCAATTCTTACGACTTACAACTTACATGCATTGTAGAATGATCTTTATATTTGAGGCCTCCTTATATCCATCTTTAGATGCTGCACGGATTATTTTATCGGCTACAGACCATCTGAAGATAAACTTAAGGAAGCCTCAAATATAAAGCCTGACTATGAATACCGGCGGTGTTAGCGGCACTCGATGTCACTCCTTTCACGTTTTCGAACAACTACATCCGAGAGCATTCCGAGCATTTTCGAACGGCTATGCTGGTGTGTAACAGAGGACACACGAGTGGTGCTTTTCGAAAACAGCTTTCATTCTGTGTCCACTGCTGGAAACGAGGTGTAACTGCTCCCGTTAATCACCATCGGAAAATTCATGGAAACACACAGCGGATTAAGGTAAATATAAAATACCCATGCTATTTTGCAATATATGCAACAACTATCGAGTTATTAATTATAGAAATCAAACGAAAGAACACGGGCCAAGATGTCGTTATCCAAAAGGCATCAAAGCCTCTCAGGCCCAAGCCTCTCGGCATTTTTTTACAGCTGACGACGATGACGACGACGGCACGTGGGCTGAATAACACGTGGGCGAAGCTAGTGAGGCCGCGAGGCCGCATCGCCGCAGCGCGAGGCGACAGCAGGCAAAAATCACTTTTATATACCGATAAATCTTTTAGCTGAAACTCATACCACGATTTATCGGCCTTCTCAAAATTTAGCCCAGATTCAAACCGAGGAGTATAATGGTTATACGGTAGCAGGTTGTTTCCATACAGTCTTAATATACAAAATGAGAAGAAAAACCCAAATTAAACCATACAATACCTTACAATAATTTTATTCTCCAAATATAAATGTGCAAAAAATATGAATTTATGTATAAGTTTCGAATTTTGGGTTTGGAGAATATACGAACGAAGAGTTATAACTCGAGATACGTGTCATTTTCTTCATCATTATTTTCTTATTAGTTTACATTAGAAGGACGTAATAAGCAGAGATGGCACAAGTGTCTGGCAGGAAATTGAAAGAAATCTGTAAATTTTGCTTATTTACTCAACGTTTGCATTTTTATATCAAGAGAATATAACAAGCGAGGAAGTAACGCGAACTTCTGGCGCAATATTTAAAATCTGCAAATTTTCACGCGACTCCCCGATTTTGGTATTAGGAAAATATATAAGTTGCGGGGAAGTAACCAGAATTAAGTCGTCGGATTTTCTCCGTCCGATAATTTCTTAGTTTCTTGGAAATTTTTGATTATATCATTAGGATAATAACAATTAACATTTGTCATCTCTTTCTGATTATTATATTTATATTTTAATTTTTAGAACGGACAGGATTTAGAATAAGGAAACATGGTGAGATGAAATTAAAATAAATAAATGTATTTGAATATTATATTTGTTTTTTCATAATATACATTATGTAATAATGTAATATTAAGTCACATCATATAATATCATACAATATACAATATAACATCAAATAATATGATATATAATCAAATAATATACAAGTGTGTTTGTATAATGTTACAAAATTTTACCTAAAGTCTTTAATCTGAATCACTTGTGAGACTTGAATGTTTATAGGAATACGATAGAAATTTATATAAATCAATCTATTGTTACGTTTGATCTGTTTTCAGCTTCAACAACCGCGATAAAACGCCGGCATACTGATACACGTTACGTTTCCGCAGAGAGACAAATAAATGAAGAATCTCATGGGAAGAAATTCTGTTTACGAGAATAAGAATGTACATTATGGAGTAGCAACATATATCGAGACAAAGAAGAAAGAAACGCGTGGAACTTGTTAGCAACGAAATTCCTTTATAAGAAATATAATGCGAGCGCATTAACGTGCGAGAGAGAGACCCATTGCCCCATATTTACGTTATGAAGCATCCAAGTAGATCCCCGGAGGTTTGAGCGCAAAATCGGCCCGTTATATTGAGACAGAAAGATCGTGGATTCAACAAAGCCAGTGTGTGGCACGTCACCTTTTCGGTGTCACCTTTCTCTTCGTGCTCGCTTGGCGGGATCTGTAAGAGGCCATTCACGGCAAGCCCCTCTTTTCCGAGTCTTTTCTTCTTTACCTCTCTCCCTCTCCCTCTCTCTCTCTCTCTCTCTCTCCCTCTCTCTCTCTCTCTCTCTCTCTCTCTCTCTCTGTCTCGCCTTCTCTCCCCATCCTTCCCGCATACTCACCTGGCAACCTGAACTCACCTGAACGGCCATCTTGAGCTGCACCGTCGTATCGTGCTCCTCGTCTTTCTCCCGAGTCGCATTTTCCGCTCGTCCTTGTGAGCGACCGCGTCGCATGCGCCGTTGCACATGCGAGTCTCGTTGCAGAATAGTGACCGCCGGTAACGTTCGTCGCTCCAATCGTGCTTCCACCTGCTTCGCTTTCCGCACCTTCGCGCATTCCTTCGAGGCCCTGCGTCGTCGCGCGCTGCCGACGTCATTCGTCACTTCCTCTCTGTCGGAGTTTCCCGCGAGGCCCGCCCCCGGACAAGTGAGTCCGGATATTTTGGTGAGTTGGAGATTCCCCACAACGTTGGGCTGATGTGTCACGCACCTTAGTAATCATATTATCACCCTTACGGCTGGTAAACGTCATACGTGTAAGACAAGTTCCACGCGCTTCGTTCATTCATATCCGCACATTGTAGCTACCCGCGATACAGATATCTCTATGCATGCGTCATACGTGAGCAAGAGTAACGATTGTGCAAACAACGGCCGACTCTAATAAACAAAAGGGGGAGATCCGCCCTCCGCGACTGCGTCGATTCTAATGTCCAAGTGTTTTGAAAGTCAAAATCCCGTCAACAGGTGATACCCGCCGTGGACCCTCTGCGAGAGGAGCTCGGCCGGAGGTAGGCCGGTGTGTGGCGGAGGAAGGCGCGATCTCGACGGTGAGAGCGTAGCAGTCGAACGTAAATGTCACGGACTCGGTCGCCGGTCGCGCGGCGGTCTGATCGCGGATACGGCTGTGCGATCGTCTCGCGCTCCGTCCTCTCCGGAGTGTGCACTGAGGGAGCGGCGGCGATGAGGAAACAGCCGGCAAGCGCAGCGGAATAGTCGACCGGCCGCGTTAATCCCCGCTGATCCTGGAAGACAGCCGCGTCGTCGTCGTCGTCGTCGTCGTTGTCGTCGCGGAGGGAGGGGAAGGATTGAATCGCGAAATCTCTCACGTCGCGCCGTGTCGTTAGCGCACAGCGAAAGTACAGTTCTTTGTTCGCCGAGTCTCTCTCTCTCTCTCTCTCTCTCTCTCTCTCTCTCTCTCTCGCCGATGGACTGCTCGCGTGACTCGCGTGTCTGGCATACAACAGTCCCATTGTCGCCCGACGACAATCGGCCGATGGAGAGTAAGCTCTGAGGCGACCGACGAGCTTCCGCTTCCGAGTGCGTCGCTCGACTCGTCGAGGCACCGACGAGCAGCCACTTCGCGGTTCCTCCACGTCGCCGCCGCCGCCGCCGCCGCTGACGTGACGTGTGCCGCGGCTTGGTCGCGTCCGATTCGTGTTCGGGTCGAGAGTGACCTCGCCGAGGGAGATACGCGAGATCTCGCGTGAGTGCAGCCTGACGACCACGACCACGACACCGAGAGCGGACACCTGGAGATTCGAGATGGGCTCGAAGATAGAGTACGTTGAGTCGTCGCACATGTACGCGACCAACTACATCCGCAACTCCAAGGCGATCGGAGTGTTGTGGGGTATCTTCACCATATGCTACGCCATCATCGGTGTCGTCGCGTTCGTCACACCGGAATGGCTGGGCGACCTCGAGCACGAGAACCCCGGGAGATTCGGCCTGTGGACCAGGTGCAGCTACGGCGGCAACGGTACGTTCTCACGACGCAGCTCTAGCGACCTCCCCTCCGCCAGGATGGGGCGTCCCTCGAGCTTTGTTTCTCCTTCGAATTACTCCGCTCGCTGCTGCGGAGAATCAGGTTTTATCGAATGAACGCGCGCGACATGTTAGAGTACGGCCGTCTGGCCGTACATTGAGTGCTGCCGATAAATTCGGCTCTCTTACTGCAAGTACGGCAAGTCAGCTCCAAGACTGTCCTGATTCTTCGAGCGCGTCGGAGACGACGAGGAACGATCGATCGAACAGACACCTCAGGGTGTCTCGTGTACTTTGTAATGACGCAGGTGAGCTAGGCGAGGAGTGCATCGGCCGATTGGACGACCTGTCGACGATCGCCAACGTTCCCTTCCGGGCCAGCACGATTCTCGTCGGCATCGCCGTCATAATCGCGCTCCTGGCGATCTGCGCGATGCTCATGTTCTTCTTCTGCCAGAGCACGACCGTGTTCTACATGTGCGCCTGGATGCAGGTTGTGTCAGGTATAACAATGGCGCCTCGTCCCGTCCCGCGGCGGCGGCGGCGGCGGCGGCGGGGAAAAACGCGGCGATTTCTAAATTCTCTCTCGCAGGCAGGAGAGCGAGGTCTCTCTACCGAGAGAGCGCCGAGCGGATCTCGCCGCGCGATTAAACGCCGAACACGCACGTGTTTAAATGCCGTTTTAGAAAGTGCACAGCCGCGAGAGAGCGAGCGAGCGAGAGCCCGGTGAGAAGCTAGCCGCCTTTTCGCCTTCCCATTGCTGCAATCCCGACCGTTAATGTCTTATCAGCGAGAGAGGGAGAGGGAGAGACGCAATTGCAAATTGCAGCGGCGAGCCGGCACCGGGCCGGAAAGTGACGCAATCTCGCTCGGCTTAACGCGCCTTTATTGCGGCGAACTCTATCGATCGGCCTCGTCGGACGCGGCCAACGATCGACGATTTCCCGCGCGTGACCAATCGTCGCTGGCAATCGTTCTCGCGATCGTCGGGAGAGACCGTTTCGCGAGAGGAGAGAAAGAAGAACGAGACGCGCATCGAACGAGCGCGCGCTCGTCGCGACGCCTCATCCTTCGCCTGAGCGCGAAGGAATCGCCGGCGATATTTTTGCTCGATTAGAAAGCGCACACCGCGACCGCAGAATCGATACCTTGCGCAATGTCTGAGGTAATAATAATAATAACGTGGCATCGCGGGAACGCGACCCGCGCGCCTCGTCGATGCCCCGGCGACGTCCACGTCGGCGGAACCGTTGCGCCGCCGCGATTCTCTTGGACGTGTGCACAATCTTTCGCGATTACCTTCTTTTATTCTCTCTCTCTCTCTCTCTCTCCTCTCTCTCTCTCTCTCTCTCTCTGTCTAAGTACCGCCGTCGGATGCGCGCACACGTGCGACGCCGTACGCTTGAGTTCCGCAGAGAGCGAGAAAAGCGAGTAAAATACGCGAACTTCGCTCGGTTTGCTCGGCAACTTTCAACGACAGCTTCGCAGCGCGACGTTACTAATCCTAAACTAGATTACAGACGCGAATAATGAAGAGAAAAATTAAATATTGCACATACGACGACAACGCACGAGACTTGATCGTGCGAGAGGAAGCTTCGGAAATAGACATGCAGGACACTTTCAGCAGGAAAGGATATCCCGACAACCTTCTTCGTGGATCGTCCTTCGACCGGAATTTTACAAGCGCGAGCGCAGAGCGCCGATTGCCGATTCCGGGATCGTCAACGCACCGATACTTTCTCCAGATAACCCGCATTATGCGCACGCGCGAGCGCGAATGCAACTTTTAGCATTTCCACGCGATCTCACCGGCGGCGCGGGCGGCGGGAACGCTTCGTTGCGAAACTCAGCATGCCGCGCGATGATGATATGACGTGTGGTGCTATGCATGTAAGAACGTGTCGCGCGAGATCTCGCACACGCGACGTCGACATTCTTCTTTTGCAATTGTAATCCGGCGTTATCGCCGCCGTCCGTCCGTCCGTCCGTCCGTCCGTCCGTCCGTCCGACGACGACGACGACGACGACGAGTCGCTCGGCAGCGAAATGTAGAATAGACCGTTATAATGCCCAAGCCAGTCCGCTTAATATACCGTTCGTCAACGCCTCTCTATGATTAACACACCGGCCGGCCGCGCTCGCGCGCCGTCTGGAACGACTTTATCGGGAATTTAACACCGCCGCGAGCGCGCGTCTCGCCAACGCCGCGCGCTCGACATCGCAATGCGAGCTCGTACGCGCGTACGCGAAATGCATCCAAGTAAATCCGATAACCCGCTCAATTAATGCCGACACAGTTAGATCGGTTCGCTCGCTGATAAGATGCGTATGTTATGTGTGTGTGTGTAGTACGTGATTCATGGCGACGTACGCGGAGCGCCTCGTGCATCACGCGCGCTTTCGCCCGCGTTTGACGCGCTGTTTCATATGGAACAGTCGAGCGGAAGTGTCTTCCGACTTGGAAAGAAATAGAGTAAGCTCGTCGTCGCGCGCGCTGATTGCCGAATATGACGTGGTAGATCGTGGCGCGCGTTGCGAGATGACGATTGCCGAGCTCGTTTCAGCCACGGCTTGCATAAGCTTAATTACACGCGTAGCAACCCGCGGAGTCTCGGCTCGTTGTCGGCGATTCCTCGTGGGCCAGAATTACGCGCGGATGGACGGATGGATGGACGGACGGACGGACGGACGGACGGACGGATGGACGAGCGAACGGCTCGAGCCGCGACAGTGAAAGTTCCACGGACGGGATCGCGCTTGATGCACGGCGCGAAGCGTGAAGAGAATGAAATTGAGACAGATAGGCGAACTGAGAGAGGCGCGGGGGGGGGGTGGGGGAAGAGAGAAAGAGGAATGACACGTTTCACCGCGCGTAAAATAAAAATGATCCGAGTTCCGCTCGTTGAGGAGCGAGCAGCGCGTGTTTCGACGCAGCCGCGCGCGCTCACGGGCGCGATTCGTGCGTTGAAATCATTCCTCTCGGGAAACAATACGCCTCGCCGCGTTGGCAAGCCGTGGAAAACGGCCGCAGAAAAGTTACGGTTGTGTGTCCCGAGTCCCCCTTTCACTGGCGGCCTCGCGTGTGGCCTCTCCTGGCGCACACAACATCCTTGTGCGCGCCGCCCGCGTTATCCACCACGCCACGGGGCGTGGATGCAAATGGTGGAGGCATAAGGAAGCCGGTACGACGTACTTATTAAGATATCCGGTGCCTGGCGGTCGCTGGCGATAATTCATCGAGAGAGATTGCCTCGCTCGCGATGTCTGTCCGTCGTGAAATTCTCCTCTCGCGAGGATTACGTCCGCAAGCGTAATCACTTCGCGAGAGATCGAGAAAAAGGATTCTGCGCGAATCGCTGCACGATCGCGGTCTCTCTCTCTCTCTCTCTCTCTCTCTTCTCTTTCTCTCTCCCACTCTCCTTGTCGCTTCGACGACGACGACCACACGTCGTACCTGTAACTAAATATGTCCGTCTTACATAAGGAGAATGACATTCCGATTTTGTTCCCAGGAATCTGCATGGCGGTCGGAGTGTTCGTTTACCCGCTCGGCTGGGACTCGCCGGTGATTCGCGCCGTCTGCGGCGCGGCCGCGTCCAGGTACGTGCTTCTTCTCATCTTCTTTTTGCAACGTACACATCGCGGAGCTGACCAAGACAGATGTACGCCGTTGCCGTTGTTTAAATTTACGTTTGCGCAAACTACAGTCTGAGGAACGCGAGTCGCAATGTCCGCGGTTCTCTAAAGCCGGGAAATGACGTGCCGCGAAGCCAGCCAGGGTAATCTCGATCTTCCGAAGACGAAGTCTCGAAGTCGACCTCTCCCCGGCGCAGCGAGGATGTGCGAGAAAGCGAGACAACTCGCGGGGAAATTCCGTCTCGAATCTGTCCCTTCGGGCTTCGACTCACGGGTGTCCTTTTTATTCGCCGTCGCATTACGACGACAAACTTTCCCCGGAGGAAACACCGACTGTACATTCACCGAGCGGCGCGCGCTAGGCCGGAGATTTCCGCCTTCCTGTGCTGAGCCATCGATTACCGTACGGACGGCATATCTCGGCCGTTCTCTGTATACGCTCTCGTTGCCGCCGCGTCTATTTTTCTCGCTCTTTTCTCGCTCGCCGGACGCCGCCGCCGTTCGCACGGCGAATTATCGGCGCGGCGCGATAACTAACAGTAAAATCGCAATCGCTCGATTTCCATCGCGACGGGGAACGTGAGAAGTGCGGCAATTAAGAGGCCACTCTTCCGGCAGGTACAATCCCGGCGCCTGTGCCGTGAGATGGGCGATACCGCTGGCAGCGATCGCGGCTCTGGACGCCGGTACCTTGGCCGCCCTTGCCTTCATCCTGGCCTCCAGACACGTAAGACTCCAGCCGGAGCCGTTCAACAATGGATCCCTGTACAAAGGTAATTTCATTCAATCAGCGAAACGGTGGCGGCCCGCGGATTCCCGCGGGATGTCGTCGTCCTGACTCTCTTTTGTCTCAAAGAAGTTAGACATACATTTGGTTTGATCTCCTTCCGCGGCTTTGTGCCGCGTCCATCTTGGATTCGACAGACATCCTAAGGCTAATAAGAGCCAAAACGCAGATATAAAAGTGTAAATAATACTAACATATCCCCTATTGGGTACGAGGTTTTGAAATGGTTCGCTCATCGATCTTGACGGCATGTCGGCTTTCGGTTTTATTTGAAAATAACTATATTTGCTGAAGATGGTCCAAACTTAAGACCGAAACGTTCAAGATTTTTGTATTTCTGCATGTTGGTTATATTATTTACGCGTTTATATCTGCGTTTTGGCTCTTATTAGCCCGATGTATATTGTTCTAACTTATTGTTAGATCTCAGAGCCTGAATTTATTTATCCTGGATTCGTTTCCGAGGTCAGGAACATTTGAGCGATGATCTTCTCTCTGGAGAAGTGAATTGAGATGACGTTGGAGACGAATTCACGGTGGACTCGAGTCAAAGATGGACAAAATAAAGTCAAATGTTTCTCTACGGCGCGAAAGAGCCGCGAAATATTAAACGATACATACAATGACGAAGGTCGCGTCGTTCCAGGCGAGGTGAATCCGGGCTACGTGAACGAGGCGCAGAGCGTAGCGGGTTCTCGCAAGTCCCTGTCGCTGAGGCCGGTCCTCCTGGTGGCACCGCCAGAGCAGGACCGCTATAGCGAGCTCTCCCGGGCGAAGTCGCACTCGCACCACAGCCTCTACACACCGGCGCCGTCGCACCCTGTGCACACCATGTCGACGAATACCCTCAACCACTCGCAGCACAACTTCCAGCTCTGAGACTGAGCGGCCGAGGTGTCGCGGCGCGGAGACCGAGCAGGGCACTGCTGTACATAGCCGTGTACATAAAGGAGAAACGGCGAAAAGGGAGAAAAGGGGGACGAAGAGGGAGGACTTTGGCGACGCAGTCGCTGCGCCGTGATCGAGTGCGGTCGCGACTTGAGTCGCGACACAATCGTGATGTCGGGTCGTGAGAGAAACACGACGATGCGAATCGCCCGTCGGCGGTCGACGAGCGCGTTATTTCGTTTGTGCCGTGAATACCGCTAGCCTAGCCGTATCCGTCGCTTCGACATGTCTCGCCGACGAGATGCGAGACGAGAGTCGTCTTCCTTAGACTAACGACTAATCTAAAGATACCTTGAGAGCATGCGCGATTATCGTTGTAACTGACGTGAGCGTATTGCGTATCGTGTAATCGTGTACCGTCGCTCGTCGACTTGTGGAAAACTTATGATTTTCTCTCTTTTTTTCTTCTTCATATTACATACAAAGGAACGAGATATTTTTCTACCTAAGTTTCCCCCTTGGAGATCCGTTCGAAGAATATATACATATCTCTCTCATACTTGTATTTATATATTAATATATGTTTATGTTATATGTACATGTAATTTTACATTACTTAAGCGACTTCGTGACGCTCTGGAGAAGAATTGTGTATTATATAGGCCCTCTAAGAAACGCGTAGCGCGCTACCCACTAGACAAACGACCATTTTCTTGCGTTGGAATTACCCTAGCAATTTTATAAACGCTACGATCCGTGCCGTATTATCGGAGCAGTGTGTCAATCACGTTGTACAATTATATAAGATCCTAATAAGATCATCGACGTGCCTTTACGATGTAATGTACTGAGAATAATATTTTTGAATTAAACCTTTTTGCCACGAGGACACGCTGTTTTGCGAGATTGTCACTCGGCCAATTGATACGAGTGAGACTTATTCAGGAAGATCCTGCCTCTTCTTCGAATAATCGTAAAAAGTTCGATCGTAAAAGTCGTCAAATCGTTACGATCACATCGGCGCGCGTCGACGCGAAGCATGAAATTCTGCGCTGAGAACGCGTAAAGATGTGTAATGTAAACACGATACATGTATCATTTTGACTAGTGTATTTTAATGATATATCGTACAGGACAAGTTGATTACGAGTACTATTTAGTCGATAGATCGCGTGATACTCGCGAACGACGGTCTCTTAGGTCTGCAAAGGCAATATTCAACGTGACGGCGGATCGTCCGTGACGATCCTTCAGTCGCTGTTTAATCCCGCCCTTGTCCTTCTTTCTTTCTTTCTTCACTTTATATCCTATTAATTCTATTTCTAAAGAGCAAGTGTACGGTGGGAGATGAAGGATTGTTTTCTATTTCTGCCTGCTTTCTTCTTCAAGTCGTTTGGAGATTCACGAGACTGTTCGCAAATATTGTTGTACAAGACTATCTTTCTAACTATCAGATCTCTATATGAGAAACAGAAAGAGAAAGAGAGAGAGAGAGAGAGAGAAAGAGAGCATTCTGCGCAATTCTTGAAAACCTTATCAACGCGTATCGAAGAATCGTCGTCGATACTCAACAAATGGCAAATACGCGAAGTCCTGCATCTCTTCGACAAAGATGAAATTGTATAAACGCACGTTTCTCTCTTCCCGCGAATAACACGACGCGCAGAATGCTCGCTCCAGCGCGCGCTTATTTTATGCGTAAAATACGCGCACGCGTGCTCTTCTCGCGGTATCTAAATCTAAAATAAATATTTCAGGCGAGAGAGAGAGAGAGAGAGAGAGAGAGAGAGAGAGAGAGAGAGAGAGAGAGAGAGAGAGAGAGAGAGAGAGAGAGAGAGGAGAGAGAGAGAGAGAGAGAGAGAGAGAGAGAGAGAGAGAGAGAGAGAGAGAGAGAGAATGCCTACGAGTAAACACAGTCTCTTCCTTGAGACGTGTCTCGCGTTCACCTTAAGATCTAGTAATCTCCTTATATGGCAAAAAGAAAGGGAAGTTGAATGCGGTGAATGGCTGCCGTTCGCAAGAGCAGCCGGCGCTGGCGCACAGGGTGCGCGCGAGCGAGCCTCCTCTCTGCGTCCTCCGCGCGTTTCCCTCGACGCAGCGAGGCTCCCCTGGACCACCAATTCCAGAGGAGGTTCTGCACGCGGAGGAGATCCCGCTTTTACGCGTGGGAACGAGCGTGAATCTCCGTCGCGCATCGACACGGTTCTCGCGCGGGATCGGAATTGCCACCTCCAGAAACCGCCGGGCGGGCGCGCGAGAGAGCAACGCGAGCAAATCGTTCGGCATTAAAGCACTAACGTTTTATAGTGCATTAATTAGCCCGCGATGAGAAACGAGATACAAAGGTTTACAACGTTGTAAATGCAAACGCGTGAGGGAGGCGGGAGGATGTGGGAAGGACAAGCCCTACCGGTCGCTCGTCGCCGTGTAACGTCGCTATTTAATTCCCTTTTTACGCGAGCGACGTATCGTCGTATTTTACAAGGTATACACACGGCGTGTCCGCGTATGACACCCTCGACCGAACCGTTTATGGCTTTACTGCACCGCCGCCTCGGCCGCCGCCGGCGCCGGCGCGGCTCACGAGTACGCTCCGCGCATCCGCGCGTGCTTTACAGCCGTTTGTTTATTAGGCTTTCGTTTAATTGCCCGATCTGCGCGGCGCATAACGGCACCGCGCGCGCCATTTTCACCGAGCTCTAAACGCGCGAATCACAATGGACGCGTAATCACCCGTGCATACGCGCTGCGTCGAGCGCGAGCGGGATTCGGAGGACGCGCCGCGCTCGTAGGATCCCGTCAAACGAACCGCCCGGAGAAATGTCCAACTGCTTGCCGGCTACTCGCGCTCGAGCGAGAGAGAAGCTGAACAGAATCTTCGAAATGTCGAAATGTTGACTTTCGTCAAGCGCGTGTCGCGCTTTTCGCTCCTGCCGCTTCCTCCGCCTCCCTCGTCGGTGATGCTTACGTGGGTGCAGAATTACGTCTCGATTGAGTGTTTGAGAGAAACGGGAGAGGGAGGGGAGATGTGCAAATGTCGAATTTTATTGCCCCCCGGTGTCAGCCGGAAAGCGCTGAATTTATGGCGTTATATTAAGGCGGCAATCATGCGCATGGCGCGCCGTCGTCGGAGCGGCGGAACCGGCGACGTTAATTGATGCTTCATCGCGCGGCGATTCGCCGAACCGCTTCATCCGTGATAAATCAGCGAAAGTAACGGGCAATTTTTCGCGGGCGGTTTTCCGAGCGTCTCCCCGCCGCTCGCGCACCGTGAAGACAAGCGAAGTCTCTCGGTGTTTCGAGACGACCGTGCGCTTCGATCGAGCGCGAATCGGCCGGGATTAGCGACGTGGAATGGAACAGAGAGAGAGAGAGAGAGAGAGAGAAAGAGAGTGTGCGTTTGTGTGTGTGTGTGTGTGTACGTGTGCGCGAAAATAATAATTTAATTATAAGTTAACTTACACAAAGGATTACGTGTACTTCACTACGTTACCATCGACAGTACATCTCGTCGATCCTACCGTTACCGTATATGGCTGACGTTTTTGTTCTTTCGTTTCGTAAAACGTTCGCTTGCTGCCCAGCGGAGCGGCAGAGATTACCCGCCTCGTTAGGCCTCGCCTCTTTCTTTATTTCTAACTTTCTTTATTTCTTTATTTCAAACTCCTACGCTTACTCGGTATTCTAAGTAGTTAAACACCTAGGATATTCGCTACTCTCACTGTATCCGCGATGGCTACTCGTCTGGATGCGAAGGAATGACCTTGGCGCGAGCGTAACGCAATCGTTCGCGAGTCTTTCTTCGCACCCTTAGCGTTAATACTACACACATACCTACAGCCCAGGACGTACGCTCATCACATCGTGCGCAATGTCCGTTCTTACCGATGTAAGCAGCAGGCGCCGATTGTTCGATGCTTCGGTGCGAATGCAACGCGAGCTTCGAGTCTGACGCTTGTCGCCGTCGTGAGACGGCCGACATTCCGACGCGACCGAGCTTAGATCTCCTTGCTGACGACTAGCCCACAGGGCTGCACCACTCCGACGTTGGGCAATCTCGGCCTTCTGGGCGTGGACCTGCTCTCATCCTTCTTCAGCAGCTCCTCTATCGAGTAGGGGTTCTTCTTCTTTTGCGGCTGCAACGGCTGATTCTCCACCACCGCCGCCGTCATCGTCGTCGTCGCCTCGTTTGCCGTCGTCGTCGCCGTCGTGCTCGAGGTCGTGTTGCTCTTCACCTCGAAAATCCTGTGCGACTGCGTCGGATCTTGCCGGCTCGCGTCGACGATAGACACCGGGCTCTCCCGCGCGTTGTCCAGGTTCACGGCCGAGTTGGGCGTGCCGTGCCTGACGAACGCGCTCCGGTCGCTGCCGATCTTCTGGCTGAGTTCCAGGATTATCGGTGTGTTCCGGAAGGACTTGTAATGCTCCTGCGACTCGATGTTCTCGTCCAGGTCGCTCTTGTCCAGCGAGTCGTCGCTACCGGCCGTTGAGCTCGAGCTCGACTTCAGCTCCAGCTGATTCTGCGCGCCGGTTTGCTCCGACAGACGCTCGGCGTCCAGCGGTCTGCGAACACAAATTCGCGGGGTCACTTCTTTCTTTTTCTCATGCGGAGAAGAACGATGGAACAAACGTAACGCGATGGACGAAATAAGCACGTTTCGGTTCGCTCGTTGTCACGTTGGTTCGACCGATCCTCTCCCCTCTTCTTCTCTCTTCGCTGTACACGCGTCTCGTTGAATTCACTCTGGTCTCTCTCTCTCTTTCTCTCTCTCTCTCTCGCTCTCGCTCTCGCTCGCTCGCTCGCTCGAGAAACGTTTTACTTACGCGAACGACTGCATCCCGTGATGCAAGTGCAGGGTCGTCGCCTGGTAGAGGGACGAGTAGAAGCTCTGGTTCCACGACGGCGTGCCGGTACTGCCGGTATTCGCGGCGGAGATGTGCAGCGGTCCCAGCGCGCCCGAGTAGAACAGCTGGTAGTCCGTTCTCATGAGCGCATCTGGAAAAGCGGAATCACACATCCGTTGACGCTATGGTGCCTGACCCATTTTCGAGAGGTGTTCGACGGAAGGAACTTCGTCGAAAATCAGCGTGTGGGAGGTCGCGTTAATAAAGAGATACTCGTCGGGGATACGCGTGCACTTATCTCTGTTCTTTTTGCGCGTAATTTTTCGCATCGGTGATAAGGAGAGAACAACGTCGTTAAGTATAATAGGAAGGCTTCAAGATGGCCGAAGGGGTGGGGGAGGGCCAGCCTCGATCGCGCGAGGCTATTGATCGCGGCGGCCAAGGGGAGCCTACGGTTCTTTTTTCGACGGCACAATTGGAAGAGGATCGCCGCCGCTCATCTTGAAGAAGCTGTCAAGGAACGTCAGTGCTCGTATTCTTCTCTCTTCTTTTCGTGCTGAATTTAATCGCCGTATAAATAGATCCGCTGCCATGCGTGTGGTGCACGCGTTATTTTTTATTCGCCGTAACAAGCGGAGACTCTCCCCGTCCCTGTGTGGTCAGCTCTAACGATATGTGGGCTTCTAACGCTAATTTCTCGTGATTGGGAGTACCGAGCGTGTTCTCGCGCGCCTCTCGCTCTCGTGGTTGTTTGTCGACGAGTAAGCCGACACGCGCGTGCGAGTATTCGATTTTTCATCCTTCTTGTCCGACGAGGAGTGTTCTCTCGTCTCGAGGATGTCTCTATCCTACGCGCCGTGTATCGCCGCGAAAACAAACCTACACGCGTAGGCGCCGACTGTCACTGCCGGGGAGGGAGAAGGGCAGGAGGAAAATGATGATTTGAAATAAAGATGAAGACGAACGCGCCGAGGAGGTCGCTCGTTTCGCAATTAGCTGCTCAAAGCCGGTAAATTGAGCAGCGTTTCAACGGCGGCATCCGACGTCACAAATTGCGAGGCAAATTTTCCGTTTCGGCGGCGGCGGTGGCGGCGGCGACGGCGACGGGGTTGCGTGTCTGTTGCCCTGGCGTGGCTTTCGCTGACGAGTCAATCATGGCAACGGGGTGTCTCGAAATCTGCCCTCTTCGTTCTCCCCGCGCTTCCCTTGCCACTCTTCTTCCCCCCCCCGCCAGCTTAACCCCCCATCCCCCTTGTCGTTCTTCTCTCGCTATTCTTCTTCTTCGGCGCTGGCTTTCGCATTTTTGGACATTTATCGTCTTTCTTCTGGAAATAACGCAAAAAGATCCCGCCCGCCGCCGCCGCCGCCGCTGCTGCAGAGGGCAATTCCACGCTAGGGACAGGTGTTTAGGGCATCATTAGTTTGTAATGGTGCACTCGCGAGGCAGCCACGACCGTCGTATATAATGGCCTCACGAAGCTCGGCAGCGAAAATATGCGCCCGCGTCGCTCGCCCGCTCGTTCGCGCGTTCTCCCGCTCGCAGTCTCAGCCGCGAGAGATTTCGAATTTGTCTCGTCTCGGCTTACAAGTAAACCTCGGGGAGGAACGCGTCAGACGCCGATTTGTTTCCAATTTTTTATAGTTATTTTTAATGTCAAAATATAAAAAAATCTGTTATCATTTTTAGCTTAAATTAATTTTTTCAATTTTTTCGAGATTTCTCAAGTTCTTTGTTCATTTCTTGTTTATTTTTCACCAGATTTTGACGTTAAAATGAGCTTGTTTGCTGGATAGTGAAGAGCCGAAAGATTATCCAACGTCGAATGTAGCGTAAGACTGAACACTTTTTCAACCATGACGTCAGCCATATTAGATCCGCCATTTTGAATTTTATAAAATGGTTCTGATTCATAATCGGCGACATGCGTGTGCAAGTTTCAACAAATCGGATACATATATTTCTTAAGAAACATTGTTTTAAATATGTATAAAATAGTGTACTTGTGTGCAAAAGTCGAAAAATTTCGAAAAAATAGAAAAAATTAATTTAAGCTAAAAACGATAACAGAGATTTCTTCGTACTTTGACATAAAAAATAACTATAAAAAATTGGAAACAAATCGGCGGCTGACGTTCCCCGAGGTTTACTTGTTAGAGCAGCCGATATCAGCGGGTGTTTTGTGTGTGTAAATTTATAATTAGTACGATGCCAGGCCCCATCAAAATGCACGATACAAAGTGTCGTCGCCGTTTGATTTTCTCTCCGTTCTCTTTCCCCCGCTTTCTCAGTCTTTCGATCTTCGAAAGCCTCAAAGCTTTCAGCTCACCTCTGGCGTTGGAGGGAATCTGCGACGCGTATCCGCCGGATGTGCCGCCCTCGATGGCCGGGAGATCGGTGTGCAGGCCACCGCCTCTCAAGATGCGATTGACCGACGACACGGACGGCAAGCTCTGCGGATCGCAAGCTCCCTGTCGCGCGAGCTGCTCGCGAATCTCCCAGGCGAACATCGTCGGCTGCTCCTGCTTCATCCGCAGGATCTTCTTCACCACCGTGGGCGTGGCTACTTGCTGAAACGACAGAAACATAAATTACGGTGACAACGTTACGAGAGAAAGAGAGAGAGAGACTGTCGTCGCGCGATCGCGCGAATCAAGTATTCGCGGAATTTGTCAGTCAACGCCGTCTCTCTCGTCGGCGTCTAATTCGTTCTCGCGAAGCTCCGAGAGGCTTCTCGTCGATTCGAGCAGCCGTGCTCGTGTCCGTCTCCCGTGAAGATGCCTATCGGTGTCGGGATGCCGTTGTTAATCGTCTCGCGCGCGCGCGCGAATCTTCTCGTCCTCTTTGCCTTCCTTCCATTCTGTTTTATGGCCAAACCGCCGCGTTATCTCACCGGCAAATTAACGCGAACGCTCGGCTGCACTGTCGTCGCACGCGCATATGTCGTTCACAGGTGAAGAGCTCGGGCTCGTCAATCAGATAGCGAGAGGGTCCGCTGGTAGGTGGGTGCTCGCGCGCTCGCGAGCGCGAAGGGTAAGCACCTCGCGCACCGTATTTTTTCGGTGTTAGCCCCTGTTCACCTGGGTTCACCGACGGTACCAACGGGTTGGTACCATTCGCCGGTGCCGTTGCCTGCCACGGGGCCCACCGGTTGTACCCCAAAAGGGGGCCCCAGTGGTGCTCAATCTGGACGGGGTCAATTTGACTTGCTAATGAACGGTAATGGCACGCGGATAATTTTATGCTAACGCGATGGAAATGTTATTCGGCCCGTACAGATTTCGAGATCGCCCATCTCTTTGAGGGGCGACGGCGCGGCGTGGCGCGGCGCGGCGGTGTGAGCGAGATGCACCAATCGCCGGCGAAAGGTGATCATCTTCCTCGCCTGGACTCGCGCAGGGGTCTGTGTTTTTCTCCCTTTCTCTATTCCTCTCTCTCTCTCTCTCTCTCTCTCGCTCTCTCTCTCTCTCTCTCCCTCTCTATCTCTCTCTCTCTCTCTCTCCCTCGCGTAGGTATGTATCGCCGAACGAACGAAACGGTATCACCGAACCTGTCGATTGCAACGAGATCCCATTTCAAGAGGCGTTCGCGTCCCTGGCGTTTTGCGCGCCGGTAATCTGCGGCCGGTCGCGTGGGCCCGATACGATCTCTCGGCAAATTGTTTGGCAGAGGAGCGGGATAAGTGTGGATGCCGAGGACAATGATCGATACGATTGGCGTGAAGGCGGGCGGTGAGAACGTCGAGATGAAAAGAGAGAGGAGAAGAGAGAGAGAGAGAGAGAGAGAGAAAGGTAGTCGAGACGCACAATAGTGTTAAAAAGAATTATGACTCTTGAATATAAAGCAGTCATAAATTTTTCGGCTGGGTCCGCGATGGGTTCCCTGAGAAAGTTACAGTCGGCTCCATGCCCGACAAAAATGTCTCTATTCCTCGACTATTGACGGTCCGCAATCTCGCGTCACCGTGTCACATCCAAGCTCTCTACCGATACTGAAAAGCATTTCTTCTTCTTCTTCTTCTTCTTCTTCCCGTCTTTTTCCCTGACTCCGGCACTCATCCGGCGGCAATACTCGTGGAGAAGGTTCGCGAGAGGCCGCGGGACGAGTACGACGTGCGAATCGTCGTTACCCGCGGTAATGTAATCTCGCAGGTGGAAGCACCACTGACGGGAACGCTTAAGGGCTGCGCCTCGGGGGCAGCCAGAACCGAGAGGGCCGCCTAATAGTTTGAGGGGGTTAGGACAAGCATCGCGTGCTCCCGTCGGGAGCATCTCAGATTCTAATCTGACACTTCCGTCGTCGTTGCCACAATTACCCCCGGCCCGACAATATATACGCGCGTCCTAATGCGGACCCTCGCGTCGCCGAGCACACATCGAATCGCGCGCGGGCACGCACGTGCACACGCGCGAACGCCCGCTCTGTGTGTGTGTGTGTGTGTGTATGACCGTCGGAGGAAATTGGCCAGGCAGGATGGACATCTGGCACTAAACGTTAGATAACCCGTATATACCGGGCTACGAACAGGTTGACCAACTCGGTAATTACCGCACACAAGTTGCGCGCCTCGCTACATGCACCCCGGGCGCTCCCTGAGTGCTCCTCGACGATAAGGACAACGACGACCGTCGACACCTTTCGCCCCATTTTTCCCATGCTTCGCGCGGGACGAGCACCGATGTCGTCGGTGTTGTCGGAGATGCGACGATCGAACGAGCGACGACTCGGGGGCTCGTCGGAACGTTCGAGCAGCGCGTACAAATTGCAGGGTGCACGCTAGTCGAGGAGGATCCTTTCCCGCTTTTCCCTCCGAACGGAGGGAGAAACGTCGCGGCTCGGAAATGTAATTTTCCGCGACTCGAGACACGGAAAACGCGCGCCGCCGTTCGTTTTCATTTGTCGCGGGCGTTTTAGTCAGCCGCTATTCATCATGCATCGCGGAGAATAAATGGGTGTCGGCGCGGGGACCGATCGCGAGGACGACTCGTAGAGTCGCCGCCGCCGCCTAGACCAACGGACGCGCGCGCGCGCGAGATCTTAATTGCCAGATAAACGGGGAAAAACGTCCGCGATCGTCGCGCCCGCGTGTTCGCGGGCGAATCGCCCGCGGAAATAAATGTTCGCTCGCGCCGCGCCGGAGCCGTGACAATATTTATCGCGTTTCACGCCCGGAATTCCCCTCTCCACACTTTCGAGAAACTCCTGCGCGCGAGATCGCGATCGCGAAGCCGAAGTAAACAGTACCAAGTGCCGGCCGATGCGTATTCCGCCGCCACCACGCGCGCCCGAGAGCGCGCGTTAATATTACCGGACTGTTATATATATTATATGGGAGAAAATACATTCCCACACACGCACACGCACACACACACGCACACACACACGCACGCACGCACGCACGCACGCACGCACGCACGCACGCACGCACGCACACACACACACACACACACACACACACACACACACACACACACACACGCTCGCTCGCTCGTTGACCAAGCGCGGCGGATCGCGCGATTTTTTTCTTGACGTTCCACTTTATTACCGCGGCTCTTCGACGGCCCGTGCATTTTTCATGAAACAATTTTCTCTGTCGTGCCGCCGGCCCATTACCCGACGCGTATCGCATTGACGCGCACGCGTATGTCAAGAGGAGAAAGAGAGAGAGAGAGAGAGAGAGAGAGAGAGAGAGAGAGAGAGAGAAACAACGGAGAAAGTACGTGGACATGCCTCGAAAATGTTACGTATCGTAGCCGCGTACACGTGTAGATTCGCCGATAATTCGTCGATTAATTCGCGAAATCGCACGTTAAATTGCGCACGACGCGTCCTCGGCAAGAGGAGATCGCGCCCGCGCTGTCCGTGGCAATCCCGACGAGCGAGCGCTTCCAAGATAAATTTCATTAAATACCGTTATCGCGCGCAAACCTCGCCGTAAATACGCGCGCCTCAGCCGCCGGGTAAAACGAAATACGGTTTACGCGAAAATCGAGACCAAGAGCGAGAGGGAGAGAGGTGGGGAGGAGGCATCTACGAGAACGAAGGGCGATATCGCGGGCGAGGGTGCGCCGGGAGAAAGAGAGCGCGGAAAGTCGTAATAACAGACTCAAAATGGAGGGCAACGTTATCTTGACAGGGCGCCGCTCATCTTTCGTTACTCAGCAGGAAAATCGGAACGTCTCTCTCTCTGATGGAAATCGACGTGATGGCAAGGATGGGAGGGGAGGCGAGGGGAGGGGGGCGGTTAAATGCCGGTGTCGGGAGGATTTCGACGTTGATACGCGCCGAGTTAATACTGCCGCGCAATCAAAAGAGTCGAAGGGGAGGAGGGCAGGGGTTTACCTAGTAGCCATTATTTAATTATCGGCGTAATTTTAAATCGCTGTAAAAGCCACTTACAGACGGACAGTGACGTGCTCCGGCTCGGCTCGGGGATGATATCTAACGATCTTCTTGCCGGAGAGATCCTTTGTTGCGGAGGACGGTGGGCGGGTTACTGCGCGGTGCGTACTGCGCGTTGCGCGTGCAAGGCGCGAAAGAAAGCGAGAGAGAGAGAGAGAGAGAGAGAGAGAGAAGGAGAGCGATCTTTTGTACGTACTCGCTTATCGAGAGATGCGAGAGGGAGAGAGAGAGAGAGAGAGAGAGAGAGAGAGAGAGAGAGACTCTTTCTCCTGCAACTTCTCGGCCAAATTACCAAAGGTTACCACCGTCGCTTTGTCACAAGTGAAAAAGTGAACAAAAGTCGGTCGGTTGATCGCGCGGAGAGGAGGCAGGATGAGAGACGTTACAAAAGACGGTAAAAAGAGCAGCGGGACCTGGCCGAATTAAGCGCGGCGACCATTATTTCGCCGCGAGACTATTTTGACATACGCAAAATAAAACCGAACGCTGTAATGGTGGATGATGACTATCGTTTACATGCGCGCGTAATCGGCCTCCCGTGCCACACAGCCGGAATTTAAATGCCCTCTTCAGGGTTCCTATACGGGAGAGCCGGACCGACTCGCTCTTTCTCCTCTCCCTCCCCCCCGCCTCCCTCTCTCTCTCTCTCTGCAGCCACGACGGAGAAGCGTTCTCGAACTCGCAACTCGCACAGAGAGGAAGGTCGACGGACGCCACGCGGCGACGCGGCGTTATTGAAATAAATTCATTAAGCCGAAACTCGCGCGGCAACGGCTGCGCCATCGTCTTCGACGCGGCGCGGCGCGGCGTGGAGCGGCGTGCAGCGTCGTAAGAAATTCCCGACGTACGCACCGTGGAATTATATTGTCATTAGCGGGACCGTGTAGGCGCGTGATACCAGCGATAGCAGCGCGCGATGCGCAGCACCCGAGGAGGCGAAACGACGTCCCCCGCATTCGCGAGGATTATCAGCGCGATAAACGCCGCCAACGCCGCCGTTAAGTATCGCGACGACGAAGACGTTGACGTTCGTTCGTGACTTTATCCGCGGCCCGATCAGCGAATAAACTGGAGAATCGCCGAAGCGTCCTGCTTTTCGTTGCCGCGCGCGACGTAATATCGATCGATTTGATGAATTTCCCGCAGCGCTGAGACGTCGTCCGGCGACGACGGCGACGGCGACGGCGACGGCGACGGCGACGGCGACGGCGACGGCGACGTGGCGTGCGAGCCCAGACGAGGCTAGGCTAAGCCGGTGGTGCCAGCGAGAAAAGCGTGCAAAGCCATGAAATTATGCAAATGCCGCGCCGTTGCAAGGTGTTTGGATAATTGCACGCACGGTCGAAACGCAGCCCTTACTTAAAATCACATCAGGAATGCTTGAGCGCGCGACTGCGCGCCACTCTCTCTCTCTCTCTCTCTCTCTTTTGCTTACCTACAGTCTCGTGCGCTCTCTGTCTTTTCCCTCATCAGAGGAAGATGTGCCGCTAATGCGCATATACGCTCGCACATACCAGCTCGTTTTCACGTGTTTTTGCGAAACTACCGACATCGAGTCTCTTCCGCGAGTCGTTCTATCACCGCGCTGTTACTGTGCATTTTACGCCAAAACTCTTCAGATTCATCTCTCTCTCTCTCTCGTGTACTAATCTCGACCGAGTCGTTGTCGCAACAGGAACATTGATAAAAATCAAATCGATCGACCCTGAATCAGAGCTGACTACGAGTCGACTACGATACGCCCTTGGATTTCCGTCCTTTCACCTCTCGAGCGATTTCTCATCGAGTGGCATCTTATCCACGACAATTCGCACGTCCAAAGATCCTACCTTCGTCTTGCTGCCGCCGATGCTGCCGGGCCGGATGCTTCCCGTCTCATAGAATCTCGTGAGTATCTTGGAGACGCAGCCGTGCGACACGAGTAGCTGCCGCGAAATGTCGCACGGCCTGACGCCGCCCAGGGCGAGGTGCACGATCCTCTGACGCACACAGTCTGGCAGAGGTCTGCCGTTCACGAACACGCCGCCTAATTGATTCACCCCGGCTTGTCCTGAAACAGAAGATCGTCGTTGCGTTAATGAGATGAGGCTGACGATCCGCGACTACGCAATAAAGGAAGCGAAGAACGGAATCGTCGAGCTCGACTCGAGATTTCGCGCCGGCCGCGGCTCGGTGAACGCCGTTTATCGGTTTTACACGAGAGGGCTAGAGAAAAAAGACGGAAATCCGCTAATAGCGCGCAATCGCGCGCGATCGTGATCGCGATCGCCCGGTCGCAAGGTCGACGGCAGGTGCAGCGGCCAGGTCGGTCTCCTCCGTCGCTCTCCGCCGCTAATGACATCGCTACGACGAATATCACCGCGGGAGGACCCAGAGGGACAGGGAGATCTGTCATTATTGGCCGGTAAATACCGGGCGGCCGAAGCGAGGCGAAATACCCGCGCACACGTGCGCACGCGTACGTGTGCGTGTACGGTTTGTCGCGCACTCCTCGAGGCGAGGCTCATGCGCAATTAGCGCGCGCCTTGCGCGCCCTGCCGGGCCGCTCGCCTGCGCTTTTACGCGACGAAGAGATTATGCCAATATTAATGAGTTCGTCTGCGCGCACCGGAGACTGTTACGTCGACATTCACGGACACGCCTTTCTGGACGCGTGTTTCTCCGCAGATCGCGGAAGAATCTCGAGCAGATTTCTTCCGGCGCGGCAGTCGTTACTCGCATCTCGCGCGGTCATTTCTCTCTTCTGTCTCCTTTTCCCTCTTATCCTCTTTTCTTCCGTCGAGACGTCCGAGGAGTCGCCCCGAGCTCGCTCGAGTCCTCAAACGCGCCACCGTTTAGTGGCGTTTGACTGTCCGTGAGCAACTGTCCGCTTAATAAAATCCGACGTCCTCGAAATATAGTACATTAAGTCGCGGTCTCAGGGCCGGCAGGAATTAGCATAATGTATCCGTGACGGGAAGAGCCGGGATTGAGTTTAGATCCGTCAGCGACGTATGTAAAAGTAATTAAAGGCGAGCTTCAGGATATCGTATTCTCAAACAGAGAAAGAGAGAGAGAGAGAGAGAGAGAGAGAGAGAGTTTTAAATATTTTCCTTCTTCTCGCCCCATCCTCGCCGCGTTCACGTCCGTAAACCGTTTAATCGAGCAATTTGTATCCACGAGAGAGAGAGAGAGAGAGAGAGAGAGAGAGAGAGAGAGAGAGAGAGAGAGAGAGAGAGAGAGAGAGAGAGAGAGCGCACAATGTAGACTTAAATCACGTAACGCGACGTGTCATTTGTGCCGTTATACGGACGATCATGTCCGCGCATGCGACATCGGACGACACGTCGTATAACGCGTCGTACGCGCGACGTTTCCCCGTCAAAGATTTTATAAAATCGATTATTCCGCCGGTGGTATCGCGTATAAGCGACCTCCCCTCCTCCTACCTCTGCCCCCGGGCTCGTCGCGCCGCGAATATAAAAACGCCAATTGATCACGAATTTTATGTTCCGCCGTCGAAAAGGAATCGCTTAAACGATTCCGCGCGGCCGATGCACATTAAGGCCCGAATAAAATCTGAGTTATACGACAGTGTCTGTTTGTCTCCTGACCAGCACCAAAGTCGTACTCGCCTGGAAGAGAGACCGCCGCGGAGAAGGAGGGGTGGCAGTGATGACGGTGATGATGGTGATGGTGGAAAGCCAGAAAAGGTCGCGGAACAGATAATTCGGTTCGTCCGCGTTTCGTCGTCGTCGTCGTCGTCGTCGCCGTCAACGAGAATGAAATCCCGCGTCATAAATCCACGGCTTACTCATCGCGAGCGATTCTTAATTTCCAAATCGTCGCGGTAGTCTGGGCTGACTAGTTAATAGCATAATTACGTTACGCGCTTTGGAATTTCATGGAGATTTCGGCCGATTAGCATTCGACCGCGAGTTCACCCGTGAGAGACTACGCGCTCCGGCCGCTTTCAACAGCGTGAAATTACAATCCGGAGAGAGAGAGAGAGAGAGGTGTATCTTAATCTCGACGTGCCGTTACGACGGGAGGAACAAATGAACGAACTCACGTCCGTGATCTCGGTCCGCGCCAACCCTTTAAACATCACAATTAAATCTCGCTCATATGTCTATCATGATGCGTGTGGCAAGAAAAGGTTCTTTTGCAGTCGCGCCGCTGTTGGTTTAACGCGATCGTCATGACGAAGGAAAGAAAGAAGGAGAGAAGGAAGGAAGGAAGGAAGGAAGGAAGGAAGGAAGGAAGGAAGGAAGGAAGGAAGGAAGGAAGGAAGGAAGGAAGGAAGGAAGGAAGGAAGGAAGGAAGGAAGGAAGGAAAGAAAGAAGGAGCTGAGAGCGTCTCGAAGCGTCTCAAAGAAAAACAAAAATTAATCGTATTTGAACCGTGTGTAAGTTTAATGAATAATAACGTGGCGCTTTATACGAGCGGGAGGGATAATCTCGATCTGATTCCCGGCGATTATTTTCGGCGCAAACGGAGCCGAAAGGCGGCGTTACTAACAACGGATCTCCCTCTTTTTCTCTTTCTTTCTCTCTCCTTCTCTCTTTGGCCGCTCTCTCCCTCTCTCTCTCTCTCCGTTGGGAAGGAACACAAAAGGACCGAGAGGACCAGAGCCGTAAATGCCATGGGGCTCTTATATAAATCGAGCCACGCGCCTTCACGTAGACATCCGGATGCACCGGACTGCGTCGACCAAGACGATCGCTAATTATTATCTGCGCCGACTAATTATGTCATTACGCTCGATCACTAACGCCGCCGCCGTCGACGACGACGACGACGACGACGACGACGACGGCTCTCCGGGCTCGCAGACTCGCAAATAACGATCCCGGGGACCAAAGAAAAGGTTTTCGTCAATCTTTCCTGCCGCGCCATTACGGCCCGATTCCGCGAATCCGCGCTTTATTTGGCGTATTACGGGGCTAATTGACCGACCGGACGATCGCGATTACTCTCCGTGATTCTTGTCCTCTTTGCCTCTCCGCACCTCCCTCGTTGGAGCTTCCACACTTCGAGCCGGGAACGCTGCCGAGCGGCCGATTATTTCCGCGATGTCGATTTTTACACGTTCCCGGCGATGTGGTAATTCCGCACTTTATATAGACACTTTTACAGCCGACGGATAAAAGTCCGCGATCATCTTCCAATTAGAGCGCTCGTCAGCGCCGTTTATTCGCGCGAAGGGGGTGCGAATCCGCGGGCGAGCGCGCGCGCATGCGAGAGAGAAAGAGAGAGAGAGAGGAGAGAGGAGAGAGAGAGAGAGAGAGAGTCATTAGCCGTCGAGCGAAATTGCGAAATGCTCTTCTCCAATTTCACGTGCTCTTCCGCGCTCACCTTTCGCAATGGCCACGTACGCGGCTGGAGATTGCTCGTAATGACCGTCAGTCGAAGGCGTGACGGATTGCCTTTATTGGATAATTCAAGGGTCCACCGATCGCGCGACGCGGAGACAACGCGGCGAGAAACTCGTTTTCGGCCGAGAAATTACTTCCGTGGGATGCGAGCGGTGCGCGTCTCGCGTGCTCGCTCGCATGTACGATATTCATTAACGACCGGCATAACGGTCGCTATAAACCGGAAATAAAGATCGAATCGGACTCTCGTCGCCTCCACCGTCGCTCGTCGGACAGTTGGCGACGATTAACCCCTTTCGATGCGAAGCAGACGTGGGGCTTTGCGCCACCACGGCCTTACGCTGAGAAGACTATTCTCATGCGATTAATTGATCGCGCGCGTCCCCCTCCCCTCCCCTCCCCTCCGCCACCCTTAATGTCCTCGTACTCGTCTCTCCGACAGGCCGCGATGTTACGCGCCGTGAGAATTACACACGCTCCGGGGACGGACGCGGACGCTCCGCTCCGTCCGCGACCAGCCGCGGCCCGCCAAATTATTATTACGGCAAAAACTGGCCGAAATGGTGTCTTTATCTAAGTGCAAATCTGCCGACGGATCTCACGAAATAATGGAGCCTCGCGTTAACGGTGCACCCCTCTGGCCGCGGCCCGTCGTAAGTACCGGCGCGGCGGTTGACTCGCGGGACAAAAAGCGCGCGCGCGCGCACCGTGGCGACCGAGGTGCCGGAAATGCGGACGAGCCGTAGAAACGCGACGGACCAGCGGAATCGGCTTGGGATTGTGATTGGTGCGAGAATGTGCGCTGCGACGCAGACACGAGTAACCGCTGTCGGTGGTGAGTAACGGGGCATGGGGCGTTAAAGTCGCCGTCGCGACTTGAAAGCGCGTTCCCGACGGAATGCGGACGGCCAAATAGATACGTGTATCTTCGGGAAGCTCAAACCTGCTCGTGATCGCCGTGATATTTCAAGGCGTCGCATATGCTTTCGGTCTGCGTTTATATAATATATATATATATGTCTATAATAATGCCGCAAGCGGATGTATCTTCTCGTCATCGGCGGGATGGCCGGCGCGCCGATGAATTCGCCGCGCCGGTGAAATCATCGGCTCCGCGGCCCGCCGGAATGAGAGCCGAAAAGATTTCATTAGCCCAAGCCGGAACTTGTACATAATTTCGCAGATAAGTCGCGGCCGCCTCTCCGTAGAAAGGTCTCCAGGCTTTTTTCTCTCCGAATTTATGCGTTTTCACCTTGACTTCTGACCCGTCACCGATCGCCGAACACGCGCAGTCGGCTCATTAAGGCACCTTGGCATAATGCCGAAGAAGTGAAACAGCGCGCGTAAAATTTCTCATCGTCTCTCGTCTCATCGATCGCCGATCTCGGCCGTCAGGCCGCCTCGCAGGACAGACGCCATGATTTCGTGCGCCAATTATTTCGCTTCTCGGGTGAATCCCCCGAACAATGCTCACTTGCACTATCATTATTAGCGCATCGTAGCGACTACGAGAGAGAGAGAGAGAGAGCGGCTTATTTATTTATGCGCGACGATCCTCTCTCTCTCTTTCGTGTTAGCGCAAGGTGCGCTCCTCTTGTATTACTTCCCGACGGAACGCAAACTGTGTCAAACTCCGAGCGGAGTCCCTTCGAGACCCTTTCGCGAGCGTATAAAGAAGGGGATATCCTTCGAGACACAATGCTGGTTAGCTTAGAATTAGCCCGGCTAATGCCGGCCAACAACGATCGCTATCGCGCTGGCCATTTAGGCCCTAACCAAACTCTACACCTGCCTACCTGTAATCACGATCCGCGTCCATGCTAACAGATTCTTTTCTCTCTCTTTTTTCTCTCTCATTCTCCTCCTCCGTTTCTCTCTCTCTCTCTCTCTCTCCCTCCTTTGCGGCCGAGAATACACCCGAGTATCGGGGCATCATCGCATCGTGCAAGTCGAATCAATGCCGAATAGCGTGTCGCTCGCGGATCGCTCTCGTCCAGCTATCAGCTCCGACATCTGTCTTAAAAGGACACACACACGCGACGAGGCCGGCCCCTCCAAATGGGAGTGTATTAAGATGGTTAACTACGGCGGCTGTTATTAACTGTTTATCGCTTCGACGATTATTCCTGCGACTCTCTCGAGCGCGGTGATAATTGGGAGCTAACATATGTAACATGAACTTTGTCGATGATCACACGAGGCAACATTGAATTTGCGAGGTGCGCTTCGGGGCGCTGACGATAGTCATCTGCTCAGGGGGATACAATCTCCTTCTCGTCGCTCGTGCTGCCGTTAATAGTACGTCGCTCCTGCGAGATACTCGACATTACCTCGCTCTAACGACTCGTTAACGAAGAAAGCCCCCGATCACGGAGAGATTCTCACGTCGCCGGGAATATTTTCACCGGCGGCGACTCGGCCTGTGTGCGACCAATTCACATCGGCGGACGCAAGTGTAAACGTTTACGATCGCCCAGCAACCGGTTGACCCGCGAGCGCCGGCCGCTCCACGTGTGGAGCTGAGAGACCTCGGTATACTTTCGCCGATTTCGAAAATCACCCGCGAGACCCGACGCTGCAGTCGGAAGAAGGAAAGATCGCTCGAGACGAAAGCGGCATTTTTTCACACGAGCATTAGGCCAACGCGAACAGCGAGGCAGAGGGAGGCGACGAGAGTGTGTGTGAGAGAGAGAGAGAGGGAGAGGGAGAGGGTAGGAGACCATGTTGGAGGGGGAGCCAGGAGATTGTAATTAAACTCGTTTAATAACAGGCCCATAGATCTCGGCGTTCGATCCACGGTATAAAATTCTTCGTTAATTACTGTCAAACTACCTTCCAAATCGTAATTTAGTCTCCAGTGCGCCTCGAGCGAGTCTCGAGGTGGACGGATAAGAGCGAAAGAGAGGAAGAGAGAGAGAGAGAGAGAGAGGAAGAGAGAGAGAGAGAGAGAGAGAGAGAGAGAGAGAGAGAGAGAGAGAGAGAGAGAGAGAGAGAGAGAGAGAGAGAGAGAGAGAGAGAGAGAGAGAGAGAGAGAGAGAGAGAGAGAGAGAGAGAGAGAGAGAGAGAGAGAGAGAGAGAGAGAGAGAGAGAGAGAGAGGAGAGAGAGAGAGAGAGAGAGAGAGAGAGAGAGAGAGAGAGAGAGAGAGAGAGAGAGAGAGAGAGAGCGCGCGCGCGCGCGCACCGTGAGAGTGAGAGAAGGAAGAAGGGAGAAATTTTAATTTTTACTGCCGATTGCGCGAAAGAGTCGTCCTGTGATCTCGCCGACGGTAGCTGACCCCGTAGCGCTCGAACGTCCCAAGGAAACCATAACGACGTGTTACATTCCCCCCTTGCATAAATCAGGAAGCGACCGGGCGAAGCTATAATTCTCACAGGCGAATCGCGAGATTGGCTATTTAGCAAACTGGCCGTCGCTCGCCACGGCCACGACGTCGTCGGCGCGATGTCTCTCGCGCGGAAAAATTAGCATACGTTACACGTACGTGTACGACGCCGCGTCGGGACAAGACGGGAGGGACAGGAGGGAGAAGGAGAGGATGGGAAGATTGCGTAGCCGGCTCTTTTCCAGAAGCTTCAATCGGTTTGAATAAAAAAAAAAAAAAAAAAAAAAAAAGAGAAGAGAAAAGAGAATCTACTCACCGGTGTGCGGCATGATGACGGGCAATCGGCTACTCCGTGTGTATCTGAAACAGAAGAAAAATACACGTTTTTTGTTAGGGATGCAAAAGACGAGCGCATTGGAAACTACAAAGTGCAAAGCATAAGCGCTTCTCGTGCCGTGGATCCCGCGGAGCTGACATATGTATCGCGCATGTACCAACCCACACACACACACACACACACACACGCGCGCGCGCACGCCATGTGTTCGTGCGTGTTTTCGCCATGCGACGTATTATAGAGCGCGGGAGTATAGCCTTCGCCGTTAATGAATTTAAATGTATTCAAAGGGCGCGCTTGACGCTTGACATGGCAACCCTTAAATATGCAACTGTACCGATAAGCCAAAGCGCGGCAAAATATTGCCGGTAGCCAACCGTGACTCTCATTCCCGAACGAATCGACCCCCGAGATCGCCGCCCGAGCGACCGCCGTACGGCCACGACGACTTCATTTTTCAGCCCTCCACATGTCGTTGCGATCGCGTTAATTATCTCGCCGGTGACTTACACGTCCCGCTTCGAACGCCGCTCGCTCTCCGCGCAACGTCTCACGCCATATCGCACCCCCGTTTTCTTTCCTCGATCGCTCGATCGATCTTCTTCCTCGGTGTCTTCCTGCCGCCATCCACCTGGTGCGCATTCCCGTCCGGCGCGGCGAGGAAATCGACAGAAATGGCGATTTGAGAACTCGCGTCGGTCACGAGGCGAGCGAGACGGAGAGCGAAGGAGAGCGGAAAACTACGTGGAATGCGTGCGTAGCGTGGCGGGTGGCGTGTACTTTGTGATGCAAATTAATGCACGATTACCAAAGCACCCCTTGCCCGCCCTTGTGCGACCACCGAGACTCCTTACTTCGTCGTTACCCTTACTTCTCGCCGCGCTCGAGTGCGCGCGCGCGCGCGTGTGTGCGTGTGTGTGTGTGTGTATGCTCAAGCACTTACAGCGCCAACACACCGCACGGCGACGTGTTCCGACGTATACGTGTAATAAGTGCGATCCGCCTTCACCCCTTGCGATTCGAGATGCCTACCCCCGCATTAGGCCTGGTTACACGCTCGCCCCCGCGAGCTCTAATCTGATGTAACTATTACATACGTTACGCGGTATCCATACTCGAAATGGCGGCTCGCTGCGCGGAGCGATGAAAACTCATTTCTCCCGCGACTCTAATCGTCCGTGCGCTCGTGTCCTCGCGGGACTAGTTTCTGGCCGCGACTGCTTATTTAAATGGCCTCGCGATCGAGAGCGCTATTATTCTTTCCAACGTCCAGCTAACGGTCAAACAGTTGCCAGCCATTCCGGTCTGCCGGCCGCTCTCGGTACGCTTTTTTCCATATCGGCGTCTGTTTTGCTGTTTCTTGCTGCGATCCGAGGCACCGAGGCTGCGAATCGGCTAAGAGAGCTCTCACGTCCACGACGAGTCCATAAAGACCCGCAGCAGCGCGCGGACCCGGAGACCCGCGCAGAATGACTCGCGTCTCCGCGAGTAGTTCGGGCGAAAAAAGCAGACTGCACGTGCACGTCGTTCTCTCCAAGGGTGGATACCAAGTCCCGCCGCGGGGCAGGATCTCAAGGTGTTAAATTGTGCTCGTTACAGGCAGAGGCGGCCCAGGATCGTCGTTCGATCGCGACGACGAAGAATGCGCGAGCTTTTTCTTACGAAGCGGTATCACTTTTGGCCCGACTTTGGCGCTCGGCGCTGGCAGTTTCATCGGCTCGCCTCGCCTCGCCTCGGGATGAAGCCTCCCGTAATGAGGATTGAGCGATTATTATAAATCAAACGAACCCGGCCACGGCGAGCGAGCGCCGCCGCGTTTCTCGCGTGCCACGTGTTTTGCCGATGTTACTCTCGCGAACACGTGTCCTGCTCTCTTCGCTCTCCTGCCTCGCCCCGTCGCTCGGCGAACGCGCGCGCGCGCCTTGCACTCGTGTCCTCGACACTCGCTCCCCGATACCTTACCCCCCCGTCTATTACAACGTCGTGCGCGGTACATAGAATTACAAAAGCGAAGCTTTCTGCGGAATATTATTCCCCTGCTTGATCGCGCAAGCGTTTTTACTCGATGACGGGAAATTCTCCACGGCGGCGGGCAAGTCTTTCGAACGCGGCGACAACTCGCGCCGAAGAGACAGAAGAGACGGGGGTGAATTAGCGGAAGAACGATGCGACAACGGCGAAACGTCGATCGGTCGTTTTTTCGTCATCGATTCGCGGACTCGCGTTCGTCGTCGCACGGGGCTCGCGTTTCCCGCTGACGAAGAGCACGGCTTCTCGGATCGATTTGAGAACCGCCGCGCTGCGCCGCGTCGCGCCGCGTCGCGCCGCGGTAAATCGCCAGTAAGGTCACGCTTTTACGTGTAAGCCCTAAGCGAAATCTAGTTTTTGTTTATTCATTAGGCTACCCCGCGCTTTAAGTGGTACGTGGCGAGAAGGCCTCGCCGCAGCGAGACCGAGGGGGACGTCGAACGCGGGGCGGGGGCCCGCGGAGGGGCCCGGGGGGTGGACCGAGCGCCGTATCACCGATACGCCACCAGCCATAAAAATCTGAATATATTAGGCCTACATGCGCACGACATCTCGCTCGGATCGTGAACACGTTACCCGCGATAATCTACGTTCGTTTCCAGCACACTTTGCACGTTTATGCGTACACCCGAGGCGGCTACCGTGCGAATCGCGCTATATACCTTTCCCCGCGCGGCGCCGCTTCCCCTCGCGATCGCTCCGGAATCTAATTATCTCGTGTATCTCCCAATTAAGAGTGCTTTCGTTAGCGCGGGGCGCTTTGTCGCGCGTCGCTTTCGGTCGCCTTCGGTAGAGCGGGAGGAAAAATCGGTGCGCGCCGCGGAGAATATTCGCGAGGAGGAAGAATCGAGGAGCTCTGCACCGAGAGAGAGAGAGAGAGAGAGAGAGAGAGAGAGAGGGGGCGGGGAGAGACGGCTCGCATTTCTTCGCTGCACTTGCTCGAGCACCGCGCGGAGAGCGCGTTTTAATTTCGTGTTCGTTTAATGAATTACGAGCACGTAATCAAGGCAAGGGGACATTACGTGCGTTTTACTCGCGACCAATGTTCAAGGTTGTGCCCGATCGACTTATCAAGCGAAACACGAAAAAACGAAGCAATTGCGTTCCGACCAGCGCTCGCGTCGCGATCAAGTTTTCTCGCGACCGTCGCCGCACGCGGCCAACGCCGCGAGAGAAACACTTTCGGAATCGGATATTCCGGATTATTTCGAGTTTCGAATGTCGGAACGATCGTCGGGCGGATAAGCTTTCGAGAGCACAGCGCGGTAAGGAGGATCGGTCAGTGGCGCGGGTGAGAGAGGGATCGAGAGGGGGGAGGGGGGCGGGTAATTAGAATAATTCGGGCCGCCGTGGTTCACGCCACCCGGACGAATTTGCATTTTAAATGAAGCGATGGCGTGCCAGGGGCCCCACCGTGCCGGTCGAGAGAAGAAGAGAGGAGAGAGAGAGAGAGAGAGAGAGAGAGAGAGAGAGAGAGAGAGAGAGAGAGAGAGAAGGAGAGAATGAGCGAGAGGAAGGTAGGCAGCGGTAGGACTTTGTGCTTTATAAAGAACTTTAATATTTATCGCTTATATCCCGGCCGAATAAGTATATGTATATATCCGCCCCTTCCTTCCTCGGGGCCACCGCAGTCACGGGACTCGCTGGTCGCTCATGCTCGCGTTCATGCTCATGCTCGTGCTCAAGTATAGCCCGCAACTTCCTTCTCGCTCCTCTTTCGTCTCACGGTCCTTCGTTCGCGCCCTGTTCCCTTGTCGCCCCTCCCGCCCCCCCCCTCGCTACGTGTCGCCCGCCGCGATGTCGGATCATTATCGCGTAATTAGCACCGCTGATTTTCACGTTGCGTCATCGCACACGCACGTGCGTGACAGAGATGACGGCGCGACGTGATTCTCTCTCCTCGATCCGTACGACGCGACGTACGATGCGATGTTCCTCGCGAAGGCTTCTCTCTTCTCGTTGCTATATCTCGTTGTGATATCGGCATTCCCCGCGTCGCGGCAATGTTTTATTTCTCTCTTTTTCTCTGTCATTTCCCTTGCTCGAGCGAGGAACAGATAATCCGTATCGGGCGCGCTCGAGCACGAGTCGATAAGTGTCGGCGGAAATTTCGACGCGAGAGATACCGGGCGTCGCTCGCACGTGCGCAGAATTACGGCCGGGAATGCTATTTATTTGGGTCAGATTATTATCGTTTTAGCGGCGAGGCGAGCGCGGAGTAACGTGTAAAAATGTCTGTCTGCGTGTGGAAATACCTTCCTTCGTTGAAGATCCGCGCAAGGACTCGCGCGGATGTGACCGCGGAGATCACGCATCCAACACGCGGCCTCGACGCAGTAGGTGCACAGCTTGACGCCTAGTCGGAAGCGACTGGAGTAATTTCGAGCGATCGCGCGAGAAAAATTCAGCGAAGAAAGACGAGGACTCGCGCTGGCGATCGGTCAGAGCTCGCCAAGTGGAGGCGCGCTCCAACGGCACGAATCCGCCGGCCGATAACGGATTACACATGGACGAATCGCGCGCGCGCGCGCTCGCCAACGTCGCGAGGGTGAGTTTTTCTCGATATCCGAGCAAAATATGAGCGTTTATGAAGGTCGACGTTGAGTTACGGGCGGGCGTGTAACGATACGATGCGAGGTACGCACAGACGCATAATAAGGCGCGCGAGAGGCGGATCGCTCTAATTGGCAAGAAACCCGGCGGATAATTTATTTATTTAAGCGCGGCGCGCGCGCGCGCGCGCGCTCTCGCGCGTGCACAATTACACGCGGAAACGTCCGTCATGAATGGCGGTGACCGCGAGAGAGCAAGAGAAAAGTGGACCGCGTATATGTACCTGTTGATTTTTATGTGGTCGCTGCTGCTGCTGCTGCTGCTGCTGCTGGCCTGCCGCCGGTGCTCCTCAGCTTCTTCCGAGTGGCATCCGCTCTCCTCGAGGACCCGCTCCTTCGTGCGCGCTCCTCGAGACCGGCTTCGTTACGACGACGGTGTCCCGCTTTCCCAGGCTCGCTGCTCGCTCTGGCTCCCGATGGCCGACGTTGCTCTTCTTCTTGGTCACGTCAGTTCGCCGACATTGTACAGCGTCACGTTGCGCGTCCTCGTGCGACGTCCTGCGAGACGACGATTTCGCGGCGGGACGAGAGAGAGAGAGAGAGAGAGAGAGAGAGAGAGAGAAAGAGACGCGTCTCGTCGCGGTGCGTGTCGCGTGTGATGCGCGCGCGCGCGCGAACGCGCGCGCGAGTCCGACTCGACTCGGCTCGACTCGCGCAGGAAGTGACTTCGCTTTCACGGCAATGAGACGTGGATGTGACACGAAAGCCGGAAAGACGGAAAGAGAGAAGGAACAACGGAGGGAGGGAGATATGCGAATGACTATATAATAGTACACCTACGGGGACACGTCAGATGCCGACAGGAAGGTTTCTCCCAACGACCACCTTCCACCGAGTCGCTCACGATCCGCTCTCTTTATCTCTCGGTGTTTCCTTCCTTCCCGCCCGGCCCGCCCGCCCTCTCCTGTCGGCTTCCCTATTTTTATTCCGCTCCGGTAATTGCGCTCCGCGCGGAAACGTGCGCGCTCTCGCCTGTCAACGTTCTTCTCACCCCTCTCGGCAAACGTGGCGCGTCTGGCTTTTATCGAAGAATGGCCGCGTCGCGGCGACGATCATTGAGAGCGTATGTTGATGTTCTGTCAAACGTACTCGCTCATCGCTCGCGCAATCCGATCATTGCTCAACGACAAGTCCTCGGCAGGTTGAATACTCTCCCCCCGGCTTGGGAACCTGCAGCCTGTCGCAGCTGATCTGAATCTCGAAGGAGAGTGATTTCGCCTTCCTTCCGGCTTCTCTAACCGCCGTCTCTAACAATCATCGGCGGGAAGTGCCGAGTCCTCGCGCAGTTCCACTCGCACCAAGAGACCGGCTCACTGGTAACCACGCGTTCAACTTCCGACTTCCGTCGCTCCTCCCGCCTTCCTCGCGAATTATCCGCACTGGGATCCGAAGGCGAGCCTCGCCCCGCGATCCCCCTCGACTTCTCCTCTTCTCTCTTCGCGGCAGGTTGACGCTTCTACCTCGTGCTCGAGCCACAGCACGTGCAGCTACTCCTGGTAGCCGGCGGAGTGGCAGGTCCGCGCGACGCCAGGGCAAACGCGGTGGACGACTGCGGTCGGCCGGCGAACGCGCTCGAGGAGAAGGACGAGCGCGTCGAGGTGGAGGCAGAAGGGGAGCGAGACGCAGGTATCAAGCGCGGCAAGGGCGCGAGAGCGGCGAGAGATATACGCGCGCCGAGGTAGCCGTGGCAGAAGTGCGAGAGCGAGCGAACGAGAGGCAGAGAGAGCGACTAACGAGAGAGGATGAGAGCGAGAAAGAGAGAGGAGGAGGAGGAGGAGGAGGAGGAGGAGGAGGAGGAGAAGGAAGAGAAGGAGGAGGAGTGAAGGGGGGAGAGAGAAAAATAGTGACAGAGAGAGAGAGAGAGAGAGAGAGAGAGAGAGAGAGAGAGAGAGAGAGAGAGAGAGGCGGTCAGGACAAGATGATGTGGACCACGCGGAGGACACGGCGTGTCTGAAGTGGGCTCGGCCCGCAAACGGGGGTTACGGGCTTTACTTTCGGTCAGGTCCCCCGTACCCTCTGCCTGCCACCGCCCGTGTCGCGTCTACCGCTCGGCCGTACGCACGCGGGTCGTGTGTGTACGTCGCGCGTGTGTATGCTGGAACAACGAGGCGAGGCGAGGCGAGGCGAGGCGAGGCGAGGCGAGGCGAGGCGAGGTGAGCGCCCAGGCGAGGGAAGAGAGAAGGAACGAGAGCGATGGGGCGAAAGCGCGCGAAAGAGAGTGCAAGAGGGACCGAAGGGGAATACGAAGGGCGACGGGGGAAGGGAGAAGGTGACGGTAGCGTGTCGTCGCGTGCTGGATGTTGCAGGCCCGCGTGGCCCGTGGCTCGTGGCCCGGGTTGTGCCCACGGCTGCGGAATGAACTGCGGCCCGTGGCTCCTGCCGAGCGAGAGAGACAGGGAAAGAGAGAGAGAGAGAGAGAGAGAGAGAGAGAGAGAGAGAGAGAGAGAGAGAGAGAGAGAGAGAGAGAGAGAGAGAGAGAGAGAGAGAGAGAGAGAGAGAGAGAGAGAGAGAGAGAGAGAGAGAGAGAGAGAGAGAGAGAGAGAGAGAGAGGGAGAGAGCGCAAGAGGGGGAGGAAAGGGAGAGAGAGAGAGAGAGAGAGAGAGAGAGAGAGAGAGAGAGAGAGAGAGAGAGAGAGAGAGAGAGAGAGAGAGAGAGAGAGAGAGAGAGAGAGAGAGAGAGGCGGCAAGATTGGAGGGGTTGACTCGTTCGATGAGAGAGAAAGAGAGAGAGGGTGCGTGTGTGTGCGCGCATGTGTACGTGCACGTGTACCTGGGGGTGGGCGGGCAAAACGCGCCTTCTCCCTCGTACTGCTCGCCGTTACCTTGCCTCCTCCAGCGGGTTCTTCCAAAGGGCTCCTACTCCTCCTTCTCGCGCTACCACCTTCTCCCTTCTTCTCTCGCGTTTCTTCGTCTCGCACGCACTCACGCACGCACGCACGCACGCACGCACGCACGCACGCACGCACGTACGCACGCACGCATGCTCGCGCAAGGGTAGTCGGACTGGAGTCGCTCTCTTTCGGAGGTTGTTCCGGGACGTCCCCCACCGCGTGTAGTAGATGTAATTAAAGGGTTTCCACGCAGGACCCGCAGCGGCGTATTTTGTGGGCCAGCACGAGATACGGCTAAACGATAGTTCCCCGAGAGGGTATCGATTATGCGTTAAAAGATGCTCGCTCGCGCGCGCACTCGCGCCGACCGAGTCGATTCGATATTTCCACGCGCCACTCGTTTCTTTATTCCAGCGCGCAACTCAGCTAGTCGTTTTTCATTTAAATCAGTCGTGTTATGCTTATCGTGCGCCTTTTTGCCGTGTCGCTGTTATATGCGACTCGCGGTCGTTATGCGTGACAATTACGTCTTCACAGCGTGCGGCGTATTACGTCCGAAAGTTTTTCAACGCTTCGACAAACTTTTTTCACTGTGACGCGCACGCGAGCGGAGGGGCACGATTTCTTCTCACTCGCTTGCTCGCTTGCAAACTCACCGACTACCTCGGTTAACGCGACGAGTCTTGAGTATCAATGAGTATCAATAAATTCATTTCAAAACGCTCCCCGCCTGTCTTCTCGCTCGTCGCTCGAAACGCGCGCGCGTTTAATCCGATTCTGAATTTTCGGGACGGAGGAAGATTCTCAATGTCAACAGGACGGGCGGCAGGGCGGCTACGTTTAACGCTAAACGCGCGGCGAACCTTTGTCTTTCGCTTGACGTTTCTTTCGCCCAGCACGCGAGACTTTGCGATGCGAAGTTGTGTAATATTCCGCCGCAATTCCTCTTAAGAAGACGTAATCGCGGCTGGACGTTCAGACACGCGAGTGTTCGCAACCACCGAGATAGATCCTCCGAGATAGTTCCACGAAGATCCAAGTACAAGAGAGGGAGAGAGAGAGATAGAGAGAGAGAGAGAGAGAGAGAGAGAGAGGGAGGGAGAGGGAGAGGGAGAGAGAGCCGCGAATTCCCTAGCCGGTACCGAAAACATTCGAGTCCCAGTCCTTGGCTGAGTTCTTACGCAAGGGGCGTATCTTGCGTTTCGACAATTATATACCCCGATCCCTTGTCTCGTGCGCCGGCAGCACTGTTTAAGTGCGCGGCTCCTCTCCACGGGCGATCCGCGAAATGTCGGGTTCGATACGTCTTTTCGATCACGAAGGACGCGAAGGTCGGGGATGGTACATCCGCGCACGACTCGAGAGGTTCCATCAGTCATCAGCCCGCCGAGAAATGCTAATTTGCGGGTAACACACGCGCGAATGCTTAGTCGGCCGATTTTCGTGCGCCTCGCTTTGCTCGTCCTACGCTACGTCGTCTCTCGCTCTACCTCTCCTCCCCCCCCCCCGCCGCCGCCCTACGCCCCCTGCGCCGCTCTGGTTTTTTCTCCGGATCGCGCGTACACGTAACAGAGACGGATAATTAGAACGGAGAATACCGCGAATTTATTAAATCCCCTGGAAATATAATCAGGGGTTCCCGGCCGGGCGTACACGGTCCCTCGGAGAGCAGCGAGGAGAGCCTCCGTTCCTCGTTCGGCGATCAGCCACGAGTCAGCGTGTACGGGGGTACACGGGTTTTCGTACGTTTAACGTACGGGGTGTCGAATGACAAACAAACACGAGGGTAACACCGTAACCCGGGCCCTGTAACGACCCCCTGTGGAGTGATTGTCGGCAGCCCTTGTCTCTCTTGGCGCCCTTGTACCCTCCTCTTGTGTCCCGGGACGACCGAGCGCACAGGTTGCACTCGTTCACGGATCATCGCCTGTTAACCGGCCTGTTTCAGGCTCGTTGCGGTTGGCCCAAATGTTACAATCACCCTGGACCTGTCGGGGGCGCCTTTGCCTTGCCCTCGTCTTCTTCTGACCTGAACTTTACGCGGCGGAGACGAGAAGAGTGGTTTCTTGCCGCGGTTTGAGTTCGTCGAAGTCGACCGGGCCTTCCGTGAGTAAGCTTCGCGTTTCGGATTACAGATCGAAGCGACAGATCCATTTTGCGTTTACATGTCGGTGTATCGTCCGGCCGTATCTCGAGCGTCTTTTGTTTGCTCGATTTGCACGACGTCGTTAAAGGGAAAGTGCGAGAGAGAGAGAGAGAGAGAGAGAGAGAGAGGGGAGGGAACGACGAATTTTAGAACGACGAATTTTAGAACGATTATCCTTACCCGCAGGTAGTACAACTCGGAACGGAAACTAGGGTACGAAATTACGTTACCGCGTTCTTATCAGATTCAACATAATAGCGGCGGTGGGACAAACCCTAACAAGAAAAAGATCAGATCATTACGACAAATTAATTTATGGCTCGCTGCGCGAGCGCGGCTACTTCGAGGAGGAAAATTACGGCAGGCGTATTTGACTCCCGGCTGGTGCGAATGTGTGTCCTGGTGTCAGGACAGGTGAGCGATTTCAACCCTCGGTACATCCTCCTCGCGCCTGACCCGGCCCTTATCTGACGAATTTTGTCCTTCCGCCCCGAAAGACCGATACTCCTTCTGTTGTTACGTGATCTAATAAGTAATATCTCGTCGAGGTGCTACCGACATTTTCACTCGGCGCTTTTCGAAGAAGCGCCCCGCGAGAAGTCGCGGGATACCCTCCTCGACTTCGATCACATGTGCGCGCGATGTTTGATCATGAGTGTGTTTCGACAAAGCTCGCAAGTACCTGCTCCCTCGGCCGTGCGATTTTTTCGACTTTGGCCGACCTCGGGCGAAAGCACGCAGCTGCCTGCCCGGCTGTCAATCCGTCGGAGATATTAGGAGCGCGCTCCTCCGTCCGTTTTATTGCCCTAGAGATTGTTCTTTTTTACCGCGTGGCTATAACACCGCAGATTTCACGCTTGCACCTCGATCAAATATTAATCTCATGGATAAAATTGTAATTTATGAAGAGGCAACAGGGGGAGAAGACGCGCGCGCGCGCGCGCGCGCGCGCGAGAGACGGTCCGCAGGAGAAAAAGGTGCGCAAGGTGCGCCCGTTGTTTCTACGAGACTATTAGGACGAGAGAAGCAGGTAGCCCGGCGATATCTCGCACCTACCTCTCCGGGGGGGGGAGGGGTGCACGGGGGGACGGGAAGCGATCCCCTTCGCTCCGCGCGCGCGTCAGCGATTCCTCTCGAGCGAGGAATTTTCGCGACGTTTCGGAAAGTAGAAGCAGGCAGGGGAAGGGAAAAGGAAAATGATTCTAGTCGTTCGCGAACGGAAACTGCGACGACTGCGGCGACACGACACGCGCGCACTTCGCGCGCGATTTGATAATCATTCGCGCGCGCGCGCGCGCGGCGCGTTTAGTGGCGCATTTTTTCCGCGTCGATACATCGCACATTATATTCCTATCAGGCGGATATGGCTGGCGGGATTAAACTGTTACGTCCGCCCTCTTCCACTTACTTACCCCGTCAGATACCGAGCTTCGAATTCCGGTCGAAGCCTGAGGCAGGCAGCGTCGATTCCCGTCGAGTCGTAGGATCGATGAGCAACGTAACGCGAGCCGCGCGCTCGCCCCCCTACCAACCCCCGAGTCGAGCGCGCGCGGCGCGGTCTCTCTTAACGACAATGATAATATCGCGCGGCCTGAGTGGCCCGATGACACCCGCGCCGATAGAACCCGACTCCGGCATTGGTCAGCCCGCCGGATGGATGGTATTAGAGGGTTTCGCCGATTGGCGGCTCTTTGGAACGCCCAGGAAGGATGCGCAGCTGCCAGGACATGCGTAATCCGTCCGCTGATCGACGTCGAGGGAGTAAGCGCGACGTAACGATCATTCCCACGTAGCGGATGCACCACCACCACCACCGCCACCACCACCATCACCACCACCACCACCACCACCACCATTCGTACCCTCTACACGCGACACTTGACATTCGCGCGATCGTTCCCCGTCGCTGCCTCTCGCTCTTTCGGCGGCGCCGCAACGCCGCCGGCACGTCGAATTCGAGCTCGAATCGACGACTCTCACGTGAGAGTCCAGTCGCGAGTCCATTTCGCGTAAGGAGAGCAAAAAATCCATCCAACTGCTATTGTCGCGCAGGAGAAAGAGAGAGCTGAGGGAAACGTGTCCGGAACGCGTTGGGATTGGGATTTACCGTCGAACGTATCGTTGCGAGCGCGAGCGAATCGCCCGCAGCTCTCGCGACAAATCGCGATCGCGCTCTCTTCCACCCGGCGCGACGGCGGCGTCGCAGGTCGCAGGTGCTCGCAGGCGAGCGCAAGGAGCGCGTGGGGAAACGCAAGGGGGGGAAAAAATCTCGGCTTTTCGGGTCCGCGCGGTTTCGGGGAAACCGAGCGCCTCGGAGCGCGCGCCGCACTGCGCGAGCCATGAATTTCGATAATCGCTTTGTTATCCCAACAGGTGCCAATAATGGGCGGTGCCCTCGTCCCCGTCGGCACGTAGCTTCGCTATACAAACAGTCCCGTCTTACTTATCTCGGCCGTTTTTTCTCATATCGCGCCCCTCCGAAGGAGCGCTGCGGGCCGCGAGAAGCGCGCTGGTCGTCGACCGGAGGCCGACGCGGAGGCTCGGCAAACTCCTCCGCGTATCCTCTGCTTTTTTTTTCGGACACCCCTTCACGTACCGCTGCAGAGCCTTCGTGAGAGTATTCTCTCTCGTTGGACGAGAAGCGACGTTACTTTCGCGAGGGATGAAGCGAGGGGGCAGAGCCTCCGTGCGAGAGACTACGACGCGGGGATGATTTTTACAGTCTTTACGAGAGTCTGGGTAATTAATGAACACGTGGGCGCTGCCGCGATGGCGAGCAGTGGCCGCCGCTCTAATATCGTCGCGTTTCATTAATTTACGTCTGAGACCTAAGCAGCTGCGTGTAAAAAAATGAAAGATACGACCGATAGATAGAGTGCCATTGAAGGGAGCTAATCTATACTACTGGTGCGGCCAATCGTATTTATTTATCGCATTTTTAGGGCGATTCTCAAGCGCTCGGGCATACGAAATGACGAGTGGAAACGAGCGCGTGGAAGTGAACGTGTCGAGTGAATTTCGTGCGCGGCCGCAAACGTCGATTGAGTTTTAAGCTCGACCGTTTGTCGTAACGCTGCATTCGGCATGCCGTAGTGCCTTTTTACGACGAGTTCACGGTAAGGACGCGAAGCGCAGCCCTCCTCGAGGGACGGGCAAGGAGAAAGAGAGGTATCCAAGGAACAAGAGCGGAATCGTAAAAAGGGAGAGGGCAGTCCCACCTCGCCAATTACCGGCCGTGTGCCAGAAAACGGACGCAAAAACAATCGCGGGGAGAGAGAGAGAGAGAGAGAGAGAGGAGAGAGAGAGAGAGAGAGAGAGAGAGAGAGGGAGAGAGAGCGAGACACGGGGAGAAGGAGCGGAGAAACGGTGCTTAGTGCAACACCTCGCAGCTAAGCAGAATCAGCCACGTCGTTAAAGGCAGCCCCGAAATTGTCGAGCGAGGTAACGAAACGCCGCGGCCGCGTTTATCGCGCGAAATTACATCGTTGTTATCGCGATGTTTGCTGCTGAACTGTCCGGAGTGTGAAAATTGCCGCGCCGCCGCGGGACACGGCTGTCTTCCCGAAGCGGGCGCGAATTGTCGATAGGTTGAGTCCCCTCGTGGTTAATTATCGCGAATGCGCAACTCCGAAGAGACTTTTCGCCGAGTCTCTCTACTTCCCTCCTTCCTTCCTTCCTTCCTTCCTTCCTTCCTTCCTTCCTTCCTTGCCTGGTCCCTTTTTTCTCCGTTCCAATAGCGCGAATAATGGAGAAACAGTCGGCCGCGCCACGAAGCGTCACGGCGCGCGCGCGAGCGAAAGAAATTTACTTTGAAATCGATTACCGCTGGATTTTCTCGGGGATAGTAAACGAGGGGGACCGAGAGGGGACGAGGAGCGGCCTTTCGTCGGTCTTTCTCGACCGCGTCTAATCGTGGGTAATCTAGTGTGTTTTTGGCGACTTCGGCGCGGCTTTAATAGCTTCCGAAGGCGGCAACTACTATTCTTCGAGGAATAGACGAGCCGCGAGCTCTCTCTCTCTCTCTCTCTCTCTCTCTCTCTCTCTCTCTCTCGCACCTGCGGCACCGGACGGTAGCGAATTTCTTCGAGAGTCAGGCCGACGAGCTGCGCTGCAGTTTCCGCGCGCGAGAATTCTGCTTCCAACAGCGACTTTCGCGCGCATTCGCTCGCGCGCCGAAAACGGCACCCAGCGACATCGGCGATGAGTTAAAGACCGGGCTAAGTGTGCGACACGCAATTACGATCTGTATCGATGACTCACGTTGACGGGTTGTACACACCCCGATGACACCCCGAAGAAAAAGAGCGCTTTATCTGTAGTTGCTCGCGGCGCACACCTGACGGGCGCGAGCCACCAGCCGCGCGATTGCATTTACGTGTTAATTATGCGACGGGTCGCGAGCCCTTCTCCCGTTGCCGCAATAAAGCGATAAATTGCAAATCAGACCCCTCGGTCTCGCGGGCAAAACATCGCGACGCGTTTCGTTTCGTATTCGTGCTTCATTATTATATAGGCAGATGCTAAACGCCTCTGCCCCTCTGTTCCTTATCTTCACCGCCTTCCTTTTAAGCGCTAAAGTCTTTTCTATTTTTTCCCCCCTTTCGCAACTTTTTCTCTCTTTTTCTCTCTCTCTCTCGCTCTCTCGCTCTCTCTCTCTCTCTCTCTCTCAGCCGCATCCTAGCTCTCTCACCCCTGCCACACATTTCCAAAGCACCGATGCTCGCGCGCGTGCTCGCCTGTAGCCGATCGGCACCGACGGCAGGGCGGGTAGGCGGGGGTAGGGGGGGGGGCGGGGGACAGGGGAGGGAGTGAGGTTCTTAATGAATTTCTACGCGGCGGACGCGCGGCCACCGAGATATTAATCGAAGGTGGGTACGGCGAAGTAGCTCGCTCTCTTTGATACGATTTGATACGTCCGCGCACGCCCATCGTTATTTGAAACTTCATCCGGGTATCCATCGCGCATCGAAAAAGACGAGCCGCGCGGTACTGCCGCTCTTTCGAGCGTCCTCGAGAGAACCGATCAAAAATGCCGGGATAAAAAGTCATCGAAATAAAAAAGCCGCCGACGCTCCCGCAGGCCTGTGTGTGAATAGAGTGTGAAATTTGCATTAACTTTGTTTACGCGTGCAGCGCGCGGCGGACGCGCGCTGCATCGTCTCGCGGCTGCCGAGGCTCTGCCGTCGTAAACCAAAAAATTCCGATCTTTATTGCGCGGCGGTCGCGAGGCAGGCGCGGGCCGCGTCGGATTTTTGCGCGCGAACGCGCGATATTAAAACGTCGAAAGTCAGGATCGGGACGGCGGATTTCCTTTTGCTCCGTTTGCTCGATTTCTGTCTGGCAGATCCAGACGGCGATACCGGCCGGCAGATAGCGAGAAGAAGTAAGAGCAGAGCGCACTTGCTCGCTCGCTCGCACGATCTGATTTGCGACGGCACGCCCAAAAGCTCGCCCCGAAATTTCAACCCGCACGACGACGACGACGACGACGACGACGACAAGCGGTACCAATTTGCGCTACCACGTGCGCCGAAAGACCGCACAGCGGCGACGCGCTGCGCGCCGAATTATATCGTCGTAATCTCGACATCTTCTTAATTTTAATAACAACCTTCCAATTTATTACAGTCGCACGCGGGCGCCCGCGATGTCCCGTTCGCGCGATCGCCGTCGATAATCTGCGCGACTGCGATAAGACTCGCGCAAGTTAGCACTCAATCGGATGTCAACCGCGCGTAAATTAACACTTTATCCTCTTTATCCTCCCGCGTGCAGCAACGTGTTTTGCCTCATTTTAACGTGTCTCTTCCGAGAAAGCGGATCGGAGTCCCCGGAGGAGAGGCACGAGGAAACGAGGAAAACTTTGGCGATCGCCGCTTCTGCAGCGCGACGAGGCGCGCAAAAACCGGCACGCATGATAGCAGATCGATTTCGGAACTTTTTGCCGGAGGTTGGCCGAAGGATACGCGTCGCTTTCTTGCCAACGGCGGCGCACAGCTCGACTCACGGCGGCACGCCCATCGTTACGCAAAAAAGTTTCATCCGCGCGCGCATTTTAATTCCCATCAGATCGACGACTATGCGAGGCGCGTATATTACAATATAATTTCACGTCGATTAGCATGTCTTACAGACACCGTTGCGATTAGTGTTCTCTCTCTCTCTCTCTCTCTCTCTCTCTCTCTCTCTCTCTCTCTCTCTCTCTCTCTCTCTCTCTCTCTCGTCTCGCCGTCGACGAGAGTCCAACAACGGAATAACCTAACCTAACCTAACCGTTCGCCGGTTTAATTGCCAGGCGAGAAACTTCAGCCTCTCACCTGCTGCTTCGCGATACACTCTCCGAATGACTTTATATTTAATTAACGAAGGTACATGTGTGTAAATATGTCGCGTGAGAAATTCTCAACGGGCGCGCTTATGCGCGCGCGCGCGCGAACACTCCCCGATTCGAGCTGAGTGATCGACAGCCACACACACGTCTAACGTCCAATCACAATTCAAACGGTACGTACCGAATCATTACTTTCTTATCGGCGCGTAATGATATATTGGAAACGCGTCGTCTCTCAACTGCTCCACCGTCACCTCCTCCGCGTGTTGTTTCTTCTCGCTGCCCCCCTTCTCGCCGAAGGGGGCATTTCTTCCACGCTGCGGATCCGATTCTTTTCTCGTAAACAGGCTTCGCCGGATCGACTTGGCGATACCATTAAAGGTGCCAGGGGGACGCCAGCGCGCACGCTTCTCGGGAAGGATACTTAATTTATCGCGTCCGATCCTGGCGAGAATCGCGCGCGCCGATGGACAACACCCTCGACGCACGCACGAGGATCCATTCTGGAAAGAGCCGAGGAAAGAGCGACATTTTCACAAATCTACATAGTATGTATATGTATATATCGACGACGCGCCGTTTCGCCGCAAGTCTGAGGAAAACGATAAGCGTGCACATACGCAGATATCTTCTCGCGCGTGTATCTTCAACGCGCCGTGTCTTTGCTGGTTGTCGAGATTACGCCGGCTATAATTTCGCGTAATACGTGAACATTCCGAGTCCTACCATTACCGATACTTAATTGGATCCCGTAACGCTCCCGTATCGTAATTTCATTACTTATATCTTTTGCGCCAGATTGCACTCGCGGAATTTCACCGGCGCGCCCGCAAGGTGGAGGTGGGAACGCGCGTTGCGAAAGGTGGAGGCACCTGTGTGCGCGCGCTTTAAATAATCACGGATCGATCCGTGATTAAGAGAAGAGAGATAAAGAAACGAGGGGGGAGGGAGAAAGAGAGAAACACAGATGCCGCACTCGGCCCGCGAGATGCGAGTGCGAAGCGCGCCGCGATTAAATCGTAAGCAATTATAAGTTCGGCTTGCTCGCATTATTTAAACATCGTAAAAGCGCTGCTGCTCCCCGAGAAATCGGATCATTAAGCGGGTATCATATCACGTCACCGTGCCGAGCTACGTGAAAGCGAAATCGTAGCGGCGAATTTCGGCGGAAATTTACAAAGGCGGCGGGAAGAACCGCGCGCGGCCTCCACATTCGCAGAAAACGAACGACATTCGCGGCGACTATCGCGCGCACACGTCGCCTACTCGCCGCGCCGCGCCGCGCCGCGATCTCGATTCCCGGCGCCGCCGGTGGACACGAGCGGCGTCCTTAATACACATTTTTGGATCTCGTTGCACCTGTTGCTGCGCGCCGAAGGACGAGAAGAGCGGCCCGGGATAATTACGGAGCAATCAATTACGAAAGCTCAGAGCGGCCGGGCGCTCCGAGTACCCGCTCAATTACGCGTACGCGACGCTCGCGCGTACACGCACACACATAGGCTGGCGGCGGATATACAGTTAGGTTACGTGCAGATATTGACACTCGATTATCAGTTAATTTCTTAATTGCTAAAATCACTAACGCGCGCCCATCGATCCGCTCCAATTTCTCCGTCCGCTCGCATGTCACGGTAACGTTACGAGACGTGCGAGCGTGCCTTCGGCCACGCGAAAGCTCGTCTCTCTCTCTCTCTCTCTCTCTCTCTCTCTCTCTCTCTCGAATCACCATAATAAGACGTGTCTCGATTGCTGAAAAACAAACCGAGTGTCATGACAATCCACTACGGGATCGCCATCTGCTGCAGAGGGTATCGGGGGCGAAGGAGCAAAAGTGAGCCCGCCTCGTCGGCTTTCGTTTCGCCCTCGCGTAAAAAAAAAGCGGAGCAGTTCGAGAAATCAACACGGAGCACCGCCTCGAACTCCACCACTCTCCTCCGGGATCCGTATTAATTTTTTCCGAGGATATCGAGCCGACCGCCGAAAATATTTCTCCGCTCCGATGGGACCGGAGTAATGGAATGGTGCACGCGTGACGTTTACGGCCTAACGGTGCTTGCCGAAGGCATAATCTTCGGCGATCGAAACTGTCATTCAGGGAAGCGAGGCGAATACCACCGGGCGGTCGTAAAGAAACAAAGATTTCCGCAAACCTCCTCCGACCTCGCGTCGTAATGCTGGCGAGCGAACGAACGGCTCAATGTCGCTCGCGATAAGCGGGCCCCCCTCGATCGATCGCAGCTTCGCCGTCGGCGACACTCGGCTTCGCGAGGATTCGCGAGCGAGGTGGCAAGCACGACGCCTCTGAACAACAACATCGAAATTCGTCGGATCGCTCTCGCTTACCGAGCGAGTACGCCGGCTCTCGCTTCACCTCGTTAAAAGGGACTGCCGTGGCGGCGTAATATCTCATTACATTTTTGCCATGGCGCGTAATGGCCTTTCGATTTACACTGGGCCAGCGCACGCTCGCTCCGTTAGGTGGCAGCCAATCGAGCCGATGAACCGTGGGGCCGCGCGCCGCGCGGTAAACCCCCGGACCGACCGGAGCGTTAACCAGTAACCAGTCACTTCCACAGTAATTACGGGGCTGGCTCGCGTTCGCGTTTTATAGGCGAACCCTGCGACCGAGGCGAGACGAGACGGGATGAGACGAGATGGGAAGCGACGGGACGAGACCGGACGAGACGAGGTGGGATCTGGCTGGGGGACGGGATGGGACGGAACGAGACGACTCACTCGCTCGATTATTGCATTACCCATGCATAGGGCTCGGCGCGGGCAATACCACTCGGCCATAAGTCATAAGCGTCCGTACAATCACCAGGTCTGAACCGAGATATCTCCTTCCCTCGTCGGATTCGCAAAGCTTTGTTCTGGTTCCCCCCCCCCCTCCTCCCCCCCGCCACCCCGTTGCCTGTTTTTCTATTATCAATTGGCCGTCGTTGATCTTGTCCCCAGATCTCGTCGAGGTTTTGAAATTTGAGGGAGACGGAAACACCGTCGTGTTCCTCTCGAGATACCCGAAAACGATCGGCGCTGGCGCTGAAGGAGGGCAAACGGAGGGGAGGAACGTTCGCGCGGCCGTAAATATGGGTTTATGCCCGTCGGCAAACACGGCTAATTCTTTATTTAGAGAGGCGCAGTTATACAGCACAGCACCGGACGAGAGGAAAAAAAGGAGAGACGACGGCAGACGACGCGAGGACATATCGAAAGGCGGCGGAGCTCGCAGCTGGCGCAGAAAAAAGAACCGAGACGTTCGATCTCCGTTGTCAGATGGATTGTCCGGAGCTAATTAAGAAATCGAGTCTGTGTGCTCGAGAGGTGGAAGGAGGAGGCCGAGGAGGAGGAGGAGGAGGAGGAGGAGGAGGGAAGAGAGGCGCGTGCGAGAGAGGCTACGCGAGAGATCGCCGCGTCGCCGGGGTACCTATATACTCTTGATCGATTAATCCGATCTCCTTCCTCCGGGCCGACGCAACATCGCCGGGTTAGAGAACAACAGCGAGTCGCTCGCGCTCCGCTCGCGGCACCGAGACACCGTTGTAAGCCGGATATTTATTGAGACAGGTGATCACGGGGTGTGTACACGTAACCCACCTCTTGCCCTTTTTTCATCTTCCCGGCCGATTCGCCCGGCGAGCCGTCGTTCTCGCCGCCGCGCCGCGCCGCGCCGCGCGCCGAATCGAATTTACTGTCGTAGGCGTTACCGTCGGCAGCGCGGTAGCGCGGAGCCAACTTTCGCACTAATTGCCTACACGCCGAGGCACCGTAGCTTTATAACCGTACTTTATGCACGGCGCGCGATTCAGCCGCGCGAGTGACCCGTTACTTCTCCGCGCTTTCGGCTGCTCGCGGGAGACGCGAGAACCATCTTGGATGCTCGCGGATTCCACCCTGTCGTGGACCTATCCTATTTCCCGTCCCTCCCCGAGTACTCCGAGCTTGCGTCGTGACGCGATCTTCCGCGTTCACACGAACGTCGTAATGCCGAGTGATGACGACGACCACGACGACCATGCCGATGGAACTCGAAACAAGACGTCATTCCGCTCGTCTAGAAGTAATGTGCGACGACGTTCTGACCGTCGTCGTTGTCGTCGTTGTCGTACGGCCGCAGTCGTAACGACCGCGAGCCGCGGCGGTAAACGGTGCTTGCTACTCTCCTCCTCTTCTCATTTATTTTTTTTCTTCACCCTCTTCTTCCCTCTTCTTATCCGCGTCTTAACGCCTTTACGTTCGCGCTGACGCGCGAGCGCGCGAGGCTCGTCGCCGTCGCCGTCGTCGTCTCCGACGTACGGTTGTCGATCGGCTGCTTGCTCTCCCTCTCTCCCTCTCTCTCTCTCTCTCTCTCTCTCTCTCTCTCTCTCTCTCTCTCTCTCTCTCTCCTCTCTCTCCTCTCTCCTCTCTTTTTCTCTCCCTTTCCCGAGTTTTATGCTTCGCCTCTTTGACTAAGAAGGTTTTTGCGCCGCTCCCGCTTCGTTATGGCCTTCATATGAGTTATGCTAATTGAATGTATGATAACCAGCGTCTTTAATTGGAATGTTACCGAGCCGCCACGCTGGTCGCCCGCGCGCGACCCACGATCGTGCGTCTCGATTTTCAGGAGCGTTCAGAGCGCAAAACAGCCGAAACCTGCAAAGCTGATGGTCGCGAATGCAACGCGGGACCCGGTCGATGATTCCCGGCTCGGTGATTGATCATCCAAGAGAAGAGGACTCGAGCTCCAAATGAACAGGATACAAGATACGCGTCATTTGCAGCTTGATTAAAATCTTTCCTTTGCATAGGAACATTGAAAGATTGTGGAAAGATTTCTAATCGTAGACTGAGAAGTTCAAGATGAAGAGAACACAAAGTGTGTGTGTGTGTGTGTGTGTGTGTGAGAAGGAGAAAGAAAGAGAGAGAAAGAACATGATGTAATTAATGCCGGCCGGCCGTGGCCGCACAGATATGAGCGGCGATATCAAACGCATCGATCACAATTTGGTCGTGAAATCGCGCGGCCTTGTGGTGACTTTTAAAAAATTCCGAGATAAGCCCATTTCAAGATGTGCGCGCGTCCGCATGTGACATAAAGGTGAAAGAAGAAAGAAAGAAAAAACTGAGACGCGTCGCGAGGGAGCGAGAAGAGAGTGTCGTTGTCTCTCTTTAATTTCGTGCGACGCGCCGCGTTTGTGCAGCTGGTGCTGCCGAGCTGATATGTCGGCAAACGACTCTCTAAGGACCGGCATTTACATTTTTAACTTTAAATAGACGATGAAATCGGGAGAGACTGATTATAACAAATCAAACGATCAGCGCATCACGCACCCCTTTCACTCGAGGACGTAAGGCGCCTCTCTCGATTAGATTACACGTGCACTTGCAGCACCGGCCCACCCAGCACGAAGAGTAGAGATAAACGTTCGATTAATTCCAATCGCCTCGGATACCCGAGTTGCTCGTTACCTACTGCCTTCGTTTCGTCGGGCGCGACACGGAATTAACTCAGCAGGTGAATCTATGGGACACCGAGAGACGGTCGAGATTGTCGACTCGTTGAAACGAAAAGATTAATCCTCACAGCCGCTCTGAATAAAGTGACGATAAGAATGAAGTGAGAAGAAAGAAAGATTAACAGGTCTGAGAAACGTGGGAAAAAGGGGGGGAGAGAGAGAGAGAGAGAGAGAGAGAGAGAGAGAGAGGGAAGGAGGGAGAGATAGCGCGGAATATAATCGGAGCGCGGAGCGAGCGCGATCGTCGCGATCGCCGACGACAAAAACGCGGATAATTGAGCCATTACACGGAAATGCGTAATAAACGGCACAAGTAATTTTCCGAGTATCGAGAGACGTCCCTCTCCTTGCTTCTCTCGCGGCTGACTCTAAATTACCCACGGCCTTTAAGCACGCTCAGTAGGTATGCCGCGTCGGATTCTCGCTTTTTGTCGTCTCATCGGAACGGATCAGGGCTGCTCGTCGTCGTCGTCGTCGTCGTCGTCGACGGATAACATCGATTTCTACCTGTCTTTTTCCGGCGCAGCCCGCTTAAGGGATGCGTCCAGATTCCGATTTCGGTGCGGTTCGCCGCGGTTCTTTTGTGGATTATATCTCGCGCTTATCCATCCCGTTGTGCGCCCGCCGAACAATGTCGCGCTCGTAGATGCCGAGCGATAAAGACCGGGCGCGAAGCAGGTGGAGCGTATGAAGACGCAGCAGACACAACGGCACGCATAAATCCTCGATTGCGATTGCGGATCGGCGCTCGTTACGAGGATCAGTTGGAGCGGCCAAGCGCCATTGGTCGCTCCGGGCGGCTCCGGACGCGTCGACGTGAGCGCGTGTGTAATCGAGCTCGCGGGTAAATCCGCTCGGCGATGACTTATTGAAGCGCGCGCGCGCGCGCGCGTTAAATAGGCGCCGATAGCCGATAACAGGGTGTAATTGATTGTATTAAAAACCGATACTTTGTCAAAGTCGCGTTACACGATTATGTAGATCGCCCGGCGGCGGCGGCGGCGGCGGCCGCGAAAACGGCAGCAGCAGGCACGAAGGGAGCACGTAATCACTCAGAGCGGTGCGATCTCCGCGCGGTCGCGTCTCGTCTCGTCGATCGGCGCGATCGAGGGGACAATCGCCGGGGCAAAGCGCGAGTCGCGCGGCCTGACCTCTCCGACCTGACGTAAGCGTTAAATTCCGCGCGTTGCGATAACAAGTGCGCGCAATCGGCGTAATTAAACGCCAGCGAGCGCGAGTAAAACGTCGAGTCGCCTTTAATACTCGAGTCACACATCGGGGAGGCGAATGCCCGCGTCCTCGCATGCGGTGCGCACGGTAGAGCCGAGGAGTTGCGAATCAATTTACTAGGCAATAAAATACAATTTACGCGTGATACACGCTCGCGCGTGCAGCAGTCAACGTCGGCCTTAGGCGCGTCGGGGCCCTGCGAGGGCGAAACTCTCGTCGCGCGACGCCTGTCACTTTTATCCTTTCATTTACGTACGCGTGTACCTATAAATTCGAACGAGTCAATAACGCGCGTCGGGAGCCGGCAACGACGCTAGTCTACGGCCTCATGTCGCGACCGTTTCGTACGCCGCGAAGCCACGCCGATTTCTTACGAATTGAGATCGCGAAGGAGAGAGAAAATCGCGGCGACCTGCGCTCGCGAGGGAAGCTCGACGACGACGACGCCGCTGCTGCCGAGCGACCCTCCCCTCGTGCTTGTAAAAGGTTACGTCGCGGACGATGTCCGCGATGTCGTAAACACAGATCACCTTTATGGTTAATATATTATCACGGTGACGTGCGAGTTATAATGTTTCGGGCCGATGCCAGATGCGCCAATGTCACACTCCATGGCGCGGCCCTATGCCGTTCGCCGCAGGGGGGCCATAGGTCGTTCCTATCGAGGAACCGCGATTCCTGCGGCTCCCCGACGCATCCGCGGGCGCACACGTGTTATTTGCCCGCGAGAGACTTGACCGCAAAGCGCTACTCGCGATTGATAATCGCACGCCAATTACGGCGATTGCTAGGCTGCTCACCAGCCTCCAGCTTCAGAAGACGTTCCGGCGGAGGCCCCGACGCCCTCGCGATTGCGTGCGAGACGCCGCGAGTCGCTCGCATTGTCTCTGTCGAGTCGCCGTAAGACGGAGCTCTAAGGTGCCGCCGGTGAGAAAGCGACGGGACGATGAATCGAAAGGAGATCCGTATCTCTCCGTCGAGATAGAGAAATAGTACCGGCCGCCTCCCGAAATCGCGAGAATTTATTCTGCCTTTATCCGCGGCGGCGAGTTCCGCACGTTCCTCCCTTCGGCCGCGCTCGGCTTCGCCATTATATTATATACGCCCATCGAGTCATTGACACGGGGCAATCTCGAAATCGCACGCACCGGTCGGAAGACAATTTCCGGGAGAGACGCGAGAGGGGACGGACGAGGGACGAATCGCTCCTTAGGCGTTTCGTAAGAATTTCGCGTCCGCGGCCGGATTCCAACGACTGGTTTTACGTCGAAACTGCAAATGGATCGGGCTCTAAAATATGTCGGCCCAATTTGCCGGTGTCTGCCGCCTCTGGGCAGCCCAGCGCGGCGCGGTCGCGGTCGCCTCCTTACTCTCTCGTTAGTCGCCCCGAGCTGCCCCTTACACACGCGCGCGCGTGTACACTCTTTTCTCTTTCTCTCTTCCCTCCTTCCCCTCCACCCCCCCTCTCTCTCTCTCTCTCTCTCTCTCTCTCTCTCTCTCTCCGGCTTCGCGCTCTCCTCCGCGTCTCCTTCCATTCACCATCGTCCGGCTTCCACCTCTTTCGCTTTCCGGTCCCGCTTAAAGGAGATATATGCGGCATCTCGCCGGTGAATTCGGGTTTGATCGGCACCGCGTACAGGTGCGAGCAAGCGAGGGACGCTGTACGGTAAGTACGAAGGACGACTTGTCGCTGATGGCGCGTATAGCGCCCGACGCGCGAGGACGTGTGTGCATGTATGCGTGCGTGCGTGCGTGCGTGCGTGCGTGTCCCGGAAAATCTCGGTTAACAGATTTATGCCGAAGTGCGTTGCGTGCACCGGTCGTAACAGGATCGGACTGAATATCGAGGCTAATTGCAGCGGGGACGTTTCCATTCGGCGATTCTCCGAAAGAAATCGAGGCGCAAATCGCGTCAAGCGAATTTCGAGAGGAAACGCAATCTCGCGAGGACGAGGAGCGTTTTTGAGTGTTCAATTATCGAGAACACACATCTCGCGCTCTCGCGCGGTAAATGACAAGCAAAGCTCACTCGTCGCGAGAGATATTCCGCCACAGAGAGATTTATCCGCCATATCAATAAACGCGTGCGCGGTAAACCGCGCGCGCGCGCGCCGTCTCGTTATCTGCGCACGAGAAATCATAATTTACAAAATGTGTTACGTGTAAAGCATCGGCCGACACGATCAGCCGACACGATTCGATCGGTATCTTTCGAGGAACGTCCGTACGATAGTAATCAATTTACGACGTTTCTACATTTTTCACGTCAGACCGACGAGTCGGAGCGTCGCCGATGCAAGCGGGCAGATGATCGAGATTAACTCTAAATTTAGGTCGGCCGCTTATCGCTGCCATCTCGTCAATTTCACCTGACGGACTGACGGTCATACCGTAAAGTCACCCGACTGCATCGATGAACATTCTGCAGCAGCGCTTGTGCGAGAGAAGGACGAACAATCGGAACGCACGGAAGGACAGACAGACAGACAGACAGACAGGTCGACCTCACAAATTTCGCGACGCACGATCCAAATTTATCACGCATCAAGAGTCACTTAATTACGATAATATCAATTCAACACGGCGGCCGGCTCGATCGGAAGAGCCGTCGACGAAATGATCTTCCTTTCCACGAGACTACAAAACTGCGGCTGCTACGATGCGATAACTCGCGCAATATAATTCTCTAAATTTCCTCTTTCATCTCAAAATAAGAAGAACTGCGTATTTCGTTCGTTCGCGCAATTTTACTCAATTATGTGCGCGCTGCAACGGGCCCGCCCGTTTTCTCTCTCTCTCTCTCTCTCTCTCTCTCTCTCTCTCTCTCTCTCTCTCTCTCTCTCTCGTCCTCTTGGATCCCTCCCGTCGCTCTCACGATTGAGGAATTAAAATCGTCCAAACTCGCAGCGCGTTCGTTCGTGAAACGTTCCTGCGGGAAGAAAAGGACGACCGGCGGTGGACGACACCGTGTAGAGACTAATTCCGAAGGTTTGTATAAAGCGCGTTTTGCTGCGGCCGTCAGCTCTGGGCCGAAAGTGATTGTGCCGCCGGACGCACGTATACACGAGTCGCGAGAATCATCCAATTATGGCGCGGGCAGGAACACCGCTGCCTGATTGAATAGTTAAGACGTTCTACTGCCGTCGCCTCTGCGCACGCACTCTGCCGAACCGCAGGAATAAAACGAGCGCGCTCTCGTCCTTGCGGCGACGCGACTCACGTATCGTCGAGCGTTTCTGAAAATTGCGGTTTCGCCGTTCCGCAAAGTGTCGCGCTGCAAAACGTGTCGTCTTTTCAAAACGCTCGTCTTTGTCACGCCGCCGTGAGTTTGTACGAGGGAAAAAGGGAACAACGAGAGGAGAGAAAGAGACAGAGAGAGAGAGAGAGAGAGAGAGAGAGAGAGAGAGATTTCAAAGTAACCTGTTGCAACCAAAGAGAGTACCGTCGTAACTCTACCGCAACGCGTAACGCCGCCGATCGAGCGTGTAAGCGTGTTAATTAAATTAATTGCGGCGGCCAGTGACGCCGAGCGGCCGTTCCGGCTTGCATGGGGCTCTTTGCCAGCCTATAATTTTGTATCGACTCGCGGAAATCGTCCAATTATAGATGCGAGAGAGCAATGAGAATTGCGGGGTAGAGGGGGAGGGGGAGAGGCGCCTTTATCAGTTAGTTAAGACGTTTTTATACCAGCGCCCTCCTCGCGCGGCAGCGCCGCTGAACATCGCGCGATTCTCTCTCCTTCTCTCTCTCTCTCTCTCTCTCTCTCTCTCTCTCTCTCTGTTTTCTTCTTTTCTTTTATCCAACTCGAGCAGAGCGTATAAGCAGTTTTCGCACTCCTCCAATATCTCGTAACGAGTTCATGTAAATAAGTTGCACGACCGGGCCGGGCGTTAAACGCCGGGAGTGGTGGCGTCAAGAGAGCGCGATTGAGAGTGCGGTCAGTCCAATTACCGTAGAGAATTGGCGGTTAACTCGAGCACTCGGGAAGGAAATTAAGCGATTTTTCAATGGGACAGGCGCAGCTGACACACGAGTCGGAGCGTATAATGTTGTATTTTAATGCGCAACGCGAGGCGACGTTATCGCTTTATCGCTCGCTCATCGTGGCGGCGGGGGCGGCGACGGCGGTAGTCGACGCAGACTCGAGAAAGTTGCTCTTTCCTAAATTCGAGCCCTTAGCCGCGCGCATTCATTAAAGGCCGGTCCGGCTGTCGTAATCTTAAATCTCCGCTCGATTCCGGATCGTTATCGATAAGAGTTATAGAGTTAATTATCTTAATTGTTCGAATGTGGCGAGTTTTGCCCGCGCGTTCGCGCATATAATCACGCCGCGACAACTTTGTGCCGAAGTGGTCACGCGTACGCGCGCGCTCGTACACGCGGCGAAAATGGTCCAATTAAGAGAGCGAAGAGGCGCGAGATATCCGCGAGAAGATAGCCGAGAGTGCCGATCGCCTGCGGTACTCCACTTTATAGCGACGAGCCGCCTAAAATGTTCCGCAAAAGTTCCCGCTCGATCCCGGCCGATCGACTCGCGCAGTCACACGACCGATCTACGTCTAATGGACTCGCTTCTCGCTCGTTTCTCTCGCAGACGCTGCGGCTCGCAGACGCGATAAAGGAAGTTGGCGCGGATCTTTAGCGGCGCTCCGCGCCCGCGATTGCAGCTTCGATCGCCGATGGATCAACGCAAATTCGACCGACTCATGCAAAGTCGACCGCGAACGAGTCGAGTGACTTTACGCTGCCACGCGAGTTTGTCGCGTAATGCATTTCATCGCGGGCGGAAAGGGGAAGGAAGGGAAGGAACAATAAAACTACAGGAGACTCATGAGTGCGCACGGAAAGTCTCACGATACACCTCGGCACCCACCGCCCGAGGCGCGCCGTGGTTGTGTAACCTAATTAAGAAAAAAGATTAAGAGCTACGAGCAATTGAATTTGCCCTTACATAAGCGATCGCGTTCGCGGGACGCGCGGCGAAGAGCGACGTGGAACGAGGTGGCGATGGTAATGGCGATAGTAGAGGTGGCGGCGGCGGCGGCGGCGGCGGTGGCGGCGGCGGCGAGAAAATCACGCGCCTTTATCCGCGGTTTTATCGTTTGCTCTCAGGCCCAGAACCGTTCCCGGTGAAAGAAAATCATCCAATTACAGACCGGTGCCTATCTCGGATCTCTCAGATCGCTCGGGCGAAAGAGCGCGTGTACCGAATGAAGCCCTGAAGAGCGAGGGGGCGAAGCAGACGCCGACCCCCCCGGTCCCCCCGACCACGAGGGGCGGGAGTGAGGAAGATGAGAGATAGAGAGCGAGAGAGACACAGAGAGAGAGAGAGAGAGAGAGAGAGAGAGAGAGAGAGAGAGAGAAGGAGGGAGGAAGGGAGAGTGAGAAAAGGGGGATACCGGGGGGGTGTTCAATTATTTCAATCGAGCGGCCGAGAACGCGAGACGAGAGGGACTCGGCGTTTGAAAATGGGTGTGAACGCTCGTGACAACTTACACAGTGTTATCTGGTAGTAGCAGAATGCGCCGGTAATCCTCCGGTAAGCCCCCGCTGAGCCGGGATCCACGTGGCACGTGATATACGATACACCTCAGGGGCTTACCCTTAACAGGCGGCAGACACAGTTGCATGGAAACGCAGTGCGGCTTATTCAAGGGAAGGCAGCCGCGCGGCGTGCGTTTCGCCGCGACGCCCCGGCGTCGCCGGCGGACGCGCTTCGGCGCGATTCCGCGAGCTAGCGAGCTCGCGATATTATCGCTCCGTCGTTTAACCTCGGAGAGGCTCGGGAGGCCGCTGTGGATCCTCGGGATGCCAAGAAGGAAGTGGATCGGTGGTTCGAGTCTGTCGACGCGATCGCGCCCGGAAATTGGCGAAAGAATTCCGGGGGTTGCTCGACGAGGGGGTTGCTCGCGCGCGATAACGCGCGCGCGCTTCGCTCGAGTCAAGTCATCGAAAGGCTGGCCGAAAGGATATCGAGGGTTGCGTGACACGCTCGCGAGGGCGCACACGCGTCGGGGGATCCCGCCTGGCGCGTGTCAGATCGATCCGCGGGAAAACACGTTTAGAGTGTTTACACGTTTCGCCACGCGGCGAATCGATCTCGCGCCGCGTGTTTCGTAAGCATGCGATACGGACTCGCGGACTCTTCTCCGTTACGAAAGCCGTCAAGTGCTGCGCACTTCACGGTGGTCGGTCGTAAATCCTGGAGACTTCTGGACGGCGGACGCTAATGTCATCATCACCGCGCGGATAATATCACGTTAGAAAACTCGCACCGATATTCTATTTGTGCCGCGCGGAGTCGGCGTAAAAAACGTAAGAGGCGCCTTCGCGTCGTATATAATTTCCAAAATAACCGACGGCCGACTTTGTGCGAGATCGCGAGATCGGGGCTCGGATTTCACGTAATTTCCGTCATTTCGACGTGCTTTCGAGAGCAAGGGGCCAGCTCGGCGGGCACATTTGTTTTGCGCAAGACCCGTCGGGAATTTTCATCATTCGCCGGTGCAGCGGCAAAAGCTGCTGCGCAGGCGGTCGCGCGGGATCGGAAGATCGACGTTGACGGCCGCAATTATCAGCAACGGTCATCACCGGCCAACGGACACGTTTCCCGATCGCGTCGTGTGTGGGACGTGAGATTTCGGCTCGCTCTCTCTCTCACCTGTGCACGCGCGCGTATTTATTATGACGTCTCCGGGCGAGCGCGTTTAATCGCGTCGGGACTCGACGGCGTCTTTTCATCGTAAACTCCGCCGGTGGCCGCCGGAATCGTCGAGACATCGAATTATATAATAACGAGTTATCAGAGCGGACGAATATCGGCGCCTCGCGTTTTAACGAACCAATCGCGTCGCTTCCCTTCCCGGCCCGGAACACGCCGAGTTGACTTTCTACGAGTGTAAAATGTATCATCCCCTCTCGCTGAGGGCAAGATTCGGATTCCGGGATTGCGCGACACGGCGCGAATTCGCGCGCAAAGCCCGGGGAGGGGGGGCCCTTTCGCTTCTTCAGGCCTTTTCCGCCTGGTCCCGCCTGGTTCCGTCGGGTTGCTGCTCCGCAGCAACCTCTGCTCTCGCTTAACCTTAACCGGAGGTCGTTTACGTTTCCTAGATCTCTCGCGAGCTCTTCAGCGCATGTGTGCGTGGCAATTTCATGGAAATAATTTGCAAATAATTCGCGTTACACGAATCCTCGCAACAAAATTGCATACGGAACGGGAGGAACGCAGAAGTGCCGCTGCGCGGCAACGCGAAGCAACGGCCGATATTACGAGAGAGAGAGGTGTACGCCGGCATAAAGACAGAGGAACGAGGTGAGAAGATCGAGGCGAGTTCGGAACCTTTTCATTTGTTTTACTGTGCCCTCGGGCGCGATCGCTGTCGATAGAGTTATTTTGGTCAGGCACGAGCACGAGCTCGATCGTAACGGTCTGAGTGACTGTAGCCGAAGGTACACGGACGGGCGTATTGCAATTATATGTTCAAGGCCCGCGAGCTCTTTCGTCGTCCTCTTTCGAATTCTCCCGATTCGCTTCGCAAAACCCGCGCTTATCTCCCTCTCTCTCTCTCTCTCTCTCTCTCTCTCTCCCCCTCTCTCCCCCTCTCTCTCTCTTCCTCTTGTATGCGCTAGAATTACCTCATGCAGCAGAAAAAGCGAGATCTTTGCTCAATCCGCGTTGCAACTCCGCGTTGCCGTGATTCGACATTCGTACAACCGGTTGTCGCGTGACCGGAGGAAGAGGAAGAGAGAGAGAGAGAGAGAGAGAGAGAGAGAGAGAGAGAGAGAGAGAGAGAGAGAGAGAGAGAGAGAGAGAGAGAGAGCAAATGACAATTTCCTCTCCTCACAGTTCTCGCGCGGGCCCGCTTCGCGCTCTTTACGTTCTCATGGAAAATTCCATCCCGGTGCCGGCGTCGCGCGACTCGCCGCGATAACGAGGCGCGGATCGATGTAAGCGGTTATCGCCGGCGCTCGAAATAAAACCAGTCGATATCGTCCGCGGTGTGTCGCGGCGGAACTCGAGCACGACACCGAGCGCTTTCGGCCGAAATGGATGATCCGACTTTGGCCGATTGCGAGCGCATCGTTAGGACCACCCCTCGCGCGCGCGCGCGCGCGCGCGCGGCGGTGCATTTTTTCGGGAGTGTAATGACACTTCGTGCGTAGAGCATTTAGCCAAGCCCGTGGTAAATTGTCCCGGGGCCCGGAGGCGCGGGCGAAAATGACAGCGGCGCGCAATGCCGCGAAATTGCGAAACGCTCTAAGCCAAATCCCCGGTCAGCCGCCGCGCGGATACTCGCACGAATGTCCCGGCGAGCACGCGTTTTCGGGACGAGCGAGAGACTCCACACACCGTGCGTCCTTTGCTGGTGGATTTGGGAGCGCGGGAAAGGCAGCCGGATGTTTACCCGGCGAATTCTCTTTCTCCGGGAAAGCTATCGGGACCGCGGCAACAAAGTAATACGCGAGTTACCCGTGTAACGGCGGCGGCGGCGGCGGTGATGCGACGATGACGACGATGACGACGACGGGGGCTAACCTCCCTCCGCGCGCCACCTCGCATGCCGCGATACATTACGCGAGGCGCTTGTGTAATAATAATAGTAATAATATTAATAGCGAAATGCTAATAATCTTGTATTACCGGCTGTAATTGTACAGCTCGCTCGACCGCTCGCCGCCGTTTCTGCGCTCGCGCTGCGTGAAGGAGGAGAGCGGATTTTTCAGTTTCGCTGTGCGAAAACGCTCGCTCGCTCGCTCGCTCGCTCGCCCGCGCTTCCGTGACGCGGTATTAACGCGACGTGTACGTGTAATAAGGCATCGGGCACGTTTGCGCTTTTTGCGTGCGGCGTATCATCATCACCGAGCGATACGTTCTCGGAATCTGATTCGTCTTCAAGTCCGTCTCGCTTCGAATCGTTCTGCATAAGAAAGAACAAGATTCGTCTTTCGCCCCCGACTTTGTCGCCTCCGTCGCGACAATCGAAATGCGGACACGTGTCGCAGGTTCTGCGTGACGAAACGAAGGCTCATACGCGGCCCGAAGTCTCTCGTTGGTTTTAATAAGCGGGCCTGTCGGTCGGTCGGCAGGTCGGCCTCGTGCTCTCCACGGAAGCCGCAAAGAGCGTGAGCGATTTTTCGACGTAACTATAGTCTCGGCACGTCACAGATAATAGCTCTTGAAATCGGCGTTCCTGTTCTTCTTTAGGCGGCTACGGCACGAACGGACCCGGCGGATTACGGAAAACCTCTACACCTCTATACCTGTGGTCGTATCCGGGGAACGCGATCCGAGCGTGCGTCGTTTGTACGCGTCTCTCTTTCTCTCTCTCTCTCTCTCTCTCTCTCTCTCGACCTTGTCGAGAGACGTTCCTCGGAGTGGTCGTACAACACCGCCAACTTGGCAATGTTCTGGAGACAAATCCGCATTCCTCGGCGGGGAGGACGGGCGACGGCAAGAAGCCGTCGTCGCGGATCGATCGACGCGACACGGCGGGACAAAATGATCGGTGGCGACAATTTGTGCCTTTGAGTGACGAGATCCCGAACGTAGCGCAGCGGCTGATGTAACGACTTCTTGCGCGGCGCGGCGCGGCGCAGCGCGGCGCGCGTTCACGTTCACCGCGGGGCGAATCTTCTTTTTCCTTCGCGCGGTTGCGCGTGTACCACGAGGAGAATAAATCTGAAGCGGTCCCACTCGAGAGAAGACTGCATCGATCTGAGAATGAATCCTCTCGCGATCGCGAGAGGACCGGCGAATACGAGATAGATCCGGCAAATTGACTGAAGGCAAATTGCCGAAATTGATCTTGCCGATTTAAGGGGGCGCACGCGCACGCCATCGACTTCCCTCGCTTCGCTTCCGTCGCTTAAGTCCGCACAGCCGAACGGCTAATTTGCATATTTTCGTGGCCGGTGTAGATCGCGCGTCCGCGGCGAGAAACACATTGCGACGGGATGTCGGGACGATAAAATTCGTCGCGTCTAATCCGGACGCCAATCGTAAACGTTGCCTCAAATTTATACACAACAAATCGCAATTACGACCGGGGGCACATGTTCTCGTCCCCGCCATCGGGGCCTCAATCAGCCCCCTTCCCGGCCCCCTCCCCGGCCCCGTGGGCCTGTCTCTATCCGCGCGGGCCACGATTTACGAGAGCCACCGGGTACACGAGAGAGCCTTTTAGAAAGTCAATGCGAAATTTCAGGGCGCCGCCTACTTGCGCTTAGATTGGCCGGTAGAAGCGTTCGGTGCACCTATTACCGCCAGGACAACGCGCCCTCGTCTCCCCTTTCTCGCTTCGTTGCCTTTTTGCGCGCTCGTCACATGGATCGGCGGAGGAGAGTCGAGAGCAGAGGAGAGGAGAGGAGAGGAGAGGAGAGGAGAGGAGAGGAGAGGAGGTCGAGAGCAGCAACGAAAGGTACAAAAAAAAAAAAAAAGTCCAAGACGGAGGAAGGTGTATACTTGGATCTTTGCCTCCGAGGGGACAGTTGCCGCCGCCCGTTCACCTGCCTTTGAGAATCTAAGCACACGAAATCACGAATGCCCATTAGCCACCGCGCCTAAGTGTGTCCGGCAGCTTCGTCGTACACAACGTGCACGGTAATAGCGCAACCGCCTCGTGTGATCGTGCCGAGGACTCGACGGAGGATATTCGGGTTTCGTGCAGAAGAGTGGAAGGAAAGGATTCCTAACGCTGCGATGGGACAAAGGCGCGCGCGTGCGAAACGAGTTTCTTATTTATGAAAATGCAATTCGGAGACGAAAACGATACGCCATCATTGGACGCTCCCCCGGCGATTTTCCGCCTCATGACCGTGCTTCTCACGACGCGGTGGATCGCGTTAGAAAGGAAAAAACCATTCGCCACGCTTGAACCGCGCACCGGCCGGTCAATTATCATCCGACGAAGGCGGATTATCGCGCCGCGTTGGCTCACACGTTTCGGCTTTCTCGCCTCGTTGGAATGTTCCTACCTAATTGCGCGGTCGTGTAATTACGATCGCTCCTCCCCGGTCGCGTGTTTAACAAAATAAGCAAGCGCTCATTCTGTGTTACGCGCGGAAATTCTCTCGTCGTCGCGTCATCGAGATGACATGAATCAGGCCGCGAGCGAATCTCCAAGCGAGCAACAAATTCGCCGGGCGCTTAGATCGGACTTAAAAACCGTGAAGCACGCATGCGCGTTCCGCGCCACGGGACGCATCGCGAGCAGACCGCGGCGCGGCGGTCCAACTCGCAGCGCAGCGCAGAAACTCGACTATTATCGGACTATTATCAGAATAATCAGCTTACAATGTGAACGCGCGCAATTAACATTACAATTCAAATGAGAGAGTGATAATTATTCGCTTTCCAGTTCCCCCCTAAGAACTTCCTCCTAAGAACCGCGATATTGTCGAAACCCGTCGAAATCCTTTTATCATCCCTCCTCACGCCACAGCAGCGGCCGTCGACTCGGGCCGAACGGTCGCAAAGCGTCGCAGAAAATCGAGGCGACTGAATCGATTTTCGAGAATGAATCCCGCGCGAGGGCACGCGACGCGACACTCTGGGCGACCGAGTCCCTCTCCCCGCGAAACGAAGCCCGGTCGACGACGCGGAGACAACAGGTAGGCCCGAGCGCTACCTGTTTCGACGCGATCGTCGTCCTCGATAACGCACGCGGCCAGGCTATCGCAATCGGACGACATTAGACGCGCGTCCACTATATAATATAGCCCGAGCAGCCGAATGCGCTGATCATAGGTTATCGTATATTTAGGCAGATGCGACAGAAATTGAACATCTTCCCGGGCCTCCGGTCTCCACCGTTTATCGCCCGTTACCCCATTCCCTTTCTCTTTCTTCCTCGAGTCACACTCCCGACCGACCGACCGATCGCCGCGAACCGCTTCTCTCCTCTCCCTTTATCTTTCCCTTCCCATCCGGCACCCTTCCGTTATCTGACATGTCGTCGTCGTCGTCGTCGTCGTCGTCGTCGTCGCTTCCGCCGTCGTGTGCCGTCCGCGGCCACGCGACACATATCCGACGAGCGTATATCGGCTCCTCGTATCGACAGGCGGGCCTAACTGGGTTACAGAATGCATTAACGCGCGCGACTCGATTACAAGGCAGACGCGATTGATTTGGGCCCCATGCACCGGACGGTGCGAGTAATTTGCCAGATTGAACGTTTCCCGGCCATCGCGCAATTTCAGGATTCGAAATTGCGAGTATAAACGGCGCCATCCCGGAGCGATAGCTCCAGTGATCGTGCTCGCGATCGGTAGAGCTGCGCGAACGAATCACTATAATAAAGAACACGAGCTGTCACGATCTGTCACGACGACGGGCCGTCGCGATCGTCGCGTGCGAATTGCGATATATCGCCACTTTTGATCCTTCCGCCCATCCTCTTTTTATTTTCATTCTCACAATGAGCCGCCGATAATTTACGAGGCGTTGTATAAAAAATGCCTCGCACTGCGGCGCATTTAAATTATTTGTGCTCGGTGTGTGCGTGCGTGTCGCTTACACTACTCACGCGCGCGCGCGCGCGCGCGCGCGCGCGGCCGCGCGAATTATCAGAGAGACAATTTCCATTACATTAATGACAGAGAATTAAATTTTTAATGTCTGAAATTATTCTATCGCTCGCGGACATTTCGCCAGAGTGTCACAGAGGATCTTACCGCGCGATTATACACGATGCCGTAATTCTCATAAAATTAGAATAATGATACTTTCAGAGATTCGCATTACGCCGAGGCGTTTAACCTCCATCCCAGCGAGCTAATCGCCGACGGCGGCGGCGGCGGCGGTACTCCACCATTTTGATAAGATCTTATTTTATGACGTCATAATTTAAAGACCGGGCTTCTTCGTGCAATTAGTTAAAAACTAATATCGACATGCAAAATCGAACGAAACTCCGCGTCGCGACGGTAGCGACGACCTCTCGCGGCGAGGACCGAGACGTTCCCAAATTTCGCGGGACGATCTACTTTGTGTATCCTGATTAATTTCGAGCGCGCGCGAGGGTAGGTAATGAAAGGAGAGCGGTGTCGACGACCGGCCAAAATTTCGACGGCGTCTTGATCACCACCCTTGACGTCCCCGACGTCAGAGTGCCGCCGAGTCGAGATTAGGGAGGCACGCTCCCTCCCTCTCTTTCTCTCTTCAAGACCTGTCTGACGTAAACGAAGGTAAGAAGGTAACCCTTGATTTTCGCAGTCTGGTATTATTTCGGGAATTCGGGCAAGAACGCGGCCGGAAACTTAATCGTTGAATATTATCGAGATTAACTATCTGCGCCGTAGTTTACGACGACGACGACGACGACGACGACGACGACGACGACGACGTTGTCGTCGTGCCTCTTGACGCGCGCACCATGGCTAATCGCGGCAAACGACGCAAACGCGACCGCAAGAATAAACGGACGTGCGAACGAGCTGCGACGGGTGATCGAATTTTCTAGTATCCGCTTCGTCTATCCGTTAACGATCTCCTAATCAAGCCGCGAGAGTACGCGCGACAGAGCGGTGCGCTATCTTCCTCGTGAAATTACAGGGTCCCGTCGGGACGTGACCCCGCCGCTGCGGATCCAAGCTGGTCTTAAATCAAGTCAGAGTGCCTAATTGCCTCCGATATATTTTATACGTTGCCTCCTCATGGACGATACGCCGGTCGGCGCGCGCGCGTTTACAGCACGCGCCAGCCAGCGAGCCAGCCAGCCAGCCAGCCAGCCAGCCAGCCCACTCTGCGAGCTAAAAATTTTCGGCAAAACGACAGAAAAAGAGAGAAGAGAAAGAAAAAGAAAAGGGGGAAGGAGGAACATAGGGGTAAGCAAGAAATAAAGAAAGCGAGCGAGAGAGAGAGAGAGAGAGAGAGAGAGCTACAGAGAAGGCTCGCAGGCAAGACGAGTTCGCCGTTGACTGCATCAGGTGCACTACGTACGATCGCGCGCGTTCCACCTATCCGTCGACTTGCTGCCCTTTTTATCCGGCCGCACCTGAAATTTATCCCGTCCCTCGTGAGACACGAGACGGATCAGTTAATAAAAAAGTTGTAGTCGCGTAAGGCCGCGCGGGCACGGGCCGGTCGCCGCGGTATTCTCCCGGCGTCGACCGCGATCAATTAGCACGCATCGACACCTTGTCGGTTCATCGGATTCTCGATGACGATAAATCTATCGTCAATCATCGTCGCCATCTGTCGCGCGCGCGCGCGCGCGTGCGGTGTCTCTTTTTATTGTCCTACCTGTACAAAGTATCCGTCGCAGCGAGTTAAATCTCTGTCGCCCTTGGGCGACTTTAATCGGGGACAAGTGATCTTCCTTTTTTTCTCTCTCTCTCTCTCTCTCTCTCTCTCTCTCGCACGCAAGAGGATACCGTCGCGAATATCGCTGGGGTTCCGAGCACGTTCTCCATCGGTGATATCCGCGCGCGCGCGTGTGTGTACACGGCGGGGATAATGCATGGTAATGGTTTCGCGGCGAACGAGCAGTTTTCATCATTCCGAAATCGCTGCGAGATGTCAGAGCTGCCGTGAATTAAGATTAAAGACGTTCCTCATCTCCGTGGGTTCGCCCTAATGACGGTGAACCCGGCTGGATTACTCGATGCCGTCGGTCGCTACTGTTACGAGCGGCCAGGGGCTTACGAGTTAATTGCAAAATTACTCCCTTAGGATTTTAACGTGCAAGGAGCACGAGAAAACAGGAGCGCCGCGACGACGTCAATCCGTCCGGAATGAGTTCGTTAACGCTAAATCGCACAGATCCGTCGGCTAATGCGAATCAACGGCCGTCGTGCTGGGAACAACGGAAGCGCCGAGATTTCTCTCTCCCGCGGGTTTCTCCCGCGACCGAGCGACGTGTACGTTCAGCGTAAAGGTGAATCGTTAGGCACGCACGGCCAAGTGGGAAAAGACGCGGATAGGAAATCGCCTATCCGCGTAAAGATCAGCCGTGGCTGACAGCAGTTCTGAGTTGCGCCGCGCGCAATAAAAGATGCGTCTTGTCGCGATCGCGCGCGGTCCAGCTGTCCGCCGACGCTTTTAGACACAAAGTGAAATTTCCGAACTCGCGCGGGCTAGAGACACGTCGCCGAACGAGCAGTAACGCGCAGGATACGCTTGATATTTCGGACACATCGCATCGAGATGTACGTAGGCAGTCTGAAAAGTCCTCGTACATGGAGCATTAGAAACTGTCAAACTATAATTGTATTGGAAAGTGGCATCCCTGATATAAACCCATGTAAAATTTTATTCGATCTAGAGATGTGCGAATTATTCGAATTCGAATCGAATCTAATGTAATTCGATTCGATTCGAATCTGAATCCCTATGATTCGAATCCGAACAATTCGAAAATTTCGAATCGAAGATTCAATTACGAATCAAATATATTAGCGTGCATTATATTTGCATGCATCAAGTACAAAACGAGACATCTGGGCCTGTATGTTTGAATCCTTAACTTGTAATTAATTTAACTTATAATTAATAACTTAATTATAAATTACTTTAAATATTTAAATATATATTTTACTTTAAGATGATATTACAATATCAATATCCCCTTTCATATTAAAACCTTCCATCATTATGCGCATGTTTAATAGTCATGTTAAATTTTTTATTGATTCGATTCGATTCGAATTCGAATGAAATTTCATAGATTCGATTCGATTCGAATTCGAATGAAATTTCATAGATTCGATTCGAATTCGAATTAAAAAAATGAGATTCGATTCGATTCGATATAAAAATTCTTGATTCGCACATCTCTAATTCGATCTGTCAAATCATTCGAGTTACTACTCGCACCAGTTGAAAAAGCTTTGCGCAAGATGGGTGCCGCCCGCATTTGCTAACTTAATTGACCTAAAGAGCGCATTCGCAATGCGTATTTTTCAAGCGTGTTTGGCACATTTTAATCGTTTTAAGCAAAATAAAATGGATTTCAAGCGTCGCGTTTCATAACTGTTGATGAAACTTGGATCCATCACTATACACCAGAGCGAAAAGAACCTTCCGGAATCACGCTTTAATGATGGTACTGAATTATTGGAAAAACGTTGGAATAAATGTATTGAAGTATCAGGAGATTGTATTAAAAGATAAAACATATTTCACGGCAATAAAGATTTTCTTTCATTGTTAAGCCGAGAACTTTTCAGACTGCCCTCGTACGTTGCGCGGTCGCGCGAGTGTAAAATTGCGCGCACCTACATTCTCGTCTCATTATTATTGTCCAACAACGCACCCATACGAACGTCTCGCCGATGGCGAGCGGATATCTAATTCATGGTTCTTTCTTCATTTCACCCGACTATATCCACAGACAGACTTTTGCTCTTGTTCGCGCGAGATCAGGCGCAATAGGACGGTGCATTAAGTCGAAAATTATAGCCCGCCGCGCGTCCTATTCGGGGCCAGGGGTTGCGAATTATGGCAATCTTCGATCGGTATCTTCCGATGCTTTCGAAATACCTCGTAAAAATCCCATTCGGGCGGGTGCAATTAATTTGCCAGAACCGACAACGCGACGTCAACGCGAATCGTAGAACACGATTCGTCGGCATGGGCGAGCCCCGTGTGTCTGTCTATCGCGGTCAGCCATTACAATGCCACGAATCATCGGACTTGACCAACGCTTAATTATTCTCCATTCGATACGTGATTTCAATATACACGCGAAACGTGTGCAATTATTTCCAATCGTCTGCAGCTGCATTCTGCCCGACGAATCAAATGCTAGCGTATGCTATTTCTCTCTATGCTGCTCAGTCGCTATCGAGTCGAAGGAGGGAACTCATATTGGATAATGTAATTTCGCGACGTAATTTCAAGTACTCCAATTACTTAGTCCAAGGCTACCCACTTTGTGTCCTGTACATTTAATAATCACAAGAAATTGCGAAAGAAATTGCGTCATTAGACATTATGTCCAAGCGTGCGCGATTTTATTATGTTGCTCAAGCGTCCCGGAAAAGTTGCCCCGCGATATGATGTACAAATGCATCATGTAACGCCTCTCGAGAACGATACGCCAAGCTCGACGAACGTCGCGGAAAATGATAATCTCGCACGGAGAAAAGAGCTAATTACATAATACATAACTGGACGTGTTGCAAGTCTACGACACGGTCGGCGATCACGAGAAAACGGACATGCTCGACGTTAGCAGAATTCGCGTATCCCGCGAGGAACTTTACCGCCAGGCATCTCCTCGAATCTCGAGGGGATGGGAGGGCGGTGTGCATGACAGAAAATAAAAAAGAAAAACCTCAGAATTTCGGTGTATCCCGACACCGATTTCTCCTGACCGGACGATTTTCAGGAGTTTTCGCGAGAACCGTAGATCGGAGATCGGCCAGAGGCTTTCGTCGAAATCGACGACCTCGACGACCTCGACACGTCGACGAGACGAGGCACCGGCGATGATGATCCACAGCGACAGATTTATTATAAATTTGTCTCCGCGCGTGTCGCCCGGAAAATAAGGCAGCCATTGACGAGCGCGAATAATGCGCGGACCGGTGTCTCTCGTTTCTAGGACGGACTTGTACGCGGGATTCCGGATCCCCGGCGGGCAGATACGCGACATCGTTGGACGGCATGTTCTTGGTAATTGGTTATCGGATCAGATGGCACGATTGCTGGCCGCTCCGGAGCGAGAGCGCGCGCGCGCGCGAGAGAGAGAGAGAGAGAGAGAGAGAGCGAGCGGACATACATAACGGGCCGAAGTCGTGCCGATATGACCGGCCGTCGGAGGTACGAACATAATCACGACACCTTGTCGACGCGCGCGTAATACGGCTCAAATTACATGTGCCGCCCGATGTGATAATCGTGCCCTCAACAAATAACGGGCCCTAAACTTCGGCGGCCTGCTGGTGGATCGGCTTCGCCGGTAACGCTGATTTGAGATCACCCGAGAGAGACAGAGACAGGGACAGAGAGAGAGAGAGAGAGAGAGAGAGAGAGAGAGAGAGAGACAGGGACAGAGAGAGAGAGAGAGAGAGAGAGAGAGAGATCGCAGCATACACTTTCTCTCTTTCTCTCGAAATCGCGATCGAAAGATCCTCTTCCCGCGGAATAACGGAATGCGAAAGCTTCTCTACGTGCGCGGCGCCGGTCGACGTGGCTGTGTATTTCTCGTAAAAATATATACATATCGCTTCCTCCAATCACGGCAGTACGAAAACAAAGCACAGGCGGTTGCGAAAGTGACTGGCGTTGCGCCAAGGGGTTCCCCGTCGCGATAATTAGGCGCGAGATCGCGCCTGAATAAATGAAACGGAGATTTTCCGACGGGCAGCATATGGGAAATCGCTCGTAAGAGCGATGTCGCAAGCGCGAGCTATTAATCATGCAACCGCGCGCGCTTCACAATTTTTCGTCACGTCGCGCTACTGATTCGTCAGAGGCGCGTCGTCGTCGTCGGCGCGGTTGGGGACCGTCGGTCCCCAACTCGTCGCGAATCGGATGCGATTAGCACGATTCGCGTTGCGCGTGCACTTTCATTCGCACTCCTCGCGGCGCGCGGCGGGACGAGAAGGAGAAGGAGATGGAGAAGAAGAAGGATAAGAAGAAGAAGAAGAAGAAGAAGAAGAAGAAAAAGAAAAAAAAAGAATCGGCGAAGCGAACGCGCTCGCGCGTCGCGCATATGTGCGTCGAGGTGAAATCTCCGTGAGTATCTTGTCGAACGGCCGCTCGAGAAATATTCGCGATATACCCGCCGTCGTAGTCATAACGGACAACTTTCTTCGGCCGGACGCATTGCGGCGCGCGAGCGTGGTGCTCTGGTGCGCTGGCGTTTTCGTTCCGCGAGAAATTACACCGGCGAAATGCGAGAGTCTAACGCGCGAACAGACGACGAGGAAAAATTCGCCGGCGAAGTCTCGCAGCGAAGATCTGCGCGATAACGCGCGATCTGCGAGAATCGAATTACGTATCATCGTCGTCGCGTATCATGCGCGCTCAAATTTACAAGGCACCGGCGGCCTTTCCGGCCGGTTCCCGACGTCGTAAATTGCGCGCCTCGAGAGAACAGTGGCGAGAGGAGAGGAGAGGAAAGGAGAGGAGGGGGATTCACGCTCGCAAAAGTCACCTCGCCGTCGCATTAGCCGAGGCAACGTCTTAATGGGATACAGCCGAAACTGCAGGTTGTACCCCCGTCCAATTGCACGGTAGTTAGAAGGCAATTAAAGTTACATAATCTACCGCTCTCGCTCGCTCTTTGCTCGTCTCTCTTCGCGAAGAAAGCTCTTCGCACGGCTCGTACGGCTCTTCATCGGCATCGGCATCCGTCATCGGCATCATCAGTAATGCGTTAGTCGCGACCGAAAAGTCGCTTCCCGGAACCCCGCAGGTGCTCGCAGGCTCTCTCGGCAACCCCGTGGCTGCAGGTGCGGCACGCTTTTCATGACGGCTCGCCAGGGGCAGTTCGTCGCACCGCTCAATTTTCCCTAATTCGATCCTCGGCCGGGGATGTTAGAGACCGGCAAACGTCACAGAGAGAGAGAGAGAGAGAGAGAGCGCAGTCGGCCGGACGACCGTAAGCCGTTTAATTACCATTCCGCGCGCCGGCGTCTTTTACTTCCGCGTCGGACCGACGAGTGCAACCGCGCTCACTCTAATGGCCGAGAGCGCGCGCGTTCGCGCGCCGTCCCGAGGATTACATTTGTAACGTAATCGTCAGAGGCGAGCCGGCGGCCGGCGGTGTTCACGCGTTTACATCGCGCGAGCGCGTAAAAGTGCCGATTATTGTAATCGGCCAGTCTGCGTTAGCGCAACGCTCGTGAGTTTCGGCGATTGTACATAGCCGCGTTATCCCCGCGCAGGATAATCGAGAACGGATGCTACGGATTGCAGTACCGCCACCGGCGGAAGACAAGGAGGCATTTCTCCTGACACGCGATTGGCCGGATGTGTACTATACTTCCTCTCTCTTTCTCTCTTTCTCAAATCGTGAGCCGTTATCCCGCCGATCGAAAATCGTACAAACCCGCTTCGGAGACACGCAGGCAGCAGATGTTACTCTCGACGCGCAGCTTCCGACCCGACATCCCCGCGACAGTCCGAAAAAGATGATTAACAACGCGCGGCCGCCGCAACCAAGCGCCGTGATTACGCGCGGGATTCAGTCACACGCTGCTTCCTCCGCCGAATTCACGGAGTTCGTGCCGGTGGAACATTAAGCGTGCAGCAAATGCGCTCGCGCGTCGACAACCGCCGTCGCCGCCGCCGGGCGGCGTGTCGTAAAATTTTGGGGAAAGTCGCGCGCCGTGTATCCTTTCACTTTTCCAGCAAACGCTTCGTTAGGGACGCGTGTTACCATACGGATGACGATCGGAGCGGATGGCGGAGTTCTCTCGTATCGATCGGAGCCGCGCCGAGAGGAGGAGGAGAGACCTCGGGGGAACATGCATGACGCGCCATCGCCTGTCGTCCGCTCGCTTACTTGTTATTGATGATCGGTTAACAATTAATGAGACAAGAACTTCCGGCAGGAAGGACACTGCGTTCGCGCGAAAGTAAGAAACGCGCTCGTCGGATTCACGCGATCGCGCGCGCATTTTTTCGAAGGACGCGCAACCACCGTTCGAATGCGCGAAAAAGAAAGAAAAGGAGGGAGGAGGGAGTACGAAGCGCGTCGTAGAGAGAGAAACGCACGCTCCTCTCGGATTCACGCCTCGGTAGGCCCGGCCGGCGCGCACGCAACATAAAAGTTTCCAATTATAATGCACGGCATGATACTTCATTTCATCCGTCGTCAATTAAAAGCCGCGAAACGCCCGGCGGCGGCCATCGCTACCGAGTGATTTGCACGCCGGTAGCGAGTACTACTCTGGAAGAGATGCCCGAGAGAACACGGGCTTATTATTGCGGCGTTCTGCCACGGGTCTCATCGAGAGACACACTACTGTACTGTGTGTACTGGACTGCCGGCGTGCATCTTGTATGTATAACAATTGCGAGGGAGAGAAAGAGAGGCAGAGTGAGGGGGACTGCGGGGGGGGGGGGGGGGGAGGTGAACGTCTCTCGATGAGATAATTACGCGCAAGAGATAACCGTGGTGGACGCGATACGCTAGCGTAGAGCTTATCCGGTCGTATTAAACGAGATATCCGACGAAACCTTCATCGAAATCCGACGGATTCGTCGCGTTGAAATAACGACGTCATGCACGTTGACAGAAATATTCATCCATCAGCTGTTATCGTGAAATTTCAGCTTTACCTTCATTCCGCCAATACTTATCCGAATAACCGACCGACCGACCGACCGGTCCATTAAGCCAACGGTATTACGCATATTCCCGATACGAAAGGGACGACGCTGAACGACCATGACTGCGTACGTAAAGCGAGAGACTTTTCAAAGTGGGACGCGACCGCGGGAGCACCGTCGCGCGCTCGACACACGGTGTCCTCCCGGACGTTTCGTCCTCGTCGTAGGTCACATCGTCGCAGACGCTGACGCTCCCGTACTTTGCGACATCGACCGCGCAACATAAATCCGCGCTCGCGCGTGCGAGCTTCTCCGGCGCGTCGGTCAATGCCGACTGCGCGAATTAACGCGACGCTGCGCGTCGGCCGCCGATCGAGGGTGGCTGGATGAATAACGGTGTCGCTTGGACGCGGGATACATTTATCATCTTTACCGTAATATTTATCGGTAAGGACACGGAATAACGAGGCAGGTCTGTATAACGAGTATTCGCTTCGAGGCGGGCCACCAGCCGACCCTCGCGGATGCTTGAGCGGCGATTAATCGTTAAAAATTACGGTCTATCTCGATCCGGGATCGAAATGTGCGGCGCGCATGCGACCGTATTAACATACGGCATTAGGTATTCCGCATGCGAAGCTCGCTTAGCACTAAGCGCACGTTCGCACAGCTTTACTTGGATTTCTACGCGTAATTACACACGCGTAATGGGCACCCTCGCGCGACGTCGATACGGTTAGCGCGGAATGCCCGATTTGCGCCTGAAACAAGTGGCACTGAAAGATAACGCGCTGATGACGATGACGCCAATACCATGTCTCGGCGAGCACGCGAGGTCAGCCGAGAGGTCGAGACTTTTATTCCGCATTAATCTTGCAAATTCCAAGTCGGATTTTCGACAAAAGGTCTCGAGACATCACGCTATACTTTCTCTCTGGCTATTGTTTTGTCGTGACGCTTACGTTTTATATCATCCGTCGTTTTTTATCCGTCGTTTTTTAAATATCGAAGAGTTTGCGAAGAGACTTTTCAGAGAACAGCTGAGCACTAAATCACTCCAAATTCCATAAGTATTCTTTTTTTTTTTTTTTTACAAAAATGAATATTTAAAAGTATTTAATTTTTGATGATATCTCAACGTCTGTATGCAATCTTTATTTTTAATTTCAGTAAATCATGTAGTTTATTGCACTGCAAATAAATATTACGTCCGAGAAGCAAATACTTGAATAATATTATAATTATTAATTGAATAGTCCCAATAAAAAAGAAATAATAAGCAAAAATATAGTAAAAGGGTACATTCTTCTCATCTCTTTATTTATTTTTTTATTGCGATAGAATTTAAAGAATCGAAAGAAAGAGGAAAGGAGAAAAGAAGAAAGTAAAGACAGCAGTTTGTGTTCACTAATACTATGTATCAAGAAAAGTTGCAAGTCAGCTTCAGTTTAATAACAAGGCTAAACAGAAGAAGTAAGGAAGGTTCAAGAAGCATTATTAAAAAACAAATGAATATTACGAAAGCTCCGATGAGCAAAAGTGCGACTTTTAAATTTCGATTCAGGCACTTTCAGAACATTGCGAATCACTGAGCACAATTCACGTCCTGATGAAATATCGGTACGTAGCATTATTGGACACGCACGCAACTGCTATTTTATTATTTCTTCCCTCTTTTGTTTCTCCTGCCTTTTTACCCCCAATTAAATATTCAAATCCTATAAATATCTTTAACGTTAATAAAAAATATAATAAAGAGAAAACATAATATGAAAGAAGAAAGTTTGTTTTACTCACTAATTATTATATAATTTGCATATATGAATTGTTTAATATTTGCTCATCTGAGATATTCCATTCGGACTGGAATAATTTACACGATTAATTACAAAATAGGAAGGAAGAATAATAAAATTAAAATTGAAATAAATGTATAATGTATAATGCAGAAAATAAATGTGTAATGTATAATTGTAGAATATTGAGATAATCAAATGTTTAATATCTCCAAAAATATTCGTTTTCTAAAAATAATTCTAAAATAGGACTGGCACATTCTCATGAGCAGAGGCTCATGGCAAGTTCCCGGTGTATTTCGGATAGCATAATAATTGCGGAATAAAGTGCCGCATCGTAAAAAGAGACGCATGAGAAACGCGTATCACTTTGTCTTGTTTCGAAGAAATCACGACGGTTTAAAGTAACACACGATGCTAGTTAACGTACAAACGATTATTGACCACGCGGTAACGTCTAACGGTGCGTGACGGGATAACGCAAATACCATCGGCGTACGTGACGAGCGATTAATTGAATTTGTCGATATGTACGAAACGATTTAGCACGAAAATACGACCGGAGAAGTCATTTCCGTGAAGCTGTAACTCTCGTTTGGCGTCACAAGCTCTCACCGCTGGTCAAGCGTGAAAAAATGTACTGCAGGCATAAGGATACGTGTGTGCGCCAGTTTAGCCTCTAGCGGACGCGTCGCACATGGTAGCCTCCGATTTTTGCGATAAGGAGATCACGGAAATCACGGTGGTGATGCACGGTTATAATTCCGCGTACGTTAACTTCCTCCATTTACCTCGCCGCCAATTGCTCATGTCACGATAACATAGAATTTTGACTTGTATTATTTCACGCGCAGTCGACTTGTGTCTACGTACATATGTAGGTAGGAAACAATGATCGCACACAGTGCAATGTTGCAACTGACTACGGAATACTTCATATATTTTCCATATGCGCATGCCGAATGTTCGACGTGTAATTATTCTTAATTATAATTAACAATGAGATGTGTGTCTGAAGTAAAACAAACCGCGTCTTGGAGAAACAAACGAGTCTGCGCAAATTTCGCCAAATTTCGAAAAATAATAATAATCACCCAAATGTGAGAATAAAAATATTAGATCAGATGAGAAAAGGGAAAAAGGATACGCATCTTGTGGAAACGCAACGCAGTTTATGCAAGCTTCGTGCGTACGTACGTGCGTATGTATGTGCCTACGGCTGCGATCGTGCGTCGAAAAAGAAAGTTGACGCTGCGCGCGACAGGGATCGTCGATCGTGTATATGTTGTATATGCGTATTAAACAGTGCGAATTCAGTAACAGTTGCCGAACTTTAGACCGTCACGAGGCAACGTTGCAGGTGTGTCCGTTTCCTGGACTCGCCCAGGCAGCTTTTTTGCCAATGTAACGCGAGCCACGAGTACGTATAATGTAAGCGATGAGGTGCAGGGAAAGTGCCAAGCTATTATAGCGCGAGGTATATAAGGCTCGGTCTAGAAAACGAAGCGGTTCAGTTAGTGGTCATACGCCACGCTTCAAACATACGCGAACTCGAGAATGAATATTAAGGTAAGTCGGTATCGATCGGTACCCGGATATCAGGTGCAATTTCACTTCGACATGCGGCAGTAGAGCGCGAGCGTGCGTCGTGATTACGAAATAAATCTCTTTACGCACGCGAGATACAGAGAGTGACACACAACACATCGCGCTCGGTCTCGTCCCCGAAACAAGAAAAGAAAAATATCGCGAGATATCTGGATTACCCCTATATTACGTAGCGTCGAGCGACTCGATATATTTTTACCGTCGTTTGCTCGTCGTCGTTAGCCTCCGTATGAAATCTTGACCCAAAATCGCGTAACGGGAAAATGAAGAAAGTATCTCTGACGCGATTTCAGATCGTCATCCTTTCGGTGGCTCTGGCCAGCCAGGTTCTATGCGCGAGAGAATCGAGCGAAGCGAACGACGCGAGCTCGCTCGATCGAAATGTCGAGGCGGACCTGACGGAGAAGAAGACGGAGAAACGCGGGCTGCAACACAGTTACGGTGACTTCGGGGGTGGTGGCGGCGGTGGCGGCGGCGGCGGCGGCGGCGGCGGTGGCTACGATCATCACGAGCACGTGAAGACTGTGACGGTCGTGAAGAAAGTGCCGGTACCGTACGAAGTAACGAAGCACGTGCCCTACCTGGTGGAGAAGCACGTGCCCTACGAAGTGAAGGTCGGCGTGCCGCAGCCCTACACCGTGGAGAAACACGTGCCCTACCCGGTGAAGGTGTTCGTCAAAGTGCCGGTGCACGTGCCGCAGCCGTACACCGTGGAGAAGAAGGTGCCGTACGAGGTGAAGGTGCCGGTTGACAAGCCCTACGAGGTCAAGGTATACGTGCCGCAGCCCTACACCGTGGAGAAGCACATACCGGTGCCGGTGAAGGTGCCGGTGCCGCAGCCTTACACGGTCGAGAAGCACGTGCCCTTCCCGGTGAAGGTGAAGGTGCCGGTGCCGCAGCCCTACGCGGTGGAGAAGCCGGTGCCGTACGAGGTGAAGGTACCGGTCGACAAGCCGTACCCGGTGGCGGTGCCGAAGCCGTACCCGGTCACCGTGGAGAAGCCATACCCGGTGCCGGTGGAGAAGCCGATACCGTACGAGGTGAAGGTGCCGGTCGACAAACCGTACCCAGTGCCGGTGGAGAAACCCTACCCGGTACCGATCAAAGTCCCAATTCCGCAACCGTACCACGTGCATAAGCCGGTGCCGGTGCCGGTGCCGAAGCCGGTGCCAGTGCCGGTGAAGGTGCCGGTCGACAAGCCCTACATCGTCGAGAAGGAGGTGCCGGTCCCGGTTGAGAAGGAAGTGCCGGTACCGGTGAAGGTGCCGGTCCCTGTTCCGGTGCACATCAAGCACGACGAACACGGCGGCGGCTTCGGCGGCGGCTTCGGCGGCGGTTTCGGCGGCGGTTTCGGCGGCGGTCACGGCGGCGACGAAGGCGGCTTTGATCTGCACTCCGGTGGCGGCGGTGGCGGCGGCTTTGATGTGCACTCCGGTGGCGGCGGTGGCGGCGGCTTTGATGTGCACTCCGGTGGCGGCGGCGGCGGCGGCGGTTACGATTTCTCGCATTCGATTCACGGTTGATGAGACGCCATTCCTCGCGAAACGCGCGGGTCCGTCCCGGATGTCGCGAGAGATGGCACGTCCGCCTCCGCGCCAACGTCGACGTAATCGCGCGCACGAGCTTATTTCCGAATCGGGATGGTACTTTATTACAGCCGAAACCGCGCGCTTCATCGAACGTCAATCGGGAAGCTGCACGATGAAATTTTCGCGGCTTCAGCGGTAGTCCTCGACCGAGACTAGAATACTGGCGGGAGGGGGGGCGGGAGGGGGGAGGGAGGGACATACGGGTGACGTGTATTTAGCTATCACGATCGACGATTTCGCCGACGCGTATAATTTTCTCTTATATTTCTGAAAATCTAGGCAGAGAGAAAGAGAAAGATGTAGACGTATATGTAAATACGTAGCGAATATCTCGATAGAAATATTCTCGGGTTGCGTATCACTCGTGTTGCAATATGCAAAGATGGGATCGCTTGTTCCAAGGGACAATTTAATCGCGCGCATCAATAAAGTAGTACGTTCGAAGCCTATAAGAGAATATATCCTGTGTATACCGTTTCCATATATTTCCATATATATATTCCAAAGAAAATAAACGAAAAGATACAAGCACGAACAAATGACTCTCGGCGGACGTTTTGGCTTAACGTTCGCGCGAACCCGTTACGTTCAAGCGTAGTATTACTGTGAGAGGTATGTTCACCATACTGAAAAACATTGTACCTAAATAAGTTAAGTGAAACGTATCATCATTACGGAAAAAGTACGTCTCTGTTTTATTGTATCGAAGACTTAATAAATATACTCATGTCTACGATTACGCCTTTCTTTCGATTGTCCCTCATCCCGCGAAACGCGATGTTTCCAAGAGGCATCTTCCAACCCGATCGGGCTACGGCTACGCGCGAAGTAACGCGAGGATTAGCGCGCGAGCGGCCGTGCTTGCACGCTCGCGCAGATTCATGACGGCGCGACGTAACGACGTGAGTATAAATCAACGTCGAGATTCACTTTCACGAGAAAATTTCGTCGACCGCTAGACGAGCGCAGAGTTTCACTCGTCTGAATTCGTTGCTGCCCTCGGCGAGAAAACGCACGTTTTCGCTCGCGCCTCGCACACCGACGAAGGCGAGCTGTTTTCGACGCGACGCGACGAAAACGGACGCTGAGATTTCGGTTGAAAACTACGAGATCGAGAGATTCTCGCGCGCTTGCGCGAAAAAAGATAGATTACACTTTACCGCGTTCGCCTTCCGGTCTGGCTAACACGGTAGAAACCGGATAGTATTATTGACACGGACCCCCGAGAGAGATCGTTAAGCTGTCAGTCGTCGTCGTCGTCGTTTCCGGATGTCGCTCGGCGGTCGCAAAAACGCAAAAATCACGCGCGTGAAAAAAGCGCATGAGGGAGAGAGGGAGAAGGAGACACAGATGAGTTCCGCTCGGGACTGAGCGGGTTAAACTTCCGCGAGTACTTTCGATTCCTGAGCGAATCTTAATCTTTATGCCTGGCCGCAATTAAGAGCAGCAGATACGACGCGTTCAGGAAAGCATTACTTTCTCCGTCGCTCTTGCCAGCCGCGCGCGCGCGCGCACACGTAAACGTCATACTCCGACGCATATCTGCGAGGCGTCGCAGAACTATCGCCGCTCCTTTCACCTGTAGATTCTATCTATCGGCAATTTGGATCACGCCGATCCAGCCCGATTGAAAAGCCAATTGGCGATTTTCCCGGCGGCGCTCGATGGAGACCGGGGAGTTTAAACGAACGTCGGGCGAACGTCAGATTAATATTCGTAGCCCGTTGAAATAAAAATTCGCCTCAATCTCTGCAATCACAGTTCGGCTCGCTGAGCTCGATAGCGGATTATTCGCTTACGTATGAAGGATAAAATATTTCCGACGAAATTAGGCCGGCCGCATTAACGCGAACGGGGTTTCCTATTTCGTTACACAGGACGGACAGCCGGCTTTAGCCAAGTATCTCGCCATCGATGTTATCATTCGCCGCGGCGTAATTGAAATCCACGGCGCAATGAAATACGAATGAAGATTAAAATGTGTACGTTTGCGCGCGGCCCCCTGTCGAAAGTCCGGCGGACCGTTCTGCTGCTGCTGGCTCTTTCGCCGCTTCTCGGAGGCTCGTTTAGGCCGCTAATAAAATCTCGGTTCCGCGTCTGTTTATACGCGCGACAAAAAAACCCGCACGGCTCGGATAATACGACTCGCGGCCGTATTATCGAACACGAGTGAAATCGATAATGACGCAATACTCGGAGGATTGCCGCAAAATCCCTTCCCTCCTCGTCGTTAAGAGCACTTTTTCATATCGGACGGTGCTTAGATGGCGCATTATTGGAACGTAACGTAACGACCTGACATTAGTTAGTGGTCCTGGTAATGATCGCAAAACTCTCAGAGAACGTCGCGTTGGCGCGAGATCGCACTTGTGTGCGTGTGCGTGCGCGTGTGTGTGCCGCGACTCAGCGCAAGGAGACTGTGCACGCTCGCGTTGGGCGAACGACCGGCTCCCCGTGAAAGTGAAAAAAATGACGACGATTCTGCGATGCGTGAATTATAGCCGAGCAGGTATATCAGCTCTTTCCTACGCCGAGATGCCGCGTGCACTTCCGCTTTTCTATCGGCGCTGCGGTAATAATAAGGAAGAAAGTTTCCCGCCACCGCGTGTGCACGACGCCAAACAGCTTGCCTCCTCGCACCTCGTATCTTTCGCTCGTCTCCACCGAAGGATGTACGCGCTTTTATTTCCGGTGCGATTTGCATAATCACTGTTTCGTAATAACATAGGAGTGTGAACGGATTAGCAATTACGCCGTGTGTGTGTGTATGTGTGTCCACGAAAGTCCAAAAACCGCGTCTATTTTCTATAAATAGATAGTATTCTTACGCGTGAAAAAGTATTTAATAGAGCTAGCGAGGTAAACCGCGAGCGCCTCGCTGCAAGTGTGCGTGTGCGTGCGCGTTAGAATTACACGAAAGGGAGAATGAGATATATTTTCTCGTGTTTGTGCAAAATTATATCTTACACTCTACAGTCTTCACCGTAATCGTCTCCACGAGGAGTCGCATCTTCTTTGCGTTACATTGCTCGAGAAAATTATTCTCGCAAAGTGTACTTTGCTTTAATATTTTTATCGGGAGCGAAGCGTCGTCCTCCTGCTGAGAGTTGCCGCTTTACGGCTCTCCCGTGACAAAAGGGGAGACCAATCGCGTAAACTAGAAATTTCTGCGCCATTATCTACTTCCAACCCCGTTCCACGTTTGTTCGCGGGAGCTGGGGCGGCCTCTTATCCGTCGCTGCGGGTGTCGGTGGCGCGACTGTGAAGCGAAGGCAATTATCGTAGCAAAACTTGAACGTGCCAGCGCTTCGAGGACGGGCTTCGCCGGTGTGTGGGAGTGAGTGTTTGGCGTCTGATACGACGGGTCAGGTCCCCGGGGATTCTCAGGGACTCAAACGGGACTATCCCGCCTCCTCTCTCTCATCGCAGTTAATTACCAGTCCTTCTCGGCCGCGCGCTCGAATCAGCCTCTCTTTCTCGCCCCGTTTCCCTTAACCCCTCCTTAACGGCCCTCCTCTCGAACCTATGTCGCCGCTTCATAGCTGCTGTCGAGCGATTCATCCTCGATAATTCACGACCGTGTCGTTTCGTGCTGTTCTCTAGAATCTTCTCTAGAATATTTTTTTTATTTTTTTGAGAAAGTTACATGAGAGCAGCACGAAATATCGCGTTCGTCATGATGATTGAACTGTGTTATGCGACTGCGGAAGCAACTTTTTTTCTTCTAATCACATCCATCCGTGCGAAATGAAAGAGAGATTGTGATTTCTGTTCGCCGAAAATGTAACATATCCTTGATGTCAATTTATCTAGGATTAGAACTGTCGTAATCGTTCTCGAATCGTGATAAAAATTTCTACCAATTATTGTTAGCTAGACTTTCTCTGCTTTCTATTAAGCGTATCTCAAAAGAGACTGAGGAATCCACGTCTTACTTGAAACGTTTTATAACGCCGCGAGAAAAAAACTACAAATATCTGATATACACACACACACACACACACACACACACACACACACATATATATATTTCTTTTTTATGCGATTAATGGTTTCGATTTATGCAATTTATTCGTACAAAATGTGGTTGACACAACGCGCGACGAAGTGTATACCCGCGTACATTTTCGTACAACATCGTATATAGAGATTTTGTACACACATACACACGTGTATAAATATATATATATATATATGTATATATATATTTTTTAAGAGTAACGTGCAATCAATAGGCGACGAGGAAACCCCCGTGGGAATCCAAGCGAGCGAATCGTACCGGGATTGAACGCTTGAAATGGAATAATATCCAATAATCTGGCAGCCGAGAGAACGGGATAAAAAGGGACGTTTTATCGAGGCATCGCAGCATCCAAGCGGTATCCGACTATTTCCGCCAAGCTCGCTTTCGCCCGTTCTCGGCTAGCCGGCAAAATTAATTATTGATTTCGGATACGCGCATTCAGCCGGCGGACGCTTTTAATCGAAAACGAGCCATCCGTCGCACCCATTTCCGACCGCTACGAATTGTACAACGAAGCGGTCTGGAAATGCCTGTGTTGTACCTTCACCGTTGTGGCGAGAAGCCTCCGTATCTGATTATTCATTATAACTCTTTCCACGTGACTGTTTGAGGTATTCGACGTAACGCAATGAAGACGAAAAATATATATTCGACGATTTATCCTCTACCGATTAACGAATAAACCGAGATGCAAATACCGGTACACTAAATCAAATATTATTTTGTCACGCATGTTTCCATAAATATTTGCAATTTTGAATTGAAGTTTCATTTCGTGTTCCGACACTATGGCCAGGAGAATAAACGGAGAATAATTTCGTGGGAATATATATATGTAGGAAGGAAGGAAAGTACCTGGAGATGTGTGCTGGAGTTTCTGTTGTGCTATTTATCCGTTAAGAGAAGTAGTGGGCTGGGATATTGGAAAGGTGTTACCGGCTGTCGATTTCGCGAGATCTTCCTCCGAACCGACGCCGTAGTCTATCAGCTGAATTACAAAACAAAATTCGGAAAATTATTTTGCAAAATCAATTTTATATTAAGCAAAAGAATCGTTTTGGAGTTATATGTTTTTTTTTAAGTTTATATATATATATATAAACTAAAAAATATATGTACATGTATGAAGGAAGTGATATGAAAGGTTGTAGGGAAGCATTATAGGAGAATTTATTAATTCACGCTAATGATTTCTTGTGTTTTAATATTCTTTCTCTAAAGAAGGTAAATTGTACTGTTAAATATAACAGGAATAAAGAACTTGTCCTGTGTAAAGTGGAGGTATAATTTACAATTATGCTGTCCCATATGAGAAATCCATTCATTCCTGTCGCGATTCGGTATAGTGAAAATGCTCGCAGTAATTCATAAAAATGTAATAAACTCTTAAGCAATATCTTTAATCACCTCTTGTAATTCAGCTTTAGCAAACATGTGAAACAGTTGCTCAGGTGTCATTGTCATCACTTCAATATTGGTGTCGTTGAGTTTTTCTTCCATCACTTGCTTCAATATTGTCAGCGCAGATTTCAGCGCTTCCTTAAGTGTCATAGACTGCAATAACAATATTATAATAGTACACAATGTTTAGATAAATATATACAACTTACTTATATCTAGTATGAGATTAAATTACCTTATGGTATACTTCTTGAAGATTTTGTTGAGCACCTTCACTACCAGATCCTATAGCCTTGGCATCAAACTGAACAAAAGTACCAGATGGATCCATATGATACAATTGTGGACCTTTCTCGTCAATGCCAGCAAATAACATCGCTACACCAAATGGTCTAGACATAGCAGTACCATCGTCATCGCTATCTCCAAATTGTATGGCTAAATTGGATACAGCTTGAGCGGTTGATTCCACCGTCATTTTTTCGTTGTAAACAAACCAATGATTCTGACATTCAACTCGGGCTCTATCAATCATTGTCCGCGAATCTGCCATCAGACCAGAAGCTGCACATCCTATATGTTTGTCGATTTCTACAATTTTTTCTACGGTTGTCGGCTCCATTAAAGTAGAGGTAATGCGTTTCTCCACTGCCAGAACTACTCCTTCCGTTGTTGCAATTCCGATGGCAGTGGAGCCAAGTTTTATAGCTTCTATAGCATATTCCACTTGAAATAATCTTCCTTCCGGCGAGAAAGTGTTCACACCACGATCGTACTCCGAACGTGTCAGAAACATCTGAAAGTAGAAATGAACAAATGCTCAATATAATGTCAAAGAAAACAAATTTGAGGTTATGCGGAATTATACACAACGTCAACAAATCCCGTAACATTACGATGGTACGAAATATTCGCAAACTGTACGCAATTATGACCTGTATCAGTAGATCATAACATTAGTAGAAACAAATATAAATTTAAACTGACAAAGTAATGAACGTAATATCGTTTAACCAAGAATGACACGGCAAAATGAAACCGAAAGTTTCATAAATGAAACCTATCATCGTAACAAATATAATATTTTTATATTACAATGTCGAATTAAACTTTAGTTACCTTCTAAATGCTTTCCTTTTTTTACTAGTCACGGGCACAACAGTACGAAGTACCGACTTGTTACAAACGCCAGTCACGGAAAATTGCGAACAGTTAAATGTAATGGCGGGGACGCAATATCAGTAGCGTAATGTTTGGGGGTATCTCAGGACGTAACGTAATAAAATAGATAGTCTGTTCTTTTTAGATGCATTAGTTAGCACTTTCCATAATTACAACGAAATAAATTGTTATGTTGTGTTACATTATATGTAACTATTAAAAACCCTGAGGCTTTGTCCACACGTCACTTTTTAACGAAATAAGTATATATTTGAAGTTTGACCGAAAAAAGGGAAGAGGAAAATTAAAAGTGTAGAAAGTGCAGAGAAAATGACAGACACCATGGCTGCATTCAGCAGACTCAACAGTTGGACAACATTACTAGATTTTCCACTGAATTTCGCTCCTGATTGGTAAATAATTCTGGGTCTATGAAGAATCTAAAAGAATGCTCCAATCACAGACAATAATCACTAAGTGCTCTCTGATCACCTTGTTCTACTGAACACGGCCAATGAGTCTCGGTCGCGAAATAACGGACAGTGACTGGCTGGCGTATGATGCCAACCAAATTCATTTATTACCGCTCCCTCTACCCTAGTGCAAATGTCATGGATGACATTTCACATGTGCACGTAGTGGCAAAGGTAAGCTGTTGTGAGTGTCATAGGGGTAATTTTTTTGAAAAATGTCTGTTGTCGATATACAGCAATTAAATTTGATTACAAATGAGGAAAATTGGGATCAACTGTTAGAACTTGTCAAACCAAAGCACTTTGTCAAGCAGAATACAGGGTATGTATAATATAATAGTTTGTCAGTGTATTTAGTCAGTGTAATTGAAGGATAATTTTATAAGTTGATCGTAACGTTTCAGGGAACCACCTAATGCGGCTGTTTTAGCACAAATATGTTGGACACTTATCAATGAAACCAGTCCCGATATGGTTAAAATTTTGTGTTTGAAATGTTTGGGAAACTCCTGCCTCGATAGTTATAAATATAAACAACACACATTAGCAAACAAAGAACCTGATAAATATAAATACTTGTATCATAAGCTAGCTGAAAATGTATGCCAATATGGCCAGGATTGTGATTATCCACATGGTTCTTACTTTCCTTATGATGGAATCATAGAGTGGACTATAAATTATATTAACATTTGTGATAAATCCACAAGTTGTTTGACCGATAATGAAATAGATATCTTCAGGCTCAGTATACAATTTTTATGCAATTTATTTACATATGCATGTAAAAATGTAACTTCCGTGGAGAATGAGAATATTCTACAATATTTAAATTGTGATAATTTGAAGCAAGCTGTTATGTAAGTTTATACATATAATTGCATGCAAACAGTTAATACTGTTCATGCATGTCTATCTTTATGTTAACAGCTTCAATTATTTTTAGAAACAGCATTCAGTCTGACCATAAACCTCTTGCCAGTGCGGCTTGCATATTTGTGCATAATGCACTAAAAGAATTACAAGAATATTATTTCACAGATGATGAAAAGAATCATCTGTGTATTCAATTGCTAAAACCAATCAAAGAAGGTTTTACATCTGCAAGAGATGCATTGTTACATATATTACATCGCCCTAACGCGTGTGAAGCTATTTATAATGATATAGCTATGAATGAAAAATTAGATTTACTTCGGATAATTTACGACGAACTTCATCAATCTACGTCTCAAACTATGCTAGTGTTCACAAATGATACAGCTGAATTTCTAGCACTAACGTTTTGCAAGAAAAGTGATCTCATTTTAAAAACTGTAGATACATATGTAAACAGTATAGATCCCACAGAAGTTATTCTTATACTCGACATTTTGGGACCTCTTACATTAACGCCGTACAGAATTTCGGAAAATGCTAAATCTTTGATTATTAATTGTAAATGTAAGTGCATTATTTTTTCCTGCATTATACATTAATCCGGTACAAGAGCGATATAATATAGCACATTTGCAGATCTCTTGATGTCCTTACACATGATGGGGAAAGAATCAAACAATTATTTTACTCCAATAACGAATCTAAGTCAAGTGGCACCTAATGCCCAGAGGAGAGCAATGAATATAAATACCGGGATAAATAATGTCGATATATCTGAAGAAACTACAAATCCCGATCCACAGGATCATCCTGCATATGGTTTTAAATCAGGACTAATAAAAGTTATCGGAAATATGGTATACAGAAACAAAATGTGTCAAGATTTGGTAAGTAACAATTGTACATACATCTTTAAAATTAAATATTGAATATTCAAATTTTCAAAAAGAAAGCAAATGTAAAATTGTTCTAGTATCGATGTACCCGACGTCGATAAAGACCATTCCTTATTGATCTTAAACTCTTGGTTCGAGCGAACCGTCAAAGTACGCCTCATGACTTCGTGTGGTCACGACAAGCATTAAAATGCGGGACTGAACGGTGGTCGATACATTAGTTAAAAAAAAAATATTTATTTGTAAAAATACGCGACATACATTGAATTAATATCATTTTATTACATTGTACTATTTGCATTTCTTAATTTTTCGCGATAATTCTTTGATCATCTGACATATGACTTGTCGCAGCAACTTATATTTATAATTAATAACCAATGCTTGGGACATTTTCCGATGTCCTTTATGATACGACAAATTATTGTTGAATGTAAGAAATCTGGATATAATTGCGAAATGTAAATGTGCCTTTGTTACGAGCTGCACGCAACAGAAAATCGATACCTCTTCTCCTACCGATTACATCTCCGCGTGAGTGATACGAAATGCGCGAACAAAAGATACGCAGTAGTACGCGTCCTGTCGCGTCAGACAAAGCGAAATTAAGTATCCCGTTTAACTGCGAGTTGTAGCAAAGTAATCGGAATCTGATACGCGTTGCAAATTTAGCGAATTCACGAGATGATAAAGTTTGTGTCGCGCTCGTATCGACAGGTAAATTAGTTATGATGAATCAGAGCGGAAACCTGAGAGCGGAATATTAATTCAGCTTTTCAGTGTCAAGGCTGACAAAGACATATATTGCTCGTCACGATGGTAGAATGTAGATAATTTTTTTCACTGGTCACCTTGTGTAATATATCGTTGCCGGCTCAGAAATATGTTTCGTTTCATTAATTATTCGTACGACGCTTGAAAACAAGGAACAAAGATGCACATGTATAATTTCAGTTTCGTGAAATAGACGGAATTCCTTTACTTTTGGATTGCTGTAACATAGACGCGAGGAATCCGCGTAAGTCCACTTTCAGCCGACTTTATCGCTCCAGCTCTCTCTCTCTCTCTCTCTCTCTCTCTCTTCTCTCTCTCTCTCTCTCTCTCTCTCTCTCTCTCTCTCTCTCGCTATAATTTTTTCTTCACTGACAATTTCCACACAGTTATGTTACAATGGAGCATACTTGCTCTGAGAAATCTGTGCGAGGGCAACCCCGAGAATCAAGAGATCATCAGACACTGTAGGAGGGAAGGTGTGGTGGACAATGTTGTGCTACAAGAGATGGGATTGACTCTGCACGAGGACATGGACGGCAAATCAATTCGTATCGCTCCTTTGCGTCGCGATTAGGGAAGCTCGCGGTCGAGCAACGAGACGCGGGACTGTGACCGGCGACCGACAACCTGCTAATAATTATCAACCTATTACTCGCGATACTTGCTTGTATCGATAATGTCTCGGATAAGATACAATGATCAGTTAATCGGTGCGTATGAATAATTATCATTCGAGCTAGATCGCGCGCGCGCGCGCGCGCAACTAGAAGCGTATCCTGCTACACGCGCTCGCTGAAAAACGATCCCGCAATTACAACACACGCGATCTGTGCCATTACGCGAAATACGATATCGTATTGCATAGAGATATTTTATCGACATTCACGCTCGAGTGATTTACGATACGACAAAAGCTGCGCGGCGCGCGGGTTCACGGTCCACACGTATTAGCAGTTGCTAATATAGGTGCACTCGCGACGATCGCGAGTTTCGAAATGGGATTTATCTTCGTGAAGTAACGATCGGTTCCCTCTGACTCATTTCGTCGGTGCGCACGATATAAACTTCCTCTCTCTACGGAATGCTCTCCGGAAGAAATCAATAAATAAATTAACGGCAAGCGGCTGCTTTCCAGAGCCGACCCCGTATCCCGTTCCCTTGCGAAACTGTATAATCATGACACGCGTGCTCAAATAAATAATTCCTTTAATTAACGCGCGTGTCGCGAGCGTCCCTCGCCGCACTGAATTAATTTCACCTCTCTCGCCTTGACGATCCGCGACTTAAAACGATAATTTCCCACGTCGCGGCCCCGTTGCTCGTCGCGAACAATTTTACGATGAGGGACGGTGACGTCGTCCCGTAATAGGTGTTTATTAATGTCATCCGCGCGCAAGCAGGCAAGAAATCGTGGTGGGTGAGAGAAGTCCGCCTGCGCGCGCCGACTTGTGCGTTAATTATACCGGAAGTTTCGAAACACAACAGTTACGTTTCCCTTTCTAATGGAATTCTCCGCGGGCGGGCGGGAGGGAGGGAGAGCAGGGGCTGAACGAGAGACGGCGTCGCCGGCGCGTAGCGGTACATATCGCGGCTAATAATCGGTAAATAAATAATATTAGATAATTATCTCGGGGCGTATGCGCGTATACGGTTCCTATTTCAACGGCAACGCGGCCGGCGCGCCGCCGCGACGGATTTACGAAATGTAATAATACGTTTTCCGGACGTAATACGCGAGCTAATCGAGCATAACCAAGCCACTGATTTACGGCGCGCGGTTTCAATAAAGAATAATTTTGTGCGACGTAGATTGCGGGGGACAGGACTTACGGCGTAATACAAGTGCCCGGCCCGCCTTTCCGATTCCGTGAGCACTCATGTGTTCGCATTAACATATACGGTCGAGCGACGGTAATGGCGACGCAATTGCCGCTTCTTTGTTTCATCAGTGCGCCTGCGCGGCCTGCGCTGCCGAGGATAATGGATTAATAAACAAAGGACAACGCGCTCAGCAGCACGTCATGTACGGAGTATGTGACGTAGTTGGATATTCGTCGAGCGACTTGACTTTGCTGCAACCGACGCGAGACGGCTCTCTCTCTCTCTCTCTCTCTCTCTCTCTCTCTCTCTCTCTCTCTCTCTCTCTCTCTCTCTCTCTCTCTCAATTTCGCGCGTTTCGCGCATGAGAGTAGAGAGCATTATAAGCGGCATCCCGCCGCACATATGAGCCTCAATAAATTGCTTTTGATTTAAATATCGGCCGATCGCGGGCCGATCAATCTTGAACGCGCGTAATGGAGAGCAGTTAACGCAAAATTTATCAGTTAATTACATACGCGGTTAATTGCGAGGAGTAATTATTTCCGCGCAAAAAGCGTCCTCGTTACACCTCGATAGCTCGCAGATACACGCACACGCACGACGGCTACGCGCGTATACGCACGTGCACCTACGTGCATACGAGAGGAGATCGAGGAAGCGAGATGAAATTCCTGCCACGCGAGCAGCCGCGCGCGATCGCGCGCGCGGTCAACGTATCGAGAGGCGATTTCCTGCGGTCTCTTTTCAGCGGGAACGCGAGCTTTCTACCGAAGCCGAGGTGGAAACGCAAACAAATGTCGCCGCCGAGAGACGCAGGACGGCCGCAGGACTATTGCGCTCATTACTCGGGGAAATTCTGCTGCTTCCATTTGTGTTTTCCGTCACGAGAGAGATCACGAGGCCGCCGAGTCGGCCGGCGAGAACGCGCCTACGTCGCGCCGGCAAAATTCGATCCGGAGTAATTAACTGAATTCAACGTAACGACGCGTTCTATAAAAAATAAAGAAACGGACGGGGGGGGAGGGGGAGGGGGAGGAGAAGAGAAAAATAATGTTCTCCACAACAGCGGCGCTGCGCGCGGAGGATTTCGTCGATCGCCGGAGCCTTATTAATATTCATAGACGCTGACGAAGGAAGCGTAAAAAGCGTTCTCGGCCGTACGCGAGATCGCTCAGGTGCGTAAATTCTGACCGCCTCCTTGATAATCAACTCGTTGACGCAATAAATTCCGGCAAAAGATACTCGGACAGAGCTCGAACCGCTCTCTCGGCTCGAGAGCGAGGAATACTCGGAGAGTCCGCTCTAATGTTTCCTGTTTGTTTCTAATTATAGTCCGAGTTGTACGAGCGAATAATTTATCGTGATTTTCGACTCGGGGAAATATTACGTAAAGAAATGTGTGCTCGAGGTAGCCTGAGAGTCTCACTTTTGGCATTTACGGCTGCCTCGTATCGTCCACGCGATATATGAATAGATTGCGCGCGAAGAATCGACGCGATCACAGTGCCAGCCAAACGAGCTGGATTATCTAGCGTTTGATAGACGGGCGCGTGATCGCGTTCCTCTCTGCGCCGTCGGTACCTAATAAGTCGCTCGGATCCTCATTGAAAAGATACGGGAAGTTCGAACGCGCGCGCGCGCGCCTACGCGGGGCTTCTCTCAAAGAGCCGACACGCTGTGATATATTTCCCTCGTGTGCCGCGTACATTGTGTGCCGTCGCGTTATTCATACGCGAAAGAATACGAAACGAAGGATCGTGCGCGACGCGCGCGCACCACCTTGCTTCGCCGAAAACTTGGAAGCCGAGGCTGGAACGAGGATCGCTCCTAAATTGCCGTGAATTCTCGGGGAATTCCCCGGGCATTTCCCGTTACCAAAAAAGAAAGAAAGAAAAAAAAACAAAACAAAGACGCGGAGCTTTTGTTCTTCCAAGAGAGTCGACGCGGCGGCGATAAGGGGGGCGAGACTCGATTCTCAACCCTTAGGCGGCAACAATGCGGCAACGTCCACATCGTCGGTGAGAGGAAGAGGATCGGTGGGAGAATCGCGAAGGGGGAGAATGACGAGACGTTATGTGCCTAATCGTAAACGCAAACAGGGCTCGCACCGAGAGAGAGAGAGAGAGAGAGGGAGAGAGAGCACATATGGACCGCGCGCGATGTGTTTTAACGACTGCCGCACACGGTGCATAAGCCGTAAATGTTACGCCAAGCCGGGGATTCGTGTAATAGCCACTAAAAGCGAGGTTCGTCCCTTTATGGATCGTAAAGGCAAGGATATTTGGAACGGGGGAAACCGCCGAATTGACCCGCTCGCAGTTAACTTAAAGAGAGCGAAGCACAATCGCGTCTCTTCCTCCGGGCGCACCGCGCGACGCGTCCGACTCGTCTCGAGTCGTCGTCTCGGTGATTTTCAGTGTCCTCCCGTGGAGGAGGACCGTCCCCATATTTCCTCAGTATATCGCAGAAACGCGAAATTATTCGCAAAATCCTGCGAGACACATTGTTGAGGCAAACCCCGTAGCCCAATTTCCTCGCAACGTGCGTCTCGCTACAGCGAGAGACGCAGCGAGATGCCTGAGAGAGAGAGAGAGAGAGAGAGAGAGAGAGAGAGAGAGAGAGAGAGAGAGAGAGAGAGAGAGAGAGAGAGAGAGAGAGAGAGAGAGAGAGAGAGAGAGAGAGAGAGAGAGAGAGAGAGAGATCATCCGAAGCGCGTTTGACGTGCTCGAACAATGTTATGCAAATTATGCGACTTGCTAATTGCACGACTCGCTTTCAGCTTCGCGTTTCAGTTTACGCCGGGTAAATTAATCCCCGTCCGATTTCGGACGCGCGTATTGTCGGAGCGATGAAAAGTCCGCTCTAATTATCCTGTGTAAATGGAGCCCCGCGTGTCGATTCTTCGAGACGGGCGCGCTACGTTATCCCGTAAACAACGACAATAGGGCCCGCCGTCCCTGGGCTTGCCAGCCCTCATGATGGCCGCTCCGATCCGAGCGTCGAGTTAATTAATCGCACCGAACGATCTCCATTGAAATGGAATCTGGATAAATTTTCCGTGCTGATGCTGCCGGCTAGCATGTGGGCATTATCTTTACGACCTCTCAAAGAAGAGGACGTCCGCACGGGGTCGGGAAGGGGACGGACGCATGCGCGCGCGATACGGCCGCCGCCGCTGGAAACGGTGCACCAAAACCGGAGAACCTGTTATCAGAGTAACAGAGAGAGGAGAGAGTGGCTGGGAGACCTGGGCCAATTATAATGCAGGCGAGACTCTCTGAGGTCTCGTCCGCGACGTCGTTGTCATCGTCGTCGTCGTCGTCGTTCTTAATTTCGAGTCTTGTCCGTGCGCGTTCGCACGGATTCGCAGCGCAACCGCGCGCGCGCGCGCGCGCTTCTAATTGTATCCGGCAGCGCTCCGATAACGTGCTCGTGGTGTCTTGAATCCCGTGAAGGAGCCCGTGTGCCGAGAGTAACCGAGAGAGAGAGAGAGAGAGAGAGAGAGAGAGAGAGAGAGAGAGAAAGAGAGAGAGAGAGAGAGAGAGAGAGAGAGAGAGAGAGCGGACCTCTCGCAATTGCCCACGTAACCGACAACCAACTAACAGCGTACGTACCTGCGTTTTACCTGCGTCACGCGGTGTGGATGCGAGGAACGGCAAGAGCGAGAGGCCGCCGAGAGGCGCTTCGCGCCTAACGTGTCGCCGATAACGTGTGGGTGTTTTCAAGCGCGGTCAGGTGCCAAAGTGTCCAGGACACGTGTGACGCAACGCGCTAGCGTCGGGAGTCGCGGGGAAGAGTGACGACTCGCGTGCGTTTCCCTTCATTTCACCCGTCCCATTTTCCACGACTGAAAATTGGCGGCTGAAAATTCACCAGGAGTACGCGAGAGCAGTTTAAATTCCTTTAAAGGTCTTTTAAATTCTCCGATATTCGCGTGAGTTATTGTTGACACTCATCGAGGAGAAAGCGCTCGCAGAGGCGCTTATTATCACAAACGGGACCGAGTGGCCCAATTTGTTTATCACGCAGCAGCGAGATGATTTATGAAAACGACGACGGACACACCACCGATCGGCCGCCGATGTGATCCGGATTGCTCATGTCGTCGTTGCTGTGTCCGGAGCGCACGTCTGTGTCGCGCGAAGAAGCGGCCCGAAGAGTAATCTCGCCGGTGGTGACGAAACATGTGGCGATTGCTTAATCGCGAGACGACACAATGAGGGAGATTCGATGCTTACTTCTCAGGTAAGTCCGCCCGCTCTCAGCGCTCGCGCGCGTTTTTCCCGCATTTTTCCTGCGCTCACCTGCGCAGACTAGTCGACACTCCCGCGGCGAACGCGCCGCGTATTTCCGCGCGTTTATTGCCCGGTCGCAATTATCATGCAGGTAGTCGCGCGAAAAGCATTATCGCGAGTGAGCGCTCGCGAGACCTCAAGAGCGTTAAATCACTTATCTCGAATGCTCGCGCCGTCGCGTTTCCCCGCCTCGTGTCTCGTGCTCGCGCTTTCGACGCCGTCATTTTCTCCCGTTCTCACGATCTTCCCGCGTCGTCCACTCGTGTTGCTCCTCTTTCGATTTCACTCACGTCGTTTACCGTCTCCATCGCGTGGCGGCTCTTAAAATCATGTATTTCCGTGGGTAGGCCGGACTTTTTTCTCCGTTCTCGGCCGAGAGTCTCGTTTCGCCGTCTCCACGGCCGTCTCTTTGCCACGGTCTCCTCTCTCTCTTTCTCTCTCTCTTTCTCTCTCTCTCTCTCTCTCTCTCTCTTTCTCTCTCTCTCTCTCTCTCTCTCTCTCGCGTTCTCTTCGTTCTCTTCGTCGCCCGACTCGCTCTTTCTCCACTCGAGAGCCCCGGTGTAACAATGGCTGCCCTCTAATTATCGAAAGACCGCGGCACTTTAAAGAGATCCCCGAGAGCCCATCACGGAACTCCGTTCCGTTCGCTCCTTAAAATTTCTTTCTCCTCTCCTCTTTATGCTCGTCTTCATGCTTTCTCTCTCCCTTCCTTCCTTCCTTCCCCTCTCTTTCTCTCTTTCTCTCATATACACGCATGCACCACACACACATGTAAGATGACCGAGAGACGTAACAAAAACAATCAACGTGGCGATCGTTACTCGTGGAAAATTGGTTTCGTCTCGCGAGCGCGTCTGCTTACTGCGTGGCCGCAGTAGCAGCAGCAGCAACAGCCGTTGATGTCTTGTTGTTTCCTTAAATGGATTCGATAAAGCATGCTCCACGACAGAGGGAGGGAGGGAGAGAGAGAGAGAGAGAGAGAGAGAGAGAGAGAGAGAGAGAGAGAGAGAGAGAGAGAATAATCGGTTTTGCACCCTGGTTGAAAACGTAATTTCATAAGGAGATCACGTAACTCGGCGAAACTCGGCTCGACTCATCCTCGATATCGCGGACACGTTACACTGACAATTTGCATATCAATGATCGCACGAGATGTGTCACCATCGCGCGGCGTAGTGCTCTCCTTCGCTCTTCCAGTCCCCGAGAGAGGCCGAGATTATCCGCGACGTCGCGTCGGCCGAGCCGCTCCGAGAGAAGCGCGCAGCTTCATGACGGCGCTTTCCGGTCGGCGAGAAATATCGTAGAAGGGAGCAAAGCCACGCCGATAAAGAGAAAATAGCGGCCGTGCGACGAGAAGCGCGTCGGAATGGGCGTAACCCAAGCGAGTTCGCTTATACCTGTTGCTCGTTGCTTCCTATTAAATACTCAGCCGACCCACGCTAGAAAGGAGTCTCTCTCTCTCTCTCTCTCTCTCTCTCTCGCTTTCTTTCTCGCCGTGTTGGCAACCAATGGCCAAGAGGAGGACGGTCGACGCCAATCTTTTTCAACCCTCCGCTTTTCTTTCTCTTCCTCGTTCGCCTTCCCTGCCCGCCCTCTTCACCGGTTGAATTGCTGCGCCACGTATTAGCCGATTATCGATCGATTATCGTCGAAATCGACGATCGCGCGCTCGCGTGTTTAGAATCGGGCACGTGCGCGCGCCTGTAATCGCCGCGCGATCGCGAGTTTCCGGGTGAGAAGGAGACTCTCTCGCAGAGTCCGACGCTTTCTCGCAGATTCCGTCATCGCTTGATTTACGAGAGCGCAGAGGTTTCCGGCAGAAGATAGAAAATCGCCCTTCCACAATAACGTGCGCGTTTCCCATATCGCGCTTTTGCGAAGCGATTAATAATATCTTCCTTACGGTGAGACGCACGCTTGCCCAATTCTTCTCTTTTCTTTTCCTTCTCATCGCTATCATTCGTACACCCTCTCCCTCAAAGTTGGATTACTCAATTAACTCTTTTGTTCCACTCTCCTCTTCTTTTTTTCGTTACATCCCAAACCGGAGCGATGTCCGCTCCGACTACGTTGAATTCCGTAGCTTCCCCCCTAATGCTCCTCTCGCCATTCGTGATATTTCTTTGTGCGTTTCTATTAGCGGTTTGTATTTCGAGCAGATGTTTGCCGTGGGTACAATGTCTTTCTACACGGGTTAGCCAGTTTCGGCTTACCAGCAGTATTGTACGCCGGCGAGATATAAAAGATTGAGGTAGGCCCTTGCGGGCCCTTAGTAACGACACCGTAAAGGAAACGTGTTTACTCTGTTTGGGACGGACCGCGCGCGCTATCTTCAGAGGGGGATAGAGGAGAGAGAGAGAGAGAGAGAGAGAGAGAGAGAGTCGAAGTCTCACAGAAAAGTCCACGGATCTCGTCTCTCGGCGATCATCTTGCAGTGCGCATCTAAGCGGATCGCGCGCACGACGCTCATGATGACATGTTTAGTTGCGACACCGGTGACAGCATTATTACGTCGCATTGTCCGTAAAGCGTCGTAATTAAATGGCGATATAAATTGTCCGCCATCGTAAAGCTAATGATGTCCCATTAAAGCGCAACAGCGTGAAAACCGCGCGCTCGAAATTCACGGTGGGCTGTAAACATTTTTACGGTGTCCATCTGCCGGGCGCGCCGCGCGCGGCGGAAGGAGAACGCCTCGCCTAAGGCCTAAGGCGAGCATGAGACGGGAATTCGCACAACGGCAGCACATTGCAACGGGGGCCTCTCTCACCGCCGTTCGGAGCGCGCGCGCGTATTTTACACGTCCTGTGTCTGTATCTGCGCGCGCTACATCGTGTGACGACGCAACGCAGCTTCCTCCGAGGCACGATGCTATTGTCGCCCTCCCCGTCAGCCCCTCGGCCGATTTAATCATCAAATTATGCACAGAGCGCTTATCGCAAGATCGTAGGCAATTTTAACGAACGGAGCTGCTATTTACGGTTGCCCGTGGAAAAAAAAAAGAGAGAGAGAGAGATTTCAACGCGTTTCCACAAATGAGTTCTCTTCCGAGCCGATTGCTGGCCGCGCGCGAATGCGTCACTCTGCGCGCGCCACCGGACATGTTTCCTGTCGTTTGTTCTCACTCGATACGAATAGAGCGATTGCGGACAATTACGAGTCGCTAACGTTCATGTCGGGATGACGGTTACTCCGTCTCCGCGAGAGAATCGCGTGCAACCTCGACAGCCAAGCGAGAGGAACGAGGAGAAGCGAGTCGACAACGCATCGATGAAGGTAGAGACACCCGTGGAAACGAACGTGCCGAATTTCACGGCGGATTCCCGAAGCATCCGTTTCTCGCAGACACGAGGCTCGCATATTTAGCGCGTTGCCGGGGGTCGGCCGCCTTATTTTTTCCCCCGTCTTGATAGCGCCGGATCCCGTCGGTCGCGTACGCGGACGGCAGAACCGACGCCGACGGGACCCCCTTAAAACCGCAAACATACGGCGTACAATTACGACGTAATGATATATAATTAATGGAATTCGCTCAAGGGCCTCCCCCCTACTGGTTGTTATACGGCATGCACGTTTCCTCGAAAAGCAGAGGGGAGCCGCGTCGCATAAGCGACGCGACTCGGCAGATCCGTCCTCTGAATAAAACTCTCATCGCCCCCTACGCGCGCGCGCGTGTGTGTGTGTGTGTGTGTGTGTGTGTGTGTGTTCGCCCCACCGTTTCCATACACCGACCGCTCGCGTTTCGCATGCCACGGGTCTATAAAGGCCAGAAAATTGTCGGGAGTGCAACATACTAATTTCCAATGTCACGAACGCTGTTCTCGAAGCCGGGCACCGACGACTTTCCTGGCCGTCGGACCAGTTAAGAGAGGTAAGAGCTCGGCCAAATGTGAGCATCTCCGCTCGTTTATCGTGGCGACGATCATTTGACTTTCAACGCGTTCTTCTTAGCCGCGAGCACCAATTAAACGTAGCGTTATATTTTACGTAGCGGATATCCCCGTGTCGTTGATCACGACTTTAATGCTCGATCAGTCCGGTCGCGAGGCAGACCGGATCGTGGAGATCGCGAAGGGGGCTGCGCGTCCCGCTGATATTCCCTCCCCTTCTCTATAGATAGACAACGAGACGGAGGATTCTTCCGCTGCTACCTCGAGCGCGTCAATGAGTATATTCCGACTATATGTTCAGACGAGCGGCACACCTCTCGTACATCATGCGCACGAATCGCGAATCGACCGGGCCGATCGGCCGATCCACCCACGAAACGAAACACGCCTGCGATAGGATCGAACTTTCGCGCGCGGATGTGTATCACTCATTACGCCTCTCCTTTGTTGCATAACGTCATGGGGATACTAACGAACTTTGAGATTCGTTCGGTGCTGTTGCCCGTGAGAGTGATGCTCTCTCTCTCTCTCTCTCTCTCTCTCTCTCTCTCTCTCTCTCTCTCTCTCTCTCTCTCTCTCTCTCTCTCTCTCTCTCCTCAGTCAGCCGCTCTCGCGGAACGTAACAAAGAGAGAGAGAGAGAGAGAGAGAGAGAGAGAGAGAGAGAGAGAGAGAGAGAGAGAGAGATCGAGTTGCGCACGCGTCTTATTTACACGTAATTTCGATACCGATATGCGATTCCGCGTTTCTTGTGTGCTTATGCGCGATAAATCGCGCGCTACAACGCGCGATATGTAGCCCGGGGAGTTAGACACGCTATTATCTCGAATTAAGCTGATCAATTCGTTCCGTCATTCCGAAGCCCCGGCCACATCCGCACGTATGGGCGCGAGATTCCGCCTGTGTGCGGCTCGTAAAGCTTTTGCGCTATAATTTGCGAGGCTAAGCCCACGTGAGAGTGAATAAATTCAAGTACAATGGGCGCCGCGCTAAAAAGAGCCGCGCCGCGTATAACGATACGCAGCAATATTTTGCTCTCCGTCGTGGCCGTGGGTGTACGTACGGGGCAGTCAATTATCCCGCTCGTGCAGAACGGATTCAATTAATCGAACGATTTAATCGGGCTGTCGAGTCGGCGCCGGGCGTTAAACGATTCAAATTCACGCCTCGCGCGCGCCTTCGCCTTCGCTCTCTCACGACGGGCCCCTTCGTGAATCCAAAGTAACGTATCGTGACGTGAAAAAAACTGCAAGAGAATTATCTTCTGCTATTCTCCAGTCGTTATTTACGCTAACACACCAGACTCTCGGCTGCCACGTTCGTTATGTGCGCAGCCCCGTGCGCAAACGCAAGAGAAAAATCCGCCGCGATATACGGATATGCTCTATCGCGCGTTCGATACCCACGTTCGTTTCGCGCGAGACCCGAGGTCGGTATCCAAGTGATCCAATCTAACGAGTAATTCGGTCTTCTCGCGTTATTACCGCGAGCTGTCTGACGTGATTTCGCGGATATAGACGTACGGCGATCTGGCGTACGAGAGCATCGGCGAACGGCGGGCAGGTAACTTTCAAACTAAAGCAAAGCGAGAAGAGCGGCCGCGAGGATATAACGCGCGGCGCGGGACAGCGATGCTGACGGAGGAAAGGGAACGGGAACCGGGTGGAAACGAAACGAAGAGAAGCAGAGAGACGGAAGAGAGTAAGAACGAGGGAAAAGAACGGGAGAGTTGGCGAAAGAGGGAGGCGAGAGAGAGAGAGAGAGAGAGAGAGAGAGAGAGAGAGGGGGAGGAGAAGGAGAGAGACGAGAAAGATCAAGAGACGAAGCGAGCGTAAGGAAAAAGAGCGAGAAAGAGAGCGAGACAGGCCGAGGTAGGATCGTAGAGGTAACATCGTAGAGGCTGGGACCTGATCCCAAAGGTAGGAGGACTCGGATTGTGCCGAGGCCAGTCCATCGCGGGCCCTCCTCTCGACCGAACGCGCTTTACTTTCTGCCCGCTCATTCAAATTCCCATGTGCACGCGCGCTGCTCGTCGAACTCCCCGGGTAACCCTAAAGCGCGACTCCCCAGCCACATGCCACGAACTTTTGCTGTTGCGAGCCGCCGACCGTGTCGTTGGTCATAGTGTTGATACCGGTGGCGGCGACGTTGGTGGTGGTGGTGGTGACAGTGGTGGTGGTGGTGACGGTGGTGGTGGTGGTGGTGACAGTGGTGGTGGTGGTGGTGGTGGTGACGGTGGTAGCGGCGGCGGCGGCGGCGGTACCGACGCCACTAAAGGTGGTGGTGGTGGTGGTGGTAGTGGTGGAGGTAGTGGTGGTGGTGGTGGTGGTGGTGGTGGTTACCTTGAGCACCAGGTTGTACCGCGCACACCTTGCACAGTTACCCTCTGCTCCAGTTCCCGCACGCGGTTGGTGTTGTCGCGCACGCGACACCACGGCACACCACACGGCACCGAGAGTCGTCCGCTCGATCACGTCCGATAGATCGCTCGCGCGCGCGCGCGCGCGCGATCGATCGTCCGTCTTTCTCAGCAGCTTGTACAACGTCGCCGTCGAGGAGCGAGCTCCTGCGCGCGCGCGCGCGCGCGCCCTTCGCCGACGAAACCGACCGCGCGGAAAGGACACTTATCGATCCGCGTGGCGAGGCGAGGCGAGGCGAGGCGAGGCGAGGCGGTCTCCGGCGCACGCTAGGCGATGACGACGTCTGCTTCGAGCGGACGAATGATGAGTAACAACGTGCCGGGAGGTATGACCTCGAGGTACGGTGACGAGTGAGGAAGGATGATGACGATTCTCGCGTGCCGTCGGTGCGCAGGAACGATCGACTATTGAAATTTGGATCATATTCACTCACGCTCACGAAGAGCCGCGATCGAGACTCGTCGATTTGCTGCGCTGACAACGCCTACAACGACCACGACAACGACGATGACGACGCTGATCGCTTGATCGAACGTGCGTCAACGAGAGGAGAAAGAATCTCGGAGACCCGCGAGCGCGAGCGCGCGCGCTTTGGTACCAAGCGAGAGATCGGCTGATCGCCGAACAAAAAGGAAACGGACCGCTCGACAGCGCGGACAGGAAGTCGCGTGAAACAGCTTCGCGGGGACGAAGACAAGGGATATTCTTCGCGTCGCTTTGTTCGCGGCGAGGAGCTGCGAGTCGACAAGACGTGGACTCAAAGGGACTGACACGGCGGAACAATAAGACAACGAGACAATAAGAACCGGTAGCTCCTCTTCGTCGGGAGGGTGCTCTTTGAGCGCCGGATTTCTTCGCGGCCGTTCGTCGCCGGCTACAGACCGACACGAGTGGTGGACCTCACCGATGGCGAGGTGTAAGCGCGAAGCGTAAGCGCGAAGCAACCACATATCTTTTCCTCTCTTTCTCCTTTCCTCTTTCTCTTCCTATCCCGCCCACCCCCCCCTCCCCTCCCCTCTCTTTTGCTTTCTCTCTCGTGACTGCCGGACGATTGATCACCGGTGCTTGCTTGCGGTTCGCGCGATCTCGCCGCTGCGATCGGCCAAGGAGAGAGGATCGTTAAGCGTCGCGGGAGTAACGATGATGAGCTGGCCGATAAGTTCCCTCGGCATCGAAATTGTTAACGAGACGACAACAACGACCACGACGATCTCCTCCCCCAGGAGGAGGACAATCGGCCGCCGATATTCTCGCGTGAGAGCGCGCAAGATCGCCGTGCCTCGACGATAACGCCTGAGTCGCGTGTCCGCGCGATCTGAGGTACGAGAGCTCGGCTATTCAAGTACTTGCCGCACCGAGATAAGCACGGCACATAGTTATCTTTTTAATTAGTGTTTATTCACTGACGTCCTCTTCACTGACAGCCGTGCGTATTCGTCGTGTGCCCATTAGGATAACCGACTCGCCGGCGTCTGCTTCGGATAAACGCATCCACCGCATCGGCGATAGACTTTCTAAGTAAGTCGGTTCAGCCGTGCCGCGGTCTTGTCCGGCGATCGCGCCTCATTAAGGTGAACCGGGTAAATCGCTTAAAGTTACATTCCGCCGATAACGCGGCAGTCCGCCTCAAAGAAGGAAGACACAGCGGGCTTGAGAGCACGACGACTCGGTTCATCATCCGCGGTTCTTTTCACCACGGCCGTTCATCCGAGAATCCGAGCATCTCTGAAGCAGCCCCGGATCTCTCTGAATCCACGATCTTAATTATCAGCAACGAAGAACGAGAAGAAGAGAGAGAGAGAGAGAGAGAGAGAGAGAGAGAGAGCCGTGACAAGACGCGCGTGATTGATACGCGCGATCGAGAAGCTGCGCGAAAGAAAACTGTCGTCGTCGCTTAGTCACCGCCAAGAGGGAACCTTTCCCGAGAGAGTATTTGGGGACGGTAAACACTCTCGCCGCGCGGCAGGGCGGGAGTGTTAAGCGCGCAAACACTTTAGAAAATCCAAATGTTGGCTCTGCAGTTGGACTCTTTCGCACCTGTCCGGCGCTCGCGGCTTTCCGCCGCCGCCGCCGCTACAAGGCGCTAACGAGAACCTGGAGTGATCGAAATCGCGACAAGCTCCGGGAACTTGTCGCGACGCTCGCGGACAGTGCTGGGCAAACTGAGGAGAGACAAAGTTACACAGTTATAAAATATACGTGCCGACGAGAGAGATTCGTGGGAGCGTACTCGTCAAGTGGTGTAACGGAAACTGCGCGACACACAGATCGCAGCCGATCCGGCCCGGCAACGGAACGGGGTCGGTTCGTTTCGAGCGAACGACGGGACTTCCGGCGAGCGCCCACCCGGCCTGATCGCGGAAGCGTAAAACTTTGTCGCGTGCACATCCGTTTTATGCATTCAATAACAACAAGGTGATTGTGATGTAAGAGATGCGTCGCGGTGATATCGCGACGATCGCGATAGCCCTTCTCGTTCTTGGGCAGATCCAGGAGCCACGGCGAACTAGGTGAGAAAGAACTACTTGTTGCGACAACAAACGTGCCCGCGCATGTTCGATCGAATTAAGGGGACTGGAGGGTCAGATTACTGAAAAATCGTGCTTGTTTTTTCATAATTTTTTTGTGACCGACTGAATAAATGTGCAAGAATGAAAATTTTTGATGTATTTATATGACATGCGAAGAGTAGAAAAATTTTGTTTATTAACAAATATTCATATAAATATACGTCCACTTAAATTTTGAACGCGTTTCTCTCGAAATTTTATTGTTCAACTTTTTGCAGTGATTTCTCCGAAACTGAGCTTCGTATCGATTTTAAAGCAATAATATTTGTTCGTCTGGCTCTCAGGTGAGCTATGGACAACTCCGTCAAAATATTTCATTTCGAGATATTAATTTTTTTTATTGTAAAAGAACTGAAAAATTTGAATTTTTTCCTAATAATAGCTGCCATTTTGTTAATTTTGTTCGATTCTTTTTTTATAGTGCTTCACCGGATAACGATAAGCCTCCTTAAGATTTCTAGCTAAAATTCGCTCTGATCGGACCACCGAGAGCCGAGATACGTATTACTGCAAAAACGACAACTTGAAAAAAAAAGGAGAGTATATTTCAGCTATATATATATATATATATATATATATATATATATATCGTATATTTATATGAGTATTTGTTAATAAACAAAATTTTTCTACTCTTCACATGTTGTATAAATATACGTACAATTTTCATTCTTGCACATTTATTCAGTTCATCGCAAAATATTGTCAAAAACAAGCAGGATTTTTCAGCAATCTGACCTTCCTCGCCGGTCCCCTTAAGAAAATACACGCGGCGACCTGTACGGTGCGGGAGAAAGGAGCAATGTTTGTCCTCGGTTTTCAACTTACGCCTGCGATCGGCAAGTTTTTACAGGCTGAGAGCCATTTGCTGTATAGATGTATACACGCGAGATCATTTACAACAGAGAAATGAAGAAATTCACATTGGCCTTTTTCTCTCCCGAGGTTACTGGCGTGTCAATTAAAATGCTCGCAACGGCGCGAGAAAAATCCCAACAAACGACCAATCTACCCTCTAACAATGTATTTCCACCGTATCTGCAGATAATCTCCAAGAGACAACGTGTTGCAAGCAGTCGCGAACGTTACCCGATTATACCGTAGCGTAGCGAAAAGGTTAATCGACAGCCGCCCGCGGCTACAGTCCATTTACAAACTGCAGCGTCAATCGCGATTGCTATCCTCCGAGTAACGAGCGAACAGGCCACATCGGAAGAAGTCGCAACACGCGCGCGCAAACCCGACACGTGCCGACAGGCCGTCACACTTTGTCAAAATCGAGCGCAGCCGCCTCGCCTCGCCTCGCCATCGCCTCACTTCGCCGCGCGGGACTTGACCAAACGATCGGCGATCGGCAATGCTGACTCGCCGAAGCGCGAGTTTCGAAAGAACAAAGAAATATCCCGAGGCGAATATCCGCGCCAACACGCGTTTATCTTATCCCCATCGCGATTATTATTATTAGCGGACAATCGTGTCGCGCACGCGCGCGCGCGCGCTCGTGGACTACTTTCTTCCCCGGCCCGGCCTTCGCCCAGTAGAATCCGATAATAATCGCGACGTTTCCTTTACGAGATCGCCATTAACGAATCCGATATCGGCAGAACGCGCGCGATCTACGATCGCAGCGCGGTAAATCGGCCGCAAATTGCCTCGGCGAGCCTTCGCGAAATCGGCGCTGCGTTTCGCCATTTTATCACGGCCACAATAAGGTCGCAATAAGAATGCATGCGGCGCGCACACACACACGCACGCACACACACGCCGGCCGGCACACGATCGAGAGTAAGGTCGCTCGCAGCGCGAGAAGCACCGAGGTACCCTAAACCCGTCCATATTTTCCTTCTCGTTCTAGACGGCATACAAGAGATGGAAGTTTCATAGAAAGTAGCCGACATGTTATATAGACTCGAAGAGCCGGGCTCGCTCGATCGTCGAAATCGCCGGCTTCAACGAAGGCGATTGGCATTTCCGCCGCAACTTAATGCCCGCTTACATAAACACCGTAATGATTTAATATGCGCAAGCGTGGCCGTCATTCGGGGGACTAATTACGATGCCGTACGGAACGGAACGTTTTATATAATGCCGCGCGTAACGCGCGTGATTGCGGACTCGACCGAATTTAATGTTACGTCCGTATGAAATGGCCGCGCAAAATGCTCGTTGCTATCGGCCGCGTAATGAGCGCGCTAAGTGGATGAATGAAGCGGCCATGTAAATTGAGGCCGATCGAACGAACTATCGTCGCGTCGCGCAGGAACGAGATCGTTTCACGTCGACGCGGTACGCTGAAACCGCGCCATCCCGCGCATTCGGTGGGAAGGTAAGATCGGCGAAGAGCCGGGATATTTCGAGAAAAAGAGAGCTTGCGTGTATTCGTATGTGTATATATATATATATATATATAATTACGACGCGGGGTACAGCCGCGGCCCTGCGCGCTCTCGCGCGGCGACGATCAATTCTCCGGATGGTCGTTGAAAAATTATTGACAAAGTAACACTGATAGTTTGTTAGCTCGGGAGGCGGGATGAGAAAATGAGCGCGCGCGTTCTTTTTAACAAACGCGATATTTCGAGGCATTCTGTCGGACGCGGAGAGCGCAGCATCTGTCGTCGTGCCGAACGTGTTACAGATTATCAGAAATTAATGACGCGGGACGGAGCGAGGAGCGATACGCGGACATCGTTGCACATCGTGTCGCCGGCGCAGATATCGTATCTGCCTTCGGAAGAACGCACGTGACAGTTTTTTGCGTGATTAAAAGTGTCCCGGGTTTATCCGAGCTTAAACTGATGGCAACGGTAACGTAAGGTGCATCATGCGTGCGTGCGTGCGTGCGTGCGTGCGCGCGCGCGCGCGCAGGTTCCCTCAATAACGAGCCCGGTGCGCTTCTTTTTTGTATATTCGCTGCACGGGTTATCGCGTAACTAATTGTCGAGACACGAGTCAATTCGTTCCCGCGCGCGCGAGAGAAGACGATGCACGCTGCCGCCTTGACCGTCCCGAAGAGGCCTTTAACAATTACGAATCGTCATTCCCCGAGCGCATCCCCCCCCATGCAGCGGCCGCCGTCGTATTGATCACGATGCACCCCGCGTATGCATCACGGACGGAGAGCCCGAGACGCGCGCAGCGAGGGAGAAAATCAGAAAGATAATAATCTGCCGTCTAAACTGACGGCGATCCATCACGATCCACTGTGGCTCGAAATCCCATTAATAAAAATGCGCCCTGCCTAAACGCGCGATACTTAACGGAGCGCAGGTATCAATCTAAATTACGATTGCCAAGTGATCGTACGCGAGGAGCGTAATATGCAGGTGTGGAAGGGCCTCCATCGATCACGAGGACGCGCCGTAGCCTCGAGCTACGGATTCCCCCGTTATCCTGCGCACGCTTGTCCGATGCGATAGGAATGGGATCGAGTCAGTCAAGGTGCGCTCTCGGTAAACAGTCGACCGCGCCTTCCAGTGTCGTTTCCACGCTCGAAAGCGTCGAGGCTACGACAGAGTACGACGGACTTCATCTTGTCCGTTCGCGCGACGCGCGCGAACCCCAAGAGTCGACACGCGTACCGGGGAATCTCGGAGGACGAGAGATCGTCGCCGCTCTCGGGCACATCCTTACGAAAGCGTCGTTGCCATCGCTAGCGCGCGCGCGCGCGCGCGCGCGCACGCGAAAGTATGACGCCGTGTGTGACGGCCTTTTGAGAAGGAGCGTCTTGAGAAGGAGAGAGCCCTTGACGTTTACAAATAGCTGTGAAAAGGCTGGTACATTGTAGGCACCGGTAGGCGTGCGTGTCACTCGCCGGCGAGTACAGACCCCGCGAGATCGGAGAACACATGTCGGGTCCTGCCGGCGCGCGGTGCAACAGGCGATACGAACGCTAAGCGAGATCGCCGCCGCCGCCGATCGTTTATCTTCCGGCGCGATGGCGCGGAAATTGAACGATCACGTCCGCGCGCGACCGAAGAGAGCTGCCTGCCTGCCACGGATCGAACCGCGTCTCGCGCCGCGTGGATCGGATTTAATACGTTTACGATAATGATTACACGTCGTCCGCGATCGTCATGCGTAACGCTCACGTGTATCCTTTCGTTCCGGTCCACCGGATCCTTTAACGTACCGTCCGTTCTTCTCTTCTTCTTCTTCCCTCCCCGGTCATCGCACGGTTCGATTAAACCCGTTCGCTCGATGCATCGGCCGATGTTGGCTTAATTGACACGTGCGTGCGCGACTTGGCGACTGAATGAACTCGCGGGCGAGAAGAGGGAGAGGCTCGCGTGCGTGCCTTGTCAAATTCATTTTCACCGATTCGATTACGCGAGAGTCTTCGCAGCGAAAGCTCTCTCTCTCTCTCTCTCTAGGGATGGGAGGGAATTTAGTGTCTGTTTAACACGATACATATCGCGGCGCCGCGGCTTCGTTGGCCCACGTGCACGCACCCGTCCGCCGAGGACGCGTCGACGCGGAGCGCGCGTCGCTCCGTCGCGCCGCACGGCGAAAGAGAAAGAGGAGACGACGGGCATTAAATTAAGATCCGACGGTGTAAAGTAAGCCCGGGCCCCGGAGCCGGGGCCTCCCGCGGCGAGGAGTGGTAATACCATTCGGTGAGTTCGGTTCGGTAGTGGAGTTCTGTCTTCATCGGCCGATGCTCGATCCGGACGCGCCGGCGCTTATTACGGCGCGTCCGATCCGCCGGACGAAAGGACGAGATTTACGGAAGATCATCCCCGCGGCCGGGAGCGGATTCCGAGAGCGGAATAAAGGCCGCGGCGCGGCGCAGCGCGGCGCAGCGGCGGCCCGCCGCGCAGTCGAGGCCGCGGATAATGGTTACAAAAAGCGATGTGCAACACATATTTGCGCTGACTCATCGCGCGGCCATCGACGGCGACCGCGCGCGCGACAAAGAGTCCGCGCCGGCTCCAAGGATTCGTTAAACGGCCCGTGTCGACCCGGGATGGAAGCCGAGAGGAGGGATCTCTGCTCGTGTGTGCGAGCATGCGTGTGCGAGTACGCCAGTGTGAAGCGTGAAATTGAATTAAAGGAGACAAAAACTAGCGATTACGAGGAAATTAAGCAACTCCGTGCGACGCGCTGATGTCGCCGCGGCGAGCGTCAAGAATGTTGAATCTCGGCGGGATTTTCGCCGCCGACGTCGCCGAGGCGACTTCACTTGCGTCGATTCGCCTCGCGAATTTTTCGTATTACATCGCAGGCGCGCGCGCGCGCACGCGCGAGCTTCAGCTTTCTAACGAATATCTCGCGAGACTCGCCGATCGCGTGAGCGTCGCATCGAAGATATAAGTAGCGACGCTACTTTGCGCCGACAATCTCTCTCCGGCTGCCTCGGATACCATTCCCGCGGACGACTCCCGCGTCCATTCGCGCCTCATCACGCCGTGAATGCCGTGTCGGTGGAAACTTATCGCGCTCGTTCCCCGGCTCGTAAAACTGCCCACAAACTTTCGCGGTCAGCGCGGCAGAGGCGACCGCGCGCGGTATAGGACCTTCGTCGTGTACTTTCACAATGCAAATGCGACAAATTTGCCGGGGAACGCGAGAGATACGCATTTCCGTTCTTCCCCCCGCGACGGCGGCTGAGACATTCCCGCTTCGCGCGCGCGCGCGCGTTCCATTCGTCGGAAATTTTATTTCGCCCGCGTCATTTCTTTTCTGTTCTTTTTCTTCTTTTTTTTTTCTTTTCATCAAACGAGTTGCGCGACAAGAGGGGCGCTATCTCCCGAAATGCGACGAGACGCCGCCAAGCGTTTCTACCTGCGCGGAATCGCACGAGGACGCGGAGATCCTCAGAGCCTGCGTCCTACGACGAGATGTATCTGAGAGAATTCTGCGCGTCGCGTCAATCGATTCTCTCTCCCTCTCGCGGGATCCCTTAGGAGGACGCGCCGCGCACAAAAAGTGATCGGAGCGTATTCGAGGAATCGCGGGCTAGAGGATGGTGAGAACGAGGAGTACGAGGGAGATGAGGGAGCGGGAGGGAAGAGGGATGAGGGCGAAAAAGACGGGCTTTCGAGACGAAGATCCAATTAAAATAACCAGTAGTCAGGAGACGTCGGCCGAAAGAGGCATAACGAGAGGAGCGAAGGAGAGAGAGACAAAGGGCGAAACGAGGAATTGCGGTTACATAAAGGACTCGTCCACCGCGACGGGCGACGGGACGCGAAGGGAAGGCGACGGTGGGCGAGGGTATACACGAAGCGGCATTAAAATATCTCTAAGTGCCTGCGAGAATCGAGCGGTCGATAGTTAACGTGAAAAATACCGCGCGAGCGCGCGATCGTCCCTGCGGCTCGAATTGATTGCGCCGAGCGGCGAGAGGCCGGGAGGGAGGAGCGGGGGGGGGGGTAGGGGAAAAAGCGCCTCTAATAAATCGTCGCCCTCAACGGGCCGAACGGCTGCCGTCGATATTAACTTCGACTGGAAGCGCTGCCGTTGCCGCTTCGGAAACCTCGTAAAATCCGCTCGTTCGCCTGTCGTCTACGACGCGCGGCGCGGCGCGGCGTAGGAGAAAATTCACGTGAGCGTAGGCGACAGCACGGCCGCCGATTACGACTCGGTCATTAATCGTCCCGCCCAGACGGATCCCGGAAAAATGTCGACGATAAGCGGCGAGGTGGACTCCCGGCGATCCGGCGATCCGGCGAGTGAATGATCATTTAACGCCCGTGCTAGAAAGCGTAATATACTTAACACCGAGCAGCGCGCAGAGGGTTAAATTAATTTTATCGCCGATAAGATTACAAGCCGCGGCCGGTCGCGCTGCCGAACAGCGACACCGGTCGATCATCGGCCGGGTCGTTACGTCTGACGCGGGATAAGAGTACCGGCAGAAATTTACGGCCTCCTATCTTGGCGGTCACGACGCGCGTGTGGAGAACCGCGTGGCAGCATCGTCAGCCGTTAGCGCGATCATGATCTATGTCTTTATTAGCCGCGTCTCTCGCGTGCGGACGTGAACGAATGACAACTTGCGTGCACGCTGCGGACGATGAGTATAGCCCCCGTTGCATAAACGGGGGGGGGGGGGTGGGGGCCCTAACTGATCGAGCCGAGCGAGCCGAGGATGCGTCGACTTGACGATTCGCGCGCGCGCGCGGCAATTACATCCCCCGGTGATCGAGGGAGATCGCGCGAGCTATGATTAATCGCGTGTAATCACGCAATCATAACCGAAGATGGCAGACGATCAAGATGTCGCGCGCTCTCGGGCGTGCGTCGTCCCGAGTCGTGTCCACAAAGTAACAAAGTGCAAACGATGTAAATTCAAGCGTGGTAAAATGGCTCTTTCCGCGCGCCATATGCCGCGAGCGAACGTTCGCAGAAATGCTGGGATACTCTCCTTCACCACTGTGTATTCTCCCGATTCCGATGGTGTAATCATCCGGAGAACCGGCGGGAATAGACTCGGAGAGAGACGAGGAACACTTTGGGAAAGAAAAAGGTTAATTTTTTTCTTCGCACTCGAGCTAGCGATCAACCTGACGAGGCAAAACGCGCGCGCGCGCGCGCGCGCACGCATGCACACGCGGAGGGCGTGTTTCTTCATTCCGGATGGTATATGATCAGCCATGGGCAATTTGCCAAGGTAGACGAAGCTATTTACATTTAAACTGGCAAGCGCTTAAGTATCTACCTATAGCGGACCGTGAGCGTGTAACATTCGACCAAAAATAAGCGGCCGTTGATCGGCCCGGTGAGGACGTTATAATTACACACACGCTGCTCGTCGCAACGAATCGCGCTGATAAAGCTGGCCGAAGGCTGGCTCTCATCATTTACACGGTATTTCGCCGATTAGTATATAGAGCGTGCGCAGTATAGAAATTACGCGCGCGACACAGCCGGGCCCGATCAACGATCGGCCGAGCGGGAAAATCGAGAGCCCGGTATCTATTTTCGTTGACATGAGAAAAGTATCGGCGCACACGCGGCGATTACAAATTCATAGAAAATTATGCTAATGGCGCGCGTTCGAGCGAAATCACTTGGAGGACCGACAACTTCGATCCCACTATAGCGGGATCTTAGCAGTTCCTGCGCGTTGGTCGGCGAAAGAAAAAAGCAAGGGAAGGAGAAGAACCATGTTGACCGGCTCCTCCCGTCGCCCTTCTCGGCGGCATATTCGCGAAATACAAGAGCATTTACCAGCCGGAAGCGCGAGAGCGAGGATGCGTTGGCTCGGACGGCGCGCGGACGATCCTTCCATCGAGGTGACAAAAGTTTAATATATTCAAAGTACCGAGTGACTCGGCTCCGGCAGCAACACGCTTATCCTGATTAACCGAGCGCGCCGGATACAGAGAATGCCCGCGCCTCCGGATAATCACTATAATCCGTACTTTCATTATAATTATCACCGTTTATTACGACAGACTCTGTCGAGCCAGTCAAGCAGTCAACGAGAGAGCGAGCGATCGAGCGATCGAACGAACGAACGAACGAACGCGCGGGCTTGAGCATGAGCGTGACCGGCGAACCGAACTATCTTGCCGGCATGGCCGTTAAGTGCGCCAAATCTAATTAACTTTAATCCGTCGTAATTACATCGACAGCCGGTCATTAGCGATTTGAGCCGGCAACGGCGGCGGCGGCGGCAGTTTTACGGCGGCTATTTTCGTTTGTTTGCGCGACCGCTTATGATAATAACACCTCTCCGGCCGAATGTGCGCGCCGCGCCGCGCCGCGCCGCGCTGCGCCGTCGTGTCGGGGCTCGGATATATCGGCCGTACACCTCTCGGGCGCCGGGCGTTTTTCATGAAATTAACGCGGAGCGAGTTTTACAAGCGAACTCGCGCGAGATTGCGGTTCACCTCGCCGGCTATCTCGGCGCGTGATTATCCGCGATCAATTTTCAACAACTGTTACAAGTGAGTCGCGCGCGCGAAGGAAGAATCGAACGCGCTCTGCTCGGGGAACTCGGTGACATTTCCCCGACGTACCCCGTTCGTACAGGGTTCGAGGGGTTCTTGTCCTCTGCGTTATTCTCCCTTCTCACAACTGGTTTTGCGTCGTAGTAGCGCACGGTTCTGCCATGCGAGGGGAAGGCCGAACGGGGAAGCCGCGCGATAAATCTTCAGGCGCCGGGGTTGAAATTTTCGCCACCTCTCCGGGTGTCGAAGCCTTCCTGCGGGGAGATACTTTCGGCATTACCTGCCGAGAGATCAGATCCCGAAGATACCTGGCCGCGATAACGATCTCGATTGCCTCTACGGAGTAGTTTTCGATTTCTCCGGTCATAAAATAGCGCTAATTTGTGTCTCGATACGCGCGCACTCCCCGGCCCGAGTAATTAATAAAGCCGATGGGAGAGAAGGAGCGATTCATTGATTTTTGTAATAATCTTCTGGCTGGAGAAAAAGGAGAAGAACACGCGAGAAAGAGAGAGAGAGAGAGAGAGAGGGGGGGGGGGACACGACCAACGTTCCCTTCTCGCCGGCCCCGTCGGTATCGCCGGAGATTTTTCCCGGCGCCCGACATTCTTCCGTTGTCGTACGCGCGGGGGGGGGAGGGTCCGACGTTCCTCCATCGATGAAAATAAACTTTATCAATAAAACCGAGCAACCTCTCGGCCCGAGATGAGATCATACCGGATGGCGTGTCTTTTTCGCCGGACGATTGGCTCGGCCTTTTAAACCGCGATGGCACGACGAGGATCCGGAGAGATGCTTTTAAAGTCGCGCCTTTAACTGCGCCGTTCAGCCGGGAACCTCGCATCTATCCTGTCACCGGAATTCGCGTATATGCTCTTCGTGGATATCGTTCTCCCTCCTTACCCCGTCTCTTCTCTCTCTCTCTCTCTCTCTCTCTCTCTCTCTCTCTCTCTCTCTGTCTCCCCCTTCGCTCTTTCCTATAAAGTCGAGACGGAAGAATCGCCGTGATATTACTCTCGGCGTTACTCCCTACCGTGCAATCAACGCGCACTATCGAGCACGATAGGGGTTGTCAATTAAGCCTGCTTCGTCGTAAATCAAATTCCAACGCCGCGCGCTCAACATCGATGTTCCATCTCGGCTGTCTCTCCTCCGCCGCCGCAGTCACGAGCCTGGTTTCTCGTGCGTGGCTCTCGCTGGTAGCCGCGTTCGCGATAGCCGTCGGACATATTTATAATACACGTAGAAGCAGCAGACATCCCGGGTATCTCGCCGGCTCGTTCTTCCTCTCCGCCGCTTCTCAATAAGCGGGGCCGCTAATAGTATTCCGCGAATATCACACATCGACCGCCACGAGCACAGATCGCCGATTTACCGTTACCGCGCGCGGCGGACTCGCGGATAATGCTACATTTCCCGGATAGCTTCTGTTCGGCTAATGTCCAGAGTGTACGTAGCATTTGCGTGCCGGCACGTGAGGTCATCTCCCCGCGTCTCATCAGAGATGCGAACGCTCGCGAGCAAGGGGAGATCCTTCTCACCCGGATATCGCGCAGCGATCGTCGCGAGCGATCGTTCCTCGCTCGCCGGGGATCGCGGCGAAAATCGTCAGATGACTCAAACGCAATCGCGGATTCGCGCGAGTCCGAGGTTCAGTTGCACGCGCGGGGCGCACCGAGCGACCGAGTAGGAACGACGAGTTGAAAACGCGCCGGACAAAAGAACTCCGGAGGACGCAGCGCGTAACGAGTTCTACCGCTATCTAAATCTACCTGCCGCGCGTCGAGAGAGCCTACGTCGCTCTCGAGTGTATCTCTTCCGATCACACGTCCCGAAATGCCAGACCCCTGACCTCCGTTACTCCTCCGCGCGCTATCTATTTATCTCTCGCCATCGTGCGCTATCGCGCACGTGAGTCTCCACCCGGAGAGTGGGCCCACCGCTCGAGCCTCGTCTCGTCTCGTCCGTCCGGCGTACGCATCGCCGCCGTTACGTCCCGGTAAGTCGTATTTCGGTCTGCCGCGGGACTTTAATGAGCTGATCGCTATCGGGACACCGAGTTATTCACATGAGTCATTTCTGCGCGCGGTACGCCCGCATCCCATCTTCCTCGATGCGCGACTCCTCGAGAAGAGCTCGCGCGCGCGCTCACACGCGAGAGACGTGTCTCGCGCGGATTAACGTGACCCGCTTCCGAAGTGTCTCGACCGCGCGAGTGTTATCCGTCGGGCCCGATTTTAATCGGGGGAATGCCGACTCCTGCGCGATTTTCCCACCAACAGCACGCGATCTTTCTCCCGTCTGATTCGCGCCCATGTCCATCGACGGCAAGATTGACCGTGTCGACGCGATTATTGTAAACTTCGGACCGTCGTTCGCGAATACGGTACACACGATATCCCCGGCGCGCATTTTATTGCACTCTATTTCCTACGCTTTCACTTTCTCCGCCAGTCGCCTACTCGCTCGTTCGCCCCGTTCGGTTTTATTCCCGCGAATAATAAAGGACATTCGATCTGGACTTGGCCGCCGCCGCCGCCGCCGCCGCCGCCGATACGTGCGTCCGCGACTTCGCGAGGCATAACGCACTCCGATCGGCAATAAAGGTCGCGCCTTGAATTAAGCGCTTCGTTAAACTCGAACCTTGGCTTTATCGCGCTTGTTCAGGCACGGCGACGTACCGTAAGCTGTAAAACCCATTGGCATGAAGTACGTGCGGTATGTGCGTGTCGCGAGTATACTCGCCGGGCCACTCGCCGCCCCGTGCCGCCGTGGTTTATTCGCTGTCCCACATATTATGCGCCACGGCATGTTCGTCATCGAGCCAATCTTAATAAACAATCGACTCTGCCCACATATTTGCGCATCCATTACAATTTCGTGGAACCTGCCGGGATAAATTTTCGCGTTAAAGCAGGGGACGAGATTTTCACTCTCTCTCTCTCTCTCTCTCTCTCTCTCTCTCTGTCATCCTAGAACGCACCGTGCGTTCCTACGTACATTGATCCTTCCCAATGAGGTCGATATCCCTTCCCGTAAGAAAAAAAAGAAATTTTAGAAGGGAGAGAGAACCAAGCGAAGAGATTATCCATCACCGACAGACGCACGCTCGTCCGGATCAACGCGAGCAACGTCAATTCGCGCGGTTTTGATATTTCGCACGCGCAATAAACCGTCCGCTAAATGCAGCCGAATGTCGATTGAGGTAAGGCACGCGAGCTCACGTTGTGTCGCGGAGGGCGGCAAAGCGAATGAATTTGCGGCGTTTAGACGTGAAAGGCGGTCGCGCCAGGCTCCCTCGACGCGCATATAGTTTCCATTATGCAAATGGAAATATTCGCGGACATTCGCGCGGAGGTTAAACCGATCGAGTCGACGACGATCGTCCTCGTGGGTGGCCAGAGGCGGATCCAGCAGTAGCAGAAGAGCGAATGCTACCAAGCGTCCTCTCCTCGTATTCTTCGCCTTCGTCCCTCTTTCGGCCTCTTTCCCTCCCTCCCTCCCTCCCTCTCTCTCTCTCTCCTTCTATCCTCCTCTTTCTCTCCTTTCCGTCGGTTCTTCTCTCGCCGCGAGTCTGACAGACGAACATACTACTACCGCGCGGCCTACGTGCATGTAATTATCCCGTCAATGCGTCGGATTTTCAAGTCTCTCGAGAGCATCTCTCTCGCGCGCGATACGCTACGGATTGATTGAGAAATCTCCTCCGTCATTGAGGTGCTTGCTGACGTCTTCCTCCCCCCCCCCTCCCTTTCTCGCCTATCGCAGCCACCAATTTCGCGACGCGTCGCTTCGTCGACGATTTCTTCAAGTTGCCAAGTGACTTGCATAATTCGTTTGGCATTGCGGCGCATGTCGCGCATAGGGGCGAATTTATTATTCGCTTACTGACAATAGAACAATAGATGCCGTACACGAGGCGAATCAGACGACGACGATGACGACGACAACGACGACGACGTCGAGATAGAAAAAGTCCAAATACTGTATCAACGTACATAAGTACACCTATTTGCCGAGAGGGACGAATGCACCGGGATACAATACTGTTTAACAATCAGACATTTGTTGCGCGTCGGGCTGGCAGGCAATTCGCGAGAGGCGAGCGCGCCATTTTACTTGCGAACACGCGAAATTACTGGAATCGGACGGATCCTTCGGTATTTTCGTGTACTGGGCGTGTACACCGGAAGAGTGTCGGCGTGCGTCGCACATCAAAGGTACGTACTTTGCGGATCCATCCCATTGCGGGCCCGCGCGCCTCGTCGGCGCGGCGGAGCGGTTCAATCGATGAGACGACCCGCAATTTCTTTTGCCGATCGCATAAACATAGGCGCCTCTCGATACAACGAGGGGTGGGGAAGGGAGGGCGAGGGGCAGAGAGGAACCGGTACTTTAATGCGCAGCTATGATATGATAATGCGCCGGTACGGGATTATGTATGTAGGTTCATGTATGATAATTTGGCGAGACAAAGCTGCATTGTCGAGACATAAATTGAATCGCTTCTCTCCTCTCCTCTCCTCTCCTCTCCTCTCTCGCTTTTTCTCTCTCTTTCCTCCCTGTCCCTCTCTTCCTATATCGCTCTCCACCCACCCTCTCCCACTCTGATCATCAGAAGAAACGCCCACCGTTCGGAGAGGGACACACTTGCTGCACCTTGATACACACAGCGCGAGAGACCTTCCTCTCCTTCTCTCTTCCTACGTGCGCGCGAGTGAGCGGCATTTACCGCGAGTTAGTACAAATGTGTTGTCGCTAGTCGGTACCAATCTGTAATCAAGCCAAGTCCTACACCGAGACTTGCTGTGGCAATCCGAAAGGTTGGCGTAATCGGCCGGTTATTCGAGGCCTTTTTTCCCAGACCTAAACCCAAATTGAAGATAATGAACCGTTTCTGCCTGTCGCGTGTTTTTCTTCGTGACCAAACGACAAATAATGGGCTGCGTTTGTCTATGAACGCAGCTTCGATCTCGTCCTCAGCTACTTGTTTCGGGATCGTTCTGATCTCTGCGCTCAAGATAACTCTGCGACGCGCACCGTGTTATAATCGTCCACCGGACGCTTATCGGTATGGCTTCCCAAGGTCGACCTCACCGCGAAATAAGCAGGCACGATGCCGTTTCCCAGAAGCGATGCATACATCATTCACGAACGTACGAATTACAAAGTTCCAAACTGGTTTCTACGACGACAAAGGCGAGGCCCACCTAGGCCCGCCTGATCGGCTTGAAAGCGAATTTCAATTCGCCGCGTACGCGTGTATTTTTGCTCGCGGATAGAAAAAGATTGGCAAAAATCGCAACTGCGCAACCCAGTTCAACCTGTTCGGAAGAAGAGAGAGGGAGGGGGAGAGGGGGGGAGAGAGAGAGAAATCGCGTGAGAACGTCCCCGCGAATGTTAACGCTCTCGTGACCGTGGGTCAAATGTCAAATTCGTCGGTTTCACAGGTGTGGTTGGGCACGTATCACGCACATGGGGGTTCATCGGTGACTGACTCGCGCGATTTCCACACACAAGCGTGAATTCACAGCCCCACAGTGCCTACGGTCTCTACGCTAAGCCACGAAATTATATTTCAACTAACACCGTTCCCCCCGGCAACTCTCGCCGCCCGCGACAAAACTCGTCTCGTATTTTTGCCGATTAACCCTCTTTCGTCGGCTTGATGCTAAGTTATGAATTTCCGGCGATCGCTAGCCACTCCGCCCGCTCGTATCGTCCTGCCATGCGCATAGCACGTGGGAGTAAATCTTTTCCGCCGCCGCCTCTCCGCGCGCATAATAGACTCTTCGATTATCGATCGAAAATCAATTATTTTATAACTTCATTTGCATATTATCTTTACGTACGCCGCTCGTGACGTAGGCTACTTTTACATAGAGTGGTATATAATTTTTCGCAGAAACATCTCAGTCTCTCTTGCGATAAATTACACATACATATATGTATGCACACACTGGGGATTTCGAGTTGTAAAAATTACTCATCTGTGCCGACGCGGAATAATAAGGCGGAATAAAGAATAAGGGGAATTCGGCGCGCGTGCAACGCTTAGAGTAAAGAGAGTACGAACAAAGACGAGAGAGGGCGAAGACGAGCGGACGAAACGACGCGACGCGACGCGACGGCTGCGGCGACTTTATGGAAGGAGAATCTCGATCTCTCTCTCTCTCTCTCTCTCTCTCGAGCATGAAAATCATAAAAAAAATTAGACTTTCAAATACGCCTCTCTTCCTGGACCACCTCCGTACGCGGCGGCACGGTCGTATAAACGGCGGTACGTACGCTCGCAAAAAGCGACCAGAAAACCGCGGCCTACAGCGGATGACGAATGTCCCGATGGCGAGGCGCACCATGACGATTAGCATAATTCCCGTGTTAACATTTAACCCGGCCCGGCCCCAAAATTTCGAAATTGGACGAGCTCTCGTCTCGTGCGTGGGAATCCGCGCGCGGACCGTTCCGCCGAGAACGGCGGATACGTTCGCGCCCAGATAATATCACGAAATTATGCGAACCGTTCCCCCCTTTTTCGCCGACAGACTCTCTCGTATCTTCCTCTCGCTCTCGCTCTCGCTCTCCGAGCCGAGTAACTTTTTCTTCTAATCATCACAGCCGGACGTGAGCGAGGCGCGTTATGCATTCCGAGAAGAAACACTTAACGAGGGAAGACCGTGCGAATCGACAGATCTTCCCCGCGCTTCTTCCAACTGCTCTCGCGCAAACGAAACTCAAACTACGGAATACAATATACAAATAGTCGCGGAAAACGCGACTCGCGTCGCACCGTGTATTGCATCGTACTCCGGAGTCTAATTACTCGCCGCTAACCATTAGACTGCGCGCCGTCGTGTGAATGACGCCGCCATTAACGCGCTAACGCTACGTTCCTCCGATATCTCGTATCGATCCGCGAGACAGGGATAGGATTTATGTGAAACCCCGCGAAACTTCTCACCTACCCCGAGAGAAAGGTCGCTGTGTAACACTCCGACTCTCCGTTCCTCTCCGTGGCGTCAACGCCGATCTTATCTCGCACCCCGAGCCAGCCGATGGATCCTTTTAATTAGCTTCGGCTAAGTATAAACGCCGCTCGCTCTCGCCCTGCGATCAGTTAAACCTGCAGTCGAACCGTGCCTGGCAATAACTCCGGGGTCATAACACCCGTGGTATTTCTCGAACGAGCGTCCAAGAACGCGCGAACGCGTTCGATAGGTTTCTCTAGTTTCTCGCGCTTGTCAACGCACAATGGGACACATTCTCTCGACTTTGCGGCGACGGGCATTATTTCAGACGGAAGAACGAGACCATTCGAACGAGGGGAGACCACCGCGCGTTAACTCACACAAACCAAGATCCTCTACACCGTCCGGGTGGATTACGGCCCATCGATCTCGAGAGAGACGTCCTCTCTCTGCCTCTCTCACCCTCTCTCTCTCTCTCTCTCTCTCCCTCTCTCTATATATATATATATAACATTCGAAATACATCAATATAATATATGCGGGAGAAGGAGAAGGAATATCGAGGTGGATAAATCATTCTCTCTTTTAACGCAGCCAAAGTGGCAGCTTTAATAACGGCTGCAAGGTAGCGCGCGCGGATGGATCTCGCGCGAGCACAGCCGAATGAATGAGGGCGGTCGATTAAAAAGTACCGATTAATAATGCCACACCGAGCGTGCAATTAGCGAGGAGCGGTCGGGACCACCGCGCTGATATAATTAGTACGTCGTGATCGTGTTACGAGCACGGTGCATCCAAGTAGAAGTAGCCATAAAGTTGCACGCGCGGTTGTGCGTGTATACGCGAGAAAAATGACCGTGAGGATATACAGGATAGCAGGACGGGGAACACGCGCGATGCCGTTTAGGCACGAGGAGCACGAAGACACAGTCTGAGAAGGCTCAGAGGGAAAATCAGGGGGAGGAGACAGAGCACTGCGCGAGCGCGAGCACGCTTGAATAATCGGCCAATTTAATTTAGCGCGTTTCTTCATCGATGGTGCGTGTCCCCTCCCCCCCCCTCCCGCCGTGTATCCTGACGAATTCGTCGCATCGCAAAAATGTGTCTCGCCGTTCGCTATTGGATCGTTCGTTTCCCTCTGCTCTCTCGTCGCGTTCGAAAGAATTCTCTCCATCAGAGGATTAATTTAATTCTTATTCAATGCTAATGGAAGGTGAAGTGTCTGCGATTCTTCGTGCGCATAGGACAACCTACGCGACGTACCGTACGCGTCTCCATCGCATAGCATAGCGCGTGGTGAAATGAAATGAACGCTGAAACGCATCGGAATTCGCGGTACTGAGGTACAAACTCGCCAACATTCGTCGGAAGTCGGAAACGCAGCCATCGTCCGCGAAACAACGACGGGGCGGCGGCTGCGCGCGGTCGCGCGACCGCCCTTGGCTGTGCCTCCCATTCTGTGCCGTGTACCCATGTGTGCGCGTTTGCTAGGCTTGTTTCCTCGGTGAGACAAGTAATTGCGAAATAAAGTAATTAACAAAGGAAAAAAAGAGGAGTAGTGAGAGATCGTCACACGTCAGCGACGATTGTCGGCCATTAGTCGTTTCACTGGCGACCGCACGAGTTATGCGCGGGGCGACACAGGACAGACGCCAAGCCGGAGGATTCAATAAGCGTGCCATAAATACGGGAATTAGATATGAAAGCGATACAATTCGCTACGCGTGTGTGTGAGCGTGTGTTGCACGTAGCCGGCGGGTTGGCCACTAAATAACGCGCGCCGCGCGCGCGGCTCAGTGGGAACTGGGGGCAGCGGCCCACGCGTGTGTGCGCTGCGCGCGCACACGGGGGATCACTTAGTAAGTTCTTAATCCTTATCTATGCGTATCGCGCACATGCAATGCAAAGTGGACACGCGTACTGACCGTCGCATGAGATCAAGTCGTATCGGTCCGCCGACTTATCGCCGCGGATAAAACGCACTTCTCGGTGCACGCGCGCCGTGGTGGTTCGTCGCGCGGAAAAGCGCGATTTCGCCGGCAGTTACACGGCTCGTCGCGAGCGTTTCCCGCTTCCTTCTCAACTTTCCCGAGCGCGCGCGCGAGCGCCGGCTAAATCATCGGCGAGGATCGCGCCACTCGAGGAAATCGAGCCCGACGCCGCGATAAACCGCCGCGACGGCGAGTCGTTATACCGCTTGTTAAACGATCGATATGATGAAATATAGCGGCTAAATTGGCGCATTAAGATAACCGGCTGTCCGGCTCGAGGATAAGAAAGTCAGGGGAAGCGATAAGTGGTGCCGTGATAGATTCAATCGCGACGCAAGACACCGCGCGCGATACCCGGTCGGGGGAAAAAGAAACCTGCGCTGCGCTCGGCGCCGCGAATAAGCTCGCGAAAAAATGCCGCGCGACTTATGGATAATGGACCGTTGATTTTGCAGTCTTCAGAAGGCCTGTCGCCTCGACAAGGACAGTTGTTTATCTTCCCTCCTGCGTGTGGCTGTTTTCTCTCCTCCCCGCGCGCGCGCATCAGCGCGCAGCGCAATAAGAGAAGCTCGCGCGATTAACGCCGGCAAATCACGGATCTATCGAGAATCGGAGGAGTTATCGATGATCCGCCGATGACTCGATTCTTTCGGCCGCGGGGAATCATTTTGTCGCGGTTAGTAAAATACGAAGTACCGGTATAACGCCGTGAGTCACGTTCGAGGCGCGTTTAATTCCGAGGTAAGTACGAGAATGGGCGTATCGAATCACGAGCAAGTAGTCATCGTAACCAGAGCGAAAGCAGTTTGAATATCGTCGCGGTGGCGACGATATTCCATTGTTGCACCGAGAGAGAGAGAGAGAGAGAGAGAGACGAGTCGGACCTATCCCAATGAGCATGCTACACGAGCATCCAGGGACGCATCCACATCTGGACCGAGAATAGGTCAAGCCCACGGGGGCTCTGTGACATCTCCGGGAGGATTTCACAGCTTGACGTCGAGACGGGAAAGACAAAAATACGGCGAGTAACACCCGGAATAATAAACGCAACAACCATGGGAGAATATCAATCGCGCGATATCGTACGCATACGTCGTACGATTCGTAATTACAGAGAGAAATAAATAACTGATCATTTTCTTCCTGCGGTCGTTCTCGCTACGAGCGATTACGCGCTCCTGTCGTTCGTGGAATATTAGAACGCTGCTTAGAACACAGCGGGAAACGTAAATCCGCCCCTGCGGGTACTCCTCCGGCATTTTCGATTAGTCACGGCGTATCGGGCGCTCAAAACCCATTCGCCATGGATCGTCGAGCTGAAATCTCTCACTGGGTAAAAGGAACCCAGTGTGTTACGCGGCGAACGGCGAACTCTCGCATCGGCCGAGTCGGGCCGAGGTGTCTCTGCATGTATTAAGAAAATGTCTCGAAATTTTGACGCCGGATAAGCATCCACATTGTGGGCGTCTCTCGGGGCCCACAGTGGATGTGTCTCGAAGGCTTGACAGTAACGGACGGACAAAGCAACTAGCAGCGGAGAGCGCGCGCGCGCGCGCACTCGTCCCGGACGCGCGAGCTTGTACCGGTTGAACGAATTCCGTCACGATGATCATCGGTGATGTAGTATCTCGCGCGGGCGAAAGAGAAAGAGATTCATTTCACGAAGCGAAGAATGTAGCCGAGTGTCGCGAGAGAAAGGTTTGGTGTGAAATTTTAAAGAAAGAAATCGAAAGGAGAAGTTGAAAGAAGAACGAACTTGATCCTCCCCGGGGCATCCACCTCATTAGACACCCGTGACACACATCCCTCGCTTCTCTACACGCTCTCGCGCATATGTCACTCGCGCGACGCGGGAGATTCCGCTACATATCTCTCACAGCCGCAATCGCGAGTCGTGCATCTGCGAGCCTAGATAAGAGGATGATGTATCGGCTTCGTTATTGGCAGAACGCACGGTAGAACGTGCCCGATGACGAAAGAGAATCGGAGAAACGCGTCGGCTTCGGTAACGCGCGCCGCCCGGTAACGTACAATTTACGGAGCGTTTTCCTCTCTTTTCGCACGCCGCGCGCCGTGCCGCGCAGATGGCAGATAAAGGCATGCGAAATCTCTCAGGATGAGGCGCATTGTGCGAAGGTAAATTCCACGTAAATTCCAGGAACGCGTAATGGCGCGTCGATCCTTAGGTTTGCACTTTGGAAAGGTCACGCTATTCCTGCTGAATATAACCGTATATCCTGGAACGGAGCGATTTACCGCGAGTGGCATTACGAAAAATAACGCGCGATCTGTACAAGAAAGACCGAGTCGAATGATAAAAGATCCTCGAAGCAGGCGCGTTAATTAAATCGAGCCGGCCGCCGGCTCTGCATCGAGGTCTCGAGAGACACGGATACGCGCGTGTGCGTGTGTGTGTGTGTGTGTGTGTGTACCGAACTCTGTAATTATTAAGTCCGCTGCTACTGTCTAGCGTTCTCTACCTCCCCCGCCGTCGCTCTCTCTCTCTCTCTCTCTCTCTCTCTCTCTCTCTCACACTCTCTCTCTCTCTCTCACACTCTCTCTCTCTCTCTCTCTCTCTTTCTCCCGCTTTCCTAAGTATAGTCTGGAATAAACCCGATTGATCACGCAGATGGTATTTATCCATGCCTCGATATCCCCACAATGTAGGTGATGTTTGCAAAAAATAGTACACAGCGCGATCCATCATGTCCATAATTGGCGCATTATCGCGACAAGTTTTTTTCTTTTCTTCGACTGACGTGCCCGATACGTTTTCGCAACGAGGCGATTACCGAACGTGGTGCTTTCTGTCAATCGAATACGCCTAAAGAACCCTGGAATTTATCGAAACGCTGAGTGACTTTTTCGTTATAGCTATTGCTTCGCTAACGAAACGTCCGCAGTTTCCGTTTCTTTCTACAAGCACGGCGGACAAGCGGTTCGCGACGATATCTCCGATAAGATCGCGCGACGCATCACGAAGATTTACAGTTATTCGAGCAAGCGGAGCGACACCCAGCGTCGCGTATTATATAGCCCGGTTCTTCGCCGCGGAACCCCCGCGGTGTCACACACCGCGATCACTATCGAGATATCATCGAAGCGAGGCGAAGCGAAGCGCCAAAGCGAGCACTACCGATTGCCGTATCAACTACACGTCTCTAACGTCAGTCCCCGTAATCTGCCGTATAACCCAGCATTAACAAATACTTCTACCGCCACGAATCACTCGAGGGATTTACGTCAAGCCGGACCCGCTCGGATGTCTCGGAGCGAAGACGATATAGTCGGATTGAAACTTCCCTCACGATCGACGAGAGAAAGAAGGAGAGAAGAAAGAAGAGAGAGAGAGAGAGAGAGAGAGAGAGAGAGAGAGAGAGAGAGAGAGAGAGAGAGAGAGAGAGAGGAAGAGAGACCGCTTCTGCATTATTATTTCGAACATTCCAAACTTTTAATTCCGATCGACGCAAAGCAGCTCGGCGTTTTGACAGTTCGCGATACGCGGCTCTTCCACGTATCATACCGATATCATCTATACGAGGGTGCGGAGGGCAGATGTACATTTTGATCTTCGTGGCTAACCGCACGGAAGTGAGCCTCTCGAAAAATGCGAGCTGCGGTTGCGACCGCGGATGAATCGCCGGATCGTGATTCACTCTGTCGAAAAATGCCGATGAGAAGTCGCACTGTGGCGTGTAAGAATCGATGCGCAACGAGATAGAGAACGAGGAAGTCTCGGAGGAAATTAGATCGAGAGAATTAGACGAGTTCTCGCAAAGATGGCCGATTACTAATGCATTACTTGTGCGCGCACAAGATTAGAAACGCAAAGGCATATTTCGGTACTTAATATTCGAGAATTATTCCCTCGCGGAGGGAAATGTCTGGAACGAAGAATGCGTCACTAATGATACTTCGTGCGCGGAGCTACTACGACACACGGATCGATAGGAATTTTCAATGTGGAGAAAAATGTCGAATTTCACATGGACTTTCGCGGCGGTATCGAGACCAAGGTATTTTAACAGTAGCTTATCAACAGCTTATTACACGAGGTATCGCCGACGCGAGACCGATCATTTTCCTCGATTTGCCCATTTTTGCAGGAATTCGCGCTCTCTCGTTTCATCGCGGCTCTCTTGTACGCCCGAAGTCGTCGTTGGAGTAATATTGGTACTGCCAAATGACCGAGGATCGACGTATCGCACGGCGTTTGATCACGATAATAAATCGCACGGCAGATATCTTTGGCCGTAATAAAGGCAAATCGATATTACTCGAATTCGCGGCCGGAACGTCGAGCGCTCCGACCGCGCAAGGCGTTATCACGACTTTCGTCAACTCTTACGGAGAGAGCTCTCTTCTGCTCCGAGTATCGCCGTTGGAAATACATGCGAAATTTCCTCTCCTCATCGAACATAATTTCAACGGGGATGATAACGGTAACGTCCGGCGGAGATGCGTAAAAATCCGAGCGAGCGACATGATTGAAATCGTTCCGACAGCGACTTTAGCGATCGCTGGCGAACGGTGCTGCGGTACCCTGTTGCAAATAGCGCACCATTAGCCTCCGTATGAGGCGGGCGTAATGTTATACATTACGCGCTAATGGCTACGTGTGGATTGCTGCTGAACGCATGTACGCGAGTCGGTTGTTCCCTCGTACCTGGCCAGCATACTAAAGAGACGACACGGGTACGCAAACTCTTGCGCGCGGGATACATATTTTAATAATTCATATAATCTGATTAATACGAGAGAAAGAGAGAGAGAGAGAGAGAGAGAGAGTGCGCCGCGACATGTAAAAAAAAAAAAAAAAAAACACTTGAGACAATTACCACATCATCGATCTTCTTCCGCCGAAAGACAAGGATGTCGTAAGAAAACAATCGAGCGACGTGTCGTTACCGGGCAAAGCGACGTGGTGAAGAGGGGGGGGGGGAACCGTGATAAAATAAAGTATACTTTAATTTACGTAAGGAGCGACATGGAGACAAATGAGACAAACCGCTACCACCGACCGCTGTCCGTGGCCGACATGCCTTCGAGGTATCGGGCATGGCGCAAGCCGCGTCTAATTAAGGCTAACGAGTGACGTACCGAGCGCCTAATTAATCGGAAGAGCGTGGCCGTTAACATTTAACGCTCCCGCGTCTCTAACTGGTATCGCGATTTTACGTAACGACCCATAACTACGATACAGCGCGACTGATGCTGGCCGAGCGCAGCGAATAGCAAGGAATCACAGCGTCGCGCGCGATCGTTCAGTCGGCTAGTCGTATTATTATGAAAAACGACGCGGAACGTCTTCACCTCGGCGGGCGATTGCATCTTCCCCGTCGACGGGGAGTCACGAGACGCGCACGAAACGCCTTCAAGGGGAAGACGACAGGCCCCTCGCGCGTCCACGTCTTTCTCGTTTATGCGCGACGAGGAGACGAAGAAGCAGCGCGCGGCTGGCCGCGGGCGATTTCGGAGCCCGGGCTCGTTTTCGCGGCACGCGGGGCCCCTTCTTCTCACGTTCGTCCTCCGCCGGGACACCCCGTGCATCGTCCCACCACGTGGCCACGAGAAGAGATTCGGCCACCGCGAAAGCGGCGCGATGCATTCCAATGCAAATAACTCTCGCCCCGGGGACGCGGTGTAATCGTCGCAATTTCATGCTTCTCAGAAATCCTGCCCGTCTTACATCCTTCCTTCTCCCTCCTCCCCGTGGTAACGCGCGTCCGTGGTAACGGACTCTCCTCTCTCCTTCTCGCGACCGGCCGGTCGGCGACTTGATAACTCACCCCTGCGAGCGCTCGGAGCGCCTTAATATTTCATTGGCGATCAGGAAGGAATAACAGAATCGTAAGTGGCCCGATGAGAGGCATATTTATGGCTCGTCGCGGGATGACGAATGGACTGTACGATACTCTCTCTCTCTCTCTCTCTCTCTCTCTCTCTCTCTCTCTCTCTCTCTCTCTCTCTCTCTCTCTCTCTCTCGCCGAATATATGATCCGACACGTATTTCTTTATTCCTTCCTAATTTCTCCGCGCGAGGGGAATTGAAATGCGGTAGACGGGGGACGTTTTGTAAGAACGCTTGGGCCTTGCGACGAGAAAGAGAGAGAGAGAGAGAGAGAGAGAGAGAGAGAGAGAGAGAGAGAGGAGCGAGACGCTCGCTTTGTAGGATATAAATTACGCAATGGACCAGTGGGAGGCTGCGGCTATCGAGTTTCAGCTGGTCGGTGGATCGCTCTTAGCACCTGTTAATCGCTGTTCGCAGCTTGCTCGTCAAAGTGTCGAAACAAGGACAGAGAAGACGGATGGCCGTGAAATTTTTCATACGCATGAGAGGGTTCTGCTTCTCCTCCTCGCGCGTACATAAAATCTCGTACATAACACACACGTCAACCGCGACTACCGGGGGATATTTATGACAGTATTATACGAAGCGCGCGCGTAAATGTTTCGTTTCGCTTTCGATACGCTCGCTCTCGTCTGCCTTATCCGCGCGCCAAATCTATTTTCTCGAGTATCTCCCCCGAGTATGACGATGGCTCTCTCTCTCTTTGTTTCAGGGTGGTCGGAGCGGTGGTAGTTGGCGCGGCTGTCTGCGGCCGCATCCCCGGCTTGGCGAAAAGTCAACGAGAGCAGTGCAGAAAAGCGCCGCACGCGATGCCCGCGGTGGGCGAGGGCGCCGCTCTGGGTCTTCGCGAGTGTCGCCACCAATTCAGGCATCATCGTTGGAACTGCTCCCACGTGGCCAACGATCAGGTCTTCGGCCACGTGGTGGTAGTAGGTGAGGATTGTTCCGTCAGTCGCGTACGGCATTAATCATAAACGTCTGTTGTCTGTCTTTCTCTCTTTTGGACAAGCGCGTAAAATTGCACAACTTTATGAAGCACGTGTGTGCGTGCGTGTCGGAACATCTTCGATAAATATTTCGGAATTACGGAAGAAGAATACTGTAACTGCGCTGTACTCCGTCACTCGCGCGCGTTCTGTCAGATGGTTCGTACGTAGTTTATATCGAGGACCTCCGCCAAGGACGAATGCTCTCGATGCTTTATCGTTGATCTATCAATTTACATACTACCGTCGGATTCTTCCTAATTATTGAGCGTACTTCCAATGATCGAAGACACGTTTTCGGAACCGAATTAATATGCCGTGAGGGTTCTGAAAGAGATTACGGTTTCGTGTGGCCATCGTCGATAGTCGAATATATGAACGACTATAGCTGCATGTATTTTAACGTTTTTAACGGTCCGCCGCGTTAGTAAATCAAACAGCGCACCTCGCGCTTGAATATTCGTATTGTAACCTATAATTTCATATAGCTAATAAATAAAAAATAATACGTATTTATGTATGGGACGCTCAGTGGCGGACTAATAGAAACGCGTGTGTAACGGTAAAACAACGAGAGACAGGTTTCAATCGTGTAAATCATCGAGCCTGACAATGAGGAGGTTCTCGACCCGGAAACTTGTTAAATCATGATAGAATTTTGAAACCTGTGCACAGAGGCAATCCGTCGATAATTCGTACGACATTTCCCGCCCGAATTGACTCTACATATTCTCTTTCAAAATTTCATCGTATCGTCATCAATGAACTTTCCCCCGCGGTTCAACAAGCACCGACATCTCGCCGACATTCGGGCGCATTTTTATAGCGATTAGAATTTTGCGGACACAAGATGCGGGGTACCGCGGTAGCGCGCTTTTATCGCCATGAAAATCAGCGAAACGGCAAGGTAGTGGGCTACCACACGTTCGCGCTCTCACACAATCGCGGATGCATTCCCGTACAAAGTAGGGTCCGGTTTCTCGTGTTACCGTTTCGTCGTGCTGCCTGGCTCCATGCCGGGCACGCAGCACACGAATAACTTATGTTCGAGGGCCGAGATCGTCGCGTCGTAACTTGGTACAGTTAAAAACTAATGCGAGGCGTACATTGTGAAAACACGTGTCTTTTCTCATCTGTCGCGTGCACCGCGTTTCCAATTCTCTCCGAGTGTACTCGCTCGATTTCTTTTGCTTTTAATCGGAGAAAATTTCATCGAGATCAATCTCCCCGACACACATCAGACGCACTCAAAAATGTTCCCAGCTCTTGTACAAAGTAATATCCGCGCGACTCGGCTCATTTCACAGGTAATCGACAAAGACGAGGGGAAGAAGGAAAGATCGCGTATTCCACGCGAGGTGCAACACGTAATTATTTAAAGGAGCGCTTGATATACGAGAGGCGCCCGTATTTGGCTCTCTTAATTTTCGGCCGAGGGAGTAACTTAATATCAAGTGACATGCCGCGCGTCGTGGCAGGTTGCTCGGTGACAAACGGCGAAAGCGATATTTCTCGGGGACAAGATAATCCCCGGTTCTGTGAGCGGGAGCTAATGTGATCCGTTCGCATAAATATCATTAAATACGACATATTTGTCATCTCGACGTTAAAAACCATAAACGCGAGCCGAGGGATAAACGTCCCACGTCGAGGATCTCCTCGGCGATATACAGCATGTCGCATCTCGCACTAGGCGTTCGTGCGTCTTCTCGAAACGCCTCGGAAACCGATAGAGGGAAAGAGAGAAAAGGGTTGAACGAGAGAGAGAGAGAGAGAGAGAGAGAGAAATGAACGAATCTCGCAGTGTTACATCATTTTCTCTCGGAATCGAAATATTCTCTCTCGCTGCAAAACTTTGCTCCAACTCGGCGACAGTCTGATGTGAAACGCTCTGTACACGAAATATGCAGCGGGTACACGCGTTACGCGATGGAGCGGGACGACGATTTTTCATGATTAACCGAATGGATTAAATCGCCGAGGTGGAGGAACCGAAGAGTAAAGCTTGGTAAACGCGCTGTGATTTACAACGGCAACAAAACGGTTTTGTACTTTGTTAGCCGTCTTGTTGCCATTGTACGAGGCTCGTCCGTCATCATCGAGAGTCTCGCGGGTTATGGCTTCTGGAATTCCACGCTGAATAAAACGCACACGCGGTTACAGAATTACCGTGAGAGATGTCGGAGGCGAAATTATTAGTAATTGCATGCGAGTATTCGCGTAAGTCACGAAGGCATATCGCGTCGCTATCCGATAAATAATTACAAGTTTATCATGCTGAAATGACGATCGTAATTCGACTTCGTATCTTTGCACACTGAATTTATGCGACTCCTAAATGCGACGCGCAGAATGTTTGCAAGCGCGCAGTGGCGCGGTCGAGCATTTATTTGAATCGCGAATCTCCGCTATCGTTGCTAACTTTAACTCGATAATCTCGCGAAATCTGAAAGCGAAGAAAAGCACGACGAGAGCTCGGGAGGCGATTTTTTCAAGATGAAAGAGCGGAAACATTTGCGCTCGCCGACGAGCAGAATAAAGCGAAAACAGCGGCGGCATCGAGGAAGTCCGACCAGAAATACGAAAGCCAGAAATTAATGCGCAAAAGAAAAAAGTATGAATAACGCGTGTAAGAGACGGGGGTAGGACGGTCGGTCGCTAACTTAATTAGTGAAATTAACGGGGCCGCTCGACATGCCGAAGCTAAGTGCGGCGATATTCGCTTTAAGATATTTCTCCGCTCTTAAAACGCTCACATTATGCACTCCGTATAATCCGCGTACGTAGGAGTATATATAGGTAGCCTCAAATTAAATGCGCGATCAACAGGCTTCGTTAAATCTCGCCGAATGGTCGCGTATCTGCGAGTTGATGTAGAGAGATGAGACACGCGTGTCGACATCTAGTGTCGATATCTAGGACTCGCATAATAAATAAATAAATAAATAGATAAATAGCAAATAAGAGAAACGACGAGTTCGATTCTAGCGAGACTCTCACGCGAGAATATTCGAACGTTTAAGAAGAAGTGTAATATTTTCACACGGAATATACGTGCGTATGCGTGAACCTAACCCATATTCATTCCATCTCGTTCTCTCTCTCCAACACATTATCGTCGACGAGCACATAATCGCGTGTCGCGCGAGCACGAGCACGAGCGCGATCGCGATATAATAGATACGATTGTAATTGAATGCAATTAGTTTCGAGCTGTCAGCCGCTCATTACGGGAGCCGCAACGCTACTTAAAGCCGATCGTCGAAAACGTCGCGGCCCACTCGGACGATTCACGGTGAATACATTTTCATAAATTAGGCAACACCAAGAGACGCGCGCGGATGCGAGACTCTCCGAGATGCGCGTGGGCGGCGATCGCCTAATCACCAAAATGAGACGATGTAATTAAGAGATCCATTACGTCGACGGCGGGCCGTACGTTATCCGCTATAAATCCGTACGAACCGAACAACGTTCCCGACCCGCCGACGTCATCGTAAAAACTCGCGGCTAAGCCGAGGAGGCGCGTCCCTCTTGCTAATTCTGCATCGCTCCCACGACTAGGCCCTCCGGCTCTAATAGCGGGAAGCTATTAGAGGATCTTCCAAAAGTCGTCGCGACCTCGCGACATGTGGGCTTATCTCGTCGCGCTATCGTCCTTATCAGCGAGTAACGCGTCGCGCGGGCTAATTTTATTGCGTGCATGACAAAGTAATTCGGACCGCACAGAGAACGAGCGATAAGACGGAGGCGTGAGAATAAAGACGGAGGAGACAAAGGGGAAGAGAGCGAAAGATTTGCTGCTCTTTCTTCGCTCGCGTGGAGCATCAAGTGGTACCCTCTTCTGTCCCACCTCTTTCCTTCTCTCCCTCCCTCCCTCTCGCCCTCCGATAACATCGAGGAGGACGCTGCGGCCACGCAGCATTAATGTAGCGCCTTATCAATTTCTGTCGGACTCAATAGAGAGTCTCTCTCTCTCTCTCTCTCTCTCTCTCTCTCATCGCCCTTTCCCCCTCTCGTCCTTCCGTATACTTATATCCGCTTCGCGCGCGCTCGTGTACTTTTTTCTTTCATCCTCGACCTCTTATCCGTCTCAAATAACTGGACTGGCCCACACTCGGTGCTCTCGCATGGACACACCTATCTACCTGCGTCTACCTGCCTTTACCTGTCTGCCTGCCTGCTTGCCTGCCTGCCTGCCTGCCTGCCTGCTTGTATGCTCGCCTGCCTGCCTACGGCCCCCTCTTCTACCCGCCTGCTGTTCCCCTGTTTCGCATCGATATATGCACGCATATTGAACTATATCGTGAGGACGACCATGCGAAATGACGCGTGCACGCTGATTTCGACACACACGCACATGTGAATACACACACAAGGATACAACGGCGATATAATCGGTAGAAGGAAAACCTTCAGGATTCCTACTGAAGGACTGAAACAAAAGAGCGGAATAAACTCTACCTCTCTCGGTTCTCTCGCTTGGACGCTTCGTTTCCGAGAATGCCCGCTTGGAAAATTGGGGAATTGATTATCTTTATTTTGTTGCTTCTCCTTAATTAACGATCCGCATTTGCGCGAGGGCTTGTCCTACGTGTGTTTGCGCCATCGTTACCGCCATATATCGAACCGTATATCGATCGACCGGCTTTTACGATCGAGGCAGAGCAGGCGGGCTATCGAGAGCTCGATGTAATCGTATCGCGCGGCAGCGCGGATCGATCTATCTCTGTCAGCTTTATCTTACCGCTAATTTGTTCGAAAGATCGTCCGAGGCCGGCTTGACAGCGAGCATCGGCTCGCGGACACAGAGGCAGTAACATCAACGAGGAAGTAAATCCCTTGTATTTGCAAGGTGTGCAAAATAACCGAGCTAAATAATACGGGACGCGTGCGTGCGTGCGTGCGTGCGTGCGTGCGTGTGTGTGTGTGTGTGTGTGTGTAACGATGGCGGCGAGAGGAGAAAAGTCGCTCTCGAAAATTTATGATCGCTACAGAAAATTACCGTGCACCTCTCTCCCCTTTTTTCCTTCCCCCTCAATCGGTTGTTGGTCGGTCGGTCGGTCGCTCGCGGAATCCGCGGAAGTGATATTTATTCGACGAGTAACATACACGAGGTCGAAACACCGTTCGGATAACTACGGGACCGGATGAAACGTCGATATATACTCGATTATATGCGCTCTCGCCCGAGGACAACTTCGTCCCGAGTAAATTCGGATATGACACGGGGACGCGTACGCACCGCGTAAATCGTCGGTCATTCCGGCGAGAAGCCCTCCTTCGTTGCCCGCGTAGATCTGTCGCGCCTGCAATATTCATCGGAGCAGCATCTCGTAGGAAGGATCCGACGAGACGCGAATTTCCATTTACAACTAAGCAGGCTGCTATTCCGGGCTCGTGCCCGGCGCCGATCTACCCGCCGAAGGCTACACGATACCGGCGCGAGCGGTAAGACGTACGGGATCGGTGTAATTTCAGCATACTTGAGCGTAGAAAAGTAAACCGACGGCAACCGGAGCGCGGATCCGTGGATTGAGTTATGGATCGGTGCCGAGGCGCGCTCGAGGGCCCCCGGGGGCCCTCCCCGTCTGTGGATACAAGGCCTCTTTAGGCCCCGTATAAATAAACTAGTTAATAAATGAATATATCACCGGCGCGGCGCATCTCTCCTCTCTTTTCTTCCCTGGTGTAGGACCAAGCGCCCTTGCGAAAATCACCAACGAGACCGGGGCCATTAATAACGAAGAGCGAGAGAGCGAGGCGATGAATTCGCGCCGCTTGTCGCTGCCCTTCTTATTAAGATGTAACCAGTCATCGGGAGCGGTACGATAAGTACCTTCCAGGAAAACGCTCGACAAGAGTCAGCCGCGGGTTACTCTTTTTTTTTTTTCCGTAGCTCTGATAGCAGGTAGTCGAGAGTGGTATCTCGCAAGTCCTGCGCGCGCGCAATTTGTAATAACAAACACGACGACGACGACGACGCCTCGTTGGCGATGTCACGCGAGCTACGCGAACGCGATTGCAACGCGATTCAAGAGATTCGACGAGAAAACGCGCCTTGTGGGATTTAACCTTTAACCGAGGACAGTTAATTATCGTATCCGTATGCGTATCCCTATTCGTCGCATTTAAACGGAATATCTTGGAATAACCTGTATGCCGAACGAAATAATATGAAAAATTTAACAAACACGGAATGTACGGAGATATTCTTGTGCCTTGTCGTATTGACAGTGGTCCAAGTTATCAAAGTGTCGGACTGACAGTTATTCAATAAGTTCATTATCGCGAAATATCGTCTGTTGCTAATATTGTTACGACTACATGTGTAATGCGCATACTTAGGTGTGACACCGCGTGAGCGCGTTGCATCACGCGCACCGCTGCATCGTCATCCCGTAGCCGGGACAGCCGTAAATCACGGACCTAACGTAACGAACACTGTAAACGAGATACGACCATAGATCTCTCGACTAACTAATACTAGGCGACCCCCCGTTGCCGCAGCCACGCGAGTACGAGTGTCGTACAATGACGCATTAAGTATATTACAAGGCTGTATGGCAGGGATCTCTTAGTCGGTGTTATTTAATATCACGACTAGTGGCACCTGCCACGTACCCGAAGAGAGCCTCGAGAAGATTCTCAGAGCGAGGTAGAGTCGCGTCTTTGTTCGCGGCCCGAGCAATCGTGCGATTTATCACGCGATTAAAGAGCGCGAGAAAATCGTCCAGGATATGTAATTCATTCTGACGAATTTAGTTCCCGACACATGAGAGAGGAGAGAGAGAGAGAGAGAGAGAGAGAGAGAGAGAGAGAGAGAGAGAGAGAGAGAGAGAGAGAGAGAGAGAGAGAGAGAGAGAGAGAGAGAGAGAGAACGAAACTTTCTTCGTAAATTAATATTTATTCAATACACAATCACAATTCTCTCTCCCCCACTTCATCCGAGAAAAAACAAATAATAGCAGATTGGAAAAATAATTTGGAGATTACTCGACAGTTCAAATTTAAGTCTCGGTAAATGTAGCTGCTGCTGTGACACGAAAGAAATCAATGGTAAAAATGTCGGACTAAGCATGCATAGTATAGTTCGTCTAAACCCAGATCAGTTAAGAAAAATCAAGTCGTCCTGCCTCGTTAAGAGACGAGATCCCTCGCCGAAAAGAAACGATCACGAGCCCGAAGTGGATTCAAATGCAAATTCAACGACCCGACTCGGTTCGAACAAATGCTAAGTGGAGGTGTGTGTCTTAATTATAGTAATTGGTTAATTGTCCCGTTATCTGATTGAATTTAACTTGTCGGCAGAGTAGGAATCGCGTGCTCGCCCTTATCAGATTTCTGCTCGATGTCGCATGGAGAACTGCACGTACGTCGCGTAAAAAGACATAACTGTAAAATGGAATCGCGATCACGCGCAATCCGTTACAGTCGAATATGAATCCACTAGACTCACGATGGTGAGTCTTCATTAGAGTCGTAAAAAATTATTTACAACTGTCGCGACGATGTCGCGGACGACTTTTGTTTCGATTGGAAATGTAAATTTTTAATTGAGATCGGCACAAAGGAGTACATAATTAGTAAATTTTTCATTGAAATTAAAAATAAAAATGGATACAAATGAAATATCGAGAAAAATGAATATTAAATAATATTAAAATAAGCTTTTCTTTAAGATTGACATAGAGAAAAGGGTAGTAAGTAATCGTTCGTAGCACCAAGATTGAACAATAGCTTGTTTATCACATTTATATCGACTAATTAATTACTTCAATAAGAATCCGCGGAAAAGTCCGCGAGTAAACCGCAACGTGATTTCGCTAGTTTTTTTCGTCGCGCGCCAAAAAGTACGGTCATCTTATTTTGATGAGGGTAATCGCTACTTTGCACGGCAGTTTATGATGATTAAACGATGATTATTCATTGAACCGGTGCAGGCGAGCAACTTCAAATTACAAGAGGACGGTCATGTGACCGTAAAAGTCGTCGGCACTGCACTCTGTCTCGAAGAACAGAGTCGTGATGCTCTTTGTCGTGCAGGTTCGTCGTGATACACGAGAGAAGATATCCTGCTCGTGCGCATTACTTTTACACCAGCGCGAGAAAGGAAAAGAGAGAAGGAGCCCTAAAATATTCCACCCTATAATCACGCGGTTATGCTTCATAATTTCGAACCTCTCCCTCGGATCCGTATTATGAAAACAATCGGCGTTTAACCGGCGTTAAATGGTGCAGCAATTATTGGGATTCAAACCCGAATTACCCTTTGACGTCCAACTATTACTCCAGTAACATAATTAGAGCTAAACTGTTATCGCGTATGATATCGACCGAAATATTCTCTGTATCTTTCGATCGTAAAGAACGTTGCGCGATTGATAAGAAATAACTTCTCATAAATTTATTTATAAAAAAATAAGAAAGAATAGAAAAAGGAAACGTTAATTAGAGAAGAAACTTACGATATTAAACTCCTCGTAATCAACAAACGATCTTTCTAGCGCACCTTCGATATGCAACTTTGCGCCTTTACTTTGCACAGGCTGCTCGCGCGGAGGGCTACCGAACTGTCATTTAACTTGATTTACGATGGTAAGCGCACTTATTAATTATTAACCGGACCCTTTCGTTGCATCGCGGATTCTCCGCGGTGGCTCGCGGCGGCCCGAGGTTCTCGCTGATGAGTCGAGTTTCTTACGACGATCGCGAGCGGCGGTGGCATTAACGCGAACTTTGCTCGCCGCACGATCGCAAAGGAGATCGGCGTCGGCGGCAGCGTCTTTAGCGAACGAATGAAAGACGCGAATTGGAAAGAATCGGCGTGTCTCTCCACCTCGCCGATGTCGAGGTAAGCGAGAACGCGTCTCTCCTCCGCTGAAACCGGAATAAGTCGCAGTCGATTTGCTCGTCGACTCGACACGCTTCGTCACCGATCCGCGCGCGCGCGCGCGCACTCGACCCTTCCCCTTCTCAGGTCGGAATAATTAAAGCATAGAACAGAAGCGAGCAACGGACGCGCGCGAAGCTGCAAGCAGAACGACGAACGGTCGGTGTGATTCGGTAGCGATAACACTTGGCTCGGACAAGACGTAACTACCGTGTAAGCGGAGAGATAATCAGCGAGGGACTTTCATAAATGATGCGTTCGCAAACGCGAATACATCTCTCCCCTCGTAATCCGCAATTTGATGTTATCGCGAGGACCCTGATTAATGCGAACACTCGGAGGAATATGATACCTAAGAGCGATGCGCGCGCGTTTCGCAGTCGATAGTTTTATTATTAAATCGTACACGCACACGCACACACACACACACACACACAGGCGCGTTACGCATCTTCGCGAGCGGGACGAGATGCGCGTGCGGTGCACGTACGCCTAGTTTTATACGAGCGAACGAGCGCACGCGGGGATCGACGAGCGAGAAACGCGAGAAAAAAAGAAAGAAAGGCACGGACACGTTTCATTCGTCGTCGTGGCGCGGCTCAATGGTTTTACCATCGATATAGGTTGCGTGGGTGTCGAGCAAATGATCTGTCCTCCCGTGACAAACGCCCCAGGCCAATAAGGATTCCCCGTAGTACAATGGCGTGCGCGCATACGAGACGCGGACGCGAACCTTTAACCCCGAGCTCGCGAGCGAGTGAGCGAGTGAGTGAGAGAAAAGGGACAGCCCGGAGAAGTGGGTGAGGAGACAAAGCGTGAGCGCGGACTCTGCATACGGGCATGCGTGGACAAATTTTTCTCACGACGAAATAAAGATCTTGTTGGACACGAGGTGGTACAAGACGGAAACACATCGGCCGCGTGGTGGCCGAGACCCGCTCGTTTGCCGACGATAACCTTGGCTCTCTCTCACACACACACACACACACACACACACACACATACACACACATCGTACACCCACCAAGTTTACGGCATGTCCCGAAGATCTCGCTCGCGAAAAGGGTTAGAAACGAAGATAAATGCTCTTGGTCGCGTTACAGCCAATTAATTAATGATATTAGGAGATTAAAGAGAGAGAAAAGGAGAGAGAGAGAGAGAGAGAGAGAGAGAGAGAGAGAAAGGGAGAGGATACGCTTAGATACGATCGTGCGAGTCTATATGTGCGGTTGCATAGTACTTCGTACCCGTGGGATATATTAAATTACGCCGAGTTTATCTGATACACCGCTACGAGGGAGGACTTCGATAAACAGATCGAATTACTAGACCGCTCTACGACGAACGAAAGGTACATTATAACATGTATCGCGGAGCCCTTGTTTCACATGTGGAAACAAGCGAGTGAGCGAGAAAGAAAGAGATGCACCCTTCTAGTCGAATTAAATCATCCACCGTCTCCCCTTTTGTTATTCAGGACGAGTAACGAGTCGGGATACCGCCGTCTCGGTGGCGGTAACATCGCACAGATATACGCGAAATACTTTATTACCCGGCATGATACGATCGAGCTCGTTACCTTTAATAAGGTCGACTTGCGGAGCATAAAATCGCGAGGGCATAATAACGGCGTCGGGCGAAAGCGGGTCTGCCATAGCTATACAATATGGCGATTGTAGGTGGATGTGCGCGCGATGCATCATCACTTGAAATACTCCGCTATCAATGTTGCACGCGTGCACGACGTGTGCGAGAAGTAAGATGCGAGATTTAGCGCTCGTCAGGATCGTTCTGTTCTAGTTTTAGCGCCGGCGGCGTCCAAAGCCGCTCATGAATTCTCCTGCATTAATTAACTTGCGCGACTAACTATAACGCTCAGATTCTCGCTCAGAGTCGTGCGGAATTAATTCGCTTATGCGCTAATCGCAACAATGACAATGGAACACGACTTGAAAGATGTCTTGATCATTTTGTATATAATACTTACATTCACGATGATAAAGTGCACTATGAATGACCAGCGATGATGATGGTGATGACAGGGCGAATAATCGACGACGATGGTGATGGTGTAGAATGGTGACGAATGTTTCCTCTAAAATTCTGAAAACAAACACGAAATACTTTAGGTTACTAAAACTTTGGTTCGACAGTAGACATTCGATGATATCTTCAAGCGAAAGGGCTATACTTATTGGGAAGGAATAAATATTTAATTCCTAATCTGAGAGATAGAGAAAGAGAGAGAGAGAGAGAGAGATGCTTATTTAATGTTATTGTCATATTAATAATACTGTCGAAGGACTGCGATGAGATCAAACTCATTATTAAATTTGAGTCTGTATCGCGCAATCATCGTAAATAATCGCCCACGTTCGGCGATGCGATGACTTATAAATTTCGTACGGCTATTACGCGAGTCACTTAAAACGCGATGATATAAATTAAAAAACTGCCATATAACGATTGATTGCGAGTCGCTCCTTTTTTGGCTCCATGTCGTTCCTCCCACTTTTTTCAATTTTTTATAACCGCTTTCAAGTACCCACTGCTTATACGATAATTCTCGATCGCGAGACGTATTTTTAAGTATCCAAATCTAAAAGAGGCACATTGTCGCGAAAAGAAATATCAAGTATCGAGCGTCCGTCTTTCGCACAGAGATCACGGAACCATCGAGAGGGGAATAAATTTCAACAACGACACTATTTCACGTCGCGCGAAGATAATCCGTTCTCGTTTTACTCGCTGCTCCGCAATATTTTCAGACATTAATATGTGCATGAACGACGCGACATACGCGCACACGCATACTTCTACAAGAACCACATGTGTATACATATATATATATATATATATATAATATACGGCGCAAATAGATTGAGGCCTACTCTCGCCGTTCGCATTGCCGTTCGGCATGAACAACGACTCTTCGGTATCGCCATGTGCCGTGCCCTAATATGGAAGCGGCGCTCATTTGGCGCGTTCGCGTTTTACAGCTGAAATGAATTTATGGAAAGGCCACCTCTCTTTCCTCCGCCCATCGGCGAAGCGAGAAAGGAGAGAGATAGAGAGAGAGAGAGAGAGAGAGAGAGAGAGAGAAGCGGCCGCCGCGGCAAACGCCGACGAAACGATAAATTTACCCCTTACCGGTTCTTCCGACGCTAAATAGATGACCATGCTGCCGTCCTTTGACATAAACACTCGGCATAAATTCATCAACCGTTTGACCGATGCGCCCGTTGCAACGTCGTCGTTTGCGTCACCCCGTGTACGATCGCGGTTTCCTCATCGACATCGAGTCGAGGCGACGATAACGAAGGACACGAAGGTTTTTGTGCGTCACTTGCGAAAACGAGCTCGCGTGAACTTTTACCGATAGAATTCGACTCGGCAATTGAGAAATACGAGTACCAAACGAGCCCGACTCTAGCCGGTCAAAGCGGGAACGCGACGCTCGTGGCGGACATTTTGCGACTACGGCAATAACTGAATATGGCGGGAAAAACGAAGCTCTCTCCGGCATCATGGCGGCTGATCTCACGGGAGCGAGGTGTGAACGCGTTTGTTCTCGTGTCACGTACGGTGGTATCGGTTGAGGAGACGTAGTCGTGCATCATCGTGCAGCGAGCAAGAACCTCGACTGACATAAAGAGCACCGAGGGTGAACGCGACTTTTACGCAGCAGCTTCGCGTAGGCAGCTACGTGCGATAAATGTTTTACAATATACACTACAGATACAAAACTTGGACTTGACTTTCGACGCGACGGAGCAAAGGGGGGCTGATTCAATAACGCGATTGCATTTTCTGATACCTTAAAAGCTCAGAGTCCGATCGTCACGAGAGTCATCTCACCACGAACGAGCTCGCTGGACGACTTGAACCTGACGTTGCGACTTGAGGCAACGTGACGTGCGTGGTGATACGAAGATCCGCGATTGTCGCGACTGCGGTAATCACGAAGGTTGCGCATCAAAACGCATCAAAACGCGGCCGGACGAGCCGCGGATACGCGAGAGCTCGTCGGGCTTGTTTACTTTACTTCACACAACTTGAGCGCGGTGCTGGCAGGCGCGTGTCAGTGACTGTAAGTTATGGCTGCGCGTACAACAAACATCGGCTCACAAGTGGCAACCGTACGTGTGTAGGACGAACCCCGCAATTACGCTCGATCGGATGTCCTCTCAATTTTGATTTCGCTACGCGCTAATCGGGGCGCCATCGCGCGACTACGCGCCGAATTAAGAAGCACGTCGCGTACGATTCAAAATATGTATGTGTGTGTGTGTGTATATGTGAGGACGAGTTTACTCACACCTTGTTACTCGGTCATTTTGAATATCTAGTAATTGTGAGAGATGAGAGAAAAAAAGAAAGAAAGAAAGAAAGAAGGATAGGGGGGGGAGAGAGAGGGGGAAAGAGAGAGAGAGAGAGAGAAAAGAGAGAGAGGGAGAGGGAGGAAAGAAAGAAAGAAAGAATAAGAGCTTTCTCTGCACGGCGAGGCCCCGTTAAACTGGTTTGCATTATGAATTCGGTGTTAACCAAATCTGCATGAGAGATTATCGCGCGTCGAGCACTGACGCGACGCTGACGCGCGAATTAAAGCCAGACGAGTTTGACGGCGATGGAGTAAAACGCCAACCGGGTCGGACACGAGACAGAACCGCGTAGGTGTCGGCGACGATGATGGAGTGAAAAATGGACATCGCGAGGAAACGGACATACGGTAATTCATTCGACGTGGTAAACGAGCTGAAAGCACGGCGCGCGGAGGTAATTAATTGCGCTCGCGCTTAGCGCGTACCGATGGCGACTAGTTGTAAATTCACGTGATGGAAACGCTCGACGGGGCGAGTTTTCGACGTGCTTTCTATCGCCTGTGTCTCGTGGCCTCACCGGCCGGCCACGGTTGAGACGCAAGTTTCGAATGAGCCACGATCGTACACGTTGCCGCGGGCGTTAAATTATTAATCGACCCGGAAAGAGAGTTCGAAACGCTCACGGATTCTACACGGATTGCCGATGTACCTGGCGCTTAGCGCATTCTTCACTTTCTCGACACATGTATCCACGATAAATAAAAATTTCATATTTTTCTTTCTATTTCATACATTCTACGGAACCTCTTCTCTCGCTTCTTCATCTTTTCAAGCGCTCCGCGCGTGAGAGAGAACTCGACGCAGGTATCCCGATGTATGTGTACGATCAAACTAATACGACAACTTGCATTCACCTGCAGGTAGCAGAGAGGCAGCTTTCACGTACGCGATAAGCTCGGCTGGTGTCACATACGCGGTGACCGCGGCTTGCAGCCGCGGCAACATCACGGCCTGCGGTTGCGAACCTGCAGTCAGGTAACTGTAAATAAATCGTGCGCGCGGTGCGCAACGCGCGTAAAACTGCTATCAAACGATAATCGCGTCGCTTTTGCAGGACGAGGAAGGAATTACCGCCAAACGGCTGGGAGTGGGGCGGTTGCAGCGCGGACGTCACGTACGGGATGAGGTACGTCGGATACGCGGCGATCGCTAATTAATCCATTCCCGACGCGCAGCTTCTTACGCCAGCTTCGACTACGTGGCGAGGCGCTTAGACACACACGCGTAAATTTTAATATTATATAATTTAATGCTAGGTTCGCGCGCAGGTTTCTGGACGCGAGGGAGATCGAAGGAGACGCTCGGAGCTTGATGAATCTTCACAATAACAAGGCCGGAAGGAAGGTAAGTGGAAGCGCGAGATCAACAGTTTTCTCTCACGAATGAGTTGCACGAGAGATACACGAGAGACGACGTGTCGACGTTAAGGCAACAATTATATAATGAGCGTCATAATCGCCGTGAAGCAACGCTAATAAACCGTAACTCACGGGGGGAATAGTTTAGCGCGATGATTAGGTACGGCGCGCGTATACCGACTACTTTTCAATCGCCACCGTGTCGTATAATTACCAGCGCGATTCCAATGTTATGATACATTGTGCGAAATACGAAAGGCGAAAAGCGAACAACGAAAAGCGCGGCTCCACGTCCCTGCAACTGTTAGCTAACTCTTCGCTTCGTGCGCGAACCATGTCTATGTTCGCGGACCGACGATGGGTTTCGTCCGGTGTCGTTACGGTTACGAGAGCTGATTCTACACGGAGATATACGCGAAAATGGACATCGATGATGCCTCGCGACGGAAAATATGTGGTCGGATAACGAGGTGGTAATGCCGATAATGAGGCGAGCACTTCGTTCGAGCAGCCAGACGCTATCAAATTTGATTTATCGCTCTATAACCCACACGGGGAGCCAATCATCCTGGAGAAGACAATGTCGTCACGCCGCGATTCATGCAGACGTGCATCGTTCACCTCGTTCACGCGCTTCGTCTTCGTCAACGTTTCAATCGTTCCCTAGCGCGAAATTACTATGCGAATAGCCGCGTATACGATGCGACGCCGAGATCAAACGCACCACTGTCGCATCCTGCTTTCCAAATCCGGCACAATTAAAATAATTTTATCCGTTATCGAGATCAAGGACGAAAATTTTCCCAAACACACGAATAGTCGGGTCGTATTTCTCCGGGTTGATGGAAATTTCGCATTTCTCCTGACAAACGACATGCACATGACGCGCGCGAGAGAGTCGTCGATCGGAGACACGACGTTTGTGAGAAACGATCGCGTTATGCGCGAGGTGGAGCGAGGCGAGGGCGGCGTTTTAATTGGGGAAAGTTCCGTCGAGCTTTCGTCTTCTTCGATGGACTTTATTGCGAGTCGGCTATAAAAACTCGTTGCACATCGGTGTGCGCGTACGTACGTACACACCTGTGCCCGCGGACTCACACGGTGCTAACGATTTATTCTTAAGGTTGATCGCCTCGGCGCGCCGCATACTTTATGCTCCGATGATTTTTTAACTTCTCTCCCGCATGCGGCACGACGCACCGGGATAATTCGAAATGTAAACCAGTTTTCTGCATGCTCGTACGCATCGCGCTCGCTCACCCGCCCGAACGAGGCACAATGAGAGCCCCGCCGCTCGGAAATCGAGCGGGCACACAGGAATTTACAGATGAGCACTCGATGCGATTACGATCGTTTAAGATCATTCGGTCGGCTGTTCGAGTTCACCAAGATGCATCTCTCTCTTTCTCTCTCTCTCTCTCTTTTTCGCGAGGCACACGCTCCAGTGGTGTGGTTACGCGATTATTTGCGAGGAATACATTGTATTTCGATACTTGAACCGCCATACTGATATGGGATTGTTGTGACTTCCAAGTGATATAAAAACCATCTTTTACAAGTACTTGGAAAATAATAATTTTATTGCACTATTGGATATTCTGATATTTCAAAGTGCTTGAAAAACACGATATTATCTGCAATCATAACAGAGTTACAACTTTTGATTATACGTGTACATTTTCAATCCGACTTTTTTTTTATATGAGATGTCAGAAAGAGAGAGGAGAGAGAGAGAGAGAGAGAGAGAGAGAGAGAGAGAGAGAGAGAGAGAGAGAGAGAGAGAGAGAGAGAGAGAGAGAGAGAGAGAGAGAGAGAGAGAGAGAGAGAGAGAGAATGATGCTTCCGTAATTGCACGGGATATTGAACATCCGCGGGAGTGAATTATCCGTAACATTGTGACAATCGGAATTCTACGCCATTGAATCCCTTTGTAATGGCCCGATGCGTATCTCCTTGTCCTTTGATAATGATTCAGGTATCGGACGATGCATTCGTTTTCATCGGGCGCATTATAAGTTCTCGTTCCCTGACCAGAGGCTGTGGTCGTGTGCGCAGATTTGAAATTTGCATACGACACGCGTGTATGATGCAAGGAACAAATCGCGATACACCGTGCCGAGGATATTGCAACCGTATATCATCGCGTACAAGTTGTAATCTGTTTCAATATGATATGAGACTCGTTTCGACTTTGCCCGATCTTTGTGCCGCATTTTCCCCCTTTAAATCAACAAAGAGAAATCTTTTTTCCAACTGAAAGCAATAAGAAAGGAAATTGCTATAATAATGATATAATCTAAACCTTTTTTTTAATTTTGCCTCTTTTTTCTTAAATAACTCATTCAAGAATGTCAGAAAAGATTCTCAAAATCGCAAGATCTGGAAGTGCACGAAGTGAAAATCGCACGGCGATTATTTGCGGAAATTATGTTATTATTAACGTAAATGTGTTCCTCTTTCCAGATAGTTAAAGCTCTTCTGCAAACAGAATGTAAGTGTCACGGTGTGTCCGGTTCGTGCACCGTGAGAACATGTTGGAGAACGTTACCTAGTTTCCGCCAGATTGGCGACGCGCTGATGAAAAAATATTACAGGGCACGACCCGTTATAGCCATTACACCGCCCACCCCTCCCACGGTAAGCCTCGCTTCTCAAACGTTTATCGAATAAATTGACTGGCCGATTGCAAATGTAATCAACTCAATATTACGTTTTGTTCTTGGAATAATTTGTTAAAAATCGCTTCATATCGCGTTGTCAATAATAAAAAAAAAAAAGATCCAACATGGCTAATTCGCAGACTATGGACACGCTGTCGCATTCCATGTCGCCACAAATGGTGCCCATACTGGGTAACGACGCCAAAACTCAGGGCAAGCCAAACGATTTCGCAAAGTCGCGGCACGATCGGCAGCCCCCGAAAAAGACCACCAAGCCAAAGAGGCCGCACTTGGTCCTCAAGAAGACGAAAGTGAGCGGCGGCCCTGGTATGAGTCTCAAGAGGATTCCAAAGAGAAGCGAGCTGGTTTTTTTACAAGCCTCCCCCAATTATTGCGAGCCGGATTTGACTCAGGGTAGCCTCGGCACACAGGGCAGATATTGCAATCGTACTAGCAAAGGTAAGAGAGTGCGAGACGCGATAAAAAGAAAAACCGATACACCTTATCGATATCGTGTTACATTTTGACGTCTCTCTCGAACGAAAAAAAAAAAGATCTGTATTATAACTCTCTCGTTATAGTTGAGACTCTTATTCTGTCTTATACATTTAATATCCTGAATTAATTTATTATGCTTTATCTCATACCTCTATCTCATCTGTTATGATGTTCGGTCAGGTTCTTGAGTGACTAGGCAATCTCCTTCAGCCAGCATCGCTCGCATCTATTTCTATCACGCCATGACTCGCGCATTGGAGCTCTTCTAGCCAATTTTGTATTTCCATCAGCTTGTTAAATTGTGCAAGTAAAGATATGTCTGTGGGATGTGAAGACCATGGTGTTAATTACGTGAGAAAATGCAAAATCGTCAGATTTTATACGCGCTTTATACACGGTGCGAGCGATCCCGGATTAAGAAATATTTTGATAACATACAATAATACATTCCTCTGTTGAAGCGAGAAAGAACTCACCTCTGTCTTCAGGAACTGACGGATGCGATTTGATGTGCTGCGGCCGCGGCTATAACACACACCAATTCACGAGGACGTGGCAATGTAGATGCAAGTTCCACTGGTGCTGCCGTGTCCATTGCGAGACCTGTACTGAACGAACTGAAGAATACACCTGCAAATAGCCTGCATCAACAACACGCGAGATATATACGTACATACACGTGTAAACAACTAATCTCGATTCGGGCACACTATGTCATGACCGGCAAAACAGATAAACAAACCTCACGCGACTAGACTACTGTTTACATTTCTCGCCGATGTAAGAGCAAAACAACACGTTGAAGAATACGATACACGAGACATCTTATTTAGAATAGAGATATCCGCATAATGGACGTTTAACTTCCGATTCTTGTTCAATACCGATCCCTAGCTGTCGTCAAGGGGCGCAGCTATACATGATCAAAAACGCTTTCTAACCTTATCCGATGAGATGTGTGTTTAGCGATCCACTCGAGCCTAAGACGAAAGCGAACCGTATTAGACGCTTAAACAAATTCTTTCTAGACGCCGAATGTAGATGTAATCTGTATAGAGTTCAATAATTACCGTTATTTTTTGCCGTCTACTCTTATACTTATTTGCATTTAGACTCCGACGCCTCGTATATCAATATGACCGCCATGATCAATTGGCGCTAATTTTAACATCTTGCGAATGTTCGAGAACATCATCATGTTTTCATCATTTTCTCATCATGTTCGCGAACATGATCGACGAAGTGTACTTTATAAGTAGCTTGCGTATATGCTCTCGTAAGATTAGCGATGCATATAAACGATAAGATTGCATTATTACGTTTCCTTGAAATCAATAATCAGAATGAATCTTCTCTTCCTCCTTTCTCTTCACCCGCAGTGTTTTATAGACTTTCGTCATACCTTATATAGAAATATATACATATATGTATACCTCGTAAATTATTATTTATTAAAAGCGCACCATATAAATTATATTCCTGTACGTAAACAATGTTTGTCTCTTCGCTGATTAATAAAATGCAAACATATTATGCAAGCATTTTTGTGAATGTCTCATTATGATAGTGTTTTATGTTTGCCTATTTACCTGAGAGTCTCTGCAGAAAAATAGCGTTATGCTCTGTGAACAAATCAACAGTCTTTTGCGACTAATACAGAGATAAGAAAAAAAAAATAGCTACAATTATTTAAATGGAATTATATATATTAATTTAGAAATTCTTATACGTCCTTGATTTGTTAACACAAAGCAGTAAGGTTGTAGCAGGAATTACGTCTTGAGATGAAATGGCCGGCTCCAGAGCTGATAAAACTGGATAATGGGCTACCTGGCGCCATCTAATGTTGTCCTGATAGAACTACTGAGTCTAACGAACTTTCTGGCGCTATCCAGATAAAACAGATGACGGGGAATCAATAACAGAAGAGTGGGTCAGCCAACAACGTATGTGATCTGTTTTTAAAATCTATCAAATAAGCTATTGAATAAATTATGCCGAAAGTTGTGTCAAGGAGCATTATATGCTCTGACACAAAAGATCAGGAAGAATACAGTGAAGAAAAACCATTGCACATATATTATTGCCTATGTGGACAAATGACACTCATTTTAGGTTAGTACTGTTCGTACCTCAAGAAAATATGATGTGCACAAGATACAATTATATATCGTATGCTTAACTGCTTTTGTTGTTTGGAAATAACAAAACATTAACATTTTTATAAATTTTTCGGATTTCAACTTATAGATTGTGCCATTGAAAAGTTACCACTAAGAAAGAAGGATGGAGCAAGGGTTATCGATGGCAGTAAACATGCCCATAAAATGACCTCAGAGCGAGATGAACTTGTGTTTCTTAAGCGTCCAGAAGGAATCGAGAAGCAATATAGACAGAAGTGTAAAAAGTATGAATCAACTTCTATCATATTGTATTTCAAATAATATACAGTCTTTATTATCGGTTATTTCAAAATAACTTTATATAGATAACTGCATAAATACTAGCAAGAATTTTGCCAAAAATCTGTAGAATAAATATCTAATAATTATATATTTTGGCAGGTGTGGCTTGTTGTTGTATTACAAGCATGATCCAACAGCAAATGTAGTATTTATAGTTAAAGATTCTGTGATAAAAAGTTCTGGAGAAGGTCCTATGACAGATATTTATAATCAAGTGGCCATTGAGAAACCTAAAAAGATAATGGTGACAAAACATACTAAAAACATGGGAAAGTTCAGTTCAGTTACTGTATCTACAATTGATGAGGAGGAAGATGAAATTGAAGCTGTAAGTTGGCTGCTTCATATATTATATGTAGCGAATAACAAAATTTATAATAAAATATTTTTTGAATTAGTAATATATTTTTGAGAGCAGATTAGATCTTCTATCTATTATCAGATTATACTTTTATATTTCAACTTGCATGCTTATATCTATTATCTGCTATTCTAATCTATTCTAATCTTTACAATATTTACAATCTTAGAGAGAAGTTGCCGACTCGTATGCAAATAATGCACGCATCATAGAGAAACAATTAGAGAGGAAAGGTATGAACAAGCGGAAAACTATGCCATCCTCTGAAACAGATTCAAAACGTGCACGGCCAAGGGGGACACTGTTGGATGTCTGATTTTTTATCAACGATATTTTGTATAACGATAGATATTATGTTATGCAGTTGTATACATTAACTTATTATATATTCACTTGATGTAAATAAATTACTTCTTTTATGTGCATGTAAAGTAATTTTCTTACATATTCATAATGTGAATGCATCTTGTAAATAATTAAAAATTTTGGAATTAAAAATTTTGGAAGGAAATTTTTCAGGAAGGTCATGGTAAATTTGAAATCATACAAAGACATTTAACATTATATTGATATATTTATTAACATTACACAAAAGTAAATATTTAAAATATATAAATGACTAGATACAAATATTGCATAGAAATGTACATTGCAAAATAGAGATAGAAATTTAATAAATAAATACATCGGTTATGTATATGCACAATTCATTGATAAACGACTGCAAGCGATAATTGCAGTTTTTCTACTTACGATCAGAATTGGTTCATAAAATGGCAACATCAATTAACAATAACTAAACAGCATCCAATGAAACCGATATCGGATTATTATAAAGTAATTCGGAGTGATTGATACAGCGTATATATATGTGGTACAAAGGAAGAATTGTCTAAACAAATCGCATAATTGGTCACGTTTTTTGTTTTATCTATGAACTACGAGATGCTGCATATGCAGTACTACAAGACATTAATGCATATATGTAGTCAAAGATTTCTTTGTTTAAGCATATATTCATCCATAATCAAAGGTCATACTTTTTCACATACATTCTAATTGTGCAATATACAGACTAATCCAAGAAAAGTACAACTTGATTTTCCTCATATGTATGTAAATCTCCGTTCTTTTGTCTAAACTGCCCATTGCAAATTTTTTATAAATTTACCATGTAGATTTCTTGCATAATTTCATATTTTCATTTCAGTTGGTTTATCCTTCACTGCGCTGTTGTTTTTATTGTGTGTATATTTGGAACGCACAACTATTTAACTAATATAGCTTTTGAAAATTCTGTGATTCAGTTGTCTACGTACGTAAAAATACAAGAATTGAATATGCAATCATGATTTGAGAGTAGTATAACACAAAAATTATTAAAATTATATTTTTAAAGGAAAGAAAAACATTTAAAAACACCAGACTAAGACCAAACTAAAAAATAAAATAAAAGAATTTAGATTTCTTGAAAACCAATAATGAATTTTTTCTGCGTAAAGATCGAGTGCGGATTACACGAAGAACAAATAGCTGATATATTTTCTTTTTGAATATATTCATCTATATATTCGATTATTCGCCAATGAAATTTCATGATTTGAATTATTATACTGTTAAATAAGCAGGAAGTATTAAAGTGTTTACTGAAAAATTATTAAAATTGTCTATCGTATGAATTACCGTTCTTAATGTCACGAAAGATAATCATAGCACATTTCCTAATTAACCAGTAAATGCAGCTCGATCATATTTCTTTAACGATAATCCCAAGCATCTTTAAATTAGAATTATATTTCTATCTTACATATAATACGATTCCCCAATTGGAATTATCACGTTCGCAGTTACTAGCGACAGTCCATCATCACACAATCAGCATTCATTAAGTATATGTAAAAAAAAAAAAATTTAATGCATATTGTCGACGTATATTAAATATCTTAAACGTGTGATAAATGAGGTTGTATTAAAGCATAGAATTGCAAGAATGTACAAGTTATAAAATATTGATGACAAATAATCTATGATTGTTAACACAGAGGTAATGTATATCTTTGTAAAAAACAACTGATACGTTGGAATTATATGTAAATTATATGTAAACATGGTACACACGATGCAAGATGATTTTTCCGAATACCTTACAAATTTAGTTACAATGATTTCATGTTAGTGAAATCATTCAAGTGACAATATATTTAATCTAATATTCTTAAATAACAGATTTCTTATAATGTGCGATACTTTCCAGTATGAGTACACAGATAGAAATATCTCGTCGACAATGCGCATTCTACCAGTTCGATTATCCAGCTTTTAATAGCATTAAGTATTAATTTGCGACGACTTAATGTCTACCTTCTTAAGTATCGTGGGTTCATCCTTGAGAAACGTGCCGGATCTCGAACCCACTGTGGGTTGCTTCTGCGTCTCCCCATTATGGCACCTTTTCACCTTATCGTCGGCTTTACCGTTAACGGTTCTCTTACCGGCGACTGTCGATTTATTCGTCTTGCTGATAGCAACGCTGGATTTCGGAGAGGACTTCTTACTGGGACTATCGGAGCTTTGTGAATTCTGCGTCTCCTTCCTCTCTCTCCTTGTATTGGGAAGAACGTTCGATTGCGCGATCTGTCGTGCCCTAAGGGGAGTCACCGTGTTAACTGGCTTGCTAGGAACATCCGGTGTCCTGGCAGCATCTAGCAAGCTTCTTCGTAAACTCGGTGAACCGTGATATGCGCTAATAGCGGCGGCTCTACTGCGACTGGCGGCGGTAGAGCTTTCCAGTGATCTCGGTTGCCTCTTGGTGATTGTTAACGGGCTTCTCTGCTGCGTCGGTGGCGAGTTTTTCTTCGTCCTGTCATTTGCAGATGGATAAATGAGATTAACATGACTAACACGAATCTGTACTTAATCCTCATTATCCCGCAATGGTTGATACATATATTTCATAGCTCACCTATCGTAAGTTTGTGTCTTGCCCGTAACTTTTGCCAACGTAGGTGACAGTTTATTGGACACGTTAGATTTCGGAGTCGCCGTTATCTCCGTCATAAGACTATCGGTTGACATAGATGTGTCCATCTTGTTAACCTTCTTCTTAGTAACAATCGGCTTGGTCTTGGTTTCCAAGGAGTCAACCGATAAACCTATTTCGGTGTTTTTCTGTTTGAAAGAAGGGGACTCGGGTCTCGTGATGCCGCAGCTCTTACTAATCAAGTCTTTTTTGTTACCAGTCGCGGTTCGACTCGCATTTGCCTCCGTTAGACTATCCGACGAGAGGGCCTTTACGTCCTTCTTCACTGGTAACTTTATTTTAGCCAGTGGCTTTTTATCGGATGCTCGTTTCATCGCTGGACTGGAAGTGCGCGACGAGTCTGACGATGAGATCATAATTTTGCGTCGTGGATGTACATTGATTTTATCATGATGCGCCGTAGGTGCACTCTCCTTCGGAACTGATTTGTTCCTTGGTTCTAAATATCTTGATTTCACCTGTAATTGTTGGCACTAATTTCAACAGTTTTATCGTATTAAAAATTATCTATTGAAACGACACCCTGATCTGATATATCTTAAATATGTACTTTAAAGATATTGCAAAACTTACCTCCATCTTATTGGGCCACGACTTTGGTCGAGTGGTTTCATTAGTAACTTGCTTATCCTCTTGCATTTTACGTTCAAGTGGATCTGTTTTCGGTTTACACAGGATTTTTTTCGATTGTTTGGACGATGGAGCTTGCTTCAAAGTTTTGTCATTGTGCTCCGAGATCGCCATTTTGAAGCGTTTTAAATCTAAACTACGACTTATAGTCGAGCGATTAGGTGGTGGTGCTTGAGGTTCCTTTGATAGATAGAAGAACAATATGATCTTATTAGAAAAAAAGTTTTACGTACAAGCCAACGGTAATAATATTAAAAAATCAAGCGGGTAACGTCAGTTACTTCAATTTTTCGATTCTACATTGGGAAAAGGGATAATAATAAATTTCTCCTTTTAAAGGAGAAATAAATTTTAAAGGAAATAATACTTGCTTTCGAGAAATTCAAAGGTTTAGATTGACGCTTCGAGGTCTCATTAGGCAGGATCACGATACAAGCCAATTCTTGTATCCTCCTGCGAAGCTCCAAGTCCATTTTCAGCCACGTGGTAGTCCTTGCGGCATGTGCCGCGTCACGCACCAGACACTTCTCCACGCGACCTTGAAGTTTGTGTAGAAAATCGACAAACAACGGTCCCCACTTGATCCTATCTTGAAGATCATCCGTCTGCGATGCGAGTAACATCTTGTTCAGCTTCGAGTAACTCTTGCACGCTTGTTCGGGCGGCAATTGCTCGACGGCTGCTAGAAAATTATCCTCTAAGCGACTAATGTTCCACGTCAGTTCACGACCGAGTGACTGGAAATTTTCATTTCCTAAGACCCCCACAAAATTTTCTGACAGAAATTTCACCGACTTCTCCAGCAGTCTCGATACCAGCCGAAACACTGGCTCTGCCCATCGTACATTAGGCAAAGTCGCCAATAATTTATCGCAGTCCATCATAGTTTGAAGTACGTTATCGGTGGACTAAAAACGGACAAAAGAATTGCAATTAGCAAAATTCTGAAAACTTATCTATCTGCAATAGAATTGAATTTAATATTACGTGTAAATCTAACTCTCAACAAATATTAAACTGCTTTGCGAATTTTTCGATTTTCGTCGAAATATTTTTTTAAGGCGGATGACGGCAGTTTGTAACAACTTTTTATCAAGCAAAATATTCAACACGATTCGCACACATACTTATCTACATTATAGTCAGTGCAGTTTTTTCTTTATGTGCATACCATATGTACTATATGTTGTCGATAACACTTTTCCATAAGCTCTCTCGGAAGAGTCGCGAACGCTTTGCACGGCCATATTCGTACAAAATGCTTCGTAACCCATTTTAGTGACTTTCGATATACTTCGTCTAAACCATACGCTGCCGCTAACGGCATACACTCCAACACTCCAACAGCACATATTTGGCAAGGCTGAAAGATAGGAAGTAACAAGTTACAATTTTGAACTTCTCTGTGTAAAAATAGGTAATATGAATTTAATGTTGAGTATGAAAAAAACATTATTTGTTTATCGAATTTATAGAAATATGCGGATGTAATGTAATATTACCTTGTGAAATAAATGACAATATTTAAGCTTAAGCGTGTATTCTATAACTTCCTTGAGACCTTCTAAACACAACATATCAGCCAACGTCGCTAATTCAACGATACTTATGGAATCTGGTATATTACTTTCTCCACTGTAGATATGACATAATGCAAAATGAACTGCATTATAAGAATATCTGGAATAGAATTGTAAGCAGACTTGTAAGTTACTCGTATAAAAAGTACAGTACAATGCAATGTACTTGATAAATTAAAATGTCTTGTTCCTTTTATATATATATAAAAGAAAAAAAACAGATTTACCAAGAGTATACAATTTACTGGGACATGTTATAAATATTGTCGACACACGTACCCTTGTAGAGAAATAACATTGCCTGCACTCTCGATCCATCCGCCACTCAAAATCGCAGCAAAGTACTGGCAACGAGAACTCAATATACATTTGTGTGCTCTTATGTGCCGGCCAGCCACATCTATGGTAACATCAGGATTAATTTCTTCCAAGAACATTCTTAACAAGTCCTCACCCAATCTATTATATGGCTTTGCACCGGCGATACTTGATGTTTCAGTCTCCTCCGTACTGCCTTCTAAATGCACAAGTGTTCAAAAAATATACAGGGTGTTGAGCGACATTAGAGCGACAAACTGTGGAAATATGACATTGAATTTTTACAATAAAGATAGCTGCTAATAAACGCTAGATCGAAAATCGGCGTATGATATAACAAAGAAACAAGACATCACAGAAAGTGTTTGTTTTGATGTCTTTCACATTTTCACAGAGTTTTTCATTCAAATTTTTTAACTTATAAATGTATATAAATCCACAAGATGCCAGTGATCCAATTAAAAAGAGAAGAATTATTTAAATTTCTCCTTGTTTCATTAATAATTTGACGAATTTTATGACAGATTGGCATATTGCCATACACAAAACGGTACACGTACAAAGTACCAGGTATTACATACCCGCTCCGGAACGTCCCATACTGCTTTGCATGCTGCTAAGGTCGGACTCTGAAATAATCCCTTCCCCCTCACAGTCACCAGTCAAATCCTCCAACGGTGACTTCTGTTTTGACGGTAGGGATGTGCTCATAACAGAGACGAGTTTCCTAGATACCGGTCTAACTGGACCGGTATTTCTCGTCATCGCCAGCTTGCTCTCAATCCACGATGTCTCCGGGATACTGCTGCTCATACGATATGTACTTCTGTCATCCTTTACCGTCAATACATCCGATGCATGATTGACGATTGGTGTCTTATCTAAATCCGACAAACGCACGAAGCTGGAGCAACTCGTTTTATCGGTGTCTAAGTGCAAGCTCTTGGAATTACGACCAGACATCTTCTCGTCCTTCTTCGACGGCCGATAGCCGTAAGTTTGCGCTCCTTCGTTATTGTACTCTGGCTCTTTTAATTCGCACTCGATTTTCTTAATGGTTTCGTTCAACGACTTGCGGGTCTCCGAGATTTTATTGCTGCCCACTGTGGTGGGCACTCTTTGCGTTCTGTCGCTGACGACCATTGGGGCTGCTGGAACCTCGCCATTCAGTACATCGGTCAATTCGTACTCGTGATTGTCACTGTCAGGGGAAGGTCCGCTACCGCTGCTGATATCGAACGTCTCGCTCTTACGCGTCTGTCCCTCCGTGCTCTCGGTGCACGTCTTCTCCCAAGCAGACGTCTCCGAGAACTCATCTTCGTAGGCTTTCGCCTCATTGGGTTCCAGGTTCTCCGTTTGGCTGGTGATTATCTCCTTGTACTCGCGCCGATTCGCCACGCTAACGCGAAGCTCCTCGCTCTCGATTTCTACGTGAGAGTTAGGCGGAGTGTCTCTCACATCAAACTCGAATACGTCTTCGGATGACGTATCCATGTTGTTGGAGTTATGTTCACGCTCCTGCAACAGCGTTTTGGAATTCTTATGATTGTAAGACTCCGCCTTGGCAGCATCGCTCAACGAGTGACTGGACGAGCTCGTCTTCGCCTGGGATCGGCTCGAATCGCCGCGATTATCAATCGATATGCTATGTGCGCGCTTATGCTCTCTTCTAAACATGAGCTCCTTCGCCACGCATCCGTTGCTGTTGCTCGCCGGTTGCGTCTTATCCACATTCCACGAGTGTCGTTTGAACGTCGGACGTGACGTGGATAACGTCCGCCTTCTCACCACGGGGGAATCAGACTCGATAAACATAAAGACTGGGCTGGGCTTTGTTTTCTCTCTCTTTTGCTCCTGCGGCGACTGATTGTCTCCGGTGGCGCTGCTATTATCCCTGGGACTACTGTCGTCTACTGTTCTGCTAGCCTCCGCTTTATTGGCAACCGCCGTCGAGAAGCTTCGTTTGTGCGTGGGAGCCACAACGTCTCCTCGTCGGCTCGTCTCGCTCGTGTCCTTCAGATCGATAAACATCGAGAAGATATTCTTCTTCTCACCTTCACTGGAAGTGCCATTTTTTGTTCGCGTATCTTGCTTCTCGGGCGGATTGACCTTAACGCCCCCGTTGCTCCCGTTGGAGATATCAACGTAAAATTCACAGTAAGGCTTGCCGCTGTTACCATCGGCCTTGCTACTGTCGCTACTGCACTGTTCCTTCTTCCTTTCAACCGAGTGATCGCGTTCGACCGGCTCGACCGGATCGTGCACATCCTTCAGACTGACGAAGAATCCTAAGCTACAGTGATGTTTTTCATTATTATTGGATCTTCGCACGGGCTTCTTTACGCATTCGGACGTGGAGAAACTCTGCGACATGTTCCGCGAGTTGCCGCGACATTTAGGGTCGCTCTTGTTGCAGTCGCTCATGTCGACCACCCAGGCGGTCATGGAGGAAGACATTTTAGTGGGCTTCATCTTGACTTCAGACTTGCTCATGATCACCGAGCCGCCCGATACGATCGGCGTGGACTCCGTCTTGCGGCGCACGGTAGGGCTGTCCGTAGGTTTGGAGTAATCCGAAGTGCTGACGCCGCCGGAGATGATCGGGGTAGCCTCGTCACATTTGCTTCTTTTCACGGACTCCACTCGATTATTATCCTTCTCCAAGATAGAGCCCAGGGTAACCGGTAAGCTACTGCTGCAACGGTTGGACGCGTCGTCCGAGTCCGTGGTGTAGTCCATAATGGACTTATCGCTGGCACTCTTGGTCACCGGATACACTATGCACGATCTGTTGAGACTGTCTTGCAGGTAGCTCTCTCGTTTTTGAGTCTGATCAACCTCGTACTTGCAATTGTCTAATAATAAATACGATACTGGATACTGAGTATTAGCGGTGATCTGTACATTGGACGTGTAGGTAATCGATGGCGGCTCGGTGACCGGAGGAACTACGGTGTCGGAAGGTGCGGGACAAAAAGAGTCTCCGTCCACGCGGTGTCCCGAGTATTGCGGAATGGAGCTTTGAAAGACCAGACTGCCCTGCCGGCGCTCGTATTCTTGTCTCAGAACGGACAATTTCTCGTCGTTGGAGTCCAGTTCGAATGTGTTTCTTCTGATGAGCGACGGTCGCCTGTCCTCGTTCGCATTCGCGTCTTTCTCGTTCCCGTTTCCTGACGCTGCTGCCTCGACATTGCTCGACGTATCTTCCGTTTTCTCATCTCGATCGTTGTTTATCTTCGTGTTGTTATCAGGACAAGGAGATGGATGTGCGCTCTCCCCGCTATCTGTCTCTTTAATCTCCACGGCCAACGACTCCTTGTCCGCTGGCTTGCTTGCATCCACGACTTTCTCCTCCGACGCGGAATCCGCTCGCTTTACTTTACGCGACTCTGGAAGTGGATGCAGACATTCGGTAAGTTTCAGCTCTCGTTCGAACTCCGCTACTCGTTCATGGCCACTCTGCAAAGTCGGCGTCTTAAGCGGCGTGAATTTGCACGATTGTTCTTCTGTGGTGCTATTCGATTTATTATTCGTCATATAATCTGAGAAAAATGTGAAGTGTGACGGCAACCTGTTGTTGTTGGCAACCTGATTGTTGCATTGATGATGATTCTTTGTTACACTCGTGGGTACGATGTCCACCACCTCGTCGTTTAGGGTGGACGCATCGATGAAGTAATAACCACTCGTAGAGGAATTACTATGACTAATCGCGTCAGCAGGACGAGGACGATCGAGCTCTGTTTCAACCGATTTACTCGTCGATTCTGCAACATCAGCTTGTACTTTCTGATCTGATTTACACTTGGTGGTGGTAGCTTGTTCGCAATCACCACTCGCTGAAGGAACAGATTCGACGAATTCAAAGGATTCGTTCTCGTCGCTGCCGCAGTCCGACTCGTAAAACGGTTCACTCAACACTCGGCTCTCGTATTGGAAGATCTCTTCGGCGTTCAATTTCACCTTCTGAACATTCTGCGAGGAGTCCGCAGGCTGATGTTCCGCTTCCAAGGATGAATACGTCACGCTACGGCCGCTTGACTCGGACTGAGTTACGCCGTTCCCACGGTAATCGCCGTTGTTAAGCGATTCACAAGGTTCATTATCCAGAAGCTTCTTGCAATCGCTTTCCTCGTTACACACTCGCTCATCGCATAACCGGTCTGAATTGTCATCATTAATGCAGGTGTATTCTGCCGCCTGTGTTACTTCCAAGTCTGAGCTAATATTTTCAGACGTCGTATTCTCATGCGGACTTATCGAACCTGTCTCCAGACCGGAATCAGCCATTTCTGACGAAGTGGTGATTGCATCCGTTACGTATTCTTTTACCTCTTGCAGGTGCTGGTGCACGTCATCGGTCGAAGTCAAGCATTTCTCATATATCCTGCAAATAGCACACACTTATAAGACATATAAAACAATATCTATAACAGATGAAAAAATAGTTTAACTCTCATTCGGGTATCTTAAGAGTCTGGATCATAGAAATAACATGTTTTCAAATTTCTTTAAATACAAAACAAATAGTGAATAGAGAATAGAAAATATAATGTTATAAAATGAAAGAAAAACAATAATACGACGGTTAAACAATCAATTGCAATTAATTGTCTAACCTTTCATCGATGTGACATACAATACTAGTAGTGGATTCATTTAAAGAATGACACTCGTAACTTGTATTGAGAATAAATTCCACCAACGATTGCTCCTCTTGAGTGAAATCCAAATTACTGTATAGAAGCCTGTAATTGGTAATAAAATATACACATCAATAGTAAATAATCAAATTGAATAAATGTAAAATATCTATCTATAATAATGTGCCCACTTTGGTATAATTGCAATTGGATTTATTTAAGACTCCTATTCTCTGTAACTATATTAAATACATAATCTACATAATCTAATACAGCTACAATAAGAAATTAGAAGTCTTAACAGATATCAAACTCTGATAGGTAAAATGGAGAGTGCATGCTATAACAGCTCAGAAATTTTTGTGCACAATCAAATTTATATATCCATATTAAATCATCAATGCACCATCATGTACATATATTAACAAAACATTTCACATGGTGTAGAATTCATTGAAAAGATTGTTTTTATATTATACATATTGCATAATTTTATTCTAGCTGGCTGATCTTAAATGACGATATATTTGTAAATATAAAGAATAAATCATTTAAAACAAGTTACTTAAATATTTCCTACATTCAGAGGCAAAGAAAAGTATTTGACACACAGTTATTGTTTGGGCTAGAAAAAGATATTTCATGGTCAGTACAACTTTGTTCTGAATAACTGAAGATAAAGTTGCTTCCATGATTTGGATTATTTTGTACTCGCAATTTCAGAAATGATAATAATATATTCTTGCATGTAAAATCATAAAAAGAAACGATTTATATACATATAACAGAAAAAAAGAAAATATTATTTTATTTCAAAAATAGGAGATAATTTCAAGTATTTCTTGCTTACAAAAGTGTTTTACAAAAGAATAGGACATGAAATATACAATTTCATGCGAATCAATAGATCATTTTGACAGTTACAAATGTAATTTATATAAACACCAGAAACATGCAAAAAATATATCTCAATTGCACCACCTTTGAAAAAATATAATACTAAGTCGTGTTGGGTGAAAATGCATGCAGACAAACATTAATAATGGAAGTACACGTGTATTCTCAATTATTACTGCTTCTATACAAATGACAACGATGTGGCAATACCTTACGAAGCCTTCAATTTGACGAAAAAGTCCGACTTTGTCAAGAATACAATGGATCGTTTTGTTAGTGTAAACAAAATAAGGCTTGAGAACTTCGTACAAGTGTGGTGATCTTGCTTTAATAATACACTGGTTTGTTCGTATTACTTCATAACCATATATTATGTTAAGATCACAATATAAGGAATCCGTAAATATTCTACAATAAAAGATTTTTCTTCAGTCTTGTATTGCCTTCTTAAAATTGCATTTTCTTTTTAGATCATCAAATCAAGATTGCTTTATACATATATATATATATATATATATATATATATGTGTGTGTAAAACAGATGGAGATTACATCAACACGATGATGGAAAATATACGAGACAAAATTGTGCAACAATTAGTTAAATTAGAAGATACATATGGAACACTTTTGAAAATCTTTTGAATAATATCAACTAAATATTTACATTACATACTTATTCTTATATGATACTATATTACACAGTCACACTAACATACTTCAACTTATATAACATATCCTCAAAATTTTTATTATATTAAGTAGATACACTTTATCACACGCTTAATGACGCAGAAATATGATACTTGATACTTGTTAAGAAAAAAAATATAATATTATATAATCTTGTCTTACCTCAATATGCTGTCCTGCAATAAGTTGATATTTTTGACAGCAGTGCGACGGTGCTCCGCACTCTTTTGCTTCTTAAATCCATCACTCAGAGGAGGTCCAGGCTTTACAGGAAAATCAGGACGACGGTGGCAATGCCACTGATGCGTTTTGTCTAAATTTCCACTTTGCTTCCCGTCGCTCCTGCCTCCAGCCATGAGGCATGTTTACTATTTCATACTTGTCTACCTTCAGGTATCATGTGTGATGATACAACATATAAATTATAATTATGTCAAATACGCATACTTAATTAACCTGGTTACCTAATTATCTAATTAAAAGAACAATGCCACTCGAATGTATCTTCAAGATGTATTGTCAAGATTTTCAAATATTCTCTTCTTATATCAGAATCTAAATGCAAAGATCATATTTTGGGATGGAAACCAAGTTCGATGTGTACTCATGAATCTTAATCAATTCGATAGCCTGGATATCATCTCATTAAAATCGAGCACGATTTATCAATAGATTCGTTCGAACGTACCTGCAAGAAACTTGAAGATTGATACAATATCTGACGCGTCTGATATCAATTGCTACGGTGTGAACCGTAGCGCAGATTGTAAATATGTCAAATCTGATTTCGGCTTGTCAAAATTCAGATATCTTATGACGTGCATCCCGCCACATTTTCTAACGACACCTCGATAAAATACCGATTGTCACCGAGCACCGAACGCGCAAAAATCACGCTAAACGATCAGTTCGTACGAGTGATCTTGTTGCGGCGAACGTTCGCTCTTTCCAAGCGCAAATTTCTCCTGCGCCGAATAATTTATTGATCGCGCATACACGTTACGTACCTCGCATTATTTCGATCCGCCGGTACGCTGATGCACGTCATTGCTCGGCTCATCACTCGGCTCAAGCACTGTGCGTTGCAGTCATTTCACACATTATTACCGCGAAGCGTCACGTAACCTTCGCGACGTTTACGTCGAACCGTCTGAAAAATCGCGGCGGGGCGAATTAATTCGTCGACTTGTTTACCGTGCCGAGAATACGAACACTGGCGAACGCGATCGTGCGACAACCAGCGACAGCTGTTGGTCACTCACAGGCTTCATCGTTGCGCTCGTCGACTGGACTATTATTCAAATTCTATAGCTTTATGGAAATATTATGACATCATTATCCTATAGCTTTAGAGAGTAATAAATCATAAAATAATATTGCATATCACAAAGAGTTCAATCGTGGAGTGTGGAAAAGTGTTCACATCGGATGGTTGAATTGGCAACTGCTTTACCTATAGTGGCTCTTAATATCTGCAGCGACTGAATCGATCACTTGAAGACGGTGTGTTTTAAACGCAAAATATCATTGTATGTGACACACGAATTATTCGGGCAGGGACGAGGTAATGCTGAAGACTGTTAGCTCTGAGTAAATTTTTAAAGTAATAACAAAGGGGCCATGAGATGCCGGGAGGTAATTCAAGAGCGATGACAATACCAACTGTTTTAACTACTCTGAAGATAGCACTAACATTTGTACCATACTGTATTTCGATTTTACCATGAGAATATAAATTACCGACGACATACAAAAGTAATATGTGCAAAAAGTTGAAACATCACGCCGCGATCTGTCATGGCGTTGGTTAACAAGTCAAACATGTCGCGACAGGACGAATTTGAAGAGGCGTTTGGTGTTTTCTGCGATTTCTGTTCGTCAATGATGGATCTCGTATCCGAATTATCGTCATTAGGAATGTCCAAAGTGAGTCTTATGCATTTATCTTGAAGATACTTTGTTCGGTAATATCGTTGAAAATGGATAGCGTTGAACGAAACATCGCGTCTTTTCGTCGCTCGCGACAGTTTGGAATTTGCACGATACATAAATAAACAATGATTATTCAAAATATATCAACGGACAATTGAATCGGTTTTTTTTTTTTTTTTAGATATAGATGCTGACACTTTACTGTAGCTTCTACTATTTATTTCAAGACACGTAATTGTAGTATTGGTGCTGGTACACGCTTTACCTGCAGACGAGATCTGCTGCCTCGATGGTTTTATACGATAGAACCATTGTATTTTAACAATTTGCGTACTCGTGATTTGTACAATGTTATAATAATAATAATAATAATAATCGTAATAATCGTAGAAGTAGGAGTAGTAATAATAATAATTACAATAGGAGTAATAATAGTGATGGTACAATCGTAATAGCACTAGCCGTGGTAATTAGAAACGGCTAATGATCATAGTAGTGCAACATGCTGCCGAAACAGCATGAAATATCGTGTTCATCTCATCTCATTGCCCGAGCTCCGTTTGTTCGTTTGAATTTTTAAAGACAAGTCGTTGATAACGTAAGCCGGCGACTGATAATAGAGAGCTTTCGGATAATATTGCCGAAAGTGGATGGAAAACGTCGCGACTTTACTGCCGCTCCACCAATTACGTTTGACGATTCGAAAGACGTTAAACGAGATTGTGGAATGATCGTGTACCGAATTTCGCGTATGTATTTCTTTCCCTCTTTTTCTTTTTCTTTTTTCTTCTTTTTCTGTTTTTTTTTTCCATTTTTCTCTGTTCTTTTTTGTTAGATATCCTGTGTGCACACGCCGAAGCGATCAAGAGTTTTACTCTTCTTCTTCCTCCTCCTCTTCCTCCTCCTCCTCCTCTTCCTCCTCCTCCTCCTCCTCTTCCTCCTCTTCCTCCTCTTCCTCCTCTTCGCCTTCCTCCTTGCCGGCTTCCTCCTCCTCTTCCTCATCGAATTGCGGCTCCTCGAGATCGTCGTCAACCGTAGCCTTCACGTCTTCCTCGCCCTCTGGTGTCTCTGGATCGCCAGCCTTCTTGCCCGGTCTTTCGCCGAACCACTTCGGCAATTTCGCTGTTATTCGCAGAGAGAGAGAGAGAGAGAGAAAAAGATTAACTTTAACGTCGTGATTGGCGTGAAGGCGCGGAGACGTGTATTAATTCGTGAACAAAACTCCACGAAGAGGAATAGGTGACAGATAAGATAATTATCTACATACGCGCACTTTGTGTACGAGACACTTTCGTTACCGTAGAAGAGGAAACTCTTAACGATTCTTTGGAACATTAACTAAAACAAAAATTCTTCTAACTTCTCGTTAATCTTCAGGTTCAATTGCATAATAAGATATAAAGCGTTAATTGTGCCATTTTGTTTCTTTCGATAGGACGATAGGTGCCGACTCGAAGTCTCTCAAGAGTCGAAGTCATACATACTCTTTTGGCGACCCATGAACTGTTCCTTCTGTTCGGCCCACTGTTTCTCTAAAATTTCCTTTTGTTGTTCGGTCAGGCCCTGCAACACCAACGGACAGAACGGCATGCTAGGAGTTATTTTCACACATCGGAAATGGACTTTTGTCTGGAAACCCTTCTCTCCGTACTGTCGCTTTCCCCGGGTTGCAAAGATTTCTTCATGGCGAGGGTCGGGGCTGGGGGTTACGGCCGAAAGAATTAATTACACAATAACTGACTTGTATGAAATCGTCTTTAAAAGGAATTACGATTTTCGGTGCTTAACCATCTCGATACTCGAGAACGGACTCTCTTCGAATTTCATATAAAAACGAAGACGAATTGAACAATCATTCTTATGACGATTGAAGACAAACACACTGAGAGAACATATTATACATTTTCGGAAAAGACATAAAAAATAGCAAACTCACAGACGACGTTGACACGATACTTTATTAGAGTGAAATTATTCTCGTGGTGATCGTTTTCGTGATTTTTCATGCTTTCCATTCGCTGTGCTGGGCAATATACACGTGAGAGAAAAAAAAGAAAAGAAATCGCTGCGTGCGTGAGCATAAGTACGCAGTGTACCGTGCTTTTCACGTCACACGTTACACCCGTTCAAACAACGAACACAGCAACGATTCGGGCAGCTGCTTCGACCGTTCAATCGACGAGGAGTGAGTGAAAGAATTAGAAACACGATCGCCGATGAGATCTCGGGGATGCAACCAGCAAGGCAAGCAAAGGGCGGTAAAGCCACAGTGACAGAGGGTTCACGGTTGGACTCACTTTTGCTGCGCTTCGTAAACAGTTCTGCTCTCTGTTTCCACAATTTCTCGATGTTCTCCGCTAAGAGCGTGTCATAGCCCTGCGATTCAATCGACATATGGCTCACTAATCGCTATCTTTGTACGGGGTCATTCCTATTGTATTTTGTTTCCGTTCTATTATACATTGTACGAGGCAGAGAGAGAGAGAGAGAGAGAGAGAGAGAGAGAGAGAGAGGTTCCTACGTTTAAGTATGTTCGTACCTGACTGCATCTCTAGACGTGTTCGATACTGTGTGTAAAATTCGGCTTGCGTAAAGAGTGTCATGGAATGAGAGTTTTGGGTTTAATTCCTTCGTTTCGAGTCAACATTGCCATCAAATGGATTTTGAGGGGTCGAAATGCACGTGCATACTTACGCCCTCAAAGAGTTTCTTCTTGTCGTCGTAGGATCGGGTATCGACGCGACGTTCGTACTTCGAGGCGACTTGGATTTTCGGCTGTGGAAAAACGATTCGATCAATCCCATCCAATTTTACCCTTCTCTTCTCTGTCTTGCTTTTGCACGCGATCAGATAGAATACACGGAATACATACGGGATATTTGCCGGTTAAAGCTTCAGGATCAAGACCCTTCTTCAGAGCTTTGTGCCTCAGCTGTTGCTTTTGACGTTCCTTCAGCTCTTTAAGCTACGATATGTAGAGAGAGAGAGAGAGAGAGAGTATTAAGCTGCGTTAATTTTTACTTCACCAACGAAAACGATCAACGAATTTTCTTTCCTTCAATTGATAATAGAGATCATCGATTGCTTTCGCGAGCTACAGACTGATCGTAAAAAAAACTCACGTCGTACTCCTGACGCTTTTGTCTCTCTTCTAGATCATACTTCTCGGTTTCAAGTTTCACTATGCTTTCCCACAATTCGGTCGCCTTGACGCGAAGTTTGTCGATCGACATACCCTCGATGTCCAAGGGTTTGATGCGAATGCTGAGGGAAATTTTCTTCTCTTCCTCGAGCTGCTCCTTTGTCTTGTTGCGTTCGAGTTGCGCCGATGTAAGATTACCCTGCGTTTCGATCAAATCAATTTGACATATTACTCCGATTGGTAAGAATGAAAAAGGAAAAAAGAAAAAACAGCTCGTTCAAGTTAAACACTCGGAACGCACCGAAAGATCTTTCTTGGTGATAGTAAAGTTGGGACCCTTTTTGCTCTGTTCTTTCACTGCTTGCATCATAGCCTGACGTTTCTTTTCCGACTCCTCCAGGCGCCTAGAAAGTGATAAATATGAAACAATGCACGTATCTTGTCATTTGAGACCTGTCGCAACCTACTCCTAGGATTTTTCTATCGGAACATCCGACTTTAACTTCCTCTGACTGAATGTTTGACGCTTATTACCTTCTCTTCTCCTCGATGTCACGTTGTTTCTTCTCCTCTGAAAGAAGAATTCAGACGTCTCGATTGAATTCCCAGTTTCGAGGTTTATAAAAACGCGGGAGAAAAATCGGGATAAACGTATTTACCGATTTCACGTTGACGGCGCTCCTCCTCTTCCTTCTTCTTTTGAGCCAATCTCTTCTCCTCCTCCGCGCGGGTGACCTTGCGCTTGGCTTGTTTCTCCTAAGAAAAACAACAGAATATATACTTTTTATCAAGAAAATATCAAGTAGAAACTAATCGCAGGGAAGAAGAACACATGACATACACGAAGAAAATCGTACCTTTAATCTTTTCAACTCCTCCTCTTCCTTGGCTCTCTGCTTTCGCCATTCCGCTATGTATTCTTTGAGCTGTTCGTCGAGTTCACTTCTTTTCTGTTCTTGTTTCTGCATTTGTTTTTTAACAAGGAATTAGTCGCGTGTGTGCGCAATTATATCTTTTTCTAACGATCGTGCTAGGGCCCAACCTATCCCAGTGTGCAAGAAAAAATAGAGCAGCGTACCCCACCCGTCCCGCGACCCAAAGCAAAACATTTAAAATGATTCCCCCTTCCTGTTCTGAGAATTTTCAGGCGAAGAAACAAACAAATTGTTGCTATCTCCCTTATGAACTATTCTATTTTTTCACCGGCGCAAAAGCAAATCTCGAGACGGAAAGATCAACGAAGAATTTAGCCGGTTGGGCACTGCTCGACGTATTCGCGCGAGTATCGACACACTCACCTTCATAAACTCGATACTCTCGCCAGATTCCCTGAAGCCGGCCGGAGCGAAAACAGAAGTCACTCGCTTTAAATCACAACGATTGAGCTTGTTCTCTGGAAGATCTCGAGAGACCTTCCAGAACTCCGTACGCGGCTCTCACGTCCCCGCGTGCCCGCTAAGTTTATTACAACTCATCCACGCATTCTCTCCCATAGTGCATATTATTTAATGCCGCTCATCGCATGTATTCACACACAGACAACACGTGAGCGGACAAAATCAGACAGATAAATACACGGACGGACAAACGAAAGATCAAAGAGGAAAAGTGTAACGGGACAGAGTGGAAGAGAGACAGAGGCGATACGAAAGAGAGAGAGAGAGAGAGAGAGAGAGAGAGAGAGAGAGAGAGAGAGAGAGAGAGAGAATCAGGCAAGTAATATGTGCAAGCATGTGGGAAAAAGAAACAAATTGCGTATCGCAGCTAATCATGGAAGGTGGTGGCATTAATGAAAATAGTAAGAAATTTCATGGCTATCTTATAGATAAATTATTCGGTTGTCAGTAGCCACAAAAAGACAAATTGACTCTGAGATTTGCAAACATTTTTGTCTTTTAAGAGTTTCAGTCGATTTCGTAGACTGAGCTGGGAATTGACTCGAGAAAACACACCCAGAGATACGATTCTCCGTTTCGTAGGACAAAACGCTCCACAAAGAAGCCAGATGTGAGAGACAGGTAGGATAAGGCGTTACGGAAGGCTTGATTGTTCCTTTCGGGCTGAAAGCGTTTTTTGCTCGGAACTCTCGATATTTTTAGGCGATACGCGGCATGAAGTAAAATCACCGGCTGACAGGAATTACGGACATAGGTATTACGATTATTGCTTGCAACTCAATCAATTATGGCACAGGATCAACATAATTAATAAGGACGGGCGGGGTTGAGGAAGATCGGGCACAATAACGAGTCTTCAAGTATAAGGACATGACATGACTTTGACATCACTTTGAACTCGAACAAGATGTGATTACGTACAACGCCGTTACACGTTAATTCGTTTATTAATCAAACTCCTTTATTAATCAAAGAGGCAAAACGTAAAAGACGCGAGAATACGCGTATAGGGGGACATGGTAGTAGGAGAGAGGGGGTGGTTTCATGGACTGGCAACGAATGATTAGATATCACCGACAGGATTGAGACTCGTCGTCGAGCGAAACTAATGAAGTTCATAGGGTGTAACACCTATTTTGGCTCGCAACACGCTATATAAAATGCAGATAAACGCGGTCGCGGTCGCGACCGCTCCGACAAGAAATAACCCTCCATCGAGTTTATTCCTGTAATATTCTAAATTTGCTTTGACAAATTTTCTCCGATGGTACAATCTTGTTTCTTTTCCAAATTCTCCTGCGATCGCGTCAGCATGTTACATAATCTAATTTGGCTGATATAAAAAGATCACGCATTAAAAGATTAAACCAAAGTATTACGATATTACAGAAACTGCGGTTACTACGTATTAAACGGTCGGCTATTAATTAGATCACGTCGGCGTCGGGGCGTATGATACGTTTTGAGCAGACGTCGGTCTCAGAATAAACCGCGTTACGTTATTGTGCATGTATTTACGAAACGCCTGGCAGACTACCAAACGGCTCAAGTATCGTCGCGCATTATGCAATCGCTATGGAATCTTTATGAAAGGCCCGTAATGTGCTTTTCAGAAAATGCACTATCATACTATTATTTTGCCAAAAGTACAGGCCAATGATCGCGCCACGTATCTGCAAATACGATCCTTCGGCATAGATAGAAATTGGCCAACTTGTGCGAGACGCACTAACCGACCGCAATATGAAACGTCGAAGCGCTTCCTACGATCTCATTCCTGTCGTGATGCAAATTTAAAGGTCTGGTCTGGTGGGCGGTCTCGTTGACGTCGATTAACTTTGATCTATAATCCAGCCAGTGCCCGTTTTTCTTCTCATTGCAGAAAAACTTTTTATAAGATAGATTTTATAAGATAGATGTGTGCGTTATCGCACACATTTATATTTAATTTATATTTAATTTATTTTATATTTAATTGCACTCTCTTAATTTTCATCTTCGTCTTAACAAAGTTCCGTCTAAACAAAGCTCAGGATTAGACAGTTCGGTATTAATTTTCAGTTGGCCGAAGATACGAGCCAACAATTCAGAGACCTTCTCAGAGACGGTTGCAAACGTACATGCGCCGTCAGCTTGTAAACTGATCGTTCTTCTTAAACCTGGTGAGCAAATGAGAGGAGATTGATCAATCTTTGCATCTTCCTCTACAATGTAAACAGCTGTGCCCGAGAAGTAAATCGAGCAAAGATTAAATTTGATCGACGCCAGTGAAGAACCGACTCTGGGAGTGTGAGAGAGCGGTCGAAGAACAGGGAAGGAAATATTATTGACGTATGAACACCTCGATGTATAATGAACTTACTTTTGGGACGCCCTACCCCTACAAAAAAGAAAGTACAGATTCATTAATAAAATCGTGTAATGAGTTGTTTACGTAGGACTGCACAAAGCTGCGTGTAAACTATAATCGGTACCGTTCGTTTCTTTCTTTTATACCTTTTTTTCTCGCTTTTACTTTCTGTACATATTAATTCCGCGATAGTTGGTTTACGCGAAATTGGGTCGTTTCAGCGCGTTTATTGCGCGATTGGATCCGTACCTTGGAAAACAAGGTCCAACACCTATTTCTCTAGCTTTTAATTGTAAGAATTTTTAGAATCGTTTAATCATTTGAGTACTTATATATATATATATGAAATTAATATTTTAATATTTCAGTGATGAAAGGAATCTACGGTTAAACTTGGACAACTTTTGATTACTAAAATATTTATAAATCCTAAAACATCTGTAATGTCGAAAACTGAAGAGATGGACCTTTTCTCCAAAGCACAGGTATATCATTTACCTTCACAATTAAACAAATCGTCATCAGTGATATAACGTGGATCTAACATGGATGTAATGTAACTTTATAAAATATTTCATTGCCCAGTTGATAATGTGTGCGAGGTAACAGAGGCTGTTTAGGCGACAGATATAGTGACAGATATGACGAGGACAAAGGTAGGCGTGGAGAAACAAAGTGCAGGTGAGAAATACATACTTTCGCGATTGCGATTGATAAAGAAAAACATCATATCTCTCGCTAAGTAAATTTGAATAAAAGTTTTCTAGCTACGGATACACGAGCTAGCTACGAAGACACGAGCGCAATGAATTTTTCCGACCGGGAGTCGTCGAAAAATCCAGGATTTTCACCGGGACAACCGAAGCGAAATCGTGGCGTCACAACGCGCATAGCTCTATACTGCTCATTTCGAGACTCTCCGGGACTTACTTCCTGAAATGAAAAAACGGAAGAAAAGCCAGACGTTAGAGAGACATTTCAGGAGCAATATTAGAAGGATTATACGTGATCGAAGGTGAACACTTACACGTCCTCGACTTCCTCCTCGCCGCTGCAAAAGAGAAAAAGGAAAATGCACCAGTTAGTTGGGGTGGACACGGTAAGGGCAATCGTTTGGGACGAATAACAGACGCTGGCTGGGGGGCTTAAGCTTTTAAGGGGTTGCTCGAAGCTCGCGTTTTTCGCGTAAGTACATTTTCGCAAGGTGCTTACTGTTGCGATTTACAATCTTGTTCCAAAGTTACAAACTTTGGGACTGTGGGGGGAAATGTGGTTTCGTTTCGAGCGCGGATACGGCCGGGTCGTAGTATACAAAAGGGGCGGACATTGAGACGGCACAGTTAGACAAGAGACTGTAGAACAACACATTGAAACATGACGAAGACATAGAAATAATGGGCAGTATTTAATCTTACGTGGGCAATATTTGCTCGGACACGTTCTACATAATGTGACAATGACCAACGAACCCGGATCAACCGCGATTCTGGACTGTCGTTGTACTTTGGTAGAAATTCTCTCATATTTGAAAATCGCCACTGACTCTTGTCGTCTTTTGACCCTTATATTTCGATTAACTAAATCTATCTTAAAGAATAACAATATCATCGCAAGTGTGCTCTGTATTGCAATACTTTATAAATATTTTACTTTGCAAATTATAGAAATGTATTTTGTATCTTGCTAGAATTTAAAGAATACACTCATGTTAACTTTAAAAGTGTGTCTCATTGAAGTTTGCAACGTGTTAAGATGTAACTTTTGACTTTACACTCCTCCAGAATTTGCAATTGATATAATTTCATAGCGAGAGGTAAAGTAAGGGATAAAAAATTGTGAACGTAAATAATAAGTCGATAATTTACGCGATTAGTTGTAATCAAAGAGTAATAATCGAGTAACGAGTATACTTACGAGTATTGGTCCTCGTCGTCAGACATGTTGGTGGCTATTTAAAGTGCTGTAACATGAAAACGAAACGAAATGTTGATTACTGAATTTGCGTAGTCAGTTCCGTATAATCCCACTTAATATCTTCTAGAAAATAAAGCCCGCGACGAACGTGTACTGTTGAACATTTATTAGCAAAACTCTCGTGTGATTCCAGAGTTTGAAAGTAACGATTGTAAAAGCTGAGGAATTTCAAACGCGTCGGTATCACTAGACGAGGCGCAGGATCTAATGGGAAGAAACACTGGTAGGCTTGGGGTTGTACACGTAGCTCTACCACAGTACTTACGAATTTACGTGTTATCGCCACTTTTACAACTTACAACTTAATCACAGGTGTAATGTGGGAGTACCCGGAACGAACTAAGACGTGTCACAACAGAGGTCTCCCGTTGTCGTCACTTACATAACTTATCCACGACGCGACAAATTTAAAAAAAGAAGCGAGAGGACACCAGAGAGCGAGAGGAAGCGGAAAGCCAGAAGAAGTTCACCAGTTAATTCGCACGACTCGCTACAAGAATGAAGATGTTGGAAGAATTAACGGGAGAAGGGAAAAAGGGGGTGGGAGAAGGCAAGCAAGGAAGACACTCGAATGCAGAAAAATATGACGAAGCCGCACCTTATCAGGGATGAAAAAAGAAACGAGAAGAAAAGCCGAAATTGAATGAGCCGGATGGCGCACACCGACGCGACGATCCCGAAGTAATCCGATATACCGAGACGGGAGAGAGAAAATGCCAGTTTGCTAACCCTGGTCGCAAACTCGGCGTCCCAAGCTCTATAAGGGGCCGTCCCCTTCTCTTCTTCCTCATCACTCTAATTTTAGAGAGGAACGACATGCTCGCTCGTTCTGTCTCCGCCCTTCTATTTCTCTCTTTCTGCAGCCATTTTCTTGCAAACTTCGCGCGAGCTTCGCGGAAGCCAAGGCCTTCGCTCGTCGAACTATGACATTTCTAAAGCTAGCTTTAATGACCATCGAAAAATACTGATATCTTTGATTTCTTCATCCGAGCTGGGGATCTACAGCCGCGCTCTACGTACTGTTGCAACGCCAATCTCTATCTCTCCATCCTGTGTGAGCTTCCTCTCCCTGTACTTATTTTTGTCGCTCGAATCAAACTCACTCTCTCTCTCTCTCTCTCTCTCTCTCTCTCTCTCTCTCTCTCTCTCTCTCTCTCTCTCTCTCTCTCTCTCTCTCTCTCTCTCTCGCTCTTTCTTCATATTTAACGTCCTCATTTTGAGACGTTTTCCAGACAATTCAATGAGCTAAAAGATGTCGTAATCTTTCGCACATTATGTAGACATAAGTAAATTTCTTATTTTTTGCTCTTTGTCTTTCTTTTGAGACAAAAGCATTTCGACATTCTGCGCATAGAGCAGTTTTCTAGTTACGAAAAATGTTTCTACAATTATTTAATTTACCAAACCAACAATCAGGGAATCGAGGAAAGGGTTTGATTCGAAGCAACATACATACGAAACAGGAAGGAACATATTTTTGGGTTTACACGTTCCCCATTCTTTTTTTCAAGGGTGAACGAGTTTTTTGTGGAATTTATGATTTTCGTGTTGCAAAATGTTAATAAATACCATAATGTCCGTACCTTTCTTTTGCGAGAATATTAAAATCCTAATAATTAATATTAGTAAAACACCCACACGATCCATTGCTAAATTAACATTACACTTCAGAGTTACCTTTCCTGTCGGGCAGTTCAAGATGCACTACCTAAAGTTCCTTACCAGTTATTTCGTCGACGTGAATAGTGGAGTGGAAGGGAGATTGTTTATATCGAGCGACAGCGCACGCGGAAACAAATGCACGCGTCTTCGAAAAGAACTCGTTGATGACGAAAGTAAAATAATTATGTAATGTGAAGTAATTATGTCACTTTTACTAATACAGTAATGTCTTTTAAAACTTTTTATTGAAAAAAAGAAAAACAGATAAATTGTTCGTGTGTATCTGACGATAGTGGCCATTGCCTTCAATGCAATGGTGTAATACTTTTCCTTAAATAAAAATATTTAAAGTTTTGTATTGTATATCTGATGGAAGATACTATCTCATATAATTAATTCTTAATGTCAATCGATTTTACATTTATACAATTATATAATCATATAAAATTACAGTCTTGTAACTTTTCGTCATTTTATAAATAATAAATATGTCATTATTATCTTATGAATTATATACTAAATCATTTTCCTTTTCTATGTTCCAATCTTGGTCTTCCTTTCTTTGTTGTTGGCTTATCTTTTCCTTTATTTAATAAGGGATGAGTTTCTGTAACATAAATTATATATATATATATATATATGTATCATATCTTATTCCTAAATAAACAATCTGTTAAAATTATATTATGACATTCAGATTTTACCATCGGTTGGTGCACCCTGTAAATTTATATCATGTGAACGATGTTTCTTCAGCGGTGGCTCATGCGGTGTCACTTGATTATCTTCAGAATCTTCCACATCCGGAGATATAGGCAGAAATTGAAGAGAACCGATATCCTCGGTTTCTTCGTCCGAGCTGCAAAACGCGGCAACTCTATCAATTGATGCGACATCAACCTCTATTTCTTCATCCTGAGCCTCCTCTCCTTGTACAACAGACTTATCTTCATCACTCAAATCAAATTCGCTCTCTCTTTCCTCATACTCCACATTTTCATCCAGTTCTTTGAAATCTGGTGCGAATGCGGACCAATTTTCTACTTGATTTTGCGCCCAAATAGAAACTACCCCTGATGATATGGATGCAATTATTGGTCTTACCGGATGCCACTATATAAGAAAATGGGAGAAATTGTGTTATAAATAACTTTGTTTTATACATTTTTATTGGAAAACTTCAAAAACAACACTACAATAAAGCAAAATGAAATTTTCTTACCACAACATCAAGTAAAAGTTCACCTTTGGTCCCATGAAGGATTTTCACCAAGTTTCCGATACTCTTCTCCCACACATACAATGCATGCTGCCTCGCTGATCCAGCACAAACATATTCTCCATCACCGGAAAAGCAACATTTTTTCCACATTGTTTTATTTACAAGATCTTGCAGTTTCTGAATTGGTTCAGGTTCACCATCTTTGCCACATGCTAATATTTCAGTACTATCATATACACGAATTACTCTGTCAGATGTATTAACCAAGAAACAGGAGCCTCGTCGTGCAAATTCTATACTTTTTACCGCTGTGTTACTGGCGGTACCTTGTGAAATTTTGTAAGAGGCTTTTACAGTTAATGTCTCAGCATCAAGAACTAAAACTCTACCACGAGCATTCCCTGTATATACATAATCTCCACGTCGGTCAAATGATGCTACTATGTTTAAGTCACTCTAAAATTAGAATATTATTTTTAGAAATATCGTTTCCATCGTCCTAAAAATTATTAACATTTAAGATATATTTCTGCATCTTACTTTTACTTATACATATACATACATATATACATGTGTGTGTGTATGTAACTTGTGGAATATACACACAATACTTCACAATATCTATCTTTTTAAGTATAAAATACAATATATATCATGTATAATATACATACATCTTCATCAAGTGGTATAACTCTATGTGTACCTTCAACATCAACCATAACAGCAGCATGACGCATTGGACATACCAAAAACTTGTTGAGATTTCTTGGGTGAAATTGTACTTTTAATATTGGAGAAGGAAATCTATATTTTTGATCACATTCTCCAGACAAGACATCCCAAATACATACATTATTGTCTGTAGAAGCACTTAATAATTTATGACCATTTCTCGACCAACTGAAAAATGCAATAGATCTAATATGTCTTAACATTATATTTGTTTTTCTTCTACAAGCTATTCAATTTTATTACAAAGTAGATGCATTTTTTAATAAACTCGCATATCTTACCTTAATGAGCACACAGGATGTACATGAGCACTAATAATCTTAGCTATACCACGAGTCAAAAAATCCCAAATCACAAGTCTTCCATCGTTGCAACCAACAGCCAATAGTGTTCCTCTTTTATTAAATGTACAAGTGACAGCAAGAGATATACAATCCAATGTACCATCAAATTCCTAATAAAAATGAGGTAACAATTAAAAATAATACGATCTCATTATTTCATTGTGAGACGGATTAACATTAAACACAACATCAAACACATACCTCTGGATAATTCTGTCCAAATGATTCTGTTAAAACACAAGTGTCAAAATTATAGAAATATATATTATAAAACGTGTGTACATTAAAAGATAATTTGGAAAATATGATTAATTAAAACAAAAGTGAAGATTTGTTGCTTTATATTTAGAAAACTTACATATAATTTATATGCAACTTATGCTAAAACTAGAGAATATATTTCTAATGTATTGAAAACATAATTACCTAATAGTTCTAAATTCATTTTTTATAGCACTGATTTATATCTTTTGTGGTTAAACTATAGAATGTTGTATTTAGTTTTAGGTTATGACATGTATCCTGCCTGGCACCATCTATTGATGTCATAAAACACTCGAATATCGTAGGGTTTGAATCTTATCTTAGTATTCTCAGGGTTCGAATTTTGACTAAATAACTTGTTACCATTTAACAGATATACACGACACCGTTGACGCAGGAGGTTAATGCACTTATTAGTTACATTCACATTTGGCTTAGCAAGCGTTAACGAGACCGAGGATTCATTTGTCGACTGAATTCCTTGCCACGTTGATTCGCATGTTACGCGCGCGCATTCCGTGAGTGTCGTTCACACTTTCACAGGTTTCGTGAAAGAGACAGTCTCACACTTGTTTGTACGATCTCGCAGGGAAAAGATATTGACAAAAAGATATTGATTTTGTGTGACAAGTGTAAGTGATTGTTATCAAACTGTTCGATTGCCAAAATTCTGATAGATCATGATGCGACTGAGTCTTGCGCTCGTTCTCATTGTCGCCGGCTCGCATGTTTCCACCGGCGAAGACTGCAAGGGATGTGTTCCCTTGGATTCCTATTCGTTTGACAAGGTAACGAGAGTTCGTGAAAAATTCTGGATTCTCGGAGCCGTATATAATAAATAAAACTTGCGAGATTCTTTAATGTAACAATGTAATAAAATCTATATAAAATTAACGGTCTAGTCAATTTGATGCTGAAAGAGAGAGGGAGAGAGAGAGAGACAGAGAGAGAGAGAGAGAGAGAGAGAGAGAGACAGATAGAGATTTACTCTAGATGTATGTAAATATAAACAAGTACGGTCAAAGTGTTGTTCATAGGACTTTTGATATGTATAATTTAATGCTTCTTGTATCGCATAATTTTATGTATTTTTTCTACACTTTAGAGATTAACGATTAACAAATATTCTTCCGGTATCAGCATTTTATAATCGATATCAATAAATAAAATTCATTTTTTGCACAATTCATTTTGTGAATTTTGTTTTTAATGCAATCAACTGTCGTTGCCATAACTACCAAAATCATCGGCCACGTTAGCGAATAATAGGTATCTGTTCCCATCGCGCCTTGATTTCTTAATCGTAATTTCATTACATCGGAACGAACATAATCGTTCGTTCATTACAGCGTGCAGATTTAATTGAATGCAAACAAATTAGAGAAATATTAAGTAATATGCGTTTAACTTTTTAATAAATAAATTTTAATAAATAAAATGACTTCCTTAAATATTTTACTCAGATGCTATTAAAGGTTGATACTAATGAAGAAAAAGTATTCAAAGAAAGTATAGAATCGTAAAAAAATATTTCTAAGACAAAATATTTAAATCATAATAACCATCAAAAATGTCATTTCACAGATGATTCCCAAGTTCAGAGCAGTGCTTATTAAATTTGATGTTGCATTTCCGTATGGTGGCAAACACGAGCAGTATGCTACTGTAGCAGCAGATACAAAAGACTCACATGATCTTTTAGTAGCTACAGTAGGTGTAAAGGACTTTGGCAATAAAGACAACTCTGACTTGGCACAGCGCTATAACATCAAGAAGGAGGATTTCCCAGTAGTATTATTGTTCGTGCAGGGTAAATCAGAGCCGATCAAGTTTGTTCCTGAAAGAGATTATGACTTTACTGGCGAATATCTGAAACGGTTTATCAGATCCAAGTCAAGAGTATACTTAGGCCTGCCAGGATGTGTAGAACGGCTGGATAGACTAGCGGAAGAATTCAAAGTTGCGGGAGAACAGCAAAGACAGGTAATATAATCCACACTAGGATAGCGAGTACCAAGTTCAATAAAGTAAATTCTGAAGCTTTTATTACTGGGAATTAAAGAAATCCTTTTGCAAAAATTTGCAAAAAAACCATTTGTTAAAATATATTTATTATCTTCCCTCTTTATACATAGGAAATATTGAAAAAAGCGAGAATCTTCGAGGAGACTTTACCAGAAGAACAACGGGAAGCTGCGAAAGTTTATGTGAAAACCATGGAGAAGATTTTGGAGCGGGGAGATATATTCGTGCAAACTGAAGAGACACGAGTGCAGGGACTTCTTTACAGAGGAAAACTGTCTGATCAAAAGAAACGTACAATGGAAGAGAGACGAAATATTCTGCAATCTTTCTCAGCTAGGGATGAGCTATAGAAATCTTGAAAACTCGATTATTATCAACGATTATCCAAGCACCACCTGATAATTCAGTTCTAGTACAAATATCAACTGTTTAATTGTTATCCTGAATTATCTTATATGCTGGATAAAATTTTATATGAGCGCGATATAATAGAAATAAGAATTATTATCGCCTGATATTTTAAACACCACAGTATTTCTTTACACGTTTTGTCGCGTTATGTGTATATACATATAAAGGACAAAATGCAATATTATTTGTCGTACACTTTTGTGTGCGATTGTTCCTTTGTATTAAACGCTTTATCCTGTTATATCAATTACATAAATGCAAAACAATTAGGCAATAAGCATTAAAGATATAGGATTCTATATTTAAAGATATCTGTCTGTCAAATCAATCGATCAAGTATAGTTATAATACAGTTTAATCTATTGCATATACAGATTATATAAAATCAAAAAATTAAAATTGAAAGTTCCCTAAAAAATTTTCAAAAAAAAAAAGAAAAAATTAACAGGTTGCAGTTTAAAATGTTACACTGTAAACAAAGTAGGTAAAAATTTGACAATTTTATACAAATTATCGCGGCACACGCTCACATTTACGCACGCACAAACATTCGTGACCTTTTCAGCATGCTGTTTGCTATTTTTCAAAGTATACATGATGCAATCATTAACTATGAATGGACATGTGATATAATCCGCGAATCTGCTTGGGTTCTCAAAAGACCAATATCTAGAACAATAAAAAATAAAGCACGGGTTCTTTGTTCGCGTAATTATCGTTGTACTTAATCGTTCAGCATTCCTCAATTCTTAACACACTTTCCCCTCTTGCATGCATTCATTTCAATAATTACTATCTCGCACCACAATAATTTCTTTCCACGGTTTAAAAGAATCACAGATAACATGTATCGCTTGTACAAATACGGCCTTTATCGAATAACCTGGAAATTTATTCAACTTGTCCACAACTTCGTCTCTAAAAAAAACTATCTATGTATATTCAATGTTTGAATAATGAAGCGTTGGTGGCATTTAATATATGCACGATGGCGCACATAATATCGGAATGTGCTGTCTGATAACAAACTCCATTGTCTATGGATACATTGAGGTTCATTACTTTTTTTCATCTTCATTTTTCATCTCTAATTTCTTAATTTCTTCAATTAGTTTTTCCTCACTCTTTGTTACTGCGCATTTATCTTCTATTGACTTTGTCATCTCCTTTTCAGTTTCTTTTTGCTGAGAGGTCACATCACTTTCATCGGTTTGTTTAACAAGTGATTTTGTTGGCTCCTCATTATCAGTACTTTCGCTGTAACTTACGTCACTACTTGACTCGCTGTCACTCTCCACACGTTTTTGCTCTGGATTGTTTTTGCCAGCATAAATCTCACATTCAGATCCTACAATCTTCTTAGCCTTCTCAAATGCTTCCTTCCATACCAATGCATCTGTGTGATAAATCCACAAAATAATATAAAAATATTCTTCAATATTACATCTTATCTTACTAATTTATATTTCGGATGCACAAGAGATACTTAATGTATTCTTTCAAAACCTACTCTCAGCATTTGCAAAACGTATCGCAAGTAACTCTGGCTTGAGTTGTTCATCTGCATAATCAGCAAGTACACTCCAGACCCAAGCCCTATCACTGCCACAATTTGGCTTCAACTCCATCCACGGAGTTACAAAATGATTAGCACAGATCTTGAGAGTTTTATCTCTGCGCATAACTACTCTGACAGTATTTTTCACTTTGTGCCTTAATAATTTAACTTCTCCTGTACCACGTTCTTTCCATTCAGCAGGATTGCTGGATGTGTCATAACGATATAACTTTGCTCTCCTGAAAGTATTACGTTATATTATATTTATTTAGATTATAAAATACATATAATATATAATCTTTTTTGAACATTATCCTTTTACTTTAAATACAGTATATACGATAACTTACAACTTTAGCATCTCTATTTCATCCTCTTCGTTGTTGGATACTTCTATCAAGGGTAAAGATATTATGGGTTCAAAATGTACATCATTTTCAGTATTCTCTTCATCATTATCTTGAGGTTCACAGTTGGCACCCTTCACTTCAACATGATCACCATTCAGCTTAAAAAAAATAAAACGAAAAAGAAAATATCATCTTACAAAAAGAGATTGCCTTGAAGCATTCTAACGTCAAATTGAAAAGCAGAATATTTAGAGTTAAAGTTCAACGTAAAGAAAATTAAAATTCATATTTCCCCAGACACAGAAATTCTATAATGGAGGTTAAAATAAGATTATAGTATTAAGGAAGACCACCAATCTCCATATTTTGTTTCATAAAAAAAATATATGTATATAACCTATTGTTAATGATGCTGTCTCAATCCGTTATTAATCGGATGATTCTCTAATTCAGATTAAGCACAGAATAAGAAGATTCGACAAAATATATATACCACATTCTCTGGCATCTTCTATCAGCGTTGGTTGGAATATTATATAAAATGAAACGGTTGCCGATGATCACAAAACGTTCAACGGTCAGTTTTATAACTTGTATTATAGAGTATTGTGTCGTAATTGGCCGCAACTGACGGGCGCTCGCAATTGTGAGTAGCGGTCTGTTCTTTTTAGTTGCACTGCTAAACTGGCGCGATAAGTAAAGCCAGCGGCACACGGTCTTGTTTTCGTGCTAGATTGCTTGCTGGATGAAAATATTGCATTCTGATTGGTGCATTTCCATACATCTTCGAAAATATACCAATCAGAACGCAGTATTTTCATCCAGCAAGCAATCCAGCACGAAAACAAGCACCGTGTGCCGCTGGCTTTAGAATGAGATAACTATATTTCTTCAGCAGCGTAGATAAAAAGAACAGACTATAGGAATGGGCGATATCGATTATTTTGACATTCGATTACCTTTATCTTACAAAATCGATTATCGTATGATGTTTTTTTTTACCTTGATTATTCCCTAGATGATAGTTGTTTGTTCGATGTTACTGGAAACGTTACAGCACGTTTGTTGATAAATTATTACAGGATTCAACACGAAATAAACACAACAAACCGTGATCGTCGACTTTGTATACTTTTTGAAAAGGCATTTACCTTCGATAAGTGAGCAAACTTTACTAGCAAAGCTTTATTAGCTTTACTAGCAAGAGAGTTCAGAGCAATCAATTATTATCAATAATTTCAAAATTTTATCGCTTATAAGAAATACATCTTTTAGTCCGTTTCTTATGAGCAAATTATTTTTTGCAATATCAGCCGTTTTTAATTGTGAGTTTAAACTAGAGTCGCTACATGAAGGAACATTTAAGGCCGGTCCAGAATAGGTTGCAAACACCCAGTTGCGAGTTTCGAAGAATCGCAACTACTAGTAAAGCCAACGGCACACGGTGCTTGTTTTCGTGCTGGATTGCTTGCTGGATGAAAATACTGCGTTCTGATTGATGCATTTCCATCCATCTTCGGAAATGCACCAATCAGAACGCAGTATTTTCATCCAGCAAGCAATCCAGCACGAAAACAAGCACCGTGTGCCGCTGGCTTTATTTTCGGTCGTAAGACAGTTGCGGTTGCTAAAAGAGAGTTGCCCAACTTTTAACTTCTTGACGACGGCAATCGGCAATCGTAACGGGTGCGTATCTATTCGGCACAGCACGATTGGGCACAAAGTAAATGATTGGTTGGACCTAGTAATTCACCAGATAATACTTTACATCGGTTGGTTGTGCGCAACGCGTACTGTGTCGAATTGGGTGCTTCTCTTTGCAACCTATTCTGGACCGGGCTTTAAGCTGCGTTCCGAAATTCACTGCTAGTACTGAAAATATATAGTCTGTGTCACGTATATTATAGAATTTCAGTGCGACGTTTGGCAATGCCGACAAGATGTCCGTTCCATGTCGCCGGCGGCCTAGTAACGCGACTACAGGCACGCTCGAGAGATCGATAAACGTAACCAGCGTCCCTCGCGCGCCGCGCGACTAATACCGAACGGGCAGGCGGTGAAGAAGAGGAAAAGAGGCAAAAGGGAGTGGAGTGCGCGGTTGTCCGGGCGGCCATTGCGGGTATCTTGTGTGAGACTGAACGTGAGCGCGCGATCTCGTGTGTCGTACAACACACAATAGAGAAATCCAGTAGGATTAACGGTCATCCCCGTAATAAGGTGCTCCGTGTGAAGCTCGGGATACATACTGAGACTTCGGCCCAATGGCTGAGACCGACAAGTTAAACATCGACAATATCATAGCTCGGCTCTTGGAAGGTAAAACTGGTCGATCGCCGTGTGGCTGTCTTGCGCTGCAGAAATAAAAAGGGGGGGATGGCGACGCAACGCGGCGAACGTCGGAGCTTGATCGCCCGTTCCCGCGAACGTCTCTTGTGCGTGCATTTTTTTCCTATCGTTTCTCACACAGTCCTCCTCATTTCGCTCGCTCACTTGTGCCACGACGACGGCAAGAGTGATGACGACGTTGACGTCTGACCGACCAACCGACCTGGTTCCTGCTTTCTCAAGGGCACGACAAAACAACGCCCTGATACTCCTGTCTCGTCTCTGTCATTACGCAATGCCAACAAAATCGATAAACGCACCTAGTTTGCATGAACTTTCCCCAACCTACGAGCGGCGAACGTTGCGTGCATTAGTTTGTTTACGCGACACGAGGTTGACAACCTGCATATATATCTGACCGAGATTTTCGGCCTAGGGCTGTCTGTTTCGTCATTCTCGCGATATAATTCATCTTTCTGCTGCTGTGATACATCATAGAACAGTTTTAGTCTGGTTTGTTTATTATATTTATGAGTTACCAGGCTATATTAGACATTCAGGGGCTGATTCATTCAAACACTGGTGATTCTTTGATAAGTACAAGAACACTGCCAATGAATTTTTTCCGCTCTTTGCAGAGCTATTGAATTAGTAAGACAATTCTGTCGATGAATTATATATTTAGTTGTACAGTTTTGTTTTACAGCAAAATGAATAAAATATGAGCAAAGTGACTTATAATTATTCACTATATATTTTTTAAAACTAACAAACACTATATTTTTTAAAAGATGGTTTTATTCATGTACAAATATTTTTGAAACTTTAAGAATATTATGTAATATTAAGAATATTAAGAATGAGACATATTTAGGATGATGCAAAAATATTTGTTGATGATGCAACTTGTATTATTATGGCAATATGTGTCATTACTACCAATATATAATACTTTATTCTTTTTTCTGTTTCTTTTTTATCCAAGTTCATAGTCATTAAAAAAAAAGTATAGGAAAGAAATATAATAGAAAAGTTGGGATTTTTTTTTATACAAAGTTAACACTTGTACTGGTATCACTGTCATAAAAATGTTTTTTCATGTTTTTTTTTTTTTTCTTTTAGTACGAGGAGCTAGGCCAGGCAAAAATGTTCAATTGACAGAAGTAGAAATCAGAGGACTGTGTCTCAAGTCACGTGAAATTTTTCTATCACAGCCTATCCTGTTGGAACTCGAAGCACCATTAAAAATATGTGGTAAGTAAATGAATGCATTATATTAGAAAAATATTCAGAATATAAATGTTATAGTTAATAATAATTTAAATGACACGTGTGTTTAGGTGACATCCATGGTCAGTACTATGACTTGTTGCGATTATTTGAATATGGTGGTTTTCCACCTGAGAGCAACTATCTCTTCCTAGGAGATTATGTTGACAGAGGAAAACAATCGTTAGAAACTATTTGTCTCCTTCTTGCCTATAAAATCAAATATCCTGAAAACTTTTTCTTATTAAGAGGAAATCATGAATGCGCATCCATTAATAGGATATATGGTTTTTATGATGAATGTAAGTATCACTGTAGGGAAATGATACTTTTTATGATATTCTCGTTGACCTATTTTTTCATTTGTTATATGCTTATTTTTATGAATAAAATATTTTAGGTAAACGTCGTTACAACATTAAACTATGGAAAACGTTTACCGATTGCTTTAATTGCCTGCCTGTCGCTGCGATAGTGGACGAAAAAATATTCTGCTGCCACGGAGGTTTGAGTCCGGATCTGCAGAGTATGGAGCAGATCAGGCGTATTATGCGACCGACGGATGTACCTGATCAGGGATTACTTTGTGATTTATTGTGGTCAGATCCCGATAAGGATACTATGGGCTGGGGTGAAAATGACCGTGGTGTATCATTTACGTTTGGTGCAGAAGTTGTGGCCAAGTTTTTACATAAACATGATTTTGACCTTATATGCCGTGCTCACCAGGTAGTTTTATACACATACTTATCCTGTACATTACATATATATCACACTTATGTTACACTCATTCAAGTTCTTGTTAGAATATTACATTGCATATTGTGGTTGTTTAGGTAGTAGAAGATGGCTATGAATTCTTTGCCAAACGACAGTTGGTGACACTGTTTTCCGCTCCAAACTACTGTGGTGAATTCGACAATGCTGGTGCCATGATGTCGGTGGATGAGACACTCATGTGCAGTTTCCAAATCTTGAAACCAGCCGACAAGAGGAAATTTTCATATGGCGGTTTGAATGCGGGACGGCCCGTAACGCCACCACGGGGCGCAAATAATAAGAACAAGAAGAAGTAAAACTCTTAGACTTACTTTTTCGAATGCGATATTTAGAATCTTACGACCGCTACCCCCGATTCACCATCTGTTATGACGTTAAGTTCTTGTAAGAGAAAGAAAGAGAGAGAGAGAGGGAGAGAGAGAGAGAGAGACAGCGAGAAAAAAAAGTTGTAATGATTATTATTATCAATATTATTATTACTACTATTTTCAATTGACTACGAAGCCTTGCAGAGATAAGTCACGGGGTATCGTGAATACATGAATCGGAAAAATCTGAAGGGGCGTTGCTTTCCATAGAGATCGTTATCGAAAGTAGTAAGCGTATGTCTGTAGCTAAATGTGTTACTATATAAAAAACTACGGTAGTGATAAAGTCGTTTTATCGACAATAAGGTGAAAACTGATTTGGCTGCCACGACATTCTTAACAGCAATAGCAAAAAGTAAGGGAAAAAACTGACAGCCATGTTTAATTCGCCATTCACATTCGTAAATCATATAATCATGTGTCTTTTAATTCATTTGTCATTTGGATTCGTTCATTGGTGTTGTTAGTATCATTTGCCAAGATCTCTTTCGACTACTTCGCACTGTGGCGAAAATTAACACGATAATTAGGGCAATGTCTCTCACATACAAACACACACATATGAATCACGTACACGCGCACATTTATATACACACGTATACCGATTTCGCTTCTTTTCATTATGTAAGTACGTCGTTAACGAAGATATCGATACACAAGTAACTAGCGATCGCCTATACACAATTCTTTAAAGTATGATAGATATTTATAGTGCTTGATACTTCTCTATAAGTTGCACAAATTTGTAAACGACATCTATTACGTTATACGTACTTTTATAAAGATACATTTGTATGCATCGTGAAATGTAAGAGGTGAAAGAACGAGAAGGAGGGATCGAGAGAGCGAAAGATAGGATTTAATTTTAAAAGCAAATGTCAGAAGATTTGACAAGTTATAATTACCGCTTATGTACCGTACTATTATTTGTGCCTCTCGAGATAAACAGCTTTCACGATTTACGATTATTACGGTGGGCAAGGCTTCTCTGAAAAAAACATCTTGATAACATTATATAATCTGTAGATGTAGGAGGGTATTAATCGTGCGACTAACGGACACACAGACAGATACGCGCGAGCGTATCGCACAGCGATCGATGTCACCGTAATATAGGCGTCTAATTCCGAGAGATAATAAGGAAAGGGGAAATGTTTTCCTTTTGCAACATGGGTTTATTCTCGTTATCGAGACGGTCTCCTATTATGGACACGAATCATCATTATCATCATCATCATCATCATCACCACCACCACCACCACCACCACCACCACCACCACCACCACCACCACCACCACCATTCTCATCCTCATTATGATTCACATCTATCATTTACCACGATCACACTTTTCATTAGTTTTTCCTAATCTCCCTTCATGGTCAACACATTTCTACAATCTCGCGGTGCACATCATACAAAGCACATGTCTATTATCGATGATATGAGAACAAAAGAGGCACTTATCTATGCGAAAACCACAACGTGAGTATCTTATCGGATTCAGACCAATCACGCTTAGTTTCCTCTTCATACTTGTACATTAAAAAAATTTCTTTTTTATAAATAAAATTCACACGAAAACACCTGTCATCTCTCTTCAATAGATGTATGTACACTTGGATATATATCCAGCATCCCAGCGAGTGATCCTCGAACGTGTGACCCTGGAGACAGGAACTCTATCTGATATCTATCTGTCAGCGCGAAAAGCTCTTAGAGCTGTTTTGTCCATTACAATTATCTCATATATATGTAAGTGTATTCTGTATACTACAGGTACTATTCAATGTAACGAATACGTCCATAACGTTCATATCTTCTGCGTCTTCATATAAGTATTCATTCGTTAGAAAACTCTGCATATAACACATAGTGTTACGAACTTTGCTATTAACTCTATTGTATTTAGAAAAACACGATAGTTGTATCTACGTCAATCAGGAAGACGTATATGTATACAGGGCTAAATCGATAACACCAATTGTTATCTTGTTAGCACTTCGATCACCGCCCGTGATCCTCATGAGAAGTGCCAATATAATTTGTAATTACATCTTTTTCATCCAACGTGAAAGGAGCACATATTTAGGCAAGGGGCGAGCAAAAGAGAAAGAGGCGAGAGAAGCACAAGAAAAACAATTCAAACGGACAAATCTAATTATAGTCATTGATGTATGAGACATTGAGGGATATTTACACTAGTCTCTGATCTCGAAAATGAGAAGTGCGACTTTTTATGTAAAATTCTAATTAGTTCGTCGTAATTCGTTTATTTGTTGTTCCAGTGTTGTTGCGGCTGTAACTTGTGATGCTGAAAATGCCAAAATTGAGATTTCTCACAGCACTGTCGCGAGAGACGAGGAAAAAGTCGAACGCGTTTCTTGCGTTTTACGTCATCAAGGATTTGTTAGTCCGAGAAGAAGTTTCATGATAGAGAGAGAGAGAGAGAGAGAGAGAGAGAGAACGTAAAAGTGATTTCAAGCATGCTAACATAACATCACACGTTATTTTCGGATATTATACATATATTAATACTGTTAGAATTAATAATGCAGAATTTTGTGAATAACGCGATAAAACGTGATATGGAGTCAAAAGGACGTTATGGTGTAATCATGCTCCATTCGGCACTATATATACTGTATGTAGTACAAGTATTATTAAATAAGTATATGAGAAAAAAGTCTGTGATATTGAATCGGGGAGCACTTGGAACTTTCGTCCTTCATCTCTGGATTCCGCGATTCTATGTGATACCTTTTTTTCACAGGCAAACCCCAAGATACCTTGGAGACTCTCGAGGTTTCTCAAAGCCAAGATCTCTCTCGAGGATATGCTTTAAAATAATAATCGAGACAGTACAGACTCTCTCGTGCGATTTAGCTGCTCGGAAAACTTTCAGAAAGTTCATTTCAACATATCCACCTCTCATAGCCATATCACCTCTCGTCAGGACTGAAGCAGGTGTTCCCAGGCGCCACAACGTAAAGACCCGTTCCTGAGTCCATTGCACCTACTAATTTCTGGCTCACCGAGACTCCGCCTTCTGGTGTGCGAAGCAGAGAGAAGAGGATTCATGGGCAGCATCCCACGGCGGTCCACCCCTGACCAGCGTGGGTGCTCGTGTAGGAGGATCTTCGGAGAAGCCCTCCTTTCTTCCGCATCTCTCTCTACGTCGCCCCTCGTTCCGTCCTTCTTCCGCGAGACTGTCCTCCACGAGAGAGGAGCCCAGAGAAAGAGAGAGAGAGAGAGAGAGAGAGAAACGCGGGAGAGAGGGTACGCTCTCTGCTATTGAGAGAGAGAAAGGGAGAAAGACAGAGAATGATGTCTTGATGATAAGCCAGCGGGGTAGTCACTCGGGCGAGTTCTTTCTGATTCATCCGGGATTCGAGGCGCGCGGCTTTGAGCGTCCTTGTCAGCATCGGGACCGCGGAGGTGAGGACAAGTCCTGTTGACGGTAGAGCGGTTGCTCGCCTTGCGACGATGATGTCGAGACTCGTCGGACACTCGTCGGTCAGGATCGTCGCGCGGGTGCTAAAAACTACGATGAGCGGCCGCGCGGCGCGATAAGAAACGTGACGGACGAAAGCTGGAGCATTCTTTCTCTCAATGAGGAGCCACGTGAGATGTTGAACAAAATCGGTCGTTTTACATTACACCATCAGCGACATTAATAACGAGAGAGATAGATGGATAGATGGATAGATGGATAGATAGATAGATAGATAGAGAGAGAGAGAGAGAGAGAGAGGGAGAGAGAGAGAGAGAGAGAAACAAATAGGAAAAAGAAGCTAGAGGGACTGGAGGGTTCCTCGATGAAAGCACACCTGTTCCCTTGAAACGGTCTCTAAACTAAATAGATACAATTAATAGTGAAAATGACTAAATAACTACCGACAAAGAGTGATACATACGCATGTGTGTACATAAATGTCCAGGCGATGATGATGATTTTCGATCAAGTTTGTTTTTTCGCAGTTGACGAGGTGTCACATTTGTGTCCTCGAGTTTGAGGGTTCGATCGACGGACGAGGCGATACCACGACGATGAAAATGATCCACGAGTGCAAATGGTGTTTCTCCTCTTCGTTTAATTTACACGGGAAATGTGTCGACGGATCGCGCGATTCACAGTGCGTACCGAGTTGAAGTAAACTTCACGGCATGGATTGCTCACGCAAGCTCGCATGGATAACGCATGTTTTCCGCCGCGATGTACGGTGATTATTGATACCGATAGCGCTTTCGGCTCGACGAGGATGCAACCGCAACACGAGCAACGACGTGAGCTCGCCGCCGATTGCTGTTATCAGCAATGGCCGGCGCATCATCACCACCATCATCATCAGCACCATCACCAGCATCAGCAGCTGTCCGCTATACCGTCACCGATGCAACAGATGGAAGGTGAACCGCTCATTCTGGGTGTGTCCTGCGTAAATCCGCAGGCGATTCCCACATCTTTACACCTACGCCAATCTAGATGGGAGAATAGAGTAAGAATGTAAAAGTTGCCGGAGATCGTGTTCTTTGCGACGAGGCGCGCGAGGCGAGTGATTTGCGAGGAGCTGACGCTTCGGCGGGCGTCGTTTAGATTTTATCCGTCGTGTCGAAGCGGCGGGCGCATTAAAGCCGGCGCGTTTCTCGCGGCTGCTTCTTTTTGCCCTTTCAGCTCGCGCATCGTGCTTTCCGAGCTTTTTCATTGCATTCCGCGCACAGAGTTTGCCAGTTCCTCTCGCGGGGACAAAGAAGACGCGGTCTCGGTCGACTGCTCGCTCCGCGAGAAGCTTCGCGTCGGTCTCGTCGGCAATTTCTACATTCTACGGATGCGCGGCCGCATAAACGACAGAAGTCGGTGCGAAATGATCGCATCGATCGCGAGTGATCGACGTTGGCTGTTTCTATTGTTCCATCTAAAGCGATCTAACATGCTTCGCACGTTCGATCCAAGTACTTCCGCGCTGAATCGTCATTCCCTCAGCTTGCTTGCAGAGCGCCGGAAGAGTGAAGCGGTCGCTCAGTCCCACGATCCCGACGAAAACCGCCGTGCCGGTCCAGCCGCTGGCGAATCCGACCTCCTCGTCGGCGTCCACGGTGGAGCCGCGGAACGACAGCAACAACAACAATCGTCATCACGGTGATCATCATCCCAGCAACGACGGTGCGTCTTCCGTGGAGGAATTGAACGCTAAACGACCGCTTCATCCGGCGCTAGTCGGCGCCGGCGCCGCCTTGGAGGCGAAGCCGCTCTGGGAGGAATTCCATCAGTTGGGCACCGAGATGATCGTCACGAAAGCCGGACGGAGAATGTTCCCCACGTTCCAGGTGAGGATCGTTCGTTCAAACTCGTCCAGGAAAGCAAGACGGCATCGATGAGACACGGATTCAATGTGGAAGTCATGTCGGGGCTACGCAGGAGCCTCGAGGAAGAGCAAGAAAGACGCTAGAGAATTTCAAGTATTTCACAGATGTTTCATGGTTTCTGGTTGTATGTCGGATTTATTTTATAATAAGAAAGTGAACCATGACGCGTGGCTACGAGTCGCTTTGTGCATTTTCCAAAGGAGGGATTTTACGATCGTCCTGGCCTTACGATTCCTTTTAACTGCTCGCTTTGCGTCACTCGGCAGTGTCGATTGTTCGGCTTGGACCCCAACACGGAATATCTGATGGTGATGGACTTCGTCCCGTGCGACGACAAGAGATACCGATACGCCTTCCATAACAGCGCCTGGGTCGTGGCGGGCCGCGCTGATCCGGTGTCACCCCCTAGGATCCACGTGCATCCCGATAGTCCTGCGAACGGCGCGCATTGGATGAAACAGCCGATCTCCTTCGACAAACTGAAGCTGACGAACAATCAGCTGGACGATAACGGACACGTGAGTCGATCTCGCATCCCTGTCGAGTTAATCGCTACAGTAAGACACGTCGCATAGAAGCACGTAACTTCGCATTGGAATCGTCCGCTCGATGACTTTACTGCTGATGTCCCTTTCGTTTTTCACAACGCGGCCGTCGCTTCGCTCGTTTCATAAAGCACACCTACGCAGTAAAGTAGAATGAGAGATGCACAGCGGCTTCCACGTGTTTGTCGTTTACGGACGAGTTCGCTTTAATTGACCTGAGATACGAGCTCTGTCGCTCGCTCGCTCGCCCGCGAGAAATTACGAAGAGCACAGAGCAGTCGCGTCGCCCTACGCGGACGTTTCCACCGGGTCTCAAGCCCGGGTTTAAAGACGTCGGTCGTACATTAACCGTCGCGCATCTCGCCACTTTTCTTCCCTACCGAGGAGCACGCGGCACGTCGTACTCTCTTTGTCGTCTCCAAGCAATTAACTCGCGCTCGTGCGCGCGAGTTTCTCAACAATGTAGATTATTGCAGGCGCGAGGAGGCATGAGAGATTTCTAGGGAACTTCAACGCTCTCCGATCCGCGCGAGCTCTGTCGAGAGCAAACTTGTTCTCTCGCTATCTATTTTTAAAGAATATAAAAGAATCTCGTATTCTTTCATATTTTTATTCGCTATATTATTAGACGCGTCGATGCGTTGCGGTGATTTCAGAGCTGTACACGCACGTACAATCACAAGTCTGCGTTCGAAGTGCTTTTCTCACAACTTGTCCATTTCTCTCAACTTGCAATGATGTACCTTACCACGCGTTTTTTCTTTACCGCGACAGTTTTGTTGCATTCTTTCGTAATGGCGCTTCCTTCCTTCGAGCTTTTCGGAAACGAGGAAATTATTCTCGCGTGGGAGTAGATTGCAATAGAGTTTCACGGCGGGGCGAGATATCCTGTCTACGGCGTATATTAATCTCGCCCTCCTATCGCCACGAGAGTGGCGAGAGAGCGAGAGTATCGTGTGTAAAGTAAACGGACATAGCGTAAACTATACATCGCAGAGGCCTGGGAAAGAAGCCGCACACTTTTTGTAACACGCGCCGGTTTAACTCCGAAAGAATTAGCAGCGGTCAGCACATTGGCAAATGCGGCGAGCGGCGTGTGACGTTGATCTCGAATCGAGATCGATTGCGAAATCTGCCGCAGAGCTGGCTTATCGTTTGTCAAAACGACGGTAACAACGAAACCCTAACTTGGGCAACGCGATACGGAAGCTCGAGAGAGTGAAAATTGTATGTCGCGATATAGATCGCGACGCACGAGATTTCCGAGTAAATCCGATAACAAAGTTCAAACGAAGAAACGATAAAGTGACTTTCATGTCGGATACATTTCCAATAAACATTCCAACTAACAGCAACGTTGCATCGACTCTTGCAAGCTCTCACGCAACAATGTAAAACGTTATGTCGCAACATGCGTCGTATTGCGCTCACATCGAGTTGAGTTGAGTGAGCAACGATATCGTACACGTGGTGGTTACTGTCAGTCGACTAATTAACTCGATTAATTGTCAAGTGGGCGCGAAACGCTTGCACGTTCGTCGCGCGCGGCGCACTTCGATTCTCTCGATGGCGCGCGCGCGCGACGCACCTGCGGGTCGCCGCGACGCCGAAAATAATCCCTCGCGGTCGCGCCCGTGCCAAATCCATCAAGCCCGCGAGCGCAAACGCGATCGCGAAATGGGTTCAGTGTTGCGATGTATCGGCATGCCAGTGAACGAAACGGCGACATGCCGACGCCGTGTCAGTCGCAATTTAGAAGAAGGCCAGGTGACCAGGCCGCGCGAGTATCATGTCACGCTTCATATTTCTGCGACTGATTATCGTCTGGCTGTCTCTTGTCGCGCTCCTGCGCCTCTTTGAAAACTCGGACCCGATGCGACACTTCCTCGAATCGATGAAGCAACGACACTCGCGCGATCGTGCTTGGCGACGAATTAATCGGCCGTTGAACGAGATTTCCGTCTGACAGTCTGATAGACGAAGGAAATCTTCAGGATATCACGGTACATCGGACCCCTCCCCCCCACCCCCCCCCGATGTAAGAGATTCGTGGGCGGGCCGGGGATGTACGCTAATGCTCGTTCTTAGTAGTATACGTTTAGTAAAACTCATTTAATACATCTATCCGAGGCAAATATTTCCCGTCTTGAACGAAAATCAGTCGGCTCGATCGGCAAAGTACATGCGGAGGCGCAAATGGGAAGTTTATGATATTACTCGTGGCGCGTCCGTTGCGTATATAAATTTCTCGAAGATGTTTCCGACGAACTCTCGCTCTCCCGACGAAATATCGCACGTCGAACTTTATGTAGTCGCGAGAGAGAGAGAGAGAGAGAGAGAGAGAGAGAGAGAGAGAGAGAGAGATGAGATTTATTTTGCGACAGAACCGTCTTTCGAGACGGAGGAGGAGGAGGAGTCTTCCGACGCTCGCGTTTCTCCTCGGAAGAATGTATCGCTCCTCTCTCTCTCTCGCGAGAGGACCTCTGACCCGTGGCGAGAGGTCGTCCTTTTTCTCTTCTTACACACAGCAGTTTGTTCCTTTAATTGCGCACCGAAAAATGTGGCACCGGGCCGTGTAAAAAATCCGTGGGCGGGTCGGGAATGCCTGCTGATGCTCGTTCTTAATTGAGGCGCTCGCTATCGCGAGGCATCCTCGAAAGTCTGGGGAAAACTCTCGAGTATCTCGAAGCAGAAGGACATCCCAAAGTGTTTGTGCGCTCGAGAGGCGTATACGTAGCGCGACAATAAGAAAGTAGGACGTTAGTTTTAAGATAACGATACTTTGATCGTTGAATTAATCTCACGCACGCGAAGAGAGCGATAAGTGAATATGAAGTACATGCACGTTTCGAGAGTCAAGACTTTCTTCTTTCGTCCTCCACGCAATTTCGCAGACAAACATCGCTCGAATGCAACTCAACTGCGCGACAATGGTGTTTAGAATCGAACGTAAAAGAAGGTTGCGATCGATTCGTCCTAATCTCTCGGGGAAATATTTCCCCGAGACATTTCGTGGAGTTTCTAGATGGCAACAAATGTGGTTTACGCTTTGGGTTCTCCTGCGCTGTGTGTGTGTGTGTGTGTGTGTGTGTGTGTGCGTGTGTGCTTGAGTGTGGAATACAATACACAATGTGTCGACCGCGAGAAATCACTGCGAAGACGAGAAGGGACTGGCTAACCCCGATAACCAGCCTCGGAAGAGCCCGAGTCGAAGAAAATTTTGCCCGGTGAAAAAGCACGCTTCGTAGAACGCTTCGTCTTCCCGATTTTCGGGGCCACACGCGTTTTTCTTCTCATTGTCGCGCGTAAGATATATATGCGTTTGTGCGTGTGTGATGTGTGTGCACGCACGTCCTCGGGCCCAGTGACACACATGCCATCGTGAAGCATATGCGCGTGAGTGCGCGATCGCGCGAAGGGAAGGACGTGAGTGTCGGGTTGCGGGTCGGGGGTTAGTTTTTACACTAATTAGTCACCGGTTCTCTTCTGGCTGTCAAACATCGCGACCGCCCCCTGTGGCGTTTCTTCCTTCTGCCGAATTCGAGCCTCACGTGTCCTCCTTCCCCTCTCGCCCGCCGCCGCGGGTTTCATCCCGCGTCTTCCTCCCTCTTGGCTGCTCTTTTTCCTCCCTGTCGTCGATTTTTCGTGCGATGACGACTTTACCGGATTATGCTCTCGCCGATCGGATCGCACTCCGTGAGACCGTTCGTCATCCTGCTCCTGTCATAATATTTGTCACGCCGTGTTATTTTATCACGTCACAGCCGCCTGTATCATCCGCACCGCGAGATCAAACGGAGATGTTACTTCGTTTGAGACCCGCGTTGCATCAGAATGTATTTTATCGAGCGAACGAGATAATCCCCGTATCTATCGAGACCGTAATCCTTCTTCTGTTGCAGATTATCCTGAACTCGATGCACCGTTATCAGCCACGCTGCCACGTGGTGGTCGCCCCTTCACCGCCGGGTGCGGCACCGGATCCCCGTACGGAAAACTTCAAGACCTTCTCGTTCGCGGAGACTAGATTCACCGCGGTCACCGCCTATCAGAACCATCGGATAACGCAGCTGAAGATCGCCAGCAATCCGTTCGCCAAGGGCTTCCGGGACTGCGAGTCCGACGATTGCGATAGCGTGGCCATCAGCGGGATGCAGAATCCGGCGAAGAGGCCAGCCACAGGAAGCGCCGGCGGCGGCGTGCTGCCGTCGCCTTATAACGCGGTACCGGGCATGCAGATCACGGCGATACCCGGCCAGGAGCATCACCAGTTCTACGGTGCGACGGGCGCAGCCGGTCACTGGACTTATCCGAGCCACCATGGTCACCAACCGTCGGCGCACGTCAACTCGGTTCATTATCCGACGCATCCGCAGCATCCGCATCCGGGCGCATCTCTCTATGGGCCGCGATAAGAGGAGAGGCGATCGTCATCGTTGATTGTTCTTCGCTCGTGTGCAGTCTCTCTCATCGACTTATCTGTGTCGAAGACTCGGCGAGACCGATCCTTTCAACCCCAATGCAAGACTCGACGTGTACTTGAGGAACAGTGAGAACGGTTTAAACGCAGTTTCGCGTCATCCGCATCTTGACGCTTCCTTCGCTCGTGAATGACCGATCATTGAGCGAACTTTCATTGACGAAGATTCAATGTGTGTTTGAGATACAGGGTGCGAGGTAAACATATCTTCTTCATATCGCGCTCTTCCGCGTGACGATCGTTGCGTGGTTTGTTATCGCAGAGGACCCTGCCGGTGCCTTTTCGTAGTGCCTTACGAACAATGGGTGTGACGGACGCTACAAAACAGATGTATTTCTTACATCGCACGCGTGTGTGCTGCTTATTTTTGCGAGCGTAAGCATCATACATCGCGAAGTCATTGAAGTCGAGATTAAAAGCGACACGAGACTCCTTCGTGTGCGTATTTATATTTTTGCATATATATATATATATATATATACACACATAAGGATGGTTTTGAGGAAGAATTTACTTAACGGGAAGTAAGATTTAGTGATTAACAGAAACGATAGCTGGATGTTAATACTTGAACTTATTCTGTAACTTGTACCAAAGATCATGCTAGTTCTCGACGTGAAATATTTATCTCTAAGTTACACGCTGCAAGGTAATCTTTCATTGGCTCAATTACGTGACATCCGGCGTTTACGTCAAGTGAAAAGTACTAAACAGCTAAACGAGATTACGTTTAGTTATTGTGATATGTGCAATGTTCGCCTCCGCAAATTGCTCACGCGTCTGCTGAGAACTGAGAAAAGAAACAGATCGCGATCGGAGGTGCGTAGGGGCGTATAAATTTTTTATTCGTGAATTCATTCTATCGTCGGTTCATACAGACATTTTTCCTCCCAAGTGTTACAAATTGAATCACTTATGAGAAACAAATCGGCCGATCGATGCTGGCAAACTTGCGGAAGGCCAGGGAAGAAAGTGCCTTTTGTAGGAGCAAAGTGCGTCTATTTATACTGGGTGTCTCAAATGCCGAACGAGCCTAAAAGGTTCTCGAGCCAAGACGGGAAAGTAAACGCGCCGTGACACTGCGTGAGAGTGCGTGGCTACTAAGTGCCTTAATAAATTATGCTGCCGGTATCGTATGCCATTGTACGTTTAACTTTTTAAGGCTCTCGTTCAGAGTTTGGTAGTATTAGAGGGACATTTTATGGCCAAACGAGAAATAAACACCGGCAGAACACACCCACACGCAAGACTTATTTCCCTCGAATTCACTTCCCTTCGAAAAGTCGAAGATACTCCACGATTCTACTTCTACATGTTGAAAGTGCGAGAATTCTCCATTTTTTCACTCCCAGCTTTTACCTTCGCACATATTATGTATTCTACTTTCAGACTTCCAATTGGAAATATCTTTGCAACGTCGCCTTCTCATACGACAACAATTTTGACAAATTCTTCAAGACAGCTGCGAGAAACATTGTCCGAATGTTGAAAGTTCCCCTCTTCTAAAGTCGCTTAATTCTTTAAGGGTTCGCGGTTGCCAACTTTACGATTCGTCGACGATCACGAAAACTGTGGTTTAACATCAGGGTTGTCGAAAACGACGGGCTGGGCAATGAGGCGGAGCGAGAGCTCGAATGTTTGAAGTCTCCGTGGCACGAAGGATGAGACGGGCACGACATTCGCCGTGATTGATGAGTGCACGAGGAACAACGCTGTGTAAACATTACAAGCGTATGCTTAATGACTGCCAGCGACTGCGATCTCTCGACCGTGCTAAACGTTTTGCACTCAACCGTATTTCCAAAATTGCTCCCGCCTCTGCCTGAGGAAGGAAGAAGCGGCAAAGGGGAGAGACGCGCATGAGTCCTCCGGTAATACAAATTATCGTAATATCTCGCAAGAGTCACCTTTATCGTCATTGAAAATAGCCCGAATATGCGCGCTTATCTCGTCATTCTCATGCTTGCAGGAAGTTATGCAATTCACGAGACACGTCAGTTGACGAAGAAAATAATATTAATAAACAGAGAGATAATACTCTCGTTTAAAGATTCATTGCTTTATCCCGCAGAAGAAGGCTGAAATACGATACGACTCTCGTAAATCGTAAAAATGGAAGGATTCGAAATAAGGACTCATTCCGCGCTCGGTCCGCGCGACGTGCGTCGGGGCTTAACTTACTAACTTATTCCGCGAAGAAACGACGTCCTCGGCTTTCGTTCGACGGCATACTACGCCGTGTCTCTGTAAAAGTACACTGTGCGGTCTCCACAAGGGAGGTCTCACCTCCGTGTACTTTTGACAGCCTAACCCGAGAGAGTAATATAAAGCCGCGAGGCTCGCACGGCCTACAGAGAAGCCGCGCTTATCGACGGCGCGTGACGGCGCCGGCAATAAAAAGCCGCCCCGTATTCTTTCATCTTCGTTGTGGACGATGCGCTGCGACTGTCAGGAGGTCAACCGCCGAAAGGTCAGCTAACACCGTACCACCATCCATGACACCTCTCTTGAAAAATGTTTATGATGGAAAGTCAAAGCGGCAACGGTTTACAAACGGTTAACATTTAGGGAAAAAGCGAAAGAAACGTCACCTCGGTCGTCGATGCGAAGAAGCTGCGCTGCCAACAAATGTCGTTGGCAGCACAGAATGCGTTTCTCTTACGTATAGGATCACCACTGAAGTAATGATTAATCGCGCACCGTACCAGGAACCCCGTCCAGTGCTCCTTCGTTATCGCTATTTCGCTCGTCGATACCGATCTCTAACGCGTCCTGTCAATTACCAAACGCGGCCGAGCGCGACGAGAGGCAATGGACGCACGAGGACGCGGAGAGCGTCCTTTAATAAATCTCTCTAATTTTCCGCTGGTGCCTCCTCGTTGGTCGCGGATCAAAGACCGACAAATGAATCGCTCGGTTAGGTGGAAGGAAAAAAAGAGTAAGGAGGAGGAAACGCGGGCGTGCGTCCGCGTCTGCTAGAGGAAGAAGCGCTATCCCGCGGCCCATGAATCCGTCATCGCATGCGCATAGCCGAGCAAGCCGTGTGTGTACGATTCGCGTGTACACGGTGGCTGGGCTTTTATAGTCTCCACGTCGTCGTAGCGTCTCGAAACGCCTTTTGAATTTTCGAAGAAGCCCGACGGGATTCGGAACAGGCGTTAACCATCGCGAGCGTAACTTCGTTCTGCTCGTGTCAGCGCATTCTTTGCACAGCGAGTGCCACAACATGACCCCATGCGACTAATTAAGAATCTGAATGAAAGCCAGAGAGAGAGAGAGAGAGAGAGAAGGAGAGAAGGAGAAAGAAGAGAGCGGGCGATCAAGGTGTACTGTAAACTGCACTAGCTATATTCTCTTATTTTCATTACGTCATTTTCTCACAACGAGAGAGTCCATCCTCTCGCCCGTTCGCCGTTTGGTTTACCTTCGCAGACTCTTCTCTCTCATGGAGACAGCGCGGTTTCTTCTGCGGTTCGCTGCTGTTCGCTCGCACGCAACACGTGTTACTTTCGGAAGAAAGATCGAAAACTCTTTCGACTCTCGCCGAGGAAGTGAACCGGTCCCGGAGTTTGCCGGGGACGCTTCGCGGAGCGGAGCGGCGCGACGCGATGCGACGGCCAGAAGTTCATATCCTGCGCACGAATACGGCCGCAATGACAGATTTACAGATCCCAGCCATCGCCATCGCCCTCTTCCACAGGGCGATTCTTAAAGCGGGACGCGCGGGTTTCGGAGGCGCAGCCGGAGTGCACGTCAAATCACACCTCGACTGTTTACGCTTTATGTCCGCAACCTTTTCGTCCCCCTCGTCTAGTGCCCTCTTCCACTTTTGCCGCCTTGCCCTCCCCCCTCGCGGCCTCTCTTGCTCAGTCGCTCGTATTTTGACTTTCCTCCGCGATCCCGTGGGTTTTATGTAGTTATTTAAGCCCGGCGAACGTCGCTGAACGTTTTGATGTACGCCGAGGAACTTGGCTATCGACGAAGATAGGCATCCCGGCGAGTTGCTCTTCGCGATTCGAGTGCACCTCGCGCGACTCTTCGTCGATGTTCTCGCAGCGGACGGAGTTGCCTTTGCGATCGAGCGAATTTCTTTTTTCCTTTTTTTTGCGGTATTGCTAATTGTAGATTCAGTCTGTCAAGTGGAGAGTTAACAGAAATTTTACGTACGCACATGTAGTTGTACACGTAAATTTATTTAGAAGATATATATGTAAATCTACACCTCGCGCGGACGAAAGTATGCGCGCAAGGAGGAGACTTTGAAAATTGCGGTAAACATGACGAACATACACGTCGTCCCCGGCTTTGCCCGAGGTTGCAACAGAAGAGGATCGTCCCCTCTATTTACGACGTAAGGTAAACTTCTTCTAGACACCCGCGGCATTCACGGTCAGCGTCTGTCTTCGCGTGCTCCGCTTGCTTGGACAGTTTTCACCCTCGCCGACGGACATGTCCGTCTTCCACCTTCTTCGTGATCCTGCTTCCGTAAAGATTTCGCGTTTGTCTGTAAAAAAAAGAAAAGATACAAATATCTTCTTCCTATCTTATTTATTTGTTGGTTTCGCTCGATTCTGCTTTATCTTCATCTTATTTTATCAATGCACATTAACTATTGCGAAATGTATTTCAAAGTCGGTAGAATATAATGATTCTACGACGAAATTTATAATCCATGCATCGTGGATACGATCCAGGAAAACATCGCGCGAGTAGATGAAATCACGTGGAGGCCTCATGACGGTTGGGCTTCGGTTGTTGGCACAGAAAGAAATGCAATTTATGCAACGAGATCCGGACTTGTAAGTCATACGCGCTATATGTCAATCATCACTTGTGTAATTAGCAGAGGCAGAGCCACGCTAAACAGCCGCGCGCACGCATCGTCGTTATTATTAATCAATCTGCGATAACGAGAACGCTTGTTAATCGCGCATAACTCGCGCACTGTCCTCAGAGACTCGCTAATTCGCTCCGTCTCGTCTAGTTATCTTTATATCCTTCTTTTCTTATTCGATTAATTTAAATATTTGTCAAGTTACGAGACAGGTACACTTCGCTCCGAGAGAATCGAGTCGGCGCGACGCGCGACGTGCGATCGATCGATCGATCGGTTCGGTTCGGTTCGGTTCGGTTCTCTCGGAACATTCGGCTCGAGAATAAGAGAGAAAGAGGAAACTAGGTGATGTACATTTTGGCGGTACTCTGGGCTTTTCTGCCGTGGCGTACGTAGTCGGCACGCACATCCTATCTCGCCGCTGGAATCCTCATATGTCTGTCAACGTGGCTCCCCAACACCTCGGGGCCTCGCATCACTTTGCTCGCGTTCACGCGAGCGCACGAGCGAGCGTCGGCGATATAAGACGAGACGAAGCGAGACGAGGCGAGGTGAGGTGAGGTGAGGTGATATCTCTCGTGTCCCATCCCGCTGTCCCAGCTGGACCAAAATATCACCGGCGACTGGTGGATCCAGGGCCGTGCATTCGCCGCGGCGCCTGCGAATAGAGGGAAAGAGTTATTAACCCGGGCGAACGTTGACACGTTGGGACGATCGCCGTTTAACTCTTTGACGCGTCACTTTGATCCTGAGTCTGGAACCCGCTTCTGGGCGATTTATAATTCCAATTGGAACTTGATTTGTGTTTTCGTGCGCTGCACTCGAAATGTAACGAATAAAGAGGAAGAGGTATATTTTTTCACGTGCGTGCCTACCTCGAAGGGGTAGGCACGCACCTATCTGCTTCATCGGTTTTCGAATACAAAAGTCGTCGAATTAGCGACTGTCTGTCGAGATGACGTATGCTACGTTAACTATTTTCGTTAGAGTTCACATTTTTATCTTTTCGTTATTTTCCTCCTAAGTCGAAGTAACTGCAAAATGGAGCAAGCTTGGAATATACCGCACATATATTTATTCACTTGAAATCTTTTGATAAAAAAAAAACTCCGAGTTTGTTATTTGTTCTGATAGTGCAAACGATACTAACCGCAAAAATCTATCATACTTCAATAAGACAACGCAAACTCTATTGAGATTAAGAAAGGTAATATTATAAAGTAATATATAATTTGATGAGATTAGATTGTCGTTAAGACGTACATAGAGAAAAAGAAAGAATACATATGTTATCTTATCTTTTATATTAATTATTGCTTGCGAGAGATATACATTTCACTCTTTTAATTTTTCACGTTATAATTTTTTACTTCTTGCGCGCGACTCACATTCGTAAACTGAACGAGTGACTTGAGATGCCGCTGTCACTGCTTTATCATATATCGATAATAACAATAATCTATAATGTCATGTGTCGGTAATGATAATATATATACTTTAAATGTAGATGTCACAGCTGATCGCTGCATATGCATCATGTCTTATAATTGCAAAGTGCAAAATACTCTTGTGGTATGTACAAAAGATCCTGCACGTAAGGAAATATGACGTGATCGAGTGCGTACGAGCTTGCGCTAAAGGAGTATTGCAGCAGGAGAACTTTTTCCACAAGCGTAAATACTTATTCGTCGGTTAGCAGTAACGTTAGGGACAGTTACTGTCATATAACCTCACTTTTGAAGTTTGGATCCGCAGTATCAATCAGTATGAGTGGTAAGTACATTTATGAATATAATCAGGTCATTGATTTATCTTACAAAATAGAGAATTATGAAATAAATGATTTTTCTGAATCATGAGTCAGGTTGTCATTTTCTGTATTCTATTTTCTAAGATACCATCGCAGATGATAGTCCAGGCTCTAAAGCCTTGGAAGCTGCCAAGAATATCAAGGATTTGGCTATATTCAAAAAGCCTATCGGATCTGTGAAAAAGAGAAAGTCCACTAAACCAAAGATTCTGGATGAAGATATGTATATTGAGAAGATGGGTGAAATCATACAGAGGGATTTTTTTCCACACTTGGAAAGGTTGCAGGCACAAAATCAGTATCTAGACGCTCTGGAACAGAATGATGTAAAGAGAATGAGAGAGCTGTATGCAAAGTACAGTTCTGGCCGACCAGTCACAGAAAGACCAGTTAGTCCGGCAACTTTTGAGACTCCTCAGCGTAGAGTCGAATTGGATGAATTGCCACATACTCCGGAAGTTACGCCTCAAGAAATACCCACGGAATCTAAGAAGAAGGATGATAAAGCGGAAAATAAGACTGGTCTTGATGATTACCTGAGCACTCATACAAGTGAAGATAATGCTAGTTTTGAGGAGATGATGGTTGAAGCGGAAAACAAGCGTAGACTGAAGCATGCTTGGCTTTATGAGGCAGAAGAAAAATCAAAAGCGTGGCTTGCTATTGCCAACACAACTGACCCCTTGGCGATTGAAGGATCGAGTTCCAGACCCAAACAAGTGGACAGTTGGGCTTACAGGAATAAGAATTATATTATGTACATTCCAGACGGAGTGGAACCTACGGCCGAGGAGAAGATAGAGTTAGCTAAGAAGAAACAGCAAGTGATGCACGAAAACACAAGGCTAAGGACAAACCCCTTCAATGAGCAACAAAATAAAGAAACTATCAACGAGTTGGCAAAGACGCAGTCCAAAGCTAACGACGGCAAGATTGGTGTTGACGGTAAAGAAGTCGTTAGGAATGCAACGCCGCAAGTGAACGGTTACAGCTTTGTAGCGACACCGAGCCCAATGCCGGGAGAATGCGAAAGTCCCTTGATGACGTGGGGTCAAATCGAAGGGACACCCTTTCGATTGGACGGCGGTGACACTCCATTACTTCGGACGAGCCAGGGCCCTTCCTTTAGAATGGCGGAACCACCGAAAAGGGAGAAATTGGCGTTGCAATTAGCCGAGAAAGCCGGTGAGAGACACAGGGATCGAAAGAACAAGGCCTTAGAGGCAGCCAGAAAGTCATTATCCACGTAAGTAATTTCTAGCATAATACGTATGACTTGTACTTGAATTTATATAGATATATAGATAAATATTAAGCAAATATTAATATAAATCATTGAGAAACTCGTGCAAAGGTTGATAAAAAAAATCCATATTCTTTCCAGACCGTCACCGAGGTCGACTATAGATCGTTTAAGCACAATGTCTCCTGCAGCGAGAAGATTAGCAACTCAGAAATTGCGAATCACAGGCACACCGTCACCGTCGTCACGACGAACACCATCATCGAGAACTCCGTCCATTGGCATCAGGACACCAGATACACCGCGTACAAGTACATCAGCTAAGCGAGCAACTGTTCAGAAATTAGATATCGGTGTCGCACGGATACAAGGACCCGTACTCACCGATAACTTGCTCAATCTACCTCCGCAGCGGCAACGAGCGTCGGACTTCTTCAACAAATAAAAGTTTTTCCAACAAGTGGAAAAACTCTCATATATTGTGGAAGATCTCGTTTAACTTTAATAATATTGTATAAATATATCATAATCTCTCTGTTTATATTAATATTAACGAGAAAACTCTATATGATGCACAGTACGATGTAAGAATATATTTATAGTGTATATGTATATATATAAAGTAATAATTATATATATATATAAATATATGGTTTTAATAAGATACATTTTCATTTTCTAACATTTTATCGTAATTGATCATATTTTCTTTTAGCACCTAAAAAAGTAGAAACTTTAAATATTTTCAATATTTTGAGTCTTGAATAAATGATCGATAAAAGTATTGGATAAAGAAGTTCGAGTCTCCACTAACGACAATGATTTTTAGTTGTGAAATCTGTGTTTACCAAATGCCGAAAACATACTCTATACTTATATATTATATAGATTTCAGTTTGACTGTATAGTAAACTTGTGCGGTCTATTTTGAATATTTATCTCACGTGTTTTATATCTATTTATTATATTTATTTTTATTATATATTTATTTATCGAAAGGCGAAAGCATTTTGCTCTTATTAGCACTGTTCTAAATTCTGTGTTCTAAAGCCTTATATTGAATTTTGTTTGATAACTATGAACATGTTTTGTAAAATATCTTATATATAAGATAAAAATGACTCGGATTATTTTACGATATTTTATAACTTTGTAGTCTAATTAACTTTTATTTGATTTTTTTTTATTGCAGTAATTATTATAGAAGTTTCATTATATTAAATTATTTTTACAAACAAATAATTTAATTATTTAATTCGCGAGTTTCGCCTGAAATTTTCATGGTCCTACGTTTCTGAGTTTAATAACAGAAACTACGATACTCAGTCGCAAGAACATTGTTCTTGGCCTAATTATTTCACAACTCATTGCAGCCTGTGTGCATTCTTCGTCTCAATTCTGCCGGGTCCCGGTTTCGTTGATTTTCTTACAAATACGGAAATCAAATTATGTCAACGTGGTCGTGATGATTGTTTCCTCTTCGGCGAAACCGGTAATTTACGGTACTTCTGAGCGAATGTGCTATAAAACTATAAAACGCCACTTCGCTTAAATTATATTGGAACACTGTGAATTCAGGAAGCGATGGCAAAGTCAAAATATGTCAGCCACGCAAACGTTGCAACAGGAAGTGCTCGGGCGCTTAAAACAAACACTGTCTGATCCGTTGCAAAATCCCGCTCGCTAAAGAACCCGGCGACATATATAAATGTAACGGCAGGAAGAAGCGAAAGAAGAGAAAAGAAAGAGAATATTATCGACGAAACAGACATGAAGTTCTCCTTAATCTTGGGAATCGCCCTGCTGCTGACGATAGTGCATATCGCTCGAGCACGCAAGTTGGGATGCTCTTCTTGCGGAGGAAGTTTAGGCTCAGGTATGTAAGTCGCGATTCACCGCAATCATCGCAATCGTGAAGATTATTATACATATTGGACCGCTCACTATCAAACAAAACGATACAACGTGCACTTTCTGCGCTTAAAGTAAAGTCTCAATTCTCGACAACGCTGCGAGCGGTGGCGGAGAAATTTTTAACACAACCGTGTTACCCTCACATACGAAAGCAACGAAGATACCGATCGAGATATTTTGACCTTCAACTATCAGGTACCAACTCGTGCAAGTGCGGTGACGTGGTGGTGAAAGCAGCGAGGGTGCCAAAGCCGTTGTATCAAGCGACTCCGGAGGCGATCAACGAGGCAGCGACCGCACGCAAAGTGGCCCAATTAATATCCGCGAAAACATATCCCGGGAGTGCGGTGTCCTTTTCTCCATCCAGTCAGACTAGGAGATCATATGATATTCGCAGTGGTATTAGTCACAGCAGCAGCAGCAGCAGCAGTAGTAGCAGCTCTGCAGGTTCCTCATCTTCCGTCAATCTTCTTCGAGGACCAATCGATGGAGGCCTCGGTAGCGTCTATCCTTACTCACAAAGATCAACGTACAATCCCGGCTGCGGATGCGGAAGTCAATCTAAGATGTCCTTGGAATTAAACGACCTCTTGTCTTCTGATACCGAGGGGCAAGTTGTGCCCAGGTACTTGGCGCCTTTTTCATCGTGACTATTGATCAACCAAGATCTCGCGAAGAAATCTTGCTGACTCGCGAACACGACACGGATCAATTGAATATTCCGCGTCACGAGGATTCGATCAATATTCTTCCTCGTCTTCTCCTTTCATCTTTCTCTGACTATGGCACACCGTTCGTTGACAGGTTCCCACCGATCGGCGACCTGTGCGCACCGAGCAAACAAAGCAGTTACGAAGTGACCAAAGTGACCAAAGTGACTCCGGCGTATCCCAAACTCCCGGATATCCAACCTCCCGTGCCTGTATGTGTGAACGTGGTGAACGGAAACGGGCAGATTGACAGAACTGAATTGGAGAAACTCAACTCGGCGACCTACAGCGGTCTCCGGACGTACAATTCACCCGTCCGCGGATCCGGATCCATCGGTGGATTTACATCCGGTGGTGTTGGCGCAACTGCTACCTTTGGTAGATATACTTTCAATATAGTGAATGATGCGCATTCGGGTAATATCGATGCATATACCCAGTCAGAGCCGTAACGTTGATTTGACGAATTGGAATGGTCGATGAGACGTTGAATCAACGTTGTTGACTCAACCCTTATCGAGATCGAATCAACATTGCGGTTCTAACTGGGACACAACTTGTGCATTTTTGGAATCAGGCATCTCGGGACAATCGAGTCTATATGATAACTGGTACAAAGGAACCGGCTCCGGAACGCGCGTTTCGGGACAATTGGGACTGGCCAGTGCAACCGCGGGGTCGTACGTGGATTCTAGTGCTGTAAAAATGAGCTCCGGAACGAACAGTTTCAGCGAATACGATACGTCGTACGGAAGCGTTAATGCGCAAGGATCGATCGGTAGCAACAGATGCACCGACTTTGGTGAAGACCTCGGTAGGTTCTCGTGAAATTCGTACATGTACCGATGTACCTCCGCCTCTCGATGAGGTCGCGAAATGTGAGCGATGTCCATTCATGCTTCAGAACTCCCCGAGGATTACTCGTATCCCGGACAACCAGCAGACGCAGTGTCGCTCACCTTGGCGTACAAGAATCTCTTCCCACATACCACAGTGTACAGACAAAAGTGGTTCGTGCCGGAGGATAAACTAGCGTTTGGACACAGAACGGTGCCGGTCGATTCGATGCCCGGCAAGAGACCGTTGGACATACCCGAGGAAAAACTTCAGATTCTCGATAAGCCTATCGTGGAGCTGAAACCAGTGACGCCGGTCGCGGTGAGTATCGGCGTTTACAACGAGCAGGAAGAAGCCAAGTTGGCCGAGCTCGAGGCCATCGAGCGCGAGAGAATAAGTCAGGAAGAGATCGCCAACCTGTCGCCGCAAGGAGGCTTCATCACGTACGGGTAAGCCGAGAGAAACACCTGACGCGTATTAGTCACTCGCCAACGTGACGTTTCCTTAAACTCGACTGTTTGTATATTTTTTTCTTCCTGGACACACACACACACACACGCATCGCGAACCTTTCCAAGTCCGACGTCACTTTCAAAGTTCAGAATTAAAAAGTATGCTATTCTTTTTAATACGCTTTCCAGTCGGACATGTCGTATCCGTCAGCCTTTCTCTCCTTGGGGGGGTTGCATCAAACTAATCCTCGCAGCCTTCAACCGAGAGAGGACGTTTTTGCGGGTATTCACGCATCTTTGTGTACAATTTGTTTTAGAGACCTTGGATACGCGCCAGTCGACGGGCTCATAGTACCAGGAGCATTAGCAAGGCACAGAGTGTTACAGATAAGCTCTGGAATCGGTCTGGCCGATGCCGAAGATGTAAGCGGAGGCTGCGGTCCGGTTGGACCGCCGGTTCCCGGCTACGTTCCCGGCAGCATCGTGGTCAATCGAGAGGTCGTCGAAATCGAAGAAGAGAACGAAGACGAAAATCGAAGAAACGACGCCTACCACTATCGCCGCTACTTAGAAGATATGAGCGACGAAGAAGACGACCTCGATGACACGACGTCCGGGATATTCGCCAGACTGAGGAATACCGCTCTGAATTACGGACCGGTTTCATGCCCGCGATGATCTTTTTTTGTTTTTTTTTCTTTTTTCTAGAAAATAGCCAAAATGACTCTCTCGCTTACTCGAAGACTCACGATCATCAAGATCGACCAATCTTACTCGTCTCACTTCGAAACGGATACTTAGGCACGGATACTTTTCGGCGTAATTGTCTACACTAGTCCTAGTCCTGTGTCTATGTGACGTTACTGTTGCACCGATAATATAGTAATTATACGAAAGCCAAACCGTCGCAATTTATTATTGACACCCCGATGATCATCCTTACCATCCACTGCGAAGAACCACGGCGGAACTAAGTTAATAGTTTAATGATCAATCCAATTACAGTTTATCCTCCGCTTTCGTCGTTCCACGAATAAACAGTCGGCTATAAGTTTTATCTGGGAAAATCGTTTTAACGTAAGATTGTTACGTTACAAATTTAGAACATGTCTGACAAATCGACCGCGTCAATCGACTTTAGAAATCCGACATGCTTCGTGGCTCGTACTTTTTTTATCGTCATCCAATCGTGAAACTTCGAAATTTTCCACCGCTGCCCGCTGTACCTATATATGTATATACATATATAACATAATTAAAGAAACAAGTATTACGTCGTTCACTGTATAAAAATGTAATATATACTCTTAATAACGAGAAAAAAAAAACACCCTCACGTTTTTGCCGGTGAGTTGTTGAGACAGCCGAGCGACTTTCTGCATCGCGGGGTAACGCCGCCAATGAGATTTATAATCTCCCTTCAACTTCCGCGGCTAAAGCACGACCGTCAACACGTCATAAAGTGTTTCGGCCGGGTAAAGGGAAGAACCACATGGTGATGCACGATGATCGCCACGAAGGAAACATAATGTATCTCCGAGAGTGAGAACGCACCCGCCACGCGGTTGCTATTTAGAGACACCACGGAGAGAGAGGGAGGGAGGGAGGGAGGGAGAGAGAGAGAGAGAGAGAGAGAGAGAGAGAGAGAGAGAGAGAGGAGTTCGCGCTTCTTCTCTCGTCCGAATGCCTCTCCTCTTTTTCTTTTCTTTCCTCGCGGGCGCGTACGTAAAATTTACGATGCGTACGCACGCATCCGGGCTGATTTATTTCATTTACATACGCGGCATAAGTTACAGGCGGCGAAGCGGACGGAACGAAGAGTCGGGCGAAACGATCGCGGCCGAATGAAATATTAATCTGTGACGTAAATCTCACGAAGCGCAATCTCTATCGAGACGCGAATTTTACAATTTATTATACAGAGCGTATCCTAGACGTTAATTAAGCCGGGTGATCTTGTCACAAAAATGTCGTGATCACGTTCCTGACTCGCAAGCGACGAAAGCGGTGCTTCTTAGCTACAGCGTAAAAATGTATTTTCTTCTTCTTTTCCACCAGAGCTTTCTTATTCACCAGTCGAAGCGTTTGCGTTGATATTTGCGACAAATCGACAAACAGCGAATTTCCGTTTCGATGAAAGATTCCTTCATGGAAGAACGTCATGCCGATGCAGGAAGCGACAAACCTTGCGCGGACACGCTACAAGGAAGATACGTGTACCTCTCAATTAAACATCTGTCGCAATGCCCGACGAAGAGAGATGAGTATTTTGTTGTTGTTGAATGTTCCAGAATTTGGTTTTTTTGTTGCTCTGTGGGTCACTTGTTTTTCAGTAAACAGGAAGCACCCCATGGGCGTTTGTTTTCGATGAGACCTCTTCTATATCAGGAGTGCGATATGCCACAAGCTAGTTCGGCCTCCGTCGCATTCAGTGAATCATTACGATAATGACGACGACACTGAGATTACAATGTCTTATTATTATTGGCCTCAGCTTACAACCGAGATTCTCTCACGGTTTTCCGGTCAATGGGTCACCATACTACGGAGTTAAAATAGTTACGCACGGCGAGCCGTGTCACACGCCGCATTATCTGCCTGTCAAGATTGAGGTATATATTAGCATCTAGCTTATCGTGATTTAAGACAAGGGTGGAAATATATTATTCTCCCAAGTTTTGCAAACTTGACGATAACCGAAGGCAATAAAGGAAAAAGCTGACAAAGATTAGATTTTACCGAACTTGCTTGCCGTTTCTTGTTATTAGTTCAAGGAAAAAAGTGTCAAGGGGCATTTCTCAGAATTGTGCCATTTTGTCGATAGAAATGACGTGTTAAGATCTGAATCGTGTTTTCTTTCAATTCGTCGAGGAGCGTTAGAGATAAATACCGATAAATACGTGAGTGACACGTGGCGTCGTGTGACGATTGAAAACTCGTACCTGCGAAATAATTTGCAGGTACCCGCGCAACCTGTGGAAGAGTCCATACCGCAAGAATTCTACCAACCGCTCAAGTTGAGCTATCAGACGTTCGGTCTGCCGCCTCCATCACAATACTTATATCCAATCTCCCAGTATCCAATCTCTATAGAAATGCCCCCCGAAGCGCCGTCTCCGAAAGTCCCTTCCTGCAAAGTTTCGCTTCCTACAAAGTCGTACGAATACAACGTTCAGATACCACCGCCGCCGACCGAACAAATCCCGATTAGCTACGATTTCGATTTACAAGTGCTTCCGCCGAATCCGTAAGTATTCTCTAGTAGTATTCGTCACTTGTTGTAATTCTTGAAAAAAATAAATTATCTTGGCTCATGTAGCTTAACGTCCTGACGTTTATTTGTAAAGTATGCATGAAGTTTTGCACTGCTTCAAGCTGATAACAAAATTTTTCTAACGTGAGAACGCTCCGTGTTTGTGTGTGTGTGTGTGTGTTTCGTTGTAATTTTAAATGTGTGACAATGTCTGATATTATTTTAGAACGACGGCGATGCCAGAGGAACCTCTTAAATACATAACGGGACTCACCAGCAGAATCGATAGAATTCTAGTTCCCGCTTGTGACGAGCCATCCTGTAACTGTAAAATTTATGAAGCTTAAACTTACGCTCAATAAGTCCGTAATACCTTTTGTGTTGTGTGAACAATAAAGTACGTGATATTCCCAACGCAAGGGAAATCAATAAAGAAATCTGATGAAACCGATCTTTAGTACCTTTCATTTTCTCACGTTACACTTATATTACGCCTCTTCATACTCGCACGTTAGAGCAGAGTGATTAGCGATTGTTCACGAACGCGAATACTGGAGTGAGCTCTGATGCGCTGAGCATAAATAAATGAATAATCTCCCGGGCTGTAATGTTGATAGATCGTGCTCGCTCATGAGAAGCATTGCAGATCAGTCTGGATAATCTCACGCAGAGTCGTCTCGTATCTGAATTATCGATCTTTTACATCCAACAATCTTCGATGTTGTCCGATGCAGTCACGATTTTCGTGCCGTATCTGCGTGTGATAATACGGGTCCGCAAGGTATATGAAGCAGCCTGATGCAATCGAAGTCATCGAGTCCCCATTGGCAAGCGTCATGGAGCATACGAGCAAAATCCTTGTGGCTTTCGCCATCGCCTTCTTGGCCTCCTTATCCGTGAGCTCGGCGGCTTACATCAAGAAGGATTTCAACACTGCGAAGAATTTCGAGAAAAACGTCAATTTTGAGCTGCCGCGGACTTTCCGCGAGAAGAGGCATCTCAACGAACATTTCGATCTTTTTCTGGCTGAAGATGATGCCGCGAAAATAGAGGATGAACCGTCCGAATTCCACGACAGGAGGGCGATCGCGGAGGAGATCAAGGGAACAAGTCTGAAGTATGAAGAAGAGGAGAAACAGAATGCGCACAAGGAAAATAGCGATACTGAGGGAAATACTCTGGTAATTATTGAAATATATATTTGATTTATTCTCGCACAGGAGCACAGGAAGAATAAGTTAGAACAAGAATAATTCTAATTCTTCCTTTCGCAGGAGGACGCAGTTTCCTACAAATATCTGTACAACATTATTCAGGCGTTGACGTACGCTGAAAATGAGGACTTGGTCGAGAAACTGCAAGAATTACAAGAGGTATTCGATTGAAATTTACACAATACAGCACGCACGCGTACACACACACACACACATATATATATGAAACTTTACTATATCCGTAACGCAAAGGGGATCAGAAATTAATAAAAGCCCATTGACAGTTAAGATTATATTAATCTAATTAAATGATATTAAGATTATATTAACCTAATTAATGAATATTAACAAAACCCGGGGACATAGAGTCGAAGGAAAATCAGTATTTCACGAAACGTTTGTTCAGTTTATTCGAAAATTACAAAATCAAGCGTTGCGCACGCGACTAAGGATAGCGGAATGCCTTGCAGAACTCCACGGATGCCGATGGCAACTTCAGCAAGCTACTGAAGAGATTTGTGACCGATCTGCCTTACGCACCCGTCGCGTTGTCTGGCGATATCCTGGGAACGGACTTCGAAGAGGAGATTTCCTTGGAACAATTGGACAGACATTCTTGCCCGCTCGAAGCTTTCAGCTACGGCCATTTCCATCATTCTGGCAGGTTAACGCACGAGTTTTTCTGCGAGATAAGGAAATTCATCCACTACATGCTGTACACCGTGCGTGGTTTAAAGTCTGAGCTCACCCTGGGACCTTTGTTCGGCGACGAGTTCGAGGGCGACGCTTTCGGCAGCTTCTTCCGACATACTCCGCAGTTTGTTGAGGCCGTAATCAAGGAACCTCATCATTTACAAATCGTGCCGGAAATAATCCGAGACGTCGTGCCGTGCCCCAGCATCTTCAGAGCCATTCTGCGGATCGTATGCATCTCCCTCAAGGTGCTGCACTTTGTGCTCAAGCTAATCAAGACGCAGCTGTTCTATTTCATCGATTTCATCTTATTCAATCAACACTTGGCCTTACGTTTGATATTACGTGTGTTGCACCATTTACTGGGAGGATTCCATTTGCTGGAACACTTTGACTGGGAACGTCCGTTGGAATTCATCGAGGAGCCGATTCTGTCCCCGGTGGTTTACGATAGCGAGGTATTCGCCCCAGAGTACTACAATTCGTTCAATGAGGTGGTCTCTTCTATCCGAGGTATTCACGACGGCTACTTCGCGTCTGGAATACACGACCTGTTCAAGTCTGGCGTAAGCGCCTTCACCACGACCGAGACGGTCCCTGCGTTCAGCTCGTTCCTGACGACGATACCCTTCATAAGCAACTTCGTGCCGTTCTTTAACTCGTTGACTGAAAGCAGCGTGTCCACTGTCGACGTGAGCGAAGTGGCTAGCCCGGTAGTCGGAGGTTTTGGTACAATTGTGGGTGGTCTAGCCCCAGTGTTCAGTTCGTTAGCTGGTCTAGGCCCGATTTTCCCCAAAGCCGTGGAGTCTGAAAGCGTGAGTACATCCGTGTCCAGCACATCGTCCATTGTCGACGAATCAGTGGCAGCTCCAGTGGTGGAAAGTCCTCTGATCAACCCGTTCTATGGTTACGGCTCTTTAATAAGCCCGGTAGCATCAGCTTACCCCGTCGGATGTGAAACGCCGACTTCCGCCGTAATCAGCGCGTCGGCAACTGTCGACGCAATCAATCCAGGTCTAGCGGCTCCAGTAGTAGCAGGTCCAGTAATAGGAAATCCTGCATTAATAGGAAATCCTGCATTAAATCTGTATGGTTACGGCCCTTTGATGAGCCCGGTAGCATCGGCTTACCCCGTCGGATCTGAAACGGTAACTACTGCCACGGCGTCGGCAACTGTCGACGCAGTCAATCCAGGTCTAGCGGCTCCAGTAGTAGAAGGTCCAGTATTAGGAAATCCTGCATTAATAGGAAATCCTGCATTAAATCTGTATGGTTACGGCCCTTTGATGAGCCCGGTAGCATCGGCTTACCCCGTCGGATCTGAAACGGTAACTACTGCCACGGCGTCGGCAACTGTCGACGCAGTCAATCCAGGTCTAGCGGCTCCAGTAGTAGAAGGTCCAGTATTAGGAAATCCTGCATTAATAGGAAATCCTGCATTAAATCTGTATGGTTACGGCCCTTTGATGAGCCCGGTAGCATCGGCTTACCCCGTCGGATCTGAAACGGTAACTACTGCCACGGCGTCGGCAACTGTCGACGCAGTCAATCCAGGTCTAGCGGCTCCAGTAGTAGCAGGTCCAGTAATAGGAAACCCTGCATTAAATCTGTATGGTTACGGTCCTTTGATGAGCCCGGTAGCATCGGCTTACCCCGTCGGATCTGAAACGGTAACTACTGCCACGGCGTCGGCAACTGTCGACGCAGTCAATCCAGGTCTAGCGGCTCCGGTAGTAGCAGGTCCGCTAATGGGTCCACTAATAGGAAATCCTGCATTAAATCTGTATGGTTACGGCCCTTTGATGAGCCCGGTAGTTGCATCCGGTATGCCCGTGGAAGCCGAATCCACGTCCACCAGCACCGTCGTTGAAACTCAATCAGCGGTTGCTGCCGAGCCTGCTGTACCCTTAGTGTCGCCGCAGGTGGTACCTGCAGGACTATTATACACTTCTCTACCCTCGGTATACGCTTCTCCCGTCATTTCCACCGCCTTAGAGAATACGGCGGTGTCTGAGACCTCCAGCCTGGCCGTGTCTGAATCAGAGCCCATTGTCGCTCTTCCCGGAATAAGGACTGTTCCCGAAGTTGTCAGTTACGCAGCACCCATGTATGCTCCTGCCATGGAGAGCACCGTAGCGGACACCTCCGTGTCCAGCGCGACATCCATCTCTACAGTTTCGGACGCCACTGCGCTTCCCTATAGCGTCGGTCCACTCGGTTTGGCTTCGCCTTACGGTTCCGGTATGGCACCCTGGCTCGCTGGATACGAGGGTCGATATTCTGCAGCCGATTTGCTACGGTTAGGATATCCTCTGGCCCGTCCTCTAGGATTCCTCTCCTCTGCGGCTCCTGTCGCGGAATCTGGCGTTTCCGAAACTGTTGAGAAAACCAGTGTCGTTTCTCGCCGCAACTACAGCCTCGTCCTGCCCAGGGAGAAGATCATCGGCGTTTTAGGCAGCGATTGTATAACGCCGGGAGACGTCGTGGCCGTCACCCTGAGAAACAAGTCTATCTTGTACGGTAACGTGCTGGATGCCGAAAGCCCGATCACCTTCAGTTTCCTGAGGCCGAGGCTGACCGGTTTTGCTCTGCGCAAAGGCGCTCGAGTTTGGAATATCATGCACAGCGACTTCACGGATCCTGAATGTCTCGACATATTCAACGATCCGGTGCTTCTGAGCTATTAGGTTCCGAATACCATATCTCGCAACTAGTCTTAAAACATTATTGACTATCAACGGTATCAACGTGTATTAAACAATTGTATTGGACAGTATCAACCAGTATTAAACAATTGTAATTCGGTCGATTGCAAATAAAGATCTGTCTTCTAAACAGTTGCATCGATTTTTCACCCAGACAATTTTTAAAATAAGTTAGATGTTTAAACGTGATATTTCCACGCAAAGAAATGATGTAGCGACATTAGCTAAATGTCGGTTAGCTAGTTCGAACTTAGCTGAAAGACTAACTGTTTACTGTTAGTGTCATTGGTAAAAATTGGTTCTGTCAGAGGTAAAATGTATTTATTACAAAGTACAACTTTGTATTATTTGAAATCAAAAGCGTATCTTAGCATGAATAGCTGAGATCTTTTGCAGCTATTGATAAATATAATGCGCGCGTGAATCCCGAAGTTCGGACTGCAATTGTTTCTGGGGCATTGCTACGTATAGGGTTTCGGTGCACGGTTAGTCTTCCGTCGATCACCGAGGCCGGTGGGTGTGGTTTTTGTCATTACGAAACTACGCGTAATTATTTGCAGTATGTGTGTGTCACATCCAATGTACAAGATATTTGGTAACTAATAACCCTATAAAGAAAAAAGTTAAAACGGGTTAAAATAAAAGAAAAAGCCTAGTAATATGTTTAAAAAGTGGCAATAGTTATTAAGTTATTACTGATATTGAAAATGGCCATATTTAGAAGCCATATCAATCACTAATAAGTTAATAACTATTGCGCGTGTTTTGAAAAATACATGACTTTTTTCTTTATTTGAACCTGCCCTTTTTTTAGTAAGGTTATAAGTTGCCAAACATTCTGTATAGCATTGTTTCCATGACAAAATTGATGGTTAAAGCAGCTAAAACTGCTTAGCATGAATAACAAAGAATATATAATTTTTGTTAAGATTCTTAGCCTTACTGCAAATATTATTACGTTCTATCGCGAAGGATATGGTAGCATAGTGGATTCGGCTACATGTCGTTTGCTTCTAGCAACTAATATCTCTTACTAGCAACGAATAAGTTCGAAGAGCTAATAAATAGATTTAGATTTGACAGCAACGACGTTAGCTGTCCCTATTTCAAAGACACATTTTAGCTACCACAGCTATATTTTAGGTCCTTCGGAGCTAATCCTTTTTCTGCGTGGATCAGCGGTTAAAGTTACAATATATAGCGTAGCGCACAATAATCGTTAATTTTTGACGTCGCTGATTATTCTGATATACACTTCTTGAGCCATTTGCTCAAGAAATTTTTAGGTAAACAATAGAGAAATCGGGATTTCGTACGCAAAAGCGGCACGTGTTTGACGCGCGTGATGTTATGTACGTATTTACACAAGTGTAATAAGATTATATATGTCGAATGTGAAAGACAGCTCGTTATTCGTATTTTAATTAAGTAACTTTTCACCTTACGGATGCTGATTCTTATAGCATAAAAATAAATCAGTATAATTCAACTATTCTAACGATAATCCAACGTTTTACGCACATCACAAGATGCGATTACGTTACAAATAATACTCATTCCGTGTCGGTGATAAAAACATCACATGTAAACCGTAAAACAATGAGCAAAATATGAATTTTACGACATGTTGTCTGGGCTACTGCACGCATTAGTTAGATTACTATTATCATGGCTGATTGGCGTTTCGCAAGCAGGCTGGGTGAAAAATTCGCTGACAGCAGAGCCTCGTCACGAGATAACTCGTTCGCCGCTCGATTGCCGAGCTCGTAAAAGTACTTTCGCGATCCGATTATGACATGTATTTTATTGTAACGTATGGTATTGTTGTATTGTTATCGGCTAACCGATTCTTCAGCGTCTTATGCGCTCCGAAAGATCACTGTCTTAAGGCACTTATCTCAAGGTATTCGTCGGGATCGTCGAGGACATATGTGAAGAAATTGAATTCCAAAAGATACGAACTTTTGACAAATAAACCATTTACACGCGTGTACCCTGTGTGAATTTCGTGATATTTATATACGATAAGAAGAAAGTCACCATGACAAGCACATACATATATCGAAGCCGCAGCAGCGAACTGACGTAATCGCCCAAGTCAACAATTAATTAGCTTAAATTATTGACAGCACTTTTTTACGTGTTGCTTTAACTCAAAAGTCAACAATATACGCGTTATCACGCTCCTCCTCAGTATAAAGAAATGTTACGATATCACACATGTTACGATGTCTGGCATGATTTCGTCGAATCGATAATTAATCATTCCAATTTATTGTGTGTCCTTATCGCACATGTGAGGACGCTATTCAGCAGAGTTGACGCAGGTGTGCGATTTCAAATAATACGTCGGTAAATGATAGTCAGACTAAAACCGTGGGGTACCCCTGCGAGATACTCGGCAAACAAATCGTGGTATATAAGGGTACCCAGTTCGTGGTGACTTTACTCCACCACGGTTTCTCACCTTTCGTCCTCATCAAGCCGTATCTGCAATGGCACGCATAATTTTCTTGGTAACCGTACTGGCGGCTCTGTGCTACACTAGCCAGGTAAGTTTGAAACCTTTTGACGCTACCGGTGACTATGGTTCATTTTGCATTGGTTCACAATTTTAAATCTAAATGTAAGAATCCACTTAGGCTTACTACGAAACATTTCCCATCTATTTGCATTGGTAGTAATACAAAATGAAAGAGCGTTTAAAGTAAGAAGGTACATTGCTTGTTATAAAAATTATAAACAACGACAACCCCATTAATGTTGTAGATCTTATGATGTAGATTTATTCTTACGTATTTCGAAATTATTAATTTGAAATTATTTTTGTGCATCCTTATTTAAAAATTTTTCAGACGAAATTATATTATTAAACAATTTTTTAAGTCTGAATAATTTAAAGTACATTACATTGTAATATCTCATCCTTTACGAACCATTTATATCTTATATATACCCACTCCGCGGTAAAATATACGTTCGCGTCATAACTGGCCCGTAGTAGAATCTTATTCGCGACTCGAGTATACGTATAGCGGAGGCATACTCGCGAACGAGATAGTCGTGTCGAAAGGATTAATGATATATAAGGACAATTATTAGGTGATTCATGACATAAATGCCGAAAAACGGCGAAACTTTAATTAAAATTGAGACGAAAGTTACTCCGCTTATCAAATGTCGTAAGGTATGCCGTTAAAAGAAAGCTGAATGTGTAAATTGCCGTTGCTGTAGCTTGTACGTGAAAGCGATAATAATGCCTATCGACAATTAGGAAACATATTTTGGTCGCACTATTTCGTTTCAAGTCTGTCTTTACATATAATACGCACAATACGTGCAATTTCGATATTTCAATCCTTGATAATCATATTTGTGTGTCTTACGTTATAGTCCATACGCATTTTACAATATATGCAACTTATTACGTTATAATCTATATATAATCTAACATGCGTTCCTCATATAGCACGTAATATTTCAATTTGTATTACTTTACATATTTTAATGACATGTATATTTTATTTAAAATATTAACGAGCGCGTTCACCTTAAATCTATTTTAAATCTTTTAAATCTGCTTTAAATCTGTTCTTAGGCCTTTCCAGTGGAAGAAGCCAGAATTCCAAAAATAAATATGAAGGAGCTCATCGAGAAACTAAAAGAAAAGTTTGAGAAAGCAAAGCAGTTGAATCCCGAAATCGCAGTGGCGGCTGCTTCTGACGAACAACAATTTGAACAATACTTTTTCAAAAATATTTTCGAGAGTATAGGGAAAGCAATACACGAAACCTTGGGTGTAGGACACACCACGGTGGAGGAACTCCAAAAGCTATTTCGTCCAAAAGTAGGTTCCTCATATAGCACGTAATATTTCAATTTGTATTACTTTACATATTTTAATGACATGTATATTTTATTTAAAATATTAACGAGCGCGTTCACCTTAAATCTATTTTAAATCGTTTAAATCTGCTTTAAATCTGTTCTTAGGCCTTTCCAGTGGAAGAAGCCAGAATTCCAAAAATAAATATGAAGGAGCTCATCGAGAAACTAAAAGAAAAGTTTGAGAAAGCAAAGCAGTTGAATCCCGAAATCGCAGTGGCGGCTGCTTCTGACGAACAACAATTTGAACAATACTTTTTCGAAAATATTTTCAAGAGTATAGGGAAAGCAATACACGAAACCTTGGGTGTAGGACACACCACGGTGGAGGAACTCCAAAAGCTATTTCGTCCAAAAGTAGATACGGAGAGCAATTCAATTCTGAATGAGGACGAGGAATTGAAGATTGACACCGATGCGGACCCAGTAGAAGTTGCTTTTCTTAAAAAACCGTTAAAAAAGATAGGAAAAGGCCTTAAAAAGGTACTTGACAACGCGGATATAACTATCAAATTCTAAGTATCAAAACTACCAAAATGGTAAACGTGGTGGACAAAGAAAACGGATCAGCCTTTGTGGCTGTAATTGGCTATAACTAGTCTATGTTAAAGGATATTACGAGAAAATCAGATACTTGTACGGCTAATTAATCTTAACATCGAGACATAATTTAGATTCATTCAAAGTTGATGTGTTCAGAGACGCCACATGTTTCCGCCAACGTTAAACATCCTCCAAAGAGATTCGAAAGTTTGTAATAACTCAGAATCTTTAGAAGAGTTCAATGATGCTCAGTCAAGCCCAGTGAGAAAATTCTCTAACGCTTAATTGTCTATCCTTCAGTTTGAATGTATTGATTATTGAGTGTCATGTGTGGCGCCTTCACCTTAGTTAACTTAGACATCTTCATCTGCAAAATTAATCGGTCACTATTAATGTAACGTGATGTAACAGTTATTGTAAAATTACCGCTTGCCAAAAGAGAAAAAGAAAAAAAAATACACGCGCTTAAACATCACGATGGGATCGACTTTGGTCTCAGCCTGTCGCGAAGTGTTCAATAAATATATTAAAGCATTCTAATGGAAATGTTTCAATCAACCTATTCCACATCCTATATCTGCAAGATAAAGGGCCAATATTCATTGAGAAACTTCACTGATTGTCATCAACGACCTTTGAATACTAAGTAAAGGAAGGAGACAGGAAGAAAGCATTCGTTACAGCGATATTCCGTGGCTAAGTGAAAATCGTATTTTACAGGTCAAGACTTGCGATGACCGACAACGGTCAAATAGATAACGATGTACGTAGTCACTAATAGGTTACACAAGCGTTGCACCAATCTTAGTACGTAAAATATGTTGCGTCTGATGTATGAACGGTGGATGAATTGAAATTCGATTTCTTCACGATGTGTATGTATGTGCGCTTGTGCTTGAGTAAAAGGAGATAATATCTTTTTTTCTCTTTAAACTCCATCCAAATCGATACGCAAACATATTAGAAGTTTTACCTCTGTCCATTTCCAGTATACAGACTAATTCTAGCTTTTCAAAGTTATCTTTCATGGCAACTATTTAAAGTTCAATTTCGCACTGATTTAAATAAAGCATTTTGATCTGATTCTATTGGTTTTCTCACACTTTAAACGACAAATGTGCAAAATTACCACGTAAAAAACACACAACGTCTGAATTTAATTTTCTTAATTAGAGCAGTTATATAAGATGTCGAATAAGCAACGGTCGAAAAAGTGCATAATCTCTTGCCCCGCGCTTGCAAAAAGGATGCGCGTCAACATAGTGTCGGCAGTTTTTATACGCATGTATGCACATGTATTCTCGTCTAAAACGTATCTTTATCTGGCTGATGTAATGTAAGTCTCGCTGAGCGAAGAGCGGATGTCAGCTAAAATTGATAACAATTTTAATCTCGCCTTGAACTTTAATCCTCCGTCGTGTCATGCAAAATCAGCCATCGATTCGTCTCGAATTGTACCACAAAAAGTACGTGTTATAATTATAATGTACTACAAAGCATGCGCTATATTATGTCCTCAGGAGCGAAAGACATTTGCCATCGTCTGATTTAGAAAAATTTTTAAATCGAGTCACAGAACCCTCGTCGACTCGCGTCGTGTCGCAAGTTATTTGCACGATAAAATTCCTTAAAATCGTAATGAAAACGTCGTTGTGTGAGATATTACATGTTGAAAGATTTAATATTTATCGGTTGGAGATTTTTTATCAAGACCTACCTTATTTATAAATTCAGTAAAAATACACAAACAATTCTCACCGATAAAACGTTTCTTCTTGTGTTAATAAACCTGGACTGTAAGAACCTGTAAGGTCGACACAGTCTTGAGAAGTCGATTATGAATCCGAAGTAATAAAACTTTTGTACCTTGTTTATTAACGAAAATAGAAAATCGGATTAGAAGTGAAAAAGCTACATCGTTATACGACGTGCCGCCCAATTCTGATTTTGCATTGTATGACGTTAATTCGCTAACACATGCGTTTATGCGTAGATTACAAATTTTACGCATAAGTGCAAAACGCGATGTCAGAAAAAACTTGGTTTGCCGCGCGAACATAATAATTGTGTCTGTTGTTTTGCACGATTAATTATCGATTTGAAAAACTCTCGGTATCTAATTTGATCTAATGACGCTCATTTATCGATAGTAAATTCGTAAATTGCTGATACCAAGGCGATATTAACGCCCTTTGAAAAAGAAAACATTCATTAATGGCGATTAACGAGTTTATTATGTGTATAAAATATTAATCAAAACAGCAGCCTTCTAATTCTTAAAATTAATCTTAACGTTCATGTGAAACAGCTAAAAGAAACGTTGAACAATATTCCGAAACAATAAATCTCTCTCTTTTCCTTCCTACTATCTATTCATTTTCGCATTTTCGCAATTGGCATCTTAGAAGCAAAGTTATATAAATAAATAAGCCCAAAATTTAATTTCGTTGGAAAAGAACGCCAATGTGATCTCTCTACTATCTCGATTTCCGGGAATTCCGGGTACTTCGGGGTGATTACAGATGTTGGTAGCGAGCTGGAGATAGAGAGGGATGCGAGGCATTCAGGTCGTTGTCGTCAAAATGATATAATACGCACTTTGCCCTCTTTGATAAGAAAGTCCTATAAAAGAGACTGCATCGTCCATTCTATGCATCAGTCGTTTCCAATCAGTTGATCTAGGATTTCGTCACTCTTTCACGGGAAGAAACACCAGCAAGATGAGGTGCATACTCGCAGTTGCATTTACTGTCGTCCTAATCGCAGCTGAGGGCAAAGCTATGCCAGCTAGTGATGTCGAGATCCAACAGCCTACTGTTCAGCCGTTAGAACTCTCCGATTACATCAGACATGCTCAAAATTCAATCACTGAATTTGGCGCTGAAATGCAGAAGCAGTTTAACCAAGCAGTGCCCAATCAAGAAGAATATTTGAATACCCTTAAAGAGCAGAGCAGCCATTTTTTTAACAACATACAGAATCAGGTGCAGAACATGACGGAGGAGGTAAATGAAAATATATCTATCAGATTATATATTTTTTATGTGCTTTATTTAAAATATGTCTATTTAGTTTAAATATATGCACTTTGTTTAAATTTGCATCGCATATGGTTTCGTTGCAATGTCGGGTTCGAAATGTATTTAAAGATATTAAAGTCTCTCCTCTCAATGTTGACTGACAAATAGTTTTGCGTAATAAAAATCTCTCGCGGTTATTCCTCAATTGTACATTCAACGTTGCTACATCAGATTAAAGATTAACTTGTTTATTTGTAATTACCGGTGCGAATTCTCGTATTTAGAGATCATGTGTTTAAATATTCGACAGAAATGTCGTATTGAGGACGCTCGTTGAATTATATAACGTACATTTGCAAGAAAAACCGATCAGCTTGTTGGTATGCTTAAAGCAATCTACCAGAAATAACTGACACGGATGACATGCGGCAGAAAATAATTTATAAATTGCGAACGCTAGCAAATTGACGATGCGAGAATCTGCAAATTATTTTGCCCTTTGAATTACGACGATGAATATTCCATCTCGACATCTTTATTGCATTACGCGAGTTACATTGAGCGAATCTTTTGTATTATCTAAAATAGTATTGTAGCTTGTAATTGGCAGAAACGTACATGCAATTCATCGTGGAGCAATTACGCGTGTTCAAAGTCGTTGATCGTGTAGGTATTGGTACATAGCGGTATCGAGCGATCGAGATGACTAAATATTTAATAAAAGTAGCGAATGTTGACATAATATAATACTCTCTAATAACATAATATAATAACGTGAAAAATATCATTGGTGCGTATTCCGCTGTGAAACATTGAAGCCACCAATAAGCAGATTGAAAACGAAGTAATATTCAAAATTTGAAACACGCCCAGCTTTATATACACATAAAATGAATCATTATGCGCGCAGGTGAAGGCGAAAACACCCGAGTTGGAACATTTAATGACAAATTTTAAAACTAAGCTGTCTGAGGCGTTCAATAAAATTACTACCAATGAGGAGGCCGAGGAACATGTGAATCAGATACAAGCGAGAATTCAAGAAAGTCTCCGCACTGTAATGAACGAATCCCAGAATGTTATGGAGAACGTAAACAAAAATTCCGCGAAAGTGCAAGAAGACATCTCTAAATTTGTTAAAGGATTAGTTGACTTTGCCTCTGAAAATCTCAAGAATTTCTCACCAGAGGCGACGACACAGAAGACAGAGGAACACAGTTAAAATATAAAAATGCGCTTCGTAAATTATTCGTATGCGAAACACTTTGGCCATTATGCGCAGAGAAATTCAAAGTTCAATTAATCAGCGAGTGTAACCTCACGCCATATCATAATCTGGACCGAACAACCGATGAGTGACTTTTAATAAAAGTATTTGACTGTTTATCTCTTTTCGTTCTTTCTTTCTTCTCATAAACCCTCATTATTTTAAGATATTCAAACATGCTGCATCTTATCTCACGAGTTTCCACGACTTTTGAGAGTCCATGACTATGAATAGAAATATCTTTGCTCTTTGCTCTATCAATTATGTTGTATCGCACAGCTGACGCACAGTGCAATGTCAAAATTAATTGTAATCAATGAAACTTTATCTTTTTAGCGTGAAAGTTATTTTATCAGATGGTAATCTACGGTGACGAATAAATTAATAAAATTTCGTACCGCTTAATATGAAGAAATGAATGTGTGTGTATTTATAAGTATTACGAAAAGATGTAGCTTACTGCCTTTTAACGAATTTTGCTTCCTCGAAAGCGAAAATATGACGGCATCACAAGTACGATTTCTCTAAGTTACTATTGCATCGTGATGTTTATCAGTTCTCGCGCAAACAGACGAAGTATTCGCATTAATTGCAGACTTTCAAAGTTATTTTTCATCGCAACTATTTAATGCTCAATTTCGATAGTGGTTTAAATAAAATGTTTTAATTATTTTGTGAATTTTCTCATATTCTAAACGATAAATGTCCAATGTGCCACGTAAAAGATACGTAAAGATTGAATTTAATTTTCTTAATTAGAAAAGTTGTATTGATATAAGATATCGAATAAACGACGGTGTAAAAAGGGAGTGGATTATCTTTACTTTGCACTTTCAAAATGTATGCTTGTCAACAGGGTGTCAACAATTTTTATGCGTATGCACATGTATTCTCGTCTAGAACGTATCTTTATCCGACTGATATAATATAAACCTTGCGAAGCGAAAAGCGGATACAGCTAAAATTGATAATAATGTTAATCTCGCCTTGAACTTTAAGCCACCGTCGTGCCATGTAAAATCAACCAATCAATCAATTGATTCGTCTCGAATTGCACTAAAATGTACTTTTTTATATTTATGTCTTCAAGAGAGAAAGATATCATTTTTGATTTACAAAAATTTTTTAATCGAATCGTCGAAAAACCCTCGTCGACTCGTGTCGTGAATTGTTCCCACGGCTGAGAATTCCTTAAATCCGCAATAAAAACGTTGTGAAATATTACGCGTCGGAAGATTTAATATTTGTTCCGCTCGGAGGATTTTCTACCACAAGATCTTCCTTATTTATAAATTTAGTTATTCTCACAGCAAAAAATACATAAACAATTCACCGATAAGACGTTTCCGATTGTGTTAACTCGTGAGAATAAACTTGGACTGAAAGAATCTGTAACGATGCAATCTGAGAGAGATCGATTAGAAATCCGAGATAACAAAGTCTTTGTATGTGTGTTAACGAAAATAGAAAGTCGAATCAGAATTGAAAAAGCTACACTGCTGTACGACGTGTCGATAGTTTTGATATTGCACCGTGATGTTAATTCGTTAACTTACATTTACGCGCAGATTATATTTTTGCGCATAAATGCAGAACGCGATATCAGAAAGAATTTAGTTTGCCGCGCGAACATAATAATTGTGACTATTGTTTTGCATTATTAATTTTCGACTCGAAAAACTCTCGATATCTAACTTGATCGATTTGATGACGCTGATTTATCGATACTAAATTCGCAAACTAGGCTGATATCAAGGCGATAACGACCTTTGAAAGAAAAGAAACATTTGTTAATGGCGATTAATGAGTTTATTAGAGGTATAGAATGTTAATCAAAACGATAGCCTTCTAATTCTTAAAATTAATTTTAACATTCGTGTGAGCAAACATATAGTAGCTAAAAGAAACGATTGAACAATACTTCGAAACAGTAAGTCTCTCTCTCCCTCTCTCTCTCTCTCTCTCTCTCTCTCTCTCTCTCTCTCTCTCTCTCTCTTCTTTTTCTTCATCCATTTATCTTCGCAACTGGCACTTCAAAAGCAAAACTACATCTAGATCGTCAGTCTCTTTACTATAAGATTTCCGGGAATTCCCAGTATTTCGGAGCCATTACGAATGTTGAGAAAGAGCTGGAGATAGAGAGAGATGCGAGGCATTCAGTCGTTGTCGTCGAAATAAGATAATGCGCACTTTGCTCTCCTTGATAAGAAAGTCCTATAAAAGAGACTGCATCGTCCATTTTATGCATCAGTCGTGTCCAATCAGTTGATCTAGGATTCCGTTTTACGGGAGGAAACAGCAGCAAGATGAGGTGTATACTCGCAGTTATATTTACCGTCGTTCTAATCGCAACTGACGGCAAAGCTATGCCAGCTAGTGATGTCGAGAACCAACAGACTACTGCTCAGCCCTTAGATCTCGAAGATTACGTCAGAAAGGCTCAAAATACAATTAACGCACTTGGTACTCAGCTACAAGAGCAGTTGAATCAAGCGATGTCCAATCAAGGAGGATACTTCGATACTTTGAAAGAGCAGAGCAAAAATCTTGTCAACAACATGTTACATGTTGCTGACAAAATTCACACGCAGGGTTACACGCAGAACATGAATGAGGAGGTAAATGAAAATATATCTATCAAATTATATATTTTATATGTGCTTTATTCAAAATTTGTTTGTTTAGTTTAAATATATTTGCATATAGCTTCGTTGCAATGTCGAGTCTGAAATGTTTGATTAATTAAAGCGACTAAAGTCTCTCCTTTCAATGTGGACTCAAATAGTTTTGCATAATAAAAATCTCTAGCGGTTATTTCTCAGATGTACATTCAATGTTGCTATACCAAATTAAAAATTGACTTGTTTACTTGCAGGTTCGCAGCACGAGCTCTCATATCTAGAAGTTATGTGTGTTTAAATATTCGTGAGAAATATCGCATTGAGGACGCTCGTTGAATTACACAACGTACATTTGCAAGAAAAGCCGTTCAGTTTGTCGTCATATCTTAAAGCAATCTACCAGAAATAACTGACATGCGGCAGAAAATAATTCATAAATTGCGAACGCAAGCAAATTGACGATGCAAGAATCTGCAAATTATTTTGCCCTTTGAGATACGTCGATAAGCGTTACACTTGTCATCTTTGTTGCATTACATTATATTAAACGAATCTTTCGTATTACCTAAAGTGGTACTGTAGTTTGTAATTGGCAGAAACGTACATGCAATTCATGCGTGTCAATGATTACGCATGTCCAAAGTCGTTGATCATATAAGCGTAAGTTAACGAATCGAGCGATTGGGACGACTAAACATTTAATAAAAGTAGCGAATGTTACTATCTCTAATAACATAATGCAATATGTGAAAAATATCATTGGTGCGTGTTTCACTGTGAAACACTGAAGCCACAAATAAGCAGGTTGAGAACGTAGCAGTCTTCAAGATTTGAAACACGCGCGGTTTATACGCACAAAATGAATCATTATTCGCAGGTGAAGGCGAAAGGTGGACGAGTTGGAAAGTATATGAACAAATACTCACAACAAATACTCACTACAGACTAAGCTGTCTGAAATGGCCGATGAGATCAGCGACGAGACCAAGGAATGAGCTGCATACAAAATTTGAAGAATGTCTCCGCACTGTAATAAACGAACGCCCAGAACGTTATGGAGAACGCAAACAAAAATTCCGAGAAACTGCAAGGAGATGTTTCTGAATTTGCTAAGGGCGCTGTTGACGTTGTCGTGCAAGTTTCTGAAAAGCTCAAGAATTACTTGTAGCGGGAAACGACACAGAAGGCAGCGCGACGGAGGAACACACGGAGGAGTTAAGAAACAAAAATACTTTGTAAATTATTCGCATGTGAAACACCTCGGTAATTATGCACAGAGAAATTCAAAGTTCAATTAATCAGCGAGTGTAACCTCACACCGTATCACAATCAGATCGAACAACTGACGAGTGCCTTTTAATAAAAGTATTTGGCTCTTTTCGTTCTTGCTTTCTTTTCATAAGCCCTGTCGTTATGTTAAGATATTTAAACGTGCTACATCTCATCTTACGAGTTTCCACGGCTTTTGATAGTCCATGACTATGAGTAGAAACATCTTTGCTCTTCGCTCTATCGATTATGTTATGTATTGCACAATTGACGCACAGTGCAATGCCAGGATTAATTGTAATCAATAAAATTACTTTTTAGCGTGATAGTCATTTCATCAGATGGTAATTTATGTGGCGAATGAATTGATGAAATTGCGTATCGCTTAATATAAAGAAATGAATGTGTAATTATAAATACTGTGTCAAAAGATGTGGTTCGCTCTCTCTTAATGAACTTTGCTAGCACGACAGCGAGAATGTGCCGGCATTACACATTATAATTTCTCGAACGATTCCCACCGCATCGTGATGTTTACCAAATTTCGCGCAAACAGACAAAGTATTTGCAAACGTTCGGAAGTACTTTATTGATGCCGTGAAAGGAAACTTCTGTGCCCAACATGATACAATAAGAGCTACACGACAATGGTATATACGTTTCAGATGCATTTTATACGTGCGATATCTAATGTCAATGTTAATTGATAATAAATTGATCTGCGATTCAAATGTAGCAATCACGATGTGTACTTCCATTAATGAACAATATAGGTTGATATAACGAAGAAAAAGAAAGGGAAAAGAAATCGATAAACTCGTAACAACGTAAACTCGTAAGAACAAAGAATTTCGTATCTCTCACTGAATACGAGGCTCACGTTACTCTACTTGTGTCATCAAGTTTAATAATAGGTGAGACGAGCAATTATACCTAATCAGCAAATTCCACTTCGATTTCGTATTGTGAACACGGGTCAAAAATCCACTTACGGCAAGGAAAACATGCCAGCTCGATATGACCTAAATTATAAATCCACGTATATTCAGCCCCATTCGTCGATTCTTAAGCTAACAAAAAGTCTTGCGATATTTAGCTAACACGAAAAATCTATTATTTATCGCATATGCATGAATTTTCGCAATAAAATTAATGCCGTTGAAGTAAGGCAAACGCGTTAATGAAGAAATAAAAAGTATTTCGTTCTCAGCTACGTAATATTGTTATATGTGTGCACGTTCGCTCTTATAAAAGGATTGAAAATTATCGAATCGCTTCATTGTCGATTAAAGACTCAGTGTTGAATCAATGATCTATTCTGTGTCAATTCTGTGAAGTAACATTTATTATATGTATATAATTATCCACACGTAATCGCTATCACATTTTGAACTTCGCAATTGTTTTTTACGGAAGAACATCTCTCACACAAGTGCACATCTTATTAAAATGAGTAGATTTTTTCTAGTTTTTGTTACATATATGGTAAGACAAGATAAAGTAAGAATATAGAAACGGAAAACTCTACGAAACTCACTTTGGTCGATCTATGCGTATTTGCGATAAAATGTTCTATGCACAAGAAAACGTTTGTACTATATGATACTGTAAAATTACAAATAATATTTAAACTGAAATTATAAATCGTCCAAAGTAATTCGTCGAAAAATAAAAAAAATTATTTGGATATTAATTTGTTTAATAATGTTGCGTGCTTTTTTGTAATACCAATTTCGCTATAAACAGGTGTTATTTACAAGCGCTATTGAAATTTCGAGAAAGGATGCAGCTAAGAAATTATCCATAAGAGAATCGCAATCACAATGGCGAATGAATGGAATCACATCCGACAACGAGAGATCCGCAAGGATAAACAGCGGATTCGAAAAGATGGTCCAGTTTGTCAACTTTTTGGGTCAGATGGACAACTTTTTTTACGACAAAACAAAGAATTTCATTCGCAAGCTTAACGCTATGTACGACATGGACGGGAGCGGGAGACGTCGTAGAGCTTCTTAACTCGTTCCAAAAAGATATCTAATGAAAATAAAATCGTAAGAAACTTGTAATTCAAAGTATAATGTAAAAAATAATGTAAAACCGACTAACGTTAAGTTATCCTTTAATATTTATTAACTTTCTTTGTTTATTTCTAATTTTTTTTTTTTTTCATTATATTGTATGCTAAATATAATTTTTATTAATTTAACAATCATCATTAATCGACTATTATATCGATGAATAAATCAACACAAAAAAACTATACAGCATATTTATATGGAAATATAAATCATTTTAAATGCGAGATTTAAATTTATAAACAAGTCTCGTAATAAAGTAATTTTCAAATTAAGAACGTCCACTTTTTTCCCATTTTACCCGATATAATTTTTGTAATTATCATTATTATCTGACTTTAAAACCTTGTATAGAATTTGTATGATGTCAACAATAACATTCATTTATTCAATCGTACCAGTAAGCGATAGCAATATATACCTTATTTATGTCTATATATATATACACGTATATATCGATGAATGTCAATGTCGAAAAACACATATCATTGATTAAATATGATGTCGGCGAAAGCAACATCGATGGGAACATAGTCGACGAAATGTTTGTCAATGATTTCAACCCAGCAAATATCAAGCGACAGTTACATAACTGTTAGTTATAATTTCCCACTCAACGATTTACTTTTATACTTAGTAACTTTTATACAACGTTATATTTAGATTATCGAGTGGAAAATTATTATTAACAGTTATATTACTGTTACTTGATGTTTGTTGGGAATATATATTTCGGATATTTTAAACTACATAGCCTACAATAATAGGCTGAACCGTATATACACTATATTGGTTTATGGTTTCAATAATATTCAATCCAAGGTATCTCTGATAAGAGAGACAAGTAGAATATGAGAAAAGGATAAAAGAAATAGAAAACAAAGGAAGAAAGAACTGGACGAATCAAATGGACAAGACCTGAGGCAAGTACTTGAACAGTAAAGATAAAGCAGTTTTGTTTGCATTAGAAATACTAAGGATAGGATAAAAAAGCGCATACAAGAATATTTTGATTTTTAACATATTGATTTTATTTTTTGATGTTTTTTTTTAAATCTCTTCGATATAAAATTTGTCTAACGATGTCTCACACACTCAACTACCTCTTTCAGACAAAGGTCGTTTTCACTTCCGCCTGTTTATATACACGACTAGGTCTAAGGCCGTAGTTGTTTAACTTTCTTTTCTCAACGACATCGAGCATCTGCATCTTTGCGTATTAATAGGAGGTATACAATTAATAAAAGATTCGTCAAACAATCAAGTCAATTCTCGTGTCAATTCTCGCACGTGTGTCAAATTGTACGTTAATATGCTTTTTGCGTTATAATCGACAAGTAGTTTTGGCGGCCGAAAATCATGCATAATTTACATATAGTGAATTAACAAAAATTAGCAATTAAAGGATTGTAATATATATATGTATATATATATATATATACACACACACACACACATATATATATATATGTATATATCTTTATAATTTGAATTAATATAACAACAGCTGTAACACACATATGCAATATAATATTATATTTAAAAGTTTCTTTCAATAGAAGGTGTCAAAAAAAAGAGGAGACTAAATTGGAAAACGAATATCAGTAGTGAATTACTGTATCTAGCAATTACACATTCACAAAGCGGCATTCCTATATTTGAAGATTATGGATATTAAAATAAATTTCGAAGACCTAAGCATAATATTTCAATCAGTATTATCTTATGTCGTCCGAAGAGGCAAAAGAAGTTAGCCTCTATTAGGACCTGATAAGTTTGCTAATAAGTTATTGCCTTCTTTTCGTCAACATACTATGATAGAATATATTTTCCTCCACTAAATTTGGTCTCAGTAGAAATAGTAATTGACGAGACACTTAGTGGTCAAAGGTGAAGTTTTCAAGTACCAAAAGAGCTTACCACAGCTGCAAATCTTTCTTCCTCGTTGACATTTTCCATCTTTAATCTGGCTCTATGATTCAGCTGAGACTCGAACTCATTATGTGACCTCGGCTTCTTATTCAGTTGAAGATCGTAACCAAGCAAAGAGAGTTCATAAACGTCGACTGAACCTCTCTCCCACATTCCTGCTTGTTTTTGTGGATATTTCATTAACATCCCAACTATTCTGAAAGGGGAAATAACTTTACACAATCGAATGTTTACTAGACTTTCGTGTGCAATAAGCTTGTGAACTTACAACAGCACTATCCAGTTTTAAATCAATCTCGTTTATAGTACTTGGAACATTCCAAAGCTCTAGCTCCTTCTCACCGATTAAACCATTAATTTTACTAATGGCTGCTTGAAAAGCATTTCGTATTGTCCAAGTCAATATTCTTCACAAACATGGTGATGATGTCTTGCGGTTTAAAAATTAACTTTTTGACTACATTATCTTAATTCGCGTGCTTGAACTGTCCGGGTCAATTTTAATACTATAGACACATCAAACTAATTGGGAAATGTTTTAAAGATACCTTTGAGTGAACTGAATTTATCTTGCCTAAATTCTCTACACATTTCCTGTTCTATGTCAAAGACGGAGAAACGATAAACAAACATAAAAATCAAATAATATAAAAATGTTAATATTTTAAACCACAAGATATACATATATGTATACATGTAATATATATATATATATATATGTGTGTGTGTGCGTGTGCACATTTACACACACATACACATATATTATATATGTATATATATGCATTAGATAGTGTATTTACGTTCAATATACGTTACACTTTTTACTGATTCTTAATAAAAAAGAAAAATTAATAAAAAAGATTTACGTCTATTAGAATTATGTTCATTAGTTCTTATTTAGTTAATAATATTTTAGAATATTGCCTTTGACCGCTGAATATCTTATCAATCACTGCTCTACTTTAGACCATTATATTGGAGGAAAATGTATGTCTCATCTTTGTTTTACTGTCGTTGAAGAAAAAAGTATAGCATTACTTTTTTCATAAGTTTGACTTATGTATAACCACTTTACATCATCGATTCTCTGTATAGAATTCTGTTGTAACAATGAATAGCGCAGTCATTTGCGTCGGTTCTCCTGAGTAAAGCGTTTGAAACAACGTGAGAATTTGATATTAATAGAGAAACTGATATTAATAGCTGACTTATTGCTGCCACTTTGTACTTATATACTTTGTACCCTATATCACGTGTCATTGCCACTACAAATTTCCAAAGTTTAGCTCCAGTTTTTTTTCAACACTTAATAAAATATTTACGTGTTGTCGCAATGCGGATTTCAGTCAGATCGTTTCCCTAACAATATAATTCTCGTTTCACTCGAATTTATTTTTGAAACATTACACACAGCAAGAACATAGATTGTATCAAGCAAACAAGATTTTTTTAACAATTGTCCTTTTACTTTTAGAAAATGATCAGTCGTAGTTTACACGTGTTTAGATATGCCAATTTTGTACCTTTCAGATGCTTACCGTTCGCGACAGTATTTGCACCATTTTTAACAATAGCATGATTTACAGGGATGCAGATGTCGTATCGCATACTCGACGTAGTTCTTCACATTCGGGGATCCTGCATGTATCAACATCTCGTAACAAAACTCATTATCAACAAACCGCAGAATCGCGTACTCCGCTAGTGTTACCCTGCAGCCGCACTCCAACGTTCTTCGTTAATTATCGTTCATTTCATTCGGATCAAATCAGAAGTTGCGACTTTCAGAAAGTCTTCTTTTCTCTTTCTCTTTTTTTCTTTTTTTTTTTCCCTTTCTTTCTTTCGCGTATTCTTCTCATTCTTCTTTGCAAGTGGAATTATCGCGTATGAAAGCGCGAGCAGAAAAATATGCCATATACTTCCATATACGTGTATGTGTGTGTGTGTGTGTGTGTGTGTGTGTGTATACTCTACGTAATTTCGATAATTATTTCGCGTATAAAAGGAAAGAGAAACAAAAAAGAAAAATCCGCTTCATTGGCGTGATCGCTCAGAAATCTCAGCATAATATTTGGAATTTTTTCTGAAGGTACATATGTTGTCGAAGTAGTGCGAACTACGTTTGTTGTTGAGGTAATATCGAAATTTTTCCAATTAAAAATCTATGTATTGAATGAGCGTATTCTCTCTCCCTCACCGCCCCCCTCTCTGTCTCTCTTTCTCTCCTGTGTACCCTCCAATGTATTAGGCACTACGTAATAAAAATGCATGATATAAAAGAAACTAGAAAATTTCTTTCTGCATCTGGCATATTAATCCGATAAAAATAAACTTGCGGAAGTTTTATGGGGAATGACGTTAAACGATGGTGTTGAACGGTCGTTTTGCAATCTTAAAATTTGATTGAAATAATCAATGGTCAAATTTTTGAATGACTCAATAATACACAAGCATAGGTCATTTTTCGTTAATCGACCTACATGTAAAGGAGAAGTTACTTTCATGATTACGACACAGTTTTTAACAGTTTTAAATAATTTTAAAATACCATGCGGGGATATATCATTACTTTGTACCGATTAAGCAGCTCGATATATTATTCTTTCATCTCTCTCGCTGTAACACAAAATATACAAGATAATTTCTCAGATCGCTCATCGATATAGAAAGTTGGCTGCCATTTGAATTGCGCCGTTAATTAGCAGCAATACGAATAAATCTCGAGAGCTCATGAGGGCCAGAGATGAATCACGACCAAGGCGAGCAGTTTTTTCGGACAATTGCGATTTTACATCATCATGAAAGTAACTCAATTTCGAAAGTTTTATTCTATCTCAGCAGAATACTAGCGATCATCTTTCTCTTCGATTAATTCATTGCAGCTACTGATTATGCGGCAGAATGACTGGTATAGTTTGTTGCGCACCCGGAGGCGGCTGTGGCGGCAGGTATTGCATATGCTGTGGCGGGATCGTCATATGGGGTGGAATTAGGGGGCACATGATTGGGTAACTCGGAGCATGACCCTGAGGAGGTGGTTGTGGATACGTCGGCTGTGGAGTACCAGGTGGATTGTAAGCGCCCGGTGTGTGTGGTTGATTTGGATTAGCCGGAGACGGTGTTTGGCTAGGTGGTTGTTGCGCGACATGAGGGTGCGGATGAGTGTGTGGACCCATATACTGAATACCAGGGGCTTGTGGTCCCTGCGAATCATGATGATGATGATACGGCGTGGCCATGTGCGGTGGTGGTGGCGGTGCCTGGACCATGCGTACCATCTGTTGGTACGCCGGTTGTCCCGGATAAGGCACCTGGAATGGAGGATGCAACGGAGCTGGCGCCAATAACGGCTGTCCCGTTGCCGCGGCCACTTGCATCTGAGATGTTATGTCCGGTCCACGATGCTGCATCATTTGCACTGTAAGAAACACGATATTATATAATTACTTGAACATATACGTTACACATAAAGTAACGCATAACCAAAAATATGTAACTAAAGATGCAAGCACATGATAATACTTAATAACTGTTTTCTTCATAATACATCCCTTTCAACTCTCAAACTGTAAAGCTCGAAGCATTCGAACATGTCCTCAGGCTCAAAAGATCCGCATAGTTTAACATTCTATTTTAACATTCGAACTGTTTTGTTACATGAAAATCCGTACATTGTTATGGAATACTGACCCTTCCGGAACCTCGTCACTTGTTGAGCGGGTGGTTGATTGAAAGCCGTCGGTGGCTGATTGGTCATCACATACGCGGGCATGACGACGGCCGTGGGTATAGTCGCTCCTGTATATTGTGGAGTCTGAGGTGTATGCGGTCGACTAGGTGTCGGTGTGCTAGGGGACCTCTGTGGATCACAGCCATGCGCAATTACATTTTTATTTATTTTTCTTCAAATGCAGTTTTCCATTAAATCGCGGATATTTTATGTCTACGTAACCGTACGTTACTAACCGGTGTAAATGGCTTTGCGTTTGGATTAAATTCTTTAGCATTCGGATTTAAGGTTGATTTCTTGAAAGCATTAGTTATCTTGTCGACCGCGGGTTCCGGTGGAGATTGCTGCACCGTTTGGCTATTCGTTTGTGACGGTGGTGGCGGTGGTTGTTGCTGTTGCTGTTGCTGCTGCTGTTGCTGCGATTGCTGAGGCGGGCTCGTAGATCGTACTGCTAACGGACCAGGTGGCGGTTTATTGGTGACTACCGGCTCCTCTTGTACAGCTTGATGTTGCTGATGAGAATTGCTATGCTGTTGCGTCGGTGGTTGCTGTTGCGATTGTTGCTGCGGACTCGTGTGCTGATGAGAAGTTTGGTGATGAGTCTGATTCATCGGAGAGGCGGTATGCACATCCTGTTGTTGATGCTGATGTTGTTGTTTTCTGGAAATTTGCGGAGTATCCGGCGGACCTTGCGATTCTGCTAATTTGAACTCCGTAGCAAACTGTCTCAGCTCTGAATGCTGCTCGTCTCTGCCGCGCGGTGTCGGAACCTTGCGTGCAAACGACGATATTTATAATCCTCATAAACAATTTATCTTACGACTTAAAAAGAAAGAACACTTTTAACGAGAATGTATGTCAAACCTTTCTATGATCTGATTTATGTGTAACTATTTCGCATCGCTGCCCCTCCACGGAATTCTGTTGCGCCATCGTGTGCTGTTGATGAGAGGACTGTTGTTGTTGATGCGAAGACGCAACACTGGACTGGGGAAATGGAGCTGGTGGTGCTTTATCAGCCTGATAGACCTGTTGCCTTCCAGGACGTTCACGTTTCTCCGTATTCATCTTATTTGAAGGAGTTTGCTGTTGCTGTTGCTGTTGCTGCTGCTGCTGCTGCTGCTGTTGCGACGGGAAGCCTACTTGCGGCAGAGAAGATGGCGGCGCTTGATTCTGCTGAATTCCTTTATTGAAAGGACACACCACTTTTATCTAATTTTGTCTCTCTCTCTCTCTCTCTCTCTCTCTCTCTCATCTACAGAATGTAAAGTCTTGATAAAAAATACGAATTAATTTATACCTGGTTGCTGAGACTGCGTGGTCGGTGGAGGCACAAACGGCGGCGGTGGATTATTATACGTAACAACTACTCCACTAGGTGGCATACCCATGTTCAAGGGTACCGGATGTTGCACCGACGAATGAGCGGATTGTATTCCGACTGGTATATTCGACTGTGGAACATTCACATTAACCGCAGGAGATGGTTGATTGTAGACATTCTTATCATTCGTAGTTCCTGGCGAAGACGGCGATTCATTGGTCCTCATCAATTTGCCAGTATTCCCACTCTTCTTTTTCAACGGTGGCGGGACGTATTTTCCTTCGGTAGGTCTTGCCTAAAATTGTATAGTGACTGATAAGATTAAAGACAATGCCTAAAGAAAAAAAAAAAAAAAAAAGAAGAGAGAAGGGAAAATCAAAATTTACCACAGCTGCAAATCTCTCCTCTTCGTCACCGTTCTCCACCTCTAATCTAGCTCTATGATTAGGTTGAGACTCAATCTCATTTGCTATTTCAGCTGCCTTTTGCTCCTGCTCCTTGTAATCTTTCGTATCTTTACGCTGGAGCTGAAGTGTGTAACCAACTAAAGAAGGTTCAAATGTCGTTTGCACCCCATAATCTTGTTCATTTTTACGGAACATTTCGTTAACGTCCCAACCATTCTGAAATTGTGCAATTTTACACAGCTTGTTGTTTACAAAATTTTCATGCCACAGATTTATAAACTTACGGCAGCACCATCCAGCTCTAAATCAGCTCCATTCATAGTACTCGGGGCGTCCCAAGGCTCTAGTTCCTTTTCACCGATCAAGCCATTAAATTTACTAATGGCTGTATCTGTTTGAAAGGTATCTCTTATGGCATAGTCCAAGTCGACATTTTTGGCAGACATGGTGACAATGTCATGGGGTTTAAAAATTAACTTTTCAACTACGCTATCTACACTTATTTTGCCCGAACTATCTACACGATGGGCCATTTCCAGTACTACATCAAACTGACTGGAAAATGTTCGAAAGATGCCTTCATATACTGAGCCATTTTGAGTTTGTATCTATAATTATGATATAAAAGGTAATGGCATTATATTAATTTGAACACAATATCTTGATAATGCAAATTGAATATGCAAATGCATTTGCATATACCTGTACTGTATTGCCAACATGGCTAGTAATTGCATGCATAAAATGAGCATTGTTATACACTCCTTCTGCTGCGACACATCTTTCTTGTGGGCCGCGAGCTCGTGGAGATCTGAAAAGATGCGGTAATAAAAATAAAATTTTGCTCTTATCAAAACATTATATCTGTCATATGTACAATTACTGAACTGTCCAGGAGTCGGCAGATTTATTGCAATTTTGTTATTATTTGTGCCACAGCACAGGTAGAAATCTGATTAAATAACAAAGTCTTCAATTGTATAGGAATAAAATCTCCAATAACATCAATGATAGAATCATATAGTGTCGAGTAAGAGTACATTATATTAATCTTTATCAAGTTTACAGTAATTTATAAAATTGCACTAGTGTATTTCATGTCCTAGAAAATACATTTGTTCGAAAAGAAATATTGTGCATACTTTTTACTTTACTTCCATCATCATATCTTGAACATAATTAATTTTTACAGATTAGTATACATGAAGAGGAGTCATGTGAGTTTGACGTAAGTAAGTTCACAAAGTAATTCTTATACTAAGCATTTGCCTAATCTCGCTGAAGCCGTAAAATTGACGGAACCTGTTGTTGTTGGAACGATTCTTTCTCTTGCTGTTCATTCTGCCCGCCGACGACTGTTCTTCGCCAGTGAACGGTGGGTTCCTGCCGCCGGTTTGTTGGGGGCCTTCTCGTTTCCTAGTGGGGACCGGAATTTTGACTACTTTCCAGGTGACCGTTTGACGTCGAAAAAATTTGTCCTTATGCCCGTGACACGGGAGCAACGTGTGCAGCTGTGCCGCTGCGCGCGTATCCGTTTGAGCGCGACGCTTTTACGCGGTGACCGTGTGAAAGTCGACGATGCGTCGTGATCTTACACAGTTTCGCACGAGCGATCGACAACAGGACGAGGAAGAGGAGGCCGTCGGGTACGCAGAAACTACCAACATTCACGACGGTTTTTAGGTTATACTCAAACGAGTCCGAATATGAATTGGCGCACGGTGCGTGAATGCCGATCGCGACGTGTCAAGCGGTCGTACAGGGTCTGCACACAGCGTGAATTCGTTACTCGGTAACTCGAGGGCTCTTAACAAGGCAGGCGAGACGCTGTCGCGCGATCGCGGCCAGGAATATGCAATTCGTCGCTCGAGACGGATGCAGACGCGCGTACGTAATACGTAAACGGCGCGACGGGGAGAGGAACGAACTGACCCGACCGTTCACCACGGTGGTGCCTCGACAAGTGATATCAGACATAGCATGGCGTAGAGGAGAAATATATAGGCTACGTTCTGATATTCACTATCAGCACTGAAAATCTATAGTATACGTGACGCAAGCTATGTATTTTCAGTAGCGACAGTGAATATCGGAACACGCAGCCATACTATATACTTCATTAATGTTTCTTCACATGAAAATGCGCCGTAAGTCGAACATGAGTACTGTCCGTTTTATCATCCGCACCACATTATCCACATTTGCACTCTGTGCACTCGGAATGTAAACAGGCGCGTGTTCCACTTTTGCATTAAAGTCGGCTGTAGACGTAACAAAATAATAAATTTTGTTCCATTAATAAACATATTGCTTCTTTCCTTCCAATTATCCTGTATTCTTCTGTCACAGTTCTTGTACTTGTTTTCCACAAGGGTCTTTGCAATACCCTGTACATTACAGAAATATATGTATGTACATCACTGAAGGTTAACACACTGCCACACGTACGCCAATAAGAAGCTTTTATTCTTCTTTTTTGTCCTTCAATTCTCTCATTGCTATGTTTTAACCGTTATGACAACTTTTGAATGTTTTGAAGTTGAGGTAAAGTGCTGGATAAAATATTATTGAGAAAGAAGGAAATTGAAAGGAAAAAGTGTTGTATTGTGTCCCAGAAACATACATCTGTGTGAGAAAAAAGATTGTGTCGCAGGATGAGTATTACCAGTAGAATGCTTTATAACAAACTATGCGGCTTACGCCCGGACTTATCTTCGAGAATCACCCCGGAGATCCTGAGCGAGATATGCGATGATCCTAATACACAACCTTTTTTGAAGTGGTTCTTTGAGAACGTACACTTCACCAATGTTCTGTCTAGTGAAGAAATAATATTGTAAGCAATTTCTCATATAGCTGCAATCTTACTAAAGTAAAGTTCTTATGATCTCTTTCTATTTGTAGAAAAAATACATTGTCAGATGAGTCAAATGAGTGGTTAGAAGACGAAGTACTGGATGCTGCATTAGAGGAAGCGACCAGAGACTGTCCAGAGTTGTTGCATCTTGTTGATTTGGATGATACATATAAAGAAGACTTATTTGAAGAATATGAAATATTAAAAGACTGTTATAAAGAAGACAAGGAGTATTTGAATTCACTAAAACACAGTATAATAAATCTGAAGTAAGTGCTTTGATAATTTGTATACTCTGGATATTCATATTTTAACTGAATGATTTATATAAGCATGAATTTGTAGAGAAGTTGATAACAGGCTAGATGATGATATCGAAGAAGCGGAAACTTTGCTGCATAAAGAACAGATTGAAACAGAAAAGTTATATGAAAACTGCAGTGTAGTTCTGAAAGAATTTGATAGAGACAACTGTCAATTCTCAAAAGATGTTGATTCTTTACTAAATATATATGCTAATGCTACCAAAAATGTAATTATTTCAAGCTTTAATAATCATTCCAGTGATATTTGTCTAATTGTTTCAATTTGCTTTTACAGCAAGGTGATACAGTATTGTGGTCACAGATGCCCATAGATTTATTTATTAAACAAGTAGAACTTTACAATCATTATTTGGGTATCCATATAAGAAAACAATTTGAAAGTGTTAATAAAGAAGAACAAGATGAGGATTCAGATTATGCATCTCTAATAAACAACAGTAGAGAGAAGCAGGTTGATGAAAGAATGCACGAATTGATTTCATGTAAAACAAAGTAAGTAATACTTCAGAAATGTATCTTGAGAAATTATTCATGCATATTTTTTTCTCTACACAGTTTGAGAAATTCTAAAATAGAAGAGATCAATGCTGATATTCAAGTAGAATCCTACATTGCAATGTTGCAAAGTATTCGAGATATTTATAACAGCGGAATTTTGAAGGTTCCCGGGAATAATGAAATAGAGTAAGCGTAAAATACAATTCATACTCAATTTATCTCAATTTTGAGGTTAAAATAACAGTTATTCTATACTTTGAGCAAAGATCAAAGAAGAAAAGAGAATCACTTTTATTTAAATATAACATTATGTTTTTTGTAAATATAGCGATGAAATTTTAACATTAAGTACAAAAAGAGATATTTTGGAGCAAAATGTCGAACTTTTGCGAGACCAGCAGTTTTCAGTGATAGCACAATTCGCGGAAATTGAGACAATTAAGATTCTGAAGAACGACGCGCTTGCTCGTCTCGAACGGAGGAAGACCCGTCTCGAGAAGCTTAAGAATTTATACTATCTTGCGGGAGAACACGGTCATGTTTACGTCGATCTGCTATACATATTAATGGAAATGCAATATCGCAACCTTTGCGAAGTTGTCGAATTTATCGCCGACGCACGTCATTACATTACAACAGAGTACAAACTTTCTTCTACAAGATGTGTTAGTAACTACTTTACTTCTCCTTTTCTTTTATATTTTATATTTTAATTTATATTTTAAATTTTTACATTGAGAAATTTTTTTAATGGGGACAATTTGTACTATTTTTAACGATATTATGTGAAATTTAAAGGAAGTTATGCAGCAACAACAAGACGAATATGCAACCATCTTAATGGAATCTTCAAAAACTTGTAATATTTTCAACCAAATATTCACCAGCATGATGGCTGGTGACTGTTCGGACCTTTCGTTTTCATCCGCGTTGAAGAAATACGACGACTTGATAACTGAAAACGCAGAGAAGAAATTAATGTTGGAAACATTTTTAAATAATAAAATTAGCATGGTGCAAAAATTGTAAGTGCCATCTTTATTAGTGATATTACTTATTAATGATATGTTATATTTTTATATGATTTTTATGGTTTAGAGCAAACAAAGTTAACAAGGATTATATGGCTGAGACACAATACGAACCAACAAATAGCTTTAAGCCAATTTCATATGAAATTAGTACCAATTATGAGGAAATATCTGCTAATGTTCAAGAGTTACAGGCAGATGTTACTAAAATCAGGAACCAATTCAAAGAACGAATGGTAAATACGTTTAATATATATGTTTAGTAAATATTGGAAAATCAATTATATAATGGTCACTAATAATTCTCATATTACACGCAGAAGGCTGATGCCAGCTTTGAACGCGAGAAGGACATCTTGTGGCAAAGATTCTTGGCAGACCCAGATACATTAAAAATGAAATATGAGGAAGCAAAGCAAAGGGTAGATGACTCTCACTTTGGAGATACTGTAGAAAGTAAACCAAGTTTTTAAATTAATAGTTTATTTGGAGTTAAAAAAATAATACATTAGTCTTGTAATTAAGAGATGTACAATCTCTTTAGTATAAGAATAAATCAAAGGTGTAAGATAAAATGTTTCATAAAAAGCATAACTTTTCAGTAAGAGAAAGAGAGAAAACTGTTTATTTTACCTTTTATTATTACACATGAGAAATAATATTCTCTCATCTACGTTGTAAAAGATCTCTATCTATGTTATAAAAGACCATATTTTATTAAATATTTACAGCTTATAAACTATATATAGTATATCGTTGTATATATATATAAAAATGGAATAGCTAAAAGATTAATCCCAGCAATGAAGTACTATTTTGCTAATGCCCTGCTATCAATGTGATTGTCTGCATTTATTACTGTATAATACGATGTATTTCTCATTGTCAAGTTACATTTTCTGATCCTTCAACTTCTTTTGCGCTTCTAAAATGAAAACACTTGTTGCAATGTTTTCATGATTATAACGCTGTCACGCTAATGAATGATTCGTCTCAAGGACATATACAATGTATAATGTGTGTACACATCTACGATAGACGAGAGGATGGCGTAGGAGGGGTAGCCGGAGGTAACCTTGTTCCATCAATGTCCCTCTTTTTCCTTTTTTGGCTCTTCGCGGATCTATGTTCCAGTCGAAAAAGCCTCCTCTTCTTAAAGGTTAGTTGTACTACTTTTTATTGGAAATTTAATTTATAATATGCGATCATATACATACATACATACATACATACATACATACACACACACACACACACACAACGTGTTAAAACCGAAGATATTCTACGCAATCATCATATCTATACTAACGCCACCAAAGCGAAATGTCAATGAAGCTGTATATGAGAAATTTTTCATGGCGATCGGTAGATAGCGCCACTAGTTTTACGTTTACAAAAATTATTCGTAAAAGTTTTCAAATGCACTGTGTAGAAAATTGTGCTTCTCGAGACTATGCGCTACCGTATACGTTGACGACCACGATCGTTGCGACATTTCACGCATAAATATAAGAAAAGCTGTCTCGTTATTTTTTCTTTTACTAACGCTAATGATGCGTGCTCGTTTTCTCGGTATCGTTAACATATCGGTAAAGGGTAGGGAAGGAGAAAGGAAGAAAGAGCTTTTAGGAGGAGAAGGCAGGTAAGTGAGAGAGAGAGAGAGAGAGAGAGAGAGAGAGAGAGAGAGAGAGAGAGAGAGAGAGAGAGAGAAAGAGAGAGAGGGAAGAATACGGAACGGGGAAGTGGCGAGGCGAGGAGTATTATCGATTCGCCGGGGCTCGTGAGTTAACGGTTTGTTTACACGAGCACAGCTACGGGTAGGGAGCGGCGGAGGGCTGGCGGGGAGCGATGCGCGCGATGCGCGCATGCGTCGCACGGCCAAAACAATAATAACAGAGTAGAAGCAGAAGGTTCATGGCTGGCGGACGAACGGACGGTCGCTCGTTCTTCGCGTCTCGACGCGAATTCTCGTCGAAGCTTGTCGATTGAAAGTCCGCGCGCGCGTGTCACGACGAAGAGTCGACTCGCCGTCGTCGTCCGTCGTCACCGTAGAGTATTGTCCGTCGGCAGAAACGAGAGAAAACGCGCGCGCACACACAGTCAGACGGACGTTTCGTACCGCGTATATACATTCCAAAGCGGCGCGATTCGGCCGGTGCCTCAAGAAGAGCAAGAAGTCACTCGCGTGGGATTGTCTCGGGACGGAGTGTCGCGACTACCTCGTAATCGTCATAAAGGCAAGTTCCAGCACTTTGTTAATATTCGACTCGAGTGTATCTCAAGTCTTCATGCCGCTCGGCATTTCTCAAGAAACTTTTGTCGGAGCAAGAATCACCGCGGCAGGTTTCGCAAAATCGTTACGGAATTGTGATCTACCTCGAAGTAAATAGGCGAGAGGAAGAGGAGGGGAGGAGAGAGAGAGAGAGAGAGAGAGAGAGAGAGAGAGACAGTGAGAGAACTGAGAAAGAGAAAAAAAGAAAAAAAAAGTTACGGACAATAGACTGATATTTGATTCGAAATCCATGAGTGCGCAAGGTGTTTTGTCTCGTCATAACTGAGTCACCGTTCGTTTCGTGTCTCGATTCTCTTTCTCACCTCCACGTTACATCATCGTCAGAGTGAAGTGCGTGTAACGGGTGTGCGTACATTGTGTAACTCGCGATCACCGACTAGTCGAAGACAGAGAGAGAGAGAGAGAGACAGAGAGAGAGAGAGAGAGAGAGAGAGAGAGAGCAAGAAAGAGGGGGAAAAAGAGCGCGAGACATTCGGACACCGTGTGTACGTTCGATCGCAGCTCGGAAGCAAAACAATGCGCTGCTGGTGTAGCGCATAGTCGGTGTGCCCCGTATGTGTGTGCGGCCGTGTACGTGAATGTACGTATACGTGTACCTGCCTGCAGCTGCCGCGCGGGCGCGCTCGTGTGTGTTTGTTTATGCGCGCGGCTAGCAGTCGCACGCTCGTACTCGCGCGGCATTCATTCAACAGTCAGCCGCGATTCTACGCGCGACTCTCCCGTAGTGTGGTCGTTGTCATCATCGTCGTCGTCGTCGTCGTCGTCGTCGTCGTCGTCGGTCGTCGGTCGTCGGTCGTCGTCGTCATCATCATCATCATCATCTCGGCCGTTTCGAAAGGAACGAGCGGAGCCGAAAGCGCACGAAGCGAAGAGGACGCGGCGAGGGTAATCGCCGCGCGTATTTGGCCAGTGAATCACGCTCAACCCGTTTGATTACGACACGGACGCGCCTCACCGGATACACGTATATACATACATATACATATATATATACATATATACATATTATACGCGCACGCGCGCGTACGTGTTGTATTGTTGTGACGTGTCCTCGTGCGCCGCGACGACGTGCGGAACGAGAGAGCTGCTCACGGAACGAGACGGGACGTGACGAGAGGAGAGGAGAGGAGAGGAGAGGAGAGAAGAGGAGAGGAAAGAGCGAGAGATCGGCGGCTAGCTCTATAATTATCGCTCGCGCGGATCAGAGAACGCGACCGCGATATCCTTCCGTCGTGGGAAAAAGAAGGATATCGCGCGCGCCAACCGTCCAAGTTTCCTCGTTCGAGGGAGAACGTCGCTCGGTTTTGTTTTTCTTTTCCATTCGATTTCCATCCAACGGTCTCGTTCTCTCGGGAGAAAACACACACACACACAGGCTGCGCCTATTCTCTCTACCTGTATGGGTATTGTATTGCCGGAGAACCGTCTACCGAAAGTAAACACCGGCGATAGATAAAGGCGCAACAACGGTAGTGCGGGAAAAGAGGCCGCGAGAGAAAAACAGCCGGCAACGTCCTAGAGGCTGGAGAAGAAGGGACCACGACAAAATATCGCGAGAGAATCCGAGACTCTTTGTTTCCTCCCGTTTTCCAGCAGACGCGCTTCTGCCGGTGAGCGCTTCGGCCGTTCCGTTCGTTTGTGTTTTCCGCGACAGCGACTCCTCCCCAGGATGCCGAGCGCCGAGGAAACGACCTATCATCTGATCAGCGTGCCGATGCCGGACGGGGCACAGGCGGACGCCTTTCTGGCGCGCGACGTCGACCTCTTGGTTTCGCAGATCAAGGAGAATTTACGACTGTCCAGTCTGAAGGCCAAGTCCAGCATCAGCCACAAGAACAGCCGACCGTCGCCGTATCGAGTGCCGGCGCGTTCCTGGGCTGACCCAGCCGCTGGCTGCGAGATCTGCGGCCTGCGTCCCAATCAGCAACAGCATCACATGGCCGGTCATCCTCATCACCACCATCACCATCATCATCACCACCACCACCATCATCATCATCACCATCACCACCACCACCATCACAACCAGCAAAAGAGGAGCGAGAGGAACAGGGTGGACGACGACCCGTACGAGGTTCTGCAGGAGCTGCTGCGCGAAGGCGGCCTCATCAAAGAGGCCGTGAAGAGGCTGCAGGCGAATCTCGACGAGCTGTCGAGCTCGGAGGTGGAGGAGGACGAGGAGGTGGTGGTCGACGACGAGGATGACGAGCGGAGGACCAGCGGCTGTTACCGCAGGAAACCATATTTCTACGATTCCGAGGACGAGCCGTTACCACCGATGTACGAACCGCTGGAACTGTGAGGGCCACGGCTGCAGCGTCATTTAAGCGGAAGTATCTAACACGGACCCTAACACTACACCCGTCTCTTGGATTCTCTTCACGAGCGACCGCGGTCTCTTCTCCCCGGGGGACAGTTCTTGCTTCACAATAACGATGATCTCTGTCGCCTTTATGCGGAGGCGAGGACGGCTTATTGTTCTCGATATCGGGCCACGCCGGAGTTCCTTCAAAAGGGGATAAGGAATTTATTCCGTAAAAAGGTTTTCCTTTCCTGTGTATAAGCGCGCGCGCGCGTGTGAGAGAGAGAGAGAGAGAGAGAGAGAGAGAGAGAGAGAGAGAGAGAGAGAGAGAGAGAGAGAGAGATAATATTTCCCGGGAAGAATGCGTGAGCGTAACGATGACGCGCGCGCGCGCGACACGCAATTAGGCGAGAACTCGCCTTACATGGGCGTGTTTGTAAATACGACGCGTTGTCGGCGCTGCGTGCCAGCTCGCTCGCTTCGTAATGCCTCGGCCGAGATAGCTGTATCGACGTTCGTCGCGGGTCTACGTGGAAGACTTACGGCTCGCGCGAATCGCTCCGTCACCGTTCGAAACGCGCGTCGCTCAGACGTTCCTTTCTCGTACAGCCGCGCATTGCCGTGCGTTGCGTGCTCCGTGTCGACGACACTCCTCGAAATTGCCGGAGAATATATTGCCGACGACGTGGTGGATCGCGGGTAGTAATTGCGGACGTCAACTTGACGCGGTTCTACACAGGGTAATTCGAAAAAACGCCGGTCACTCGCGTCGCTTGTTTCGGCGCGATTTTGCGCGCGCGCCTAACATTATCGGCAGATATCTTGTAGGTCAGCTTGTGCGTCATGATATATCGCGCGGTTCGTCTACAATTGGCTTTGAGGAGCTAAATAAGTCGCTTGTGTGTACTCGCGACGAGCGGATTGATGACTGAATATTTTTGCTCTATTTTCTGCTGCGCACACACACGAACACACACGAACACACACACACACACACACACATTGCTGCATACGCCGGAGAAACGTCTCGGGCTCTTTTTCTGAATCACCCTGTACGGTAGCGTTCGATACGCGCACACTCAATGTACCGTATCGTACCGTATTCCACAGCGTGTCTCATCGATATTTGCGTCTCGGTATCTAAATTTACTGAAAGATATTGCGCGCGCGATAATCGTAACGCATCGGGTCGCGCCCGCGCGATGTGTTTCTTCTTACGCATGCGAGGAATCGGGAGATAGCGCGTCGTATCTCTGTTGGTCAGCATTGCCGGACGTTTCTTGATAATTATTAAGATACCGGCGAAATATCGTTACCGCTGTATAGAGGATGTACAGCCGATTTGTTGCGTGGCTTGAGTGGCGCGCTACTATTACTTGCAAGGAAAGTCCAAGTCGCATAGCGCACGAGGCAGGCACGTCGCGGCTTCCCGAGGGAAGATGAAAGAATCCGCGAGGCGAGTCGTGCACAAGAGAAAGCATCTCTCCGCGGGTTTGTTCGATCTCACGCGGGGTCTCTCTCCAAATTCCGAAAGAGAGCGTCAAGACGCAGCGCGCCGGCGCGCCGCGCAAAATCATATAAATCGGCCGTGGTTGAATAAAAAAAATAATGCCGGCTAATATCGAGTATGCGCGCGCGCGACTACGGGGCATCCCGGAATACTACATGTATCGACGAGGATGTCCCTGCAGGCTATCGCAGACAGGAACGCCGAATCCCTCCTCGGGGATTACACGATCCACAATTTGTGAGCGAGTGAGAAAAGCGACGGATAAACCGCGCCCGTGATCGATCAACGACTATCCGATGCCTTTGTATTGTGCGGAAGTATTAAGGGCACAAACGTTGCGAGATAAGGAGAACGCATACAGGCACACACAGACACGGTGATCTCATTTATTTTTTCACGATGCGCGCAGCGAGCGGACCAGCGGATCGACCAGCGAGGCGAAATCATTGATAGCTTAGCTTAGGTTCGGTTTAGTTCCCGACAGCTGCGCCCTTAACCCTAAACCGTATAAAGACACTGTCGCCCGGACTGTTAGCTCGGAAAACAATAAGGTGAATAAGAGGGAGAGAAGACCACCGAGCGACTCTCGGCGTCTCTGCTCAGGAATGTATTCCGACGGATGAGGTACATTTCACGCACAAGCGGATGCTCTCGAGTCCGTTTGGAAATGCGACTTTTCTCATCGATGATACGCGAGCCTTGTTATACCGTGAAGGTACAACGATCGAAATCCGTGAAGGAGAGGACTTTCTAAGCTCGTGTCAGATAAACACGCGCCTCGCGGTGTGAGGCATCTCGAGAGCGACAGGCCTATAAATAATAATAGGCTTTGAGGTAAAAGAGAAAAAAAAGAAAAAAAGGACAAGAGACACGTCGACGGTATCGTCTCGATTATATCGTTTAGGGTTAATTCGGCGCGCTGGAGTATTAACGAAGGAGTGGAAAATGTCAAAGATGTAGATAACGTCCACGTTTGCGGAGTTCGGTGGAGAGAGAGAGAGAGAGAGAAGCGGGATGAAGGAGCGGCAGAAAATTCAATGAGAGCAACGAGGAGAAAGGAGACGAAAGGAGGAGAAGCGTTAACGTGGACTTGTATAATAACGTATAGCTTTATATATATATATATATATATCTCTCTCTCTCTCTCTCTCTCTCTCTGTGCATGTTTTAGTGCATAGTTACTTATCGCTATCGATCGCTAGGAGATACACTCTGTTGATGTTACATACACTGATACCCATGATGTGTAAGAACTTTGCACGCGTGCGTTGTACAAGTTCGCGGCGAGATGGGTTCTTCGTCACGCACGGAGACGAAAGAGGAAAAATCCATCTGCAACACAGAAGATCTCTGCGTGGCAGCTGTGATGTCAGGAGCTAACTTAATTATTGAAAGAGGCTGTTACTCTCTCTCTCTCTCTCTCTCTTTCTCTCTCTCTCTCTCTCTCTCTTCTCATGTGTGATCGATACCACTATCGCTACTACTACTCGATAATAACGTCGCGATGGATATTGTCGTGGGTCTCGCGCGTTATTTCTAAACCTCGCAATCAATTGACGCAAATAAACCTTCGATTATGCCGGTCGAGTTGTGACGTCATTGACTGGGCACAGCGTCCGGGATTTTATACTGTAGAGAGAGAGAGAGAGAGAGAGAGAGGGAGAGAGGAAAAACGGTGTTGTGTGTACATGGTAAAAGCGATCGCCACGGTGATGCAGTAAAACAACACTCGTAGCGATACGTAACGGAGGAGATGATCGTGCATAACGGGCGCCGCGCGGCTTCTCGTCGCTTTCGTCGACGTAGCCGCCTTATCCGACTAATTAGATAAGTTAGCAATTAGTACACATCGCGTACCTACCTATTGCGAGCGGAGCGAACGAATTGCGTCAGGATTCCACAGTTCCGACGAAGTGCTCGTATCTCGCGTTATACGAGAGTTGCGTGTGTGTGTGTGTGTGTGTGTGTGCGCGTGCGCGTGCGTGTGCGAGTGCGAGAGCGTGCGCGGAAGTTTTGCGTTGTAGTCTCTTTCGTTCTTTCACTTTCCTCTTTTCTTTCTTTTTTCTTTTTTTTTCCTACGACGATGAATGAGAGAGCGTAGTTCCTCGTTCTTTTTCTAACTTTCGCCGTTAAGAGAAGGGTGCATTGCGAAAACTACATCTCGTTGTGATCGTTGGGCTCGCACGTCCGACACAAGTCTTACTGATTAATAATGAAAATAATGGATAAGGAGGAGAAACGGTGAGAAATAAAGAAATACCAAGTTTCGAATGCAGACACGTGTAAAGTGTGTTGTGTTGACGTCGGTTGCGCGCTGTTGCGCGAAAACTTTCCACCGATTATCCGCTCCTCTCTGCCCCCTGTCTCCTTCTCTCTCCCTCTTCACCGTCATTAAACGCAGACATCAAACGGTTCTGCTTGGTGTCTGATGGCAGAGCGTGTGCCACAAATACATCGTGGATGCGCGCATACGCTCTCATATACAGGATGTCCTCTCCTATACAGGATGTCTTGCCGTTACCGTTCTTGCCTGCGAGAACGATGCTTAGCGGTAACTCGAAGACTTAATTACGGAATCACTCAACGTAATATTTCGGGTAACGCGACGATGGATCGCTGACGCTTCCGTTTCACGGAATCGTCAAGTGACAAGCGGCCCCTTTCGCGATCGCGCGTCTGAAGCTTCACGGGAATTTCATTTGAGTCGAAGCTTAGAATATTATACGGCCCCTTTGGCGAAGAGCTCTCTTTCGGAACAATATTGACTTCTGTTGCGTCAAACAGTCCGTCATTACCGGGAATGACGGCATAGTAACGGGACACCCTATATAGCCGGCGGCAGTTCACTGGCCTTCTGATCGTTGGCGCGCATTGAAGCTATTCTCCGTGCCAGCTTCTAGAAATTTGCTTTTGGCTTTGCGTTTACCAATATATCTCGCGTTGATAACAACCGGGATAATAAATAAAGACACATCGCTGGTGTTACATGAAACCGCGCTATATATTCCGGATTTTCCGCGGCGGTTTTAGACATTCTGCGGAAGAGCCGGTACTCAATATTCATATCTTGGTCGAGCTCTCGATATCACGCGGCGAGATTTAAAGCACGATTTGCAGCATTGAATCGGGAAATGGAAATGACGCAAAGAGAGAGAGAGAGAGAGAGAGAGAAAGAGGAACAGGAATAATATAAGAGAGAAATTGTATCGGATAACGGTGGAGAATGATGTCGCGAAGAACTGCGAAGGGCGTCGTCTCACGCGTGATTCACGCTAAATTATTAATCATAGTGACACGGCAATAAAGCGAACGGTCCCTGGATCGGCGGACATGGAATAAAAACGACACGATTTTACGGGCCAGTTTGTTCCATGCTTCTGACCTGAAACGACGGCTCGAGGTAGAAAAGGAAAGGTTCGATCGTGTCGATTTCAGACAGATCACTCGACGATATATTGACGCTTTCAAAAATTTACGAACTCTCGGAATACACTCACTCGGCACTTGTTATCGCGTTTCGTAATAAGGATGACTTATAATTTATAATAGAATGTCTTATCCGGGAACTCGTTCTTATAAATTTGAGGAAACGAACTGTGAATATCGCGCGATTTCTATTTCTGTGCATCTTTTCTGTGCGAATGTTATATCGTACATAGCGGCATCTTCCGCAGCTATTTATTTTGAACATATTTTCATTCTCTCACGCTTATGGTTCAAGTTTGTAACTTTGTTATGCTAAATGAACGTCAAGGATTCTCTTTTTCAAATAATTAATAGTAACGTAAATAACGACATTTCGCTCGGACGTCGAGTCGTCGTCTGTGAAGATTTTGTAGCAACTTGCATTATTTAGCGGTACAACAAGTACACCGCAGCTACACCGCAGAATTATGAGCGCGATTCGTAAATGCCTATTTTTCTCAAAAGGAAAGAAGCAAAACGGGATTATTCTGGGATTGGAGAGGTTAACGAGCAAACTTTCTTGACCCGCAGGAAAGTCAAGTGTCATCGTGAAACAGCTCCGAAAGCGGGAGATTGTTAGACACTTGTTTGTCATCAGCAGTTCCTCGTCGAAGAAGACTTTGACCGAATGACTGGCGACATTGTAATGTTTATAGAAGCACACGCAAAAAAACCAAATGAATCGAATCGCGCTAAGTAACGCCGCGAAAGATAATGCGCATTTTCGACGGTGCGTGATTCCTCGCGCGTATATCCCGCGCGTTTAAATTACCGAATCTCGACCTCAGTATAAGATTATTCGTTTTCGTCCGAGAAGACGCAGGCCTCGCCCGCGTCAATACGCTCGCGGAAACGGAAAGTTTTTTTTCCGGCAGCACCTAGTATTTTTTTCATTTCTTACGCAATTAAACTTTCCCTGATAATTTTACCTACCAGCGGAGGCGTAGTGTTCGATTATCGCACAACAGTGCGATCAATCGCGCGCGCGCGAACCATGCGAAAATAAACGGAAAACTTGGCGCGGTTTGACCTAATTCAAGAACATCCATTTATACGTTTGTCCAACTATTTGGCATCGCGAACCGCGATTCGTGGTATAGATTTATCTGTATTTTGTATTGAATAGCTCACACGAGTGTGTAAACAAGATGTGTAAATCTATCGATGATACGCGGAATATGTTTGAGAAAGGAATTTATATAAGAATCTAAAGTGTTTGAGGAAATTTGAAGACACTTTGGTGTGCTTGTATGCAAATTGATAGTTAGTCTGCTCCTCAATAACAGTATGTTTAACATTTTTGTCTTTCTCTCGCCTTGTAGAGTCAAATTCGCGAAATTTTGCACACATCCGGTTTTTCTCTAGATTGCAGATTCTTCGGTACATTTTTATTCAATCTTTAAAAAAAGCACACATTCTCTGTCTACTTTAAATATAGAACATATCGCGAATCGTGTGTGTCACGTTGAACACGTATGTAGCTTAACTGTCGTCCGTGCGATAAAACATGGACGCCCCTGAAAGACTCCGATAATGAGTTAGATTGACAGGAAGAATTTGATTTGTCTTTATATCGCGTTTCCAGTACCTGATAAAAATAGCAATAGCTGATACGGTCCAAAAACACGAATAGTCAACAGTATGAATAAAATATCTCACGTTATCGTTTTTTCCACTCTGAAATGATGAATTTTGCAGGCGTATCAATTTATATATGTAATCGGTTTCCTCTCGGCGGTGATTTTTCTTATCTCGCGTCGTATCGTGTAAAAAATTGCGCCTTATATAATACGCGTAACGCGCGTTTGCGCGACCTTCAAGCAAGGTCTTCGGGTCTGTCGTCCGTAAACTGAGAATAGGATTCTACATCGGCTGAAGTTCGAAAGAAAACCTTGCGCTATTATTGTACGCGAGACGGCGTCGCGTTTCACATAGCTGCGTTTGCTTAGCAATATTTATTTCCGAGGAAACTAACCAAATCCAAGCTTGACATTGCCGAGCTATCACGTTTCTCTCCTCTCTTTCTATTTATTTTCGTGATTTCGTGAAGATAAAGTTAAAACGCTCGTGAGCGCAGTCGGAAGCACTCGATCGGATTCAAATCGTACGTAGTTCGTAGTTAATGAGTCACACACGCCAGCAAATTTCAATCTACGTCTAGTCATTACGCGAGAAATCTCATCACTCTCGATCCTCTCGTTGCATCACGCCCAACTCAAAATACAAAATGCGATAACACGAAATGTGCGCGAAATCTACTCTTATCGCTCTTATAGCCATACGATAATATTATATAATGGATAATCTCTCTTCACAGGCCGATACGCATCGAGAGAGACGCATGTAGTGACCGCATCGACTCGTGACTCTCTTATCATCAAAGTGTCCCGAGTAGATGTTTTTCTTTCTTGCAATTACAAAACTGTGAACACGATACGGATCTCATCCCCTCTTATTCTCGAATCGACACAGTTAGCGGCACGGCCATAAGTAAACAGTTCGAATGTCTAATAACGGACACCGACCTTGCTATCTGTGTCTGTATGTTGACACAGATTTCGGTGCGAGATAGCGAACGTGATACGACCTAGTTTGTACGTTGGAAAAAGAATGATGCGCTATTAAATACGCGCTCGTGATTAAAGTAGGCGTCATAGTAGAAATTCTGGCGGCTACGTGTATATAAACGGAGAACGCGACGATTATTGATTAGTCCAATGAGAATTGTGATAATATTTTCGAATTGACTGCGCGAGTCCTCGGCGTTCATCTTTAAAAAGTTTCTGCATCGCGGCTTATGCGCTTTGACGTATATTTTCTTTGTATTGTATAGATGTATTTTTTATTTGTTTTTCATCATTCTATATACAAAGTCGGGTCAAAACATTTCAAATGATCGTCGATTAAAGTTGAGAGATAGCGGAGGAGGGGGGGGGGAAGGCTACAGGCATTTCATATGACTGTGCACATTGTATGTTGCATCAACATTTGGATATGAAGCTCACTGTTCGATAGATATCGCGTTCGTGGATAATCGACCAGCAGCAAGTTCGAATGATTTCTCAACTCAATTTTAGACGCTTGTCTAAATATGTCTCAGCGTGAGACGAAAATGATTTTGTGCATTGTTTCGTAACTCGTCGATAAAACTTGGATCACTACATACTGGAAACTAAAGAATAGTCAGAAGAATAGACAGTACATATCTCACAGTGAATCATCTCCGAAGAAGACAAGGACGATCTCGGCGGAAAGCCGCCCCAGGAAAGATCATGACTATTGTCTTTTGGGATTCCTCTCGAATAATTTTCCTCAATTACTTGGAACATGGAAGAATAACAACTACTCACTGCTATGCATTATTATCGGATCATTTGAACGACAAAATCAAAGTCAAAAGCTCATTCGGAGAAAAGAACACAATAACGACGGCCGTTATATTATTTACTGAAGTTATTTTTAGATATTATATATGTGTATATATATATATATGGGATCTCGTCGAAGAAAAAGATAATTTCTCAGAAATACTACAACATATCACGGTTCCTCTGTCACGCTGTCTGGAATTTGGTAAACAACAATGACGGCGGTTTCTTTGTGGTCAAAATATTGCGTCAGATCGTGTCATCGACCACGTGCCTTCGGCTGACATCGGACGCGAGACTTCGGCCACGCTCGGCTACCATCGGCTACTGTCGGTTGCGCGCCAGTCGACCACGTGATCGCGGGCCGAGTTGTCAGATGAGCACGTCGTGGTCCGACGCGATAACGTAGTTGATAAAAGTTACGATGCGCGTTCGTATAAATATGCGATAGCCTCGCCCAGCGACCATCTGGACAGCCATTCCTGTTCATCGATTCTGCTGGACGTCGGTGACCACGACAGGGTGGAGGCCGGAACGCACACCGTGCCGCAAGGCTGTACGCAACACAACGAACAACATGGCGGAATCTGGTAGCGCTAAGCCGTAAGTTCATCATATTCACATTGTTTTAGTCGTCATTGTCGTACTGTGTCTCGTTGTCCTTCGCGAGAGTGGACTTGCCTGCCAGTATTTCCACTCGGTCCAACCGAGACTGGTGTATTCTCGGCAAACTCGTTCTCTCACGTTGTGAATCATTTCGCGCGATCAATCACGCGAAAATTATCTCTCCGCGGTTGGTGTTCGCGTTACTGATACAATCGCGCGACGATTAATACGTGACGCCCTGCCTTTTTCACGTTCACGTTTCAGCGTGGAAAGTTGAGCTAGAACGGAAATTACATCGGTTTCTAATCGCGAGGGGGATTCGTATCGTCGAGAAGTTAGCCGGTGAGAATTCACGAACGAGTCACGGATGTGTGGTTCGTAACGTTCGTAACAATGTCACGACAAGCGTTCGACGCGAAACGTCGATACACACATACAATGTTGTGTTGGATTGCGAAATCGTCCGAACTCGCTCGCGGCATCATGAATCGTGTTTCCCCGTTCGTCGGCGAGTTGATCGAGCTCGCTTTCACTTCGCCGTATTTTGAGGTTATGCGTGGTAGGACGACCGTGGTACGCTCCGTTCGCGTTCGTGAGAATCGTGTTGACTGCCTTGGGCTGCCTGATAACAGCGCACTCGTACGGGATGTAATAATGGGCTGAGCCGACCGTAATAAAAGCCTCGCTTTTCTAACTCTAGCGTCGCATGTAGTAGGCCAAAATAATTGAAGGTTTCTTTACAAGGATGATTGATTCATCCTTGGTAGTAGTGGCAGTAGGAAGAGGAGGAGGAGATGAAGATGAAGATGGAGGTGGTGGTGGAGAAGGAGGAATAATAATTGTAATGAGTGAAATAAGGAACAGCCATCAGTTATGTTGACTTAATACATTTTCCACCTTCGACGGAAATGTGTAATTTGAAACGAGCATGGATTGTGCCATGTCGCTTCCGCGTCAACGTCACACCGGTTGATTATTTGGATAGCCCGGGGTTGAAAATCTTGGCAGCAAATGTTATCGAGATAATAATAATACCTTTTAAACAGGAAGCAATTAGGGTGAGAACGAAATGTAATGACCAAAGTTCTCACGTTCGAGTTTTACAGTTTAACGCGCGCAACGCGTAAATGCGCGTACATATAATACACTGCTCTTTTCCCATCAATAAGATTGTACATAAAACTCCGTTAAAATACATTACCATTTTAGCTAAACGTAGCGATATTGAAAATTTCCAACCAGGCGTATTATAGTTGAATATTCGTGCTTCATTGCTTGGTAATCGGCAACGATGCTCCAACAAAGCTGCTGACCTGTCATCACGTGCGTTAGTTTGACAGCTTTAATTTGTACAGCGCGGCGAAAAATGCAAGCGATGTCGTCAAGTTTTTTTGAATGTCTACTATACATATTTTTAATAAGAAGAAAAAAAAATAATATTTATGTACATAGACAATTTGCTGGAATTTGCTGGACGTCTGAAAACAGCCATGTAAAAATAGAGAATGCAACCAAGTTTCGCCTGATTTTGAGATCCTCGATAATGACAATTTTTTCCGCATATGATTAAAGTTTTCACGTCGAGTCGATTCCAAATATCTTTGTAATCTGTGTGACTGTTGTCAAAAAAATTATCCAAAAATATCCGAACCATGTTATATTGGTGGTGATTTCCGTGGTTCCGACTTGCTCTGTGCTGTCTGACAGTAATCAGTCTGTCAATCGTTAATCACTGGTTTAAGTTAAAATTTCACCGAGTTCAGATTTCATCGATAAGTTTTGTATCAGTGTTGTTTGACCGCAAACGATAAACATGTCATACGCGGTGTAATTAGCTGCTATTGCCAACTGATATTTATCTTTTTACGTGGCGCGCCATCTGTTGAAATTGGGACTCTTGGACTCTGGGAAGCTCGAGAAACTATTTTTCTCGAGAACGATAAGAGACTCAGATTAAAGAGTTAGACATTTAGTCGTACACAAAAAGAAGATTATCATTAGAAGATTATCATTATCAAGGAGCCCAAAACGAAAACGAATTCATCTTCGTTGGACGTTTGGCCGCGCGCTATCTAACGTAAAGTGAGTGAGAAAGGTCAAGAAATAAGTAACATCAGGATTTCGGTCAGAATTTTCGAAATACACACGTTTTTGTCTTAATATTTCTTAATCTTGTAAACATATCAACTTGTCGTTACCTACTTGACCTTCCCTACTTTACGTTAGATTTATTCTTACACGTACGACAAATTGTCCACAAATATTACTTCCTCTTATAAAAATATGTAGCAGATATTTGAAGCAACTCATCGACACCGTCTGCATTTTTTCGTGCCGCACAGGTGAAATGTGAAGCCGGTAAACTGACACGTATGGTGACAGATCGGCAGTTTTCGAGCACCGTTACCGATTCACGAAGCACGATCATTCAAGCGTGATGCTCCTGCTTGGAAATTTTCGATATCACTATGTTTAAAGAATGGGAGTTCTCTGCACACGCGACAGACTTGTTTATCACAGTTGAATGTTCTTAAGATCGACTCGTACAATCTACGATAAATTTGTAAACACTCGATGCGCACCACGTGACACGTTCTTCCTTAGCGCGACGGAATATCTTGTTTGTAATAACTTTGGAAAAATATTATCTACCAGTCGTTACGGTTCGTTAAGTATTGTCTCTCACTTGAGAAGCCTCAACATTTTCCTACTAACGGAACTAATTACTCTAACGTTCGGTATTATCTAAGGAACTGCCATTAACGCGCGTTGACACAATCATGATGGAATGCTCTGTACATGTTTATAATGAGTCGCATTTCTTGGCGGGCGTGATGTGTCTTCATTTTACGCCCTTACAAGAGGAACAAATTTCTTCGTCGAAGACACGATCGTTTAAGAAGGTTTCTAGGTTGCCCGACTTGTGTGTGTGCGGCAAATTAATGACGCGTTGTTTACGTTTGCGTTATGCGTAATTACATGTTTGCACGCTAAACACGTGGTCGCCTACATTGTGCGAAGAAGAAACTAGTTTCTCTTGTAAAATACTCATTGTTCATTGGTCAATCATCTGTTTGCGACGACGACGACGACGAATGTTCAGTCTCTTTGCAGCTTACTTGGTGGAGCAACGAATTTAAGCATTGCTCCATCCAATGTTTGTGCTCAAACAACAAAACATAAATAATGCACATATTTTCAGAGCTGATAGTCGTACTTTTGTCAAACTTTTGTCGTGAAATTTTTCGTTATCGTGCCGCTAGTCAAGAACGACGGAAAAATCATCAGTGGGAAATTTCGTAGTGGAAAGTCACACGTTTCGTCGTCGCAGTCTGATTACGTCTGATTACGTCTGATGACGTAATTGGAGTATAACGTAGGTAGGTGTAAGGTGCTATCGTTCGTTTAGCAGCTGCCGTGCGCGGCGACATCGTACGTACATCGCATTTCGGCAAACAAAACGGCGGGTCGCGTTATCGGTGCTGTTTGTAGGCTCCTAAATTTCGAGTCCCGACTCGCCTCCGTATTTTTCAATGTCAACGTGTTTTACGTGACGAGAACAGCAGCAGTCAGAGAGTCGGTGTCGTCTAGTGCGCCTGTCCTCTCTTCAATCGGTAAACAATGTAATCATTATTCGCCCGCTTACCTGCCCGCTTGCCTGCTCGCCTGCGGATATCGCATAAAGATAAAAGTGATATCAATGAATCGAAGTGCGACTTTATATATCGCGAAGCTGCTGCAAAATATAAAATTTTCCAAGACGATACAATCTTTCGCTCACGGGAGATTAGATAATTTGTATACCTTCCACTACGCGTAATCAAGAGGACGGGAACGTAACATTTTTCAGCGTAATGCAATAGTGCCTCGTGTTCCGGAAAATAGCAATACTCGTAAAATGTATACTCGCGCTAATTGCGGCTCGGCTGCGCAATTCTTTGGCGCGCGCCGCGCGCTTGCTTGCTTGCTTGCTTGCTTGCGAGTATCGACGTGCGCGACTACACCGCGTATATTTCACCTGCAAAATTCATGCCGACCGCGGTTACCCGATTTGGAATTTTGCGTGCATAATATGTCATTATCGAGCTGTATATACGGATGCGGATTTTATATCTAGCGTGTGCTATTCCGAGAGCTATTCGTGACTGACGCGAGAGGAGACGCATCGGTGTGGAAGGCGCGCGGCGCGCCTTCCTACCGCCTTGTACTTGATGTACAAACTCGAGGAAAGCCGGGCGGAAGTGTTTATGCGAAAAGTTAACACAAAATACGACGTTGCACCCGAGCCGTCGAGCGATGCTTTCACTTCTTCTCTCGCTACGGGGAGCGTTTCGCTTTGTTCGCGAACGCCAAACGCCAAACGGCTCTTGCCTCGTCGACATCCGACTTAATAATCGAATGTCTCTTTTCAACGCGGGAGTGAAAATCGAGTCGAGCGATTCACGCGAGCGAAAGTGTTTTTTTCTTTCTTCTACCAGTATCGCTCGTGCGACGTAATTACCCGACGAAAAAAAAACCGTCGTAAAACCGTCGTAAAATCGAAACATGGAGACCGTTATGGTGAGATAAGAAATGAGGATAAATATAAAGAAAAGGGTACACCTCACCGGTTTTTTTCATTTTGAAATATGTTATGATGAAATTCTGAGTGACTTTCTGATACAGCTATATCGGAGGTCGCTTATAGTTTCCGAGATATTCGATTTTAAAGTTTTGGAATTTTGATTATCCTGGAATTAAATTCCAGATATCATAAGCCGACGTTATTTACATTACAGTCTAAATCTCCCCCGCACTCCCTCCCCCAAAAAATCCTAACCTAACTTATCGCATCCTTATATATTGTTGGGCGATGTTGAAAAGATCTCCTTAAAAGCCACAACACCGAATTATATGCAAATATTATAATAAGTTAAGTTAGGTGCCAGGTGATAGATCTTAAGAGAACATTTTTTCAACAATGTCCAATAATATACAAAGATGCAATAAGTTAAGTTAGGTTAGGACTTGTTTGGGGAGAGGCGGAGAGCTCCTTTTCCGCTTATATGTATCCTGTTTTCTACATTTAAAGTGAATGAAAACTGCTTGTCTGCTTCAAATATATACAGTTCAACGTACAATTATAAAACTTTAAAGTCAAGTATCTCAGAAACTATAAGCGACTCCCGTATAATTGTATCGGGAAAAGTCACTCAGAATTTCATCCTTTGTAACATATTTCAAAGTGAAAAAAAATCGATACCCTCCTTTCCTATATATTTACCGCGAAGAAAATTGAGGGAGTCGAGAGCGAAGAGCGGCGAATGACTGAATCGCCGTATTTGTGTGTAGCTTAGAAACTTTGCTCGAATGCGCGGCAGTGCCGCCACGAGAAGGGTTAAGAAGCATAACGGGGGGTTACACTTGGCGCGTTACACGTGCGTGTGTCTCGTTAGCATGCTCTCGAAGTTTCCCGTGCGCCGTCACGCGTTTCGTCGCCGGGGAATATGGCAGAACAAGAATTGTGTCAGTCAAGAAGCGCGCGCGAGCCGTCCAATGACACGGCTTAAATATAAACGGAATACATACGCGCGCGAGGCCGCGCACGAGACGCTCCTCTCTTTCTCTCCCGCGAGAATAGACGTCGCGTTTCGAGTTCTATTTATGCCCACGCCGTGTAATTACTACTAGCCGCCGAATGTCGGAGCAAATCGTCGTACAACGACGCTGCCTTACTATTGTGCACGGACGACTTTTGCTCGTCTCTCACACTGACTGTGAGCTGTTATTTGCCAATCGGTCGTGAATCATTACGGCCGATTCTTCGTAAAGAAATTTGTCGACCGATGCTAACCGAAGTTATTCGAGAGAGCAGCGAGTTGAGTTACAAAGAGCGCGCGCGCGCGACAAGTAATTCCTCAGAGAGAAATGTGTCAACGATCGGTGTTTCAGACTGCGTTTGCCGAAGTCATATTATTTTCACACACGTCGTCCGATGGCTCTAAGTCTCTCTTGCGCGAACATGTTAATTAAAAATAGTACACTCGCCGGCCATCTTCTCTTGCGAGGCTTCTCACCCTCTCGCGCGTCGCGTCGCGTCGCGTCGCTATCCGGTCGAGTTGGATTCGCGACGAACCTACTCGAGAATGGTCCCGAGAAGCGCACGAAATTCGGAATGACTCAAGCGTACGTACAACATTGTTGCATGCTGATTCGTCCTCCTGCGTGCATGTCGCGTAGAAATCTTCGCAGATATTTCGCAGATTTCGCGCGTGTAACAACGCTCCATCGCTTTCGTGATGCAACGCGCTGCTTGCCTAGTCACCCACCTAAGTGTACGCGTGTTAGAGGTGCTGCAAAAGTGGAGGCATCGATGAGTAAGCGGGCGATGAGTAAGAGCGATAAATGCGACGGATCTACTTTCTTTTTAGAAAGTCTCTGCGATATTATCGGGAAGCGAAATAATTATTTGCGGGCAACGTATCGCGTAACGTAATGTTCGCCATTCGGCGTTTTCGTGTTGGCGGGTTGTTGCTTGTGACAGAGAATTTCGAAATAGTAAGTTTCGGCCCACGCTAGAAACGGAAAGAAAGACAAGCGAAGAAAAAAGATTCTCGCAATTATAAAGCTTCGCTTAAACCTCGGTTAAGCCTCCGGAGCATTTGTCGCTTGAACGAAAAAAAATTTCAATGGAGCGCGCGCTTTGAATGGAATATTAATTAGAAGTGTGTATTATATAGCCGTCCACACGCTGTGACATGTGATTTCAGATCCACCATGAAGTCTTACTTCTGGCGATCTAGAGATACACTAAAAGTGCCAATGTCACTTTTTCGCGATAATCGCGAGCGCCTCGTCTCGCGTCTCCGAGCGAACAGCGAGGTCTCCGCCGCGGGCACTTTCGTCGTCCTTCAGGGTGGCGAGGATGTTCCTTTCAACGACACGGACATAAACTGGCCCTTCAGACAGGTGCGTGCCTATTCATTGCTAATCCCTTTCCGATTCTGACCGGATCGGTGAGAGTGTGATTGAATCGCGAAAAATTTTATCGTAGTAGAGAAGTTAAAGGGTGGATTCTAGACCACTTTTCAAGATGGCGGTCATGACGGTTACGAGCTGACGTCATATGACGCCACGCCTACGTCATAAGGGAGGGGGCGTCATTATGAAAATTAAAATATTATTAATTCAACATTAAATATTTATACACAATAATTATACATTAAATATTAAGTTGAATATAAATCAAATAAGAACATTGATTGAAATCTAATTGGTTTATATAAATCAAACTAACTTATTAAAGTCAATTATATTTGCCGTCGTAGATGAAGTTTAAATAAAAGAATGAAAGAGGAGAGGGGGGGTAATTTTCTCCCACTAAGGTTCCATGAAATCTCGCGCTCTTCTCGAACGCTCCGTAATACTCTAAACTAAAAATATTATAATCGCCTTTACATTGAGCATTATCGTTTAATGTAACGTAAAAGTTGTTCGATTATTAAGTGGCGAAGTCGAATACATGGAAGATACTGTTCCTGGCTGCATAGCGGAGACGGTATCAGCTAAAAAGTAAGACTGATACGAGAAGAAAACATTCCGGGATGATGGTTGTCGTATCCTTTGTGCATGTCGAATGGAAGAATTGTCACAATGTACATTGAGTGATACAAAGTATATTTCTCAGAATATATCACATTTTATTTATTCAAGGCATCATACTTGAGGCGGCACATGCCAATAACTCGTCTTACTATTATTAGCCGCTATTTTTTAAAGTTCCCGTGTTAATTGTATCAAGACTTATGGCTTAGACTTCGCGTATCGCACACGTTATCGGATTTCACGCGGGACGCCATACGCAAATAAATATACACGTGTAAATTTTGAGTTGCACATCGACATGATATTGTTGATGAAACGCGATATACGCGGTGGTTTAAGTCAACCGGTCAAGTGCACCGGTACGCACGCGTTAATAATAAACAAGTAGCAGTCTTACTATTCATCGAAATCATCGTCGTACTTTGACGTTAACGTACTCGACGTGTTACGGTCGTACTGCTAGGCAGTGTGTCAACCGGATTTCGATAGGCCGACCGTGTATTAAACTTTGACGTGTTATTAATCACGCTAGATTCGCCCACAGGTTACATTCTCGAGGTCGACTTGAAATATCCGCGACATCTGTGTGACGCTCACGCACACTTATGTTGTTCGACGCGAGCCAAAAATCAACGGGCAAAAAACTACTCGCAACATTATACGATAAGAAAAAGTTGTATAAATACATCATCGCAGTCTGCAGCAGAGCGCGCCTCATTAGTATATTTATATCGCAAAGATACGTCGCGTATTTCAATTCGTTCAATCTCCGTGTGGCTCCGCGATTATGTTGAATTAAATGTTGCACGGTTTGAAGCTCATATGCGACAAACAATTTCGAGAAGAGACAATTTGGTCACACAATTGGAGCACGAGGTCCCATGAAATCTTTGAAGGAGGGGGCATAACTACCCCGTCGCTTCCTAACGTCTAATATTTATTTTTAATTCTCACGAACGCGAGAAAGACTGTTGAATTTATTTCGGCGAAGAGTATCGATGCTGCTCGAGTGCGATTGCGTATTTAATTTGCCGTGCTCGGAATGTTTATCGCCAAACTGTGTGTGTGTGTGTGTGTGTGTGTCGATTGGCACGGAACACCAGTTGGCGACTTAGTCATCGATAAGAACGACACGGTGACTGTCTGCATATGTAATCGTATGTATATGGGAGATTGAAAATAATAACACATATTTATGCGCCGAAACGACGCGCGTGTAAGCGACATTAACATCTAAATAATTAAAGACTTTCCGGAGAGAAAACATTCGTGCTCATTAATATGTGTTTGTTACGTGTTGTACGCGGCAAGAAAAATACCGATGAGATATTAAGAAGAAATTTACGCGATAAAAAAATTAGTGCGTTACGAGAGAGGCGTCGTTTCACACAGTCTCGTTGTCTCGCATTGTGCTAATTTGTGTTTACCGTTTATTGTAGCGCAAGTTTGTACAAGTCTCTCGCAGCTGGTATCTGGCAATTCGCTGGCGCGAGGATGTTGATGTCAAATATTATTATCTGTTGTGTCTTGTCACGTGATAGGCGTTGCAGGAATCTTACGAAATAAGTAGAAGTGGGATGCGCGCATGTCTCGTCGCTTCTTCTTTCTACGAGCGATTCTCTCGTGTCTCGCCTCGCGGTTAATTTTCAGTAGGCTCTCTTAATACGTAATTACCTACGCGAATAATACAAACCGAATTAAAGCGAGAACGATGAGAGATTTCTGTCGGAAGACGACGACGGTTGGGAGTTTCACGATGAACTCCCGCTCCGCGTGAACTCCGCTCTGCGCTCTGCTATAGCCGGGACTATTCTGGTAAATGGAGTTCCGCTACGTTTACATCGTCGCGAACGCGTTCTCGTCGAAGTACCAGAGAGTCGCCGAAAATCGACAACGACCAACGGACAGCGACGATCCAAAAATCGACACGGTCCTGGCGCGGATCACAACGTCGCGCGACGCTCTGGCAGATTGCCTTTAAAACTCGCTTTACTAGAAGCCGAGGTACCGTTCGGGCGACTCTCTCTCTCTCTCTCTTTCTTTCTCTCTCTCTCTCTCTCTCTCTCTCTAGAAAAACTCATGACCGTTCATTCGCTCGTTCGTCCATCCGTGTGTTTCAGGCCACTCACACGCGTTCTTTGTTCAATGCTTAACCGCAATTGGCTTCCAATTTACCAACGTTTCACTGTAACTGTATTTGTGTTGTCTACGTTCCGAAACAAATTAAATCACCGGCTAGTCGCGGCTATATGAATTTTTACGTTTCAATTTTCATTTCCACGGAGATCATTTATGCGATACACCAATTCAAAAGCAATTGGCTCTCTCACTCGCGACGTCGCGAAATTTCGTGCTGCCTTTTCTCACACCGCGCGTAAGGTGAAACCTTACAATGCACTGCTCGTTCAAAGTATTAAAGTCTCTGTGCTTTTCATTTACTCGCTCCGCCTTAGAATTCACGGGTCTTAGAATTATCGTGCTACATAACGGAGGTACATTGTTCGGCTAAGAGTGTGTTTTTACTCTTTGTGTCTTTACCGTGGATTGATAATAATACGCGAGACCTTATTCAGCGTATTCGGGCGCAAAACACGGGCGTACGAATCGCGCGACCTGGATTATTTTTCGCCGACGAAGGTGGATTTGTAGGAACAATGTAAAACACGATGAGAGAAGCTCGGATCGAATCGGGTGGTGATACCTTCTCTCCGTCGGTGAGTATAGGAGGCGAGAACACATTATCTCGAGATGTTCCAGACCGGCTCGAATTTGTGCTACGCTTGCGTCATTGTTGATCTTCTCGAGCGACGTCGGCGTCGGCGAGTTTCGGAGTCGCGCTTGGAATACGCGCGGAAAAATTTGCTCTTTGTCTAATCAACGATGACTCGAACGGAAACTTTATTTGCATTTGAATATTTTGCGAGACGTATCTCAACACTCTCTCTCTCTCTCTCTCTCTCTCTCTCTCGACCGAGAGAGAAGTGAAAGAAAAAAAAAACGCGCGTGTCTCTCTCGAGCAACGACGTTTCGCGACGGTGTCGCGAGGGGAAGGCTCGACTACGAGATTCGCCGCCGCCGCGTCACACGGCCCGCGGTTGGAGGGATATCTGGTGCTTCTAGGACACCCTACATGCATGCAATCAAAGTGTTCCAGTTTCTAATTTGGCGAATAGCGGGCATCGCGTTTCTTTGTGCGCGCGCTCGCTCGCTCGCTCTCTCTCTCTCTCTCTCTCTCTCTCTCTCTCTCTCTCTCTCTCTCTCTCTCTCTCTCTCTCTCTCTCTCGCTCTCGCTCTCTCTCTCTCTCTCGCTTGCACGACAGTTAAAGCGACGTATTCGTGCTGAATTCGATATCGTGGCCGCTATTGTTGCGCGATGTTGCGATCAATACGCGACCCTTACGCCGCCGGATCCTTCCTTAATGCAGCTGTGCCTTAATCCACCGTTGTCGCGCATGTACTCGCGATACTATCTGGTCCGACCGGTATTCCGCGCCATTCTCAGCGAGAGAGAACCGGTCATAATAACAAATAATCTCTAGCTTAACAATATACCGCGGAAGGATTTCGTTTGAGCAGTCGTGCTTATTAAGGGGCACTCTCGGACTCCGCTGCTGCAACACGTGGGGACAATGTGTGGGGACAAGACGCGGAGAAATCTGAGAAATAAACGGGCTTTGCGAAAAAATATGCCCGTTAACGCCCGTTAACATTGACGCCAGCCGTTCCGTAACGCACAACTTGTGTGTGAAGCGATAGAGACACGAACATTCTTCTGCCAGCACGCACATGCATACAGAATACTTGGCCGCGCGTATACGCGCGTCATCGTACGGATGTGTGTCTGTTGTGTGTGTGTGTGTGTGTGTGTCTGTTGTGTGTTGTGTGTTGTGTGTACATATATTATATACAGTTCCTTTAAGATAATACCTGCTGGCTGTGCCGAGAGCGCGTTGACCTGATGGCCGATCGTTCTCAAGACGTTCTCTCTCTCTCTCTCTCTCTCTGTCTCTCCCTGCTTCTTGTGTCTCCCTCCCTGTCTCTCCCCTTCTCTCTTTGTCCGCCATCTCTTTCCCAGCATCGAGCGGAAACGCGAGCCTGAGAGCAGCTTGAAGACGAAGAGAGTGAGAAGAGCCCAAGTTCTTGAACCCAAACACACGAACGCGCAATGCGTTGCGACTCACATCGGCTCGGCTCATTTCTCATCGCTTCATCCTTGGAATGTCGAGCTGCCGAATTTTTCGAAACTCATTACGACAGCAACGACGATTCGCGATCACTCGACCAATGTTGCCGAAGACGCGCGGTATCGCAGCATTGTCGCAGCAGAGCGTTCTGCTTCGCGTTTGCACGACTGCACCTGCCATACTTTTGTTCTTCTCGTCCCTCCTTCTCCGACGCGCGATCGCGTACCCTTCTTTTTTCTCTCTCAAATACTTGTTAGGAATGAGTCGCGAAGATCGGGGCGAGATTGATCCACCGACCAGGAAATAACACAGCAATTAAAACAACGAAGATGGCGAAATGTTTGTCGGAAGACAACTTCTCCGAGATAATGTTCGTCGTGGCCATTAAATCATCGCTTTCCCTTTAGTTTTTGCCATCTAGTCTGCTTTTTGCCACGAGTCTGCAAATTTCGCAGTCGGACAGCCCATAAAGATCGTGGAATTTATCGATACAAAACATCGGACGGGTTTCTTCGGGCTCGCGAGATTCCTTCGCGACTTCTCTCTCTCTCTTTCTCTCTCTCTCTCTCTCTCTTTCTCTCTCTTTCTCTCTCTTTCTCTCTCTCGACGACGACGACGACGACGACGACGACTCGTCCCGGTAAAAACGCGACGCTAAACAGTACAGTAGACAACCGGGAACGGTGTTTCCGCTTCGCTCATCTCCGTGAGGAAGCGTCGAGGCGGATACACTTGGCGTAATTCTGTTTCCTGTACAAGCTTTTTCGAAGCCGAGGTGGACTCGAGGTCCGGCCGTATGATCGCCGCGGCGAATCCGCCGCAGTATTTTTGTCGCGCTTGAAAGATACCGATAAAGAGACATACAGAGAGAGAAAGAGAGGGGGGGAGAGAGAGAGAGAGAGAGAGAGAGAGAGAGAGAGAGAGGAAAAAAGAAAACCGGCCAGGGGGAGGAGTGTGGAGTCATCGCGATTAACCGTGCGAAAACCGAGAGCAGCAGTAGTCCCTCCGTCCCTTCGAAGTCGGCGAATCCGTGCCTCTGGTCGCCTCGGAAAACAAGACAGGCGGCCGAGCAGCTCGCACGGTCGCGAAACGTCTCGTCGTCTGGTCTGTCGAATCGTCGGGAAAAATCCGCAACGGGGAACAACCTGGAGCCTGGCTGGCATCTTGGCTCTCGATGACGTGGCGCGGCTGAAACACGGCCGGAATACGATCGAAGAGCGCCGCGCGCCGGCGAGAGATCGTCGCGCAGCGCGATGAGGCAGCATCGATTTCTCACGTAATATCGCGTGATGACCTATTTGTTTGGGGGAGGGGGGCGGGAGGTAGCCGAAGGATAAATATCGCGATGTTCGATGCTCTCGCGGAGGGAATTCTGTCCGTAAGAACGGGAATTGCGATAAGTACTTGCGCGCGGAATCGCGTGCGGAGCGAAATACCGCGTCGCGCGGCGGACTCTTCCACGCGATATCGCGAACGCGCTGTGTTGTTTTGATTTCCATGCTGCAAACAGAGGAAAAGAACGCGGCCGCGTCTCTTTATTTATATTCTCCGCGTTAACGACGTGCGCGCTTATTCGCGTCTTTGCGTCTCTCGCAGCGCGCAAGTGCTGCCGCGCGCGCGACGGTTGACCGGTGCATCGCGCATCGGGGCGATTCCTGAGGCCTGAATGCCGCCTGAGGGAGGAAAAAATCACGCCGGTCGAGTCCGGTGCTCGCGTTTGTTGCACGTCTGTGCGCATTTTCTCCGGGTCCGCCACGGCAGTGTTATTCAACATTGCTCGTCGCCGCGACTTGCGCGGCTCGCGCGGTTCCTATTTCATTTGATGATTTGTTCTCTTTATCAGGAGTCGTTCTTCCAATGGTGCTTCGGAGCGGAGGAGCCAGGATGTTACGGCGCTCTCGACCTGGCCGCCGGCACCTCGATCCTCTTTGTACCGAGGTTACCGGCCGAATATGCGGTTTGGCAGGGCAAGCTGTATACTCTGGACGACTTCAAGAAGCGATACGCCGTGGACGAGGCTCGCTACACCGACGAGATAGCGCGCGTGCTGAAGGAAAAGCGAGCGCACCTTTTGCTCACATTGGTAAGTCGCGCCGCTTGGGAACAGATGGACGCTCGTTGGCTCTCTGTGGCTCGCTGCTTTCCTGCTTGCCTGCGCCTTCTCTTGGGCCAGGGAAAAGTGCTCAACTTGGGGATTGCCTGGATCCCCAAGAACAATGCTCCGCGTCGCGACGACCGTGTGTGATGACTGTCTCTGTCTGTCCGGACTGGCGGACGGACGGAGTTTGGAGTTTTCTCCTCTAGGAAAACATCGCGCTTATAGCTTCAAACGTGGGACCGCCGCAACCACTCCGAATCCGGAGTGACGGCTTTTTTGTTCCCCAGTTAGATATACAGCAGCAGCAGAGCTAGGAGGCACGAGGGGGGGGGGTCTCGTATTTTGTCGTCAAGTCACTCGCAGGAAGAGATCGCAGTCGGTACGAATTTTAGCGAGTCACCAGACAGACACAGAGGCACAGACGCTGGAAGTCGCTTCGCCAGAAGCATTCCCAGGTTGAGCACCTTATATTCTACACGTGCGTGTACGTGCGAATATGTGTGCGTGTCTCGCAATAAGCGATCCGCCACGGCATGCCTCGTGACGTTTACCTTCGCCTCCTTCGCGACTGTCTGCCTCTACAATGTGTTGAGAAAGTTGCGTCGGTCGGCTGCTCGCTCGCCGCTCGTGCTAAGGCTGCTCCAGACGTGGTGCTCTCCACCGCCGGCCTCCGAACATTCGAACAGGCGCAATGCAAATGCGCGCGCGCGCGCGTGCACGATGATAAATTTCGTTGCATTGTCGTCTCCAATTAGAGCGACCCTTGAGCGCCTCATTTACGCGATGCGCGACGTCGGCCACGGCTCGGCGAATATTTGCGGTGAGGCGAAGGCGTCGCGTCTGGTGTCGCCTTTACTCACTTCGGATCCACTTACCAATCCTGTTCTGTTGGCGGCGCGCTAAATGAATATTGCAAAAATCCCCCGTGGATAACGTCCCACGTGGACAAACACACTTGACGCTCGCGCTCCTTTAGATTCCGCCTTGTTGCTACGCGGATTAGAATTACGCTTGATCCAGCGGAATCTCGGAATACGTTTCCCGGCTTGGCGCCGCCCGGCGACGTCGTCCGTTTACCAAACAGCCTGTAAATATAACATATAAACGCGTTTGTTCACTCGCTTGTGCTTTACCGCGCTTTTTTTTTTTACCAGCGTGATGACAAATCTGGCGGAGGGATACACTTCTCGCGAAGAAACGTAAGAAGAATTAGAAAGTCAAGAGACGGGGGCACAATTCATCTTGCTTTTGCCTTCAGCTCTCTTCACGTTTGCGCTGTCTGTCCGTGTGTGTGTGTGTGTGTGTGTGCGCGCGCGTGTACCTTCTGTCTCTCGCTTCTAATTTAAGCCGATCTGTCTCCGGTTTAATTAAAATTTTCCGTCGCGCCGGGAGCGCGGTGTGTATGTGTATAAATAGCAGCAGCAACGGTGTAGCTGAAAGGGCCGGAGCTTACACGAAAAAAGTAGGCGTTTAAGTAAATCGCATGCAGGTGTCTTTATCTCGAGCCCGACGAGCGTGATAAGCGATAAAGCATGAGAATACGGAATATCTGCCGCATCTGCGATCTCCCGCGCGGCTGCCGCAGCAGCGACGACTGATTCGCGGCGATTTACATAACTCCTCGCTCGTACTCTCCTCCGGTGCTCTGACACGGATCTCGCTCGTTTATAGCTCGCGCTCAGCGTTGAAAAATAGCCGATGAATTTTTCAGCCGGTCGTTATCTAACCGGCGGCAATTTGTTTCCACTCGCGGTGCATCAATGACAGCGTAACTAGGTGACCGCGGTGTTACGCGAGAGACCCGAACTATACGGGCGCACGCTACGTGCGTGGAATATTTATCTGATAGCGGCGACGCCGTAAATAGACTTTGCGTCAAGCTGAAAAGATACGGCCGGCTTCGTATCGCGAGCGCGCGAGTCGCGATACGGGAGGTACTTGATTTTCGGTACCTGGAACAGAAATGCGCTCGAGAATGCGCCGCTGATAACGTCCTTCACTCTCTGCTCGTTCGTTGGATCTTCTTAATGCGAAGCGATCGAGGACGTCGTCGAGCGATTGCGTAAATCGTGAGAGCCACGATAGGATTTTTCCATTGTTCGGGAAAATCCGTCGTCGTGCGCTGCGCCGCACCGCTCCGGTGAAAGGTGTCGTTCCTCCCGACGATTTTCGTTCCGCTCCAACATTGAAATCCGCCGGAGAACGCTCGGCCCAATTGTCCTTGACACCGATAACTCCGATAGGGCTCTCCTAGCCGTGCGATCAAGCCGAGGTGAATCGCGGCCGATTCCAAGATCGGCAATCTCTCGACGCCGTTTTTACGGCGACGATCGGAGGTAAGCGCGAGAACGTCGCACTTCCCCCCCCCCTCCCCTCCGCTCCCCCCTTGCGTCATCTTTTGCCTTGAACTTGTCGAAATTGAGAAAATTACCTCGACGAATTTTCGTCGAGGAGATATCATCGCGCGTTATATTACGAAATCACCGCAGATCATGGAATCGACAAATATGAGGCGAGAGAGAGAGAGAGAGAGAGAGAGAGAGAGTTCGGAGCTTTTTTTTGCGGCGTATTGACATTTTCTCGGATTGCACGCGCGTCCGCGCGCGCGGAAATCTCCGCAGCAATGATGCGGAAGCGACTCATAAAATATTCATTCGAATTCTTTTACATATTTTTCGGTTGACTCGGAAGAAGCAGATTTTCAAGGGGCCGGCCGTTGTCGTGTACAGTTTTACAGCTGACACACATATCCATTTTTTACGACGTTTGCGCTCGCGCGCGATCTTTGTGTGTCGTAAAGATATTCGGCGAATTCGCGGAACTAATTTTGCTAATGCAGCGCGGTCTCGCGCGGCGGGAACACGCAATTTAGAACAATTTGGAGTGCAATTTAGAACAATTGAAAGCGTTTCGATTCTCCCGCAGTCCCTGCAAACCAGGCTACATTCTGACGTTCGCGTGGCTCACGTGAAAACCAGGAAACTCGGCGAAGCGTCAGCAACGGAGATGTTTTTTCTGGAAGTCGATTATTCATCAGCTTGTAGCTCGTCGTGCTGCATGTCAGCGTGTCGCGTGTCGCGTACGTTACCGTATTTCTCGTTCGATCGCAGGCAGGTAATCGACAGACGAACTCTCTCTCTCTCTCTCCCTCTCCCTCTGCCTCTCCCTCTCTCGATGCTCGATGCTCGAGTCCAGCAAAATCGAATCGATGGAAAACGCGAGCTTGTGAATGTGTTACCGATGCGCTGGCGATGTTATGAGAAATCGCCTCGAGTCGCTCCTCGAGTCGCTCCTCGAGAAGCGATTTGCCGATCTTACGTGCGTTCTATACGTTGCGAAGTATACACGAGACGAAACCATCTCGTAACTCTACGCGACGCGGTAATGCGGTCCAAGCCGATGTTCCTAGATCGCGAATTTCGCCCTGAGATAATAATTTGTAGAAAACGAGGAAAGAAAACGACTAAGAGACATCGCGCGCGATCAACATTCGCGTCACGTTGCGCGGACTCGTCCGGCTTCGCGCGATGAGAAGGAGATATTGAAGATCGCGAGGTACTTGGTCTCGCGAATGCACAAATGCATTCGCCTCGAGATCAAGCGAAAAGACGAAGTCGAGCGAGGGCGAGTATCGGTATTTCTACTAGTTCGCTAGTGGCTCGAGACCCGTTTCGAGAGCCGCTGCGGGGCCGGTTCGTATGGTAGCACACAAAGACGCCGCGCGGTAGACTCCGGCCTTGAATCATCTCTCCGTATTTTCAGTGTCGTTCGATGAATCGAATCGGCCGGGAAAATCAATATTTAATAGCTTCGCGGAAAGTGTTATCTTGCCAGAACTGTGCGTGTGTGGTGGAGGCGACTGACATGAATAAGACATAGATCGATGCCCGGCGGCTTCGTTGCAGTCGCGTCCGCGTTGCTATATCTTGTCCTGCTTTGAAATGCGCAACGATCAAGCGCTCAGCGCGCAAAAGATGACGGGATCGACGTTGCAGGGTCGTTTTGCTTCTTCACGCGAGTTTCACCGTCACGCGAGCGCACGGACGGCGATTTTAAGACTTCGTGTTATTTTTTCTTACGACCGTTCGCGTCATCGCGTCGTTTAAGTTTATGACCGTATAAAAATAGTTATGGCGGCTCGTGGGATTCTGTGTATATTTTTTTCCATCTCGTGCTTTATTTTCGCCGCATGAAGGCGTTTTATCGTGTAGAAACTTGTCAAACTGATTTTCCCAACGTGAACTTTGCCCGAGCATGGATGGCAAAGTCACGAAATTAATCGTGCTCGAGAGGGGCACGAGAAGAGAAGAGGCGTGTTGATCAACTTGGTCAAGTGTAAACTTTACGCAACCGAGATTCCACGTAATCGAGATCTTTTTCCCGTTTCCCGAGCACGACACTTAACCTTTGATCCGGTTTACTTATTTTTTTTTTTTTTTTTTTTTTTCTAAAGATTACACAGTAGAGAACGATTATATGATGGTGTAGTGCAAGATCTGTAAAAGATCGAGAGCGCGCGACTCTAATGGCAATTTAAAATGTTTACATGACATTCGCGCGTCTCTGATTTTATTCGCGGGATCAAAACGACAGAGGAGAACCAATTACTCTTATTTAATCTCGACGATATTAAATATCCATTACCGTCTATACGAAATTACTTCGGTGAAATAATTATGCGCCGCGGAATATTGTTCGCAAACAATGCTCTCGAAAGCGCTCGATAATGCAATATTCATGTGCAACAAAGACGACTTAATGGCCGATAAACAGCAGTGGAAACATGCAATGATTCATGTCGCTGGGAAAACATTACTAAACCCACGCTGGGTATTGCACGACGCGTGTACACATTGTCGTGCGGAGAGATAAACCAGAAATCCCCCCCCGACGCATTGCAACGACGAAGTTGACAAAAGCAAAGGAACGAAATTCCCGTTGTTCAGCCGCTGAACCGCTGAACCGTAAATGTGAAGACGGATTTCGAAGGCGGAAGCGCGGACGATATCGGACGATATCGATAGAATAATCGATAATTCCCTGATACGAAAAGCCGACTACACACAGTGTATTATTACGTTGGAGGAAGTCGTCGCGTTAGAGAAAGCAAGCGTCGGCACTTTTCATACGCAATGCGCGTATACGACGAGTGGATGGCGCGGCTGTGTGTGTGCGTGGATGTGTGTGTTCGCGAATTTCGCGTCTCGCAACTACACGGCACACTGCTGCCGTAGCAGCGCGCGCGAGCGTAGCGATAGTCGTCGTACGGTCGATATCAGTGGTTATATACTGATGACGATGGGTCGACGTCGCGTATCTGCATGGCAAATGAAACAAGTTTGGGAACTATAGGGTGGTCACTCGCGCGACGTCGTGTTACGTCATGATCCCGGCCAGGCGCAAGATTAATGCCGGGGTTCAAGCTTGGCAGAAATAGGCACGGGTGTAATCGACGACGAGTCACAATGCAGCCTTTCATGCTTAGCACGCTGTATCGCCTGGCAGACTTACGCACGCACGCACGCACGCACGCGCAACTTCAGAGTGTTTTGCACGAAGATACGGTTACACGTGTCGCAAGATGAGAGAGAGAGAGAGAGAGAGAGAGAGAGAGAGAGAGAGAGAGAGAGAGAGAGAGAGAGAGAGAGAGAGATATGTACGAGTTATGTTTACATAATATTGACAGATACGCTCGGATGTGACCTTTATAAAATAACTTATGTAATAACGAAATAGGAACGTATTAATATTAATGTCGCCTGTTTATCCGCTGTTTTTTTTTTTTTTTTTTCTCTCGAGAAGTAGCATAATTAAGCTAGTTTTTAAAGGAAGTTATAAATGCACGTCCACGTGTTTTTCTCCTTTCTTCCTTTATTCCCCTTTTCCTCTTGTTTATCATACGATTGCGAATCGTCGCGATATCGAGATTTGCAATCGCGCCTGTTTCTTGCTAATGACGTGTTTGGCCTGTCCACTTGGGTAAAAAACGGTTCCGCCGGTAATATCAGCATTATACCGGCTCCAACGCTGTCACAGTGCAGTGACAAGTACTTGTCTCTCTTAGAACAGCTAACGTAATAACGCCGTCCGCCGACTCTAATTACGATCACACTGTATACACATATTTTTGCTGCCGCGTATTTTTATCGACACGTGTGCGTGTTGCGCGCGACCTTTTGCAATATCCGATGCAACAAATGCCGACGTTGGCTCCTTCACGGCCGTGCTGCTGCTTGCTTGTCACTTGCTTCGAGCCGATCGAATATTTTTATCCGTTAGTCAGCGAAAAATGATTAATGTTTTCTCTAATGTCACAGACGTGCAACAGCGCCGCTCTAACCGGTGTCACTATGACGCCCATGTTTTTCTTTCTTTTTTTTTTTTTCCATGGTGCAGGTATCGTATGGAAATCAACTTTGCTGTTTAATCAGCAGCCATCTCTCTCTCTCTCTCTCTCTCTCTCTCTCTCTCTCTCTCTCTCTCTCTCTCGACGGGCGATCGACTTTTACCGGTATGCTTTTTTCTTTTCTTTTTTTTGAGCAACGGACAATCGTAAGATAAACGTCACATTCTCACGTTTATCTTTTCCTGAAATATCATTTTCCTGAAATATACATTTGCGTGTACCGGCTAGATATCCCGAGTGTTGCCGCGCTGACTTTCAGGTATCTAAAGTATACACATACTCGGGAACGCAAACATTACTCACGATCGACTCATACCGATAACGTTGTTACAAGTGCCAACCGATTTTATTTATACATTATTATTCATCGGCCAAAACATAACGTCATTGAGCGTGTATTCCACGAGCGAGACGGTAGAAATCGATGGCACAGAAACGTTCGTTCCGTTTCCGTTGCCGGATGCAGAGTGCTTTCTCTATTCCGGCTCGGAGATCGGTAGTATTACGTAAGGTCACTTTTACTTTGACCCGCGATATCACGTGTATACGTACGCTTTATTGCGCGCTCAACGCAACAACGACGCCGATTTCTGACGACCAATTTGTGTTTTACCATTTCTCTTTGCAGAGCGGCAGAAACAGCGACAGCGGACTGTTGGCGCGCGAAGCGGTTTTCGACGGCATCGCCGAGTAAGTATGACGAAGTGAATCATATCAATAAGAGAATACAGCGTGACTGGCAGAGAGCTAATTTCCAACTTTTTATCGTAGATTCAAGGTGAACAATAGCATCTTGTATCCGGAAATATGCGAATGGTGAGTATAATATATAACGGATATTATTATTTTTTTCTTTTTCAATTGTTTGTAGCTACGTAAAATAAGATTACAAGGTAGTCCAGAAAGTTTCGCCTCTGAAGAGAGAGAGAGAAGAATGATAATAAAGCTCGTTGCGATTACGGGTGTGAGTATCGCGCATAATATTCAATTAAAATACCGTACACGCGGGGCGAGCGTGCACGCTCGATTAATTAAACATAACGTACAATGAACGTATCAAATTATAATTATTAATATGACGCAATGTAATTTCCGTAATTGATTAATCTCATTAATGTAACACGCGTGGAATGCGAAATGCGTCACGCTGTATTCCAGTTCGAGTTCGCTACGCTCAGTTTTTGTTATTCATCGCGTGTCAATTGCCCGGAGGAATCAGTGTCGCCATCGGCTGGTCGGCTCATGCAAGCGGCACACGTCACCGCATCGGTATACTTCTGACAACTTTCTAGCGGCTTTAAATACCAATTACACGTCCGTGTCATTACATTTACCCGTGCCTTTTACATTTACATTTGTCTCGGCTTCGGGATTAATAACAGTAGAGATTTCGTCTCTCGCGTCCGGCGCGTCGCGATTACGACTGACTTTCGATTAACGTTTCGTAATACTCTCGTGATACGTGAGCGCGTGACTATTGTCTTTGACATTTCTTTCTCAAGGAAATCACTGAATGTCGTCTGCAACGTGTAATACCATGCGGAAAGGTAAAAGGAAAGAGATCCCCGCTGCTATCATCGTGTTCCATCTCGTGTATTCTCCCGACTGTTATTGTAGATGATAATCTCGAGTCGTGCATACCGGGGAAAGTTTCTCACGGGAACATTTATGCAACTACGTAGTAGTCTGGCATCAAAATTTCAAAAGAGACGCTTCGAGTCGGGCACGCACGATCCAAACGCAGGAGCACAGTTGCTCCAGACGACAATTTTTGTGCAAGAGGGCACACACATACGAGAAGTTCCCGCGATAGTCAGAAGGGTCACCGACGTCGCAGCTCTCTTTGGCCATACAAGCAAGAAACCCGTCGATTCGTCAGTGCCGAGTGCTAATAAAGATTTCCATGCATTTCAAAGGGACAGGAGTCAGGCAGGAACTCGTAAGAAAAATGTCCCTTCTGTCCACGACGCGTCGATAGCGAGGAATGATCCGTCGAGGCAAAGCATCAGCATAGAGACCGACGAGGGCACGGCGATACTCTTCTACTCCGACGTGGGACCTCTGGAAAATACAGACGCGGAATGGCGGCTTCTACGTGCGAATAAAGAAGCTTACTATTTGTCAAAGCCGAAAATAACTGACGAGATCAATTGTCGCATAGCGTTGGAAGGTTTAAAAAAGATCATAGCGTTGGAAAGCGGTTGGCACGCGTATCGGAAAATTTTGTCGAGCGAGCGATCGTTCGCGGAAGCCGTCAACAGAGACAACATAATGCGGCAACTCGTGAGTCTGATCGTCAAGAGTAAAGACAACGAGGTGATATTGCAGTGTCTCAAGGCGCTGAGGAGAGATCGATTTAGCCCTACGAGGAACGTTTACAAGGACTGGATATGCGACGAGGCTGCGATCAGAGCTACGGATGGGAATCTCACGGTGTCGCAACTCATCAGGCTAGTGAGAATCCTGGCTTCTTACAAGAAGGACCCCAAGTGCAGAAACTACATCGACGTGCTGTGGATGGGTTTGGCGTGTCGGCAGCGGGATATCAAGCCGGATCTGTTGGTACCGTTATTCAAGTCGCTCAAGCACTTCCGGCAGAGCAAGGATATGGTAGAAATGATTCTGGAGAGGAAACTTTCGGAGCAGTGGTTGAGGCTGAACGGCTCCCAGATGGCTGATATATTGAATTGCTTTTACGGCAAGGAGCCGCCGAGGTGTCTATCGAGCGCCAGTAAGTGGGCGAGCGTGAGCATGACCAGTTCGACGGAGAGGAATCTCGGCGATTTCATTCGTAGTTTACACACGAAGAACTACATCGACGAGAACGTGGAGCAGGCACTGGAGAGATACGTAACGGTTCGAGGCAGTGAGACGAGGGATGCCAACTTGGTGGCTTCCATCATGGACTACTGCAAAGGTTTAAAGGTCAGAAATCCACGTATTCTCGCCGAATGCGGCAGATACTTTGTGAGAAACGGGATGAACATTTCGCCATCTTTATTATCCTCTATACTCACGCCGTTTGGTTCGTTGAACATTGAGCCACCGGACTCGACGGTATTCTGGAAGACGTTCGACAAAGTGTTGTCCGTGAGATTCGCAGACTTGAAGCTGAGCGACACGTTGGATATTCTTCTCTCTTGCACGTACCTCGAAAGATATCCCATTAATTTCTTAGATAAGGTTTTCGGCTCGTATCTCCTGGATAGACTACAGACCCACAGAGACGCGCTCGTCGTTAACCGCCTGAAGATGAAATTGATATTGTTCGATACAACCATGTCGTTGGAATGTAAAGATTACCAGGGCAGTCCGATTAACATCGACAGAAGCACAAAGTTGTTGAGCGTGGACATGAGAATCAGAGGCATCGTTAATCAAATATACAAGCCGTTGGGGCGCTTAGTAGGCGGAGAGCGCAAGTTGAGCAGGGCGGTCGTTCTGAGCAAATTGCCCCTCATAAATTTCTACGTTTCGGACCTCTTGATCCATCCGCTGGTCGAATCGACGCCGGTTTTCAATCTGAACCTGCACAAAGAGAGAAACATCAATACCGCGATTCTGATACATTTGCCCGAGTATTACTGCTGGAACAGTCAGCGACACCTGATAGGGCCGCAGGTGATGAGGAAGAGGCAGATGAGGAAACTGGGTTTTCGAGTCGCCTGTTTAGATTATACGAGACTGACACAACTCGCGAATCAAGACGATAAATTGATGTCTTACTTGTCGCAAAGCCTGGACTCCGTCGAGGACGCCCTATAAGCTGTTAAGAACATTCAGAAATTTACGAGAGAGAGAGAGAGAGAGAGAGAGAGAGAGAGAGAGAGAGAGAGAGAGAGAGATGAAACGTGATTAAACAAGGTGTAATCCCTTCCCCAAGCCCTCCAAGATCATTACGAACGATGAAAGTACGAAAATAGCGAGATGTAACATATCGAGCGAGAAGCAAATAAATCATCTTTTGATACGAACGAGTCTGTTTTTGTACAATAGTATGATGTTCGTCGTTTTTTTTTTTTTTTTTTTTTTTTTCATGAGTATTTCCTTTTGGCTTGGTTTACAGTCGAGTGATAAAGTCGCCCGGAGAGATCGAGGTACTGCGGTACGTGTGCAAGATCAGCTCGGATGCGCACAAAGTTGTAATGCGCACCGTGCGTCCTGGAATGGTGGAATACCAAGCGGAAGCAGCGTTCTGCCACCATGTATACTCCACGGGAGGATGCAGACACGTGTCTTACACATGCATCTGCGGATCCGGGCACAATTCGTCCATATTGCATTACGGTCACGCCGGCGCTCCAAACAGCAAAGTTATGCAAGATGGAGATATGTGGTAAGGTCCCTCCTCCCCCCTCCCCCCTCCCCCCCGCGTAAGAAATCATTTTTTATTCAACAAGTTGTAAGTCTGTCTCCGCGGGACAGACGTGTCTTGCTCTTTCACAATTGAGGAGCAGCACGCGCGTGTCGCACAATTGTCGCATAATTTTGTTGTTGTTGTACGTATAGCTTGTTCGACCTAGGCGGCAACTACTGCGGATACGCAGCTGATATCACGTGCAGTTTTCCAATCAACGGCAAGTTCACCGAGGACCAGAAACTGATCTATAACGCGGTGCTGAAGGCGCGCGACGCTGTGATCGCGGCCGCGAAGCCGGGAGTCGCCTGGACGGACATGCATCTGCTGGCGAATCGAGTTATGTTGACGTCGCTGAAGGCGGGCGGTTTGCTGGTGGGCGACGTCGAGGACATGATAAAAGCGGGCCTGAATGAGATCTTCCAGCCGCACGGGCTGGGCCATCTGTTGGGATTGGATGTCCACGACGTCGGTGGTTATCTGTCGTGTCATCCTGAACGCTCGAAGGAACCGGGACTGAGGAAGCTGAGGACCGCCCGCACTTTGCTCGCTGGGATGGTTCTCACGGTAGAGCCGGGCTGTTATTTCGTCGACTGCGTAAGTGCAGGGATAATTAACGAGGTAATTTTGGATGCGACGAGCTTGTAACAACACGCGAAGTTGCATTCGCATTGCAGTTACTCGATGCGGCTCTGGCCAATCCCGATCAGGCCAAGTTCCTCGTGGCGGAGCAGCTGAAAAGATTCCGCGGTTTTGGCGGCGTCAGAATCGAGGATGACGTTCTCATAACGGAGACGGGAGTGGAAAACCTGACATTCGTGCCGCGCACGTAAGCAGCGTTGTTTCTTGCACGTGTTATTTGCCGCGATTACCGCACAAAATATTGATCAAGTCGAGTGACTTTCATTCGTGCGTTCATGTGTGTTTCAGGGTCGAAGAGATAGAGAAGGAGATGCGGCGTTAATAATTGGCGGATATTCGCGTAAAGCCCGTATCCAGACTACGGAGATTGAGATTGAGTATTGGATTGAAATTTAACCAATCAGCGCTAAGTTTACTATATTTGGGATTATTTTCTTTCTTCCAATTGATGGCAAATTTCAATCCAATCTCAATTCCAATCCATAGTCTTCATGGGATCCAATATGCTTCATGGGACAGTGAGAGAGAAAGAGAGAAAGTTACCGCCTATGCCTGATATGTATCGAATATTTACACAACTCGATTGTGATATTAGAAAAGAAAAGAAAGATATATATATATATATTTGTACAATTTCTCGCATGTGACGACATATATTTTTCTACCGTTGACTACCATTATTGTACATAATTTTAATTGTACATAATAAAACAAAGGCTGAGACGGCGCGTCTGTGATGGCACGTCGCATCACCACCGTTGCGGCGTTGCGATACGTTGGATCGACATTGTGTTTGTCCAGTAACATTTTGTGTAAACTCAACTGTAAAAGTTCCCCATGCTGATCGTTCAGCGGGGCCGCGTTAGATTTAATAAGGTCGCCGGCGAAAGTTGCACGCTCCTCAATGACGCCCATCGCGACGAAGCAGTCTCGCTGGCTCCGTCAGTGCGAGCCTCGGGATTGAGAGCAATTTGAAGTTCAGGCACGTCAACGTCAGGATCAAACGGATCAGGAACGAATGGGTACTGTTATCGCGAGAAGCCGAGAGGCCTTCGTGCTTCGTACCGGACCGTGCTTTCGTCGGCCGGGTGACGAAGTTAACGCGCGTCGACTATAGGCTCGCGTGCGATATCGCGCATCCACTCGGACGAAACCTAAACGAACTTTTAAGCGAGCGCGGCTATTATCGTGCGTGAGCTTGCCGGCGCTTTACAGTTGCGTGACCGACGTGTGCGCGCGCGGTGGTGCATACCGCGATGGCGTTAGGGTATGCGTCTCTTGAATTCCGCAGGAATTGTATAACGTCGAGGGATTGACGTCAGCGATTGGACATTGGCGCGCCAAGATTACTGCACAGTCTTGAAATGAAGTCTCGCGTGCGCGAACTGTATACGATTTGCCGCGAGGCGAAAACAAATCTACTACTCGAATCGTAAAGGAAGCTCGCGTTCGCACGAAGAGCGTGTTACCGAGGGACGTAATGGCGAGGGATACTCGATGAAAAAAGCTGAGATAGAAAGCAGAAGAGAGAAAGCGGGATTCCGCTCGCAAGAGGAAGAAGAGCTCGCGACGTGCTGTTTTCGCGGCTGCGAGTGTAAAAATAAGAGATTGCCGAGAGGTGGACGCCGTGCCCGCGCGTTCTCATAGAACCGAAAGTGTATCCATCGGCTGGCTGGCTTGCTTGCTTGCTTGCTTGCTTGCTTGCTTGCTTGCTTCTCGACGCGCAAGAAAGTTAGATTTCCTCGACTTACCGCGAGCACGCGCCAAGTGTCATGCGGAGTCATGAGGCTCCGTGGAGAATGCAGAACGGATCGATGATCCGCTCTTGATCTTGGGAGCGCTTCGTACGAGTCGCCGACTCGCACGAGGTCACCTTTCTCGCGCAGAAATTGTCGCCGGCGACGTCGAGATCGAGCTGCTGGCCGTCGGGTTCTTTCTCTCGCTGGGTTTATAAATACACACGTGTCGCGGAATATAGAACGCGGGAGCTGCGTTTGATGCAACAATGACACGCCGCAGGCAGCTGCGCACCCGCCGGAGGCAGAAAAAAGGAGACTGTGCACATAAGGTCGTTATTGCCATCAAGAAGTCGCAGTGTCAACAGCGCGAGTCGCGGCGCGATCCAAGCGGAAGCGCGCAGACGCGCTCGTCGGTGCGCGAATGTTGAATTCAATCGAAGTATTTTTCCGCTTCGATTGACTTTACTCGCCGAGGTGACGGCGTTCGTGAGACGGCGACGACACGCGACGTCTCTCGCACGAGTTCGTGCAATCTTAAAGATCTCTCGAAGAAATTGCGAGGAAAGTCGGCATTCTACACGACACTTATCGACGAGAACTTTTGTACGTGGGAAAATTCCAAAGGTCACCGAGTGACCTGCAATGGTCTGCGCGAAATAAAAAAAGAAGAGTCCTCTTGAAACGTGAAGAAATCCTGCAGGAGGACCCTGAAAAGACGTTCCGTAGATGTTTCTGACTCTGCTGGATCGTTTCCTCACGGCGACTTTGATCAGCTGGAATTCGCGCAGTGCTGACGGAACCATCGACATCGAGTCTGTTACCCCTTGCGGGAATCAACTCATGGCCTTCCACCTTCTGCTCTTCGTGTACTGATCCGGCGGAAGGACAGTCAGAGAAAGAGAGAGAGAGGGGGGGGGGGAGAGAAAAGGTCGCTGAGATAAGAAGAGGAGCGCGGCAGGTGGACAGGTGTGAAAGCGCGATGGCTCGTCCAGCACGCATGCCTGAAGCCCGCTGACGCCGTCGCGGTCGCGACCGTCGTCGTCGTCGTCGTCGACGCTGTCGTCGGTGTCGCGTCTTCGTATCGACGAGTCGCGCGCGCGAGCCGTTCGCGCTTCAGTCGTCCGAGAGGAGTCTCTCCGCGTGTGCCGTCGACGAGGATGCGCAGGGGAGGAGCGCGGGAGGACAAAGAAGAAGAGAAGCAGCAACAGCGACGACGACGGTGAGAACTGGAGGAGCGGCTCGGTCGAGACACGTCGGCTCGTCAGTGTCGCCGAGAACGAACGAGCTGGTCTGTGCGTGCGGACCGAGTCGCGACAACACCACGTGTCTCCGTGACGCCGTCGCTGTCGTCGCGCTTGGCGACGCGCCCGTACGTCCGCGACCACCTGCGCGACGCGGTGCTCGGTTAGCGTCGGCCAGCGTCGCGCCGACGGGGTCGGGGGATAATTAAAGCGCCGGAAGCGGGAGGAGGAGAGGCCGCAGCGGCGGCGACGGCGGTGGCGGCTGTTCTCGCCAAGAGGAAGACGTCATTCGCGACTACTGCGGGCTGCGTCGCGACGAAAACGCGGTCGTATTTGGGAGCGGAGCGCAGCGGATCGCCTCGCCTCGAGACCACCGCAGGTGCAGCCGCAGGACCGACCGACCGGCGACCTGACCTGAGTGCGCGCCTGTTGATAAAGGAGAGGAGTGGACGGACGCGGGTGGGTGGGGAGTTCCTCTTGGACGAGGAGGAAACGACGCGACGTCGCTCGTCCGGGGGTCGCGGCAAGTGCGCGCGGCGCGTGCGGTCCCGCCGCCGCGGGAGGAGGACGTTGTTCCGTCGGCCGCGGTACCGTTGTTTTCCGTCATCCTCACGTGATAACGCGACACAGGCAGGAAAAGAGTGCACGCATCCGTCGCGGAAGACAGACGCTGCTGATTGATTTCGGTACGCGGCGGCACCTTCGCGGTGGCTGAAGGAGAGAGCGGCTGAGGAAGCGAGAGGCGGAGAAACGGACTCGAGCGCGCGCAGCTCTCGCGCGTGGCGAGAAAAAGAGAGGTCGCGAGATAGATAGAGCGTGAGCGAGCCCGCCGCTTGCGTCAGTGGAGCACGCCTCGAGAAAACGGTCGCGTTTTCAGTTGCCGAGTCTCTCTCTCACTCTCTCTCTCTCTCACTCTCTCTCTCTCTCTCTCTCTCTCTCTCTCTCTCTCTCTCTCTCTCTCTCTTACCCTCCTCCTCCTCCTCTCTTTCTCTCTCTCTCTCTCTCTCTCTCTCTCTCCCTCTCTCTCTCTCTCTCCCTTCCTCTTTCGAGCAGCGACCGCAAAAGTCGACCGAGACATTGCAAGGGAGGGAAGATCAAACGCGGAAATTGCGAGCGGACGCGTGCGATAGCAGTGCGCTTTGACGGCTTTGAAAGCAAAAGAGTTCCGCACTTGTGAGCACCTGGGCGAGAGCAGGAGCTGTTTGGATCGGGGGGAAACGCTGATGCTACACGCGTCCGCTGAAAGTGGTGCTGAAGTGTCAAGTAAGGATGTACGTCTACAGAGAATTTGAAAGTTGCGCTATGACGCACGAAGCAGCAGGATGATGCGGTAGACGGGATAACGAGGCACTGGATGAGCGCGAAAGCGTGTGCCTTTATCCTTGGATTGACGAAAAAGACTTCCGGTCGAACGCGGTGGTTACTTTCTTTGAGAGGAGTTTGTCGTCGAGGAAGAGAGAGAGAGAGAGAGAGACAGAGAGAGAGACAGAGAGAGATTTCACAGACAGCGATTTCTTTCTTGAATTTACGCCACTACGCAAACAGTGGAATAATCCACGCGCGGCTGTAAAGGTGAAAAAATTGGCGGCGATAAGCGCGTCGGTATTATCTAATCGCGGAATCGTTCGTGCCGTGTACACAACGCGATCCGTTTTAATCGGCATGGCGGATGTAACGTCACGAGTTTAACTCGAGTTCGGTGCGCGCGGTGCCGCGCCGCGAATGTACAGGAATCCGCTGGATTATCCAGTTAGCGGGACCACCTCCAACCGGCAAACTTCCTGGCCGTTTCTCACCGATCGTCTCCGTGGTCGGTCCAGGCGGATCGCCGGACGCCGATGATGCACCGATGATCGATGCGCCATGCGCACTTGTGTGTCGTATCTCGCAGTCTTCGCGTTGTTGAATCGTCCGCGATCGGTTCCTCGGTCGAGCGGAAACAGACCGCTGATTGTGTTGAAACGATAATCAAAGTGGCAGTGGTCAATCAAAGACCTCACGACCTTACGGTGATAAGTCAGGTCTAAGAAGATGCTCACGTGACGTGACACGTTCGTCTCCTCGCGCGACGGAAGGGTGAAACGAACGGAGTGAAAGAGAAGAGTTCACCGAGTCGAGTTGTGGCGAGTTTCGGTTAATCAACTGCACGGTGACTCGATCGACGAGAGAGAGCGAGAGAGAGAGAGAGAGAGAGAGAGGGAGGGGAGAGAGAGAAGGGCCAAACAACGACCTTCTCTCGAGCTCGACCAAAGATTGTGTTCCGACCAGTTCAGATGAAGGTGAAGAGTCCGCCGGTACAAGATACACCCCCGTGATACGAAAGCACGAGCAAACGAGCACGAACGTTCGCGAACGGTCGTGCGATAATTCCGCGCGAACTCGCGACTAGTCATCGATCGACCGCCAGACGCCGTGCGCCGCGACGCCCTCTTCTTGCCTTGCTGCCTGCTGCTGGTCTCGTCCCCACCTGTCTGTTCCCCCGGTCGTGTCAGACATTTACGTATCACGTCGGAAACACATCACGTCGGCGCTCTCTCCTCTTGTCCCTTTCTTACTCGCTCATCCCCCCTCTCTCCATCCCTGTTCCCATCTCTCTTTCTCGCGCTCGCTCGCTCTTTCTCTCTCTCTCTCTCTCTCTCTCTCTTTCTCGTTCTCTCTCTCTTTCTCTCGTTCTCTCTCTCTCTCTCTCTCTCTCTCTCCCTAGATCATCCACCGGAGCCTCCTTCGCGGATCGGATCCTATTCCTTCGGCGTGCGCGAGTCGCGCCCGCGCGCCGTGATAGTTCGCGGGTAGTCCTGCGGTGAAACGGTTCAGGCGGGAGGAGGACGCTTTTCCCGCATCGTGCCGGCTGCGTCGATCTGGCCCTCGTTGTCGTCATCGTCGTCTAGTCCGTCCACATCCGTCGTCAGCCGACGTCAGCGCGAAATGTCGATGCCGTAGCCGTGACGGTGCCAACAGCCACGCGTCTCTCGCGGCGGCGTCTATCGCGACGAGCAGCAGCCGCCCCCGAAGATGTGTCGCGGCGTGTTCCAACGTGCGCGCAAAAAATGAGTGACTGAGCGCGCGTCGTCTCTCGCGAGATATCGTTGCCGCCGAGTGCTGCTACGTGCGTGGATCACGCTGTGACCGTCTTGCTGACGATTCTTGCTGCGAGAGGCTCCGACCGCTCCAGCGAGTATCGACGATACGCACCACCCGCACGGGGGCAGGGGTGTGAAAAACACGCGAGGGGGAGATTTCAGACGGAGTTTCAGAGTCCGGATACGGCGGATTAGTCCGCCCGCGTGATAGTTATCGCGCTCGGCGCTCGGCGCTCGGCGTCGCGACGCCGAAGAACGAAGAATTGTGCCGTCGCTGATGCGAGAGGGATTATCTCGGCTTACAGGAGCGTCAGGCGAGCGAGAAAGTTCGCTGGGGAAAAACAGGTAGAGCGCAAATCCCTCTGTTTGCTCGGCGTCGGCGATATTGTCCGTGCGCGTCGTCTCCAATGTCGATTGGGTTATACACGAGGGGGTGTAACACAACACGCACCCTTTTCTCATCATACTGACTCGTTGGGCCGAGAGAGAGAGAGAGCGTGTCTTTTAATCGCATCTCGACAAAGCAGACACGCGCGACACAAGATAACGAATTGTCTGTGTGAAGCTGATATTGCACTGATGAAATATTGAGACGAGAGGTAAAAGAAGAAGAAGAAGAGGAAGAAGAAGAAGAAGAAGAAGAAGAAGAAGAAGAAGAAGAAGAAGAACGGCGAAACAATGTTCTGCTTCCAGAGCCCGTTCACCCGACAGTCGCGCGGCGCGGCGTGTTCGACCGCGTCGTTGTCGACGAGCAAGGCCAAGTCGTCGCTGGTGAACGCGATCCTGTCACCGACGACCGGCAAGACGTCCAGCTCGGCCGAGTGCAACAGACGAGGCTCTGAGGCTCTGAGCGAAGGCTCCAACTCCTCCTCCATCAGGTACATCGACCAGGAAGCCTCGATGTCCGGGGGTAGCAGCACCGACACTCTGCCAGGCATTCGTGCCGATTACCTGGACCCCGAGCCCTTGTCACCCGGAACGGTAACGGACGCTCTCACCTCACCGAGCGGCATCACGGTAGTCTTGAACGGGAACAACGAGCGAGAGATTCCACCAGCGCGGGACAAGTCCCAGCAAGCCGTTTGCAAGCCGTCGCTGTTATCACCGACGAAGAAGTCCCACGGCAATGGCAACTGCTCCTCCAGGTGGCGACGGAAGCTCCTGCTGCGTCTTCGCTCCAACGACTCGTCCAACAACTCGAACAACGGCGAGGCGTGCTCCTCTTCGACGTCGCCTTCGCCCGCGAGCGAGTCCACGGCGGAGTCAGGCTCGTCAGGCTCGTCGAGGAACCCGCGCACCGACGACGCACCCGCCAGGAGGCGGCGGGGCACCGCCGCGACCGCGACAGCGACAGCGACGACGCTCTCGTCGCCGTCGGTGCAGATCGAGAGTCTGCGGAACGACACGGCTGCTGCTGCTGCCTCCGTCGGCGACACACCGTCCTTGGAGAACGGCTTCAGCGAGCCCGAGGAGGACAACGAAGAGGAGGACGAAGAGGAGGAGGAGGAGGAGGAGGAGGAGGAGGAGGACGCTTGCAATCCGGAGACGGAGACGGAGACGGAGACGGAGGAGGGCTCCTCCTTGCCGTCCAGCCCAGCCGCGGCTTCCACCGTCGGTCTAGCCTCCTCCGCCGTACCCTACTACGACTTTCTGTCGGTGAGCGGCGGCGCGATGCGCCAGGAGACCACCAGTACCAGCTCGCCGCAGTTGTCGTCGGGTGCGAGTATGCGCGACTCCAGCGTGGAGTCGCCGCCCGCCGACACCTGCAGCTCCTACGGCGAGGACAGCAGCCCGGGGGGGATCGTCTCGCTGAAGCCTGAGGGCCTGGACGCGTCCGGCTGTCTGCCGGTGGCACGCTCCTGCCCGAACCTGGAGAGGCAGAGCGCCGCCGGATGCTCGTCGGCCAGCGGCTCGTCCAGCCCGAGCCCGAGTCCCGGCCCGGCCGGGCCCAGATTCAAGCCGCTCGAGGAGGGCGACATACAAGTGTGCTACCTCAACCACACCAGGACCCTCGTGAAGAAGATCCTGTCGAGCAAATTCCTCCGCCGCTGGGAGACCCATCACCTTTACCTCAACGACGCCTGCCTGTCCTCCAAGACGGTGAGTGCCGCAAGACTGATCGCAAATCTCGCGCTTTGCGCTTTGCGCTTTGCGCTTTGCGCTTTGCGCGCGGCTCTTTGTGCGCTCCGGTTGTAAGTAAGTTGGGATCTCTCACGCGCTTCTTTTCCTTCTTCTTCTTCTTCTTCTTCTTCTTCCGCTTCTTCTTCTTGGTGTGCCTCGACCAGTTTTCAAGCTGCTCACTTACGTCGGGTATGACGCTGCGCGCGCGCGTATTTAGAAAAATACGCACGCCTGCACGCGTTTAAATTTCTCGCCGGGGACACGCGAAGCCGTCGTCGTCACGGCGCGGGCGGAGGGGAGATATCGAGTCTAAAAAAAAGTTTCGTTAAAATATAACGGTCGTGGGAGAGAGACAGAGACGAGCCGTATAAATAGATGTTATTTATGTCGCGATTAAAGTTGGAACGAAAAGGGCGAGCGTCGCGATCGGGCGAATATTTCCGATCTATTTGCGGCGGAACGGTGGCCCTGCGCGTAACGGTTAATAGTCTTACCTCGCGATTAGCGCCAAAGGGAATCCTGTAACTCTGTGCTCTCAGGATCTCTATTCTCGGCTTAAGTCGCTCTCTCTCTCTCTCTCTCTCTCTCTCTGTCTCTCGCGTTACGTTACCGCGCATAGGCGACTGGTAGTAGCGAGCGAGTCTCTTCATCTGCTGTACTGTGTACCATTATCCAGATTACTGCTTGCTTATTATGGTAATCTGCAAACAATAATGCGATCCTAACTGCTCGGGAGGAAATCCTGCCTGTCGTGCCTCGTCTCTTAATAGGATTATTGAGCGGGCAAATTGATTTAAGATAAGCGGGCAAAGTAATCTGGAAACTATGCAGATAAGCGCGAGGAAATATCCATATCCACTCGTCACTTTGCCGGCTTCTCGGTTAGACAAAAATCGCGAGCCCGACGCGATGCCGAAGAACGAGCCGTGAGCGCGCACGCATTGTCGGTTGTTTGTTGTGATAGCGCGACGCGGTCGTGTTTGATAATGACGAATTTATCTTAGATATATACGACCTAGCTCGCGTCGCGTCGCACCATCTCCATTCCGACAACTTTGTCATTTGACTCCCCTCGTCCCTTGCGCTCGCTCCCCTCCGCTCCGCGGAGGGAGCGCAGAGGACTCGTTTCGCACAGTTCGTTATGTACACTTTGCGCTGCAGAGCATATATATATATATATACACATATATGTATATATATATATATGTGTATACTCTCTCGTCGCGTTTCGTCGACGTTATCGTCGCCGATCCGCGGTTCTGACTTCCCTTCCCGGTCGAAACCGTGAACACACCGTAGAATCCTGCGGAATTTCGAGGTTCAGCCTCTCTATAATTTTGGTGTCATTAGACGTTACTTAATATCGTCTCGTTTCCCCAAGTGTGTCAAGGTACTCGTTACGTCAAACGCGTTTCCGTTTTCTATCCGTGAGTTGCATAATATATCGCTTATTGAAACGAAGAATAAAGATTTCTTTCTCCTCTCGGACACCTTCTTCCGTAATGGCGGGACCGAGCTTGTGAAAAGAACTCCACTGCTAATTGAATTACTCCACGGTGATGATAATATATCACCGTGTTTTCTCCGCGTGTTCTCGCGCCAGACAAATTACACGCCATTTACGGCCGTGTTTGCGGTCGTCTCTGTAACGAGCCGGTGTCGTGGAAAAATTAATCACATCTATAAATATTTATTGGGACACGCCCATCTCCGTCACGTCGCAGAGTCGAATATTAACTTGTCATTTATTTATTCAAAAAATTCCAAGGTGCTTTTAGTTCACCTGAGAGAGAGAGAGAGAGAGAGAGAGAGAGAGAGAGAGAGAGAGTGAGAGGGGGGGAGAGGAGAGACGAATGTTACGAGCGAGGGGATCAGCGCTCGTAAAAACGAATGTCGCGAAGATCCGCCGCGGGGCGCATTAACTACGTCGCATGTGCGCGCGCGTGTGTGTGTGTGTGTGTGTGTGTGTGTACACGCCTGTCATTCTCAGCATTCGCCCGATCGGCTCGCCTGTCGTGCCTCATCGCGGACTTCAATTTCTCGTTTATCGACGAGCCGGAGACGAATACGTAACATCGAGACCCGCGGAGATCGGTCATCTCGGGCAACAATGATAAACACGCGTCCCCCGCTGTCCCGTTTTCTCTTTTTTTCTTGCCCCGTCGAGCGACGCGTCGTCGTTGGTGGCTTCGCGACTCGTGTTGTATCGGAATGCAATCTGCATCGTCAGGGTCGATACAGTCTGCAGTCGGGTGATTTATGGGAGATACACGGCAAAGTGCAGCAGCGGTCGGTCGCGAGGGCACGGCTGCGGTCGCAGCTGCATCCAAGTGCAACGATCAGCGATCGCCCCCTTCCCTTCCTCCCCCTCCCTCTTTCTCTCTCTCTCTCTCTCTCTCTCTCTCTCTCTCTCTCTCTCTCTCTCTCTCTCTCTCTTTCTTTCTCTCCTCTCCCACGCTGCTCCGCGCCGTGTTTGCGGGTGACGAGAGTTACGTAATCGCGATCGAGTTTTCCGCGCGAGTTCTCGGCGAGAGGAAACCGCTGGGGTCAATCGGCTAAATTCATTACCTCCCGTCTTTCAACCAGCAGTACCGCCACTGTCATCGACGTCCCGCGAAATGCAGTTTATCGCTTTTGTTTTATCGGGGCGCTCTCTCTCTCTCTCTCTCTCTCTCTCTCTCTCTCTCTCTCTCTCTCTCTCTCTCTCTCTCTCTCTCTCTCTCTCTCTCTCTCTCTCTCTCTCTCTCTCTATTTCTCCCTTTCTCTCTTTCTCTCTTCTTATTTCTCTCTCTCTCTCTCTCGCTCTCTTTTTCTCTCCCCCCCTCTCTCCTTCTCTCGCGCATAATGTAGAGTACCACCACTTGATGCACTTGGTTGATACGATAGTTTCTGTTTTCGTGGCGTTGCATTTGTACGCAACTCCGACGATTACAAGCTTTCGATAGTACCGCGGCTCTCTGTGGCCTCTTTCTGGTTCTCTCTGTGTGGCCCTTCTCTCCTCTGGTATAACAATTACACATTCATTGTAAAATCGTCAGATTAGGGAAGATTCAGCTCGAGCGAACGCGAAAGATGAGACATTGGGTGACGAGTACGTAAATACTCGAGCGCGATTAGTCGTGTCGAATGGTGCGCAATTTTTGCACAACACTGTTGCGAAACGTGCATTCCTCGTTTCGACAGGGAAAGAGAGGAAGGAAGGAAGGAAGGAAGGAAGAAAGGGGGAAACGAAACTGTCTTGCGAAATAACTCGTTTTCGATCGGAATCGTCCACTGTCGGGGCTCGCCTAAACCTGCCAAGTCCGTTTTGCGGTTACATTTTGCGCTACGCGTTGATATATCAGCGGTTACCGGCGACTTCCCGGGATTCCAACGCGTTAATTAGCGCGGATTCGCTGCTCTTGCATTTTTATGCTTATCACTACTTTACACGCTTATCACGGCCGGCCGATAAGGACACACACACACACACACACACACGTCATTGATATTCGCGCGAGCGCGTTCCGCGAATAGTAATCCAATAGCATTCTCTCGCTCGTCGCGTCGCAATGCCTTTCCAACGTTTCGGCTGATCTCGCCGTAACTATCGCGTTCGTTGTCAAAGGCATCACCGAACCGTAAAATCCTCTCTCTGTCTCTCCGCCTCTAATGCTCGCTCGGCCTCCGAGCGTCTCTTCGCGTGTTTTCGCAGCGCGATAACAGAAATTTGCATGTGACAGCGTTTGCGCGCGGCACGACCTCCCTAAACCTTGCATTCCTCCGATGACATTACTCATTTAAACGTGTTCGCGCAACTGCGCGTCTCGCGAGATCGCTGAATTCTCAAGTTCCTCCGCCACGCTCGGACGCGCGTGGACACGGACGTGCCCGATGACGATCATCGAAAGTTATCGCCGGGCGGGAATATCGGAGATAACGATCGGCAGAGTCGTAAACGACAAGCGCACGCACGCGATGCAATGCGTGACATAACGAAGCAGACAGGTTTAGAGCGTATTACTAGAGCTGGTAACGGGATGAACGCCGACGGCGGACGCACCACGTGCAAGCGCCGCGCAAATTGCACTTTCCTTTCCTTCGGTGACGCTCAACAACCATTCCCGTCCCGTTCGTAATCGATGATGAAGCTTCTTCGTTTGATTACGTTGGTTTCGTTTCGAGATCGAGCTGATCGTCGCATCGATCGTCCGGCCTTAAAAAGCGGCGATGCGCGCGCGCGGCGGAACGACACGCGGTGAATGCCTGCGAAACACACCGCGCGCGTCTCGAAATGTATCAAATCCAGATAAATTTGTCTTCCTAGATTGGGCAAATTTCATGTCGCGCGCGCGCGCGCGCCCCACTTGATTAATCTGTCGATCGTCTCGTTGATCGGCGATGCTTGATTGGCCCGAGCTGTGCCTGTGTGCGTCAGTTCGACACGCGAGGGCTTGCGCGAAATTCGACCGAGGCCTGACGGCGCGGCGCGCTTCGAAAACACACGCCATGCGCGCCGCGCCGGTCGGCCCGTCCGTGTGGCGATTGTTAATTTCCATCCGATACGGGTAATGGAGCGAACAACCGATAAGCAATCGGCGTACGATTCTGACGCAATTGTAGCGCTGCCGCCGCCGCCGCCGCCCCCGCCGCTAGAGAGAGACAGACAGACAGAGACACAGAGAGAGAGAGAGAGGGGGGAGAGAGAGAGAGAGAGAGAGAGAGAGAGATCGGCGTCTTGATATACCGCGGAGAAACCGCGTGGTTGTTCTAGGTTTTCTCGAATACGAGATACGACGCCGTTCCGTCGGCGGCGTCGGATCTTTATTCGCATACAGTCAGTAGGGACACTCTCGCGTCCCGCGACGACTCTCGTCGTCGATATCACTCGCGATACAGTTCCATCGACCACGGAGCGTCGTTGTGTGGCTCGAATGTTATATCGAGAAGGCGGAGTGCTTCGTTAGAAAAACTACCTCTCGGCCTCTCTCGGCTATCTCGGCGAATCGGTAGCGAAGACACGACGACACTGGTGTTGCAACTTTATCCGCATCTTTATCTGTCGTGTCTATTTATTCATGACAGACGCGCTGGAATCAATGTATCTCGAGATAACGGCAATAATATACACACGTGTGACGCACATGGCGCGCTCGCGCACGCGGATGCGTTTTAAGGTTACTTGGTTGCAAATATCTTTTAGATACTCGTGTAGGTGAGATCCTTTAAAAAGCGCCGAATCGCCGACGTCACGGATGCAAATAACAAATTAGTATGCTGTCGCGCAAAATTGCCAATATCTAAATTCCGACGGTGATGAACAGATGTCCTCGGTATTTCGTAATAACTTGCGTATAAATATACGCGAAGATTCGCATGCGTCTGCAACGCACGCACACGTGTTTTTGCACATGTCCACTTTGTGTGCGGTCCACTTTGTTCCTCTTGTTTTACTAACTCCGAGCCCGATAATTCGTCGTCGTAAGATAGACACTTCTCCAGTCTCGTGGGAGTTGCGCGTTTCTGCGAATTTGTCTCGAGTCGCGCGAAAGGAAAGGGAGAATCTCAAGTAGATACTTTAAGATGACCTTTTTGAAGAGGTGCTGAATCTTTAAGAATCACTCTCGTGGTGTCTGTCCTTCATCTTCCGCTCTCTAGAATCTATAAACCGTAGAGTCTAAAATAATTTTGCCGTCGCGCTGTGTACATGATCGACCAACTGCTGAATAGTTAACAAATAACCTTTGCGTCTCCTCGCAGCGATGATTCGCGATATAACATTCATGAACGAAACCACGATCTGCTACCATCGCCGACACGCGCTTCGGAATTTATTAATCATCGAGGCATCGGTAAGTCGATGATTGTATGTTAATTCGGTCCAGTGAAATTCAACGGCAATTTAGGAGAGACAGAGAGAGAGAGAGGGAGAGGGAGAGGGAGAGAGAGAGAGAGAGAGAGAGAGAGAGAGAGAAATTGGAGGTACAGCTTAACGATAAAGAGACCAGTGTTTCAGTAAGGCATGCGATTAAAGATTCAGCGTGTTTTACACTATCTCATTTTATCCAGCGACGTAAAAGAGACGTTCTTTTCGAACGTCACTTTCACATCTCTCGTTTCATCGCGAAGTAATATTTGGACAAATCCTGTCGCAACTTCTTTCGCAAGAATTAGACTCGCGAATTGATTATCATGCTTATATCCTGCACGAGCCTACGCTCTTATCGAAATTTATTTTCAGAGTTGTTCGACGTGTTAGTTCTTATGTTGGATATAATTCACCCAGGCTGTTGCTTATCCGAGAGAATTATGAAAAATTTCGTTCAATCTTCGTCGTTTCGCGAGACGGCGCTTGCGAAAAGCTGATTACGGGATTACGGTAGCGTGTGTGTTACCGCATCGGATATTATTCTTTTTGAAAAAGGCGTGTTGCATTATTATATCGTCGTGTGTCGTATACGCACGGGCGCACCCATATCTCACGCCAGGGGCCGGCCGGACACGTGGGTGCCGCGATTCGATAAATTTAATTGCGCTAAATCCCGCCAGAACGATACGACGTTATACCGCGCGGTTATTGTTATACACCGGTTATTATACGCCGCATATTCTGCGCGAAGAATAGCACCGCTCGTGAAATTTCGCACGGTGCGCGACACGCGTGCGCGCGTGCGTGCGTGCGTGCGTGCGTACATACATATATATGATGCGCACGTACCTGTGTGCTTCGCGCTCGCGATATTTCTGTATTACTGCGGCCTTTGTTCGACAACAAAACATTCGTTAAACCGGACGGCTCGTCCAGCGATAAAGCGTATGACGCCAAATATATTTTTGGCTTGCTATTTAGGTCGGTAACGCATCCCATAATTTGACGCGAACTTGGGTATTCCGTTTTTGTCTCTCGCAGAGCGCCTAATCGGTGCGCAATTTTCTATACATCGCGGAGGAGTAAGAGCGAGAGAGAGAGAGAGAATGCACTCGTGGCAGACACGCACCAAGTTCATTCTCTAATTACTCGCGAATAATTACACGCGTGTCTCGGAATATTTTACGTCAATCATCACGGGAAGTATGCACGACATGTTGATAAAAAAGATACGTTCGCAGAAAATGTCACACGACTGATAAAACGCGAGCGACGCTTCTCGCGTCGTTCTGCCCTTGTACACATCATTTGACTCGTTATTGCGATTCATAAATCCCCGTTAGACTCGCTCGGTTTCAGTAATTGTCCTTTTCATTTAGCCAACGTTCTCTTCCCGACAATCGACACTTTTGTCGCACGAAAAAGTCCCGACGTTTTTCCCCGATCTTTCTTACCACAGGACCGCGGCTCGTCGCGATCGACAATCGCGAATGTAACGACAACTGACGAATTAACGAAGCGCACTGTTTTTTCCTGCCGCGCGCGAGAAGCGCGCGTCTCGGCGCGCTAATTTCCGAGAGGTAAGGAGAGGTGTATATCTGTGCGCGCTCCTGCCGATAAGACGCGCGAAGGTCGTTCCACCGGTTCGATTCCGAATTACGAGCTGACTCATTCGGCGCGTATCGCGATTTTGTTTATTCATACCCGACGACGTGTCGCGAATATGCGCACGCCGTTGCACACGTCGACGTGCGCGACGACGTCGTCGCGGAAATATAACGTATTCGCGCGACAACGGCTTCTCTCCGGTTCGGGAGAAACCGCAGAAGGACGTTCGCGCGCGAACGCGCCTCGCCGTCCTTCTCGTTGACGCAATTATTTTCCCCCGAGTTATTGCACGGGCGGCAAATTATCGTCGACTTTAATTACTATCGAAATTATTATCGACGCCGCGGCGCTGCGACGAATCGTAAATCGCGCACATTAGCCCGCTTATCGGGCGAAATCGCACACGTACCCGGCCGCGTTCTCCGTCCTTTCGATCGCAGCGTAATTCCTCTGCGAATACGCAACGCAAAGTTGCCGCACGTCGGCATGTCGCACGACGCGACGGCGAGACGCGGCGGGTCGTGCCGGCGTTGAGCAGCCGAACTCTCGTTGCGCGAGCAACGAGTCCTCTCGCGAAGGAAAGCGCGCGCGCGCGCGCGCGCTCGACGCTCAATTATCAACCGTCGTTCTTCCCGGAACCGTTCCGCGTTCCGAGCCGGGATGGAATGGAAGAGAAAGAATTCAAGAAAAAATGGCGCATTTTCCCCTTTCCTGGAAGAATAATGTGTTTCCAGCGCTGTTCTCGACGGACCGCCCGCGCCGCGGATTTTCGTAAACACACGTCGCAACACGGCAACTGCGTCAATAATGTGATAACGAGCGAAATGCGATAACGAGCGGAACCGGCCGGATTATTCGTCGTACGCACCGCGCGTATGCGCGCGTAACACGCGTCACGGAAAATTGGAAATTATATATACGTCACTTACGCGCGCGCGCGCGGGAGCTGTATATTCATCGGCGGAATTATGCATGTACATGCGCGTGCGCGCAAGCGAGGGGAAAAAGGGAGAGAGAGAGAGAGAGAGAGAGAGAGAGCAATATAAAAAATATACCGAAATGGAGGCAATGTCATGCGACGCATCGCTCCGCTTCGCTGCGCGCGAACGCGTGACTCCTCCGTCTCTTCTCACGAAAATATGCACGTGCGACAGCGAGTTTGCGTCGCGAGGTGAATAAGCAGTAAAACGAAATTGTGCCTCACGATGTGACGTGTTTGTGTCAACACCTGCTACGTGGCTCTGACGCACCTGAGTCGGAAAGTCGAACGGTGTAATTGGAACGGATCGCAGTAACCGGGAAGATGACGACGTAGGATAAGAGGAACTTGTGCCAGGGTACGTCAAGGCACGGTTTTCATACACTCGGTGTACTCACGGCGAGCACTTTGTCAAGTTACAAACTTAATTGAACTATTCGCAGCGTGCGAGAGAGCTGATCGAAAAGTAAGCGGAGGAGAGAACTCGCGGGAAGAAGCGAGCTCGTCGCGTCGAGCTCACCAAGGCACGATTCGCGAATCGCGAACGCGCGAAGTGCGATCGTTTGAAAAAAAGCATCTTTCTGCGGCGCGCAGGACAATGAGAAATCGAGAATCAATCGACGGTGTGCGTGCAAGCGCGAATGCGAAGGACATCTCGCGCCGCTCTCTCGTCTAGGGGTGTACTTGCGGAAAGTACCGTGAAAATATAATATCGCGACTTTAATTCGGCCGTGCCGCGCAGCGTGCGCGCGCGCGCGCGCGCGGGCGAGAGGTAATGAAAAAGGACGACGAGGAAGAAAAGGATCGATATTACGTATCGTTACATCGTAATTCGACGCGCTATTGCCGGATTAAATCGAAGCTTCAAACTAAAGTGAGGCTCTTTTCACCGCGCGCGCGGCTTTTGGCATTTACGCGCTCCATTTATTACCGAAGCATAAACTGAGGATGGGCAGGAAACTCGTCTTGGGTAACACGCGAGCCATTAGATTATTACGTGACGCACGTAAAGTATTTCTCACGACGCAAATACTGCTAATGGCGCCCGTCCGTATGTCGATGGACGCGAGGGCAATTAACACAATTTCAATTGTGCGGCCGAAGTGGACGCGACGTAATAGTGACGGACGCGCCGTTTCACGCATCATTATGTTTACACGGATTATTCTGTCGATTCGCGCCCGCCGCGGCCGCCGCGCCGCTTCCACGCTCTGCCACGGGCAGGCTTTGGCGCGAGAAAAAGCGTGGAAAAGAATTTTACCGCTCGACCCGACACGGTTGATCGAAAAGTTGCTTCGGCGATTTCGTCACGAGGAAAATGGTTGGAGCAGCAAACGGGCCAACGGATATTTTCCGTTTAACGCTAAGAGCGTATGTGTAACGCTATCACTCTCTTGCGTCAGTGGAATTCGATGAACGAAACATAGTGAAGTGACCCCGTCATCTAATTATCGTTAGTTTTTCTCTTATGCGTGCGAACTCGGGAACGGTTTCTTAAGGGATTTCCTTTTACGTAGTTTTGCGCGACATCGACTATCTGATGTTATTCGTTAATTGGAGTGCGCGCGCGCGCGCACACACACACACACACACACACACACAATTTTCTTATAAAATATATTTTATTCCTATAAATTCTTTACTCCGATAAATTACATTTTTTATTATTTACTAAGTGATGAGTATGCGTTTAATGATACATCATTCGATATAATAATAGCGTATCTTTCTTTTTTTGTAACATGTAATGTATTTTTAGTACGATCTTTTTAGAGAGGAAACTTTTTGCATGTGCGTGCGTAAAAAGAGATGTTTACAGCGGGTGCGGTTCTAAACTTGAGCCGTCTATTTTCGAGTGTTATGGATATTGCAGTTATTCTATGCAAATATTTGATTAGCCTCGGATATAGCCATAATTAGCGCTATGGACGAGCTAAAACCGAGCTTCTACTCTTGGCGATCTAATTCCAAATGAAGGAACGCATTAGGATCAGACAGGCGAATTTAGTCGCGGAATTATTTCAAGTTTCGTCGGTGCGATATGAAGGCTCGGGGTCAAGAACACACGACGTCACGTGGGGCAAAATCGACAGGGCTAAAAGAGACCGTACGTTATCGATGAATTATAAATTCGTATCCACACCATTTAGTGCCAAACATAACCGTGTCTGGATCTCGTGTCTCATTTGTCTCGTACGACTCGTGCCATTCACGATCAGAGTACCTCATTGAATCTACGCGTAGCTATAAGGTAAAAATACGACGAGAGAGAGAGAGAGAGAGAGAGAGAGAGAGAGAGAGAGAGAGAGAGAGAGAGAGAGAGAGAGAGAGAGAATTTTCAATGCCATTTAAGCACAGTACAGCGTCGCGTCCGTTGATATGGCTTGAACGTATCGAGAATCCTTCGTACGTATTTTTCTTAGATATAAACAACTGGCTGTAACCAGACGCGGAAAAAAAGGGGGAGAGAAAGAAGAGGGAAATTTTTATTGTACAAGAGGATATGGATTTATGAGTATTATGAGTATTTAACGGCGCACAGAGGAAAAGAATATTTGTAGGATCGGTCGTTTCTTCGCGGATTGCGTAACGACACTTTGCTTCGTAACATTAGCAATCGTTTCATAAGTAAGGCCTGCACTTACTGTAATCTGCCCGAAAGTGTAATCAGCTTATGAAAATGGCTGAAAATCGTGACGCGCGTTATCTGGCGTTTTCGCGCGTCGCTCGTATTATGGCGAATTGAATAAAAGCGCAAAGAGGAGACGCAGCGCGTCACGCGGCGTGCCGGCGCGGCGGCGGCGGCGTCGATGACGATGACGACGTCGCAAAGTCGAAATTCGGGAATGTGTATTTTGTGTGTGTGTGTGTGTGTGTTTGCAGCCGTGCAGCCGTCGATACAACGTTGATAACCGTCCGCCGCTCGATGACGACGTTGATTAATGTATTTTTTTTACGCAGAGGAGGACGCGATAAATAACGCTCGCTGCGTCGCTGCTTGCTCGCGACTTTATGTCCGACAGCGAAATCGCAAGAGCGTTTTTTCAGTAGCATGATGACGAGAGCGGGAATACATTTTTTCGCAAGAAACGCTCGTAAATCATTATTGCGCTGTTGCATTGTTTGAAACGAGTGCGCGTTCGCGTTTACGCGCGTTATAATGCGCCTGCTAATGATGCTTTGCGTGACGATAAAGATACACCGGCTTGTCACTCGATTCGGTATCCATAAATGAATTCATTAGCCGCCGCGTCTGAATCGTTACATCGCGCAGATTAATTGAAATACGAATTAATGTAATTCGTTACGGCCGCGGATAATCGAGTAATTGAAAATAACCGCTCGGAGATTTATTTTTACTATCACGAGGTATTTCTGTCTCTGTTCCGCAGTTACATATTTCGCGATGACGATGACGAACGATTTTCTTCTGTCCTTTGTCGAGCCTTCGCGTTGCTCTCAGCGGATTTCTCAGGATTCGCCGCGAACAAAAAATGGATAAAAAACATTCACGCGATATTGACGCGTGTACCAGCATCAAAGAAACGAGATCCGTAAAGTCTGGAAATAATCATTATTTGCGTGAATGCTTTTATCTTATAGATTTCCTGTTTATATAGTTGAAGAGGAAAAGTGAGAAGGACGTCTATTGACGCAGTGCATTAACGCGTCTGATATTTATCTCTCTTCATTAAATAAAACGTAAAATCAAGTCGTGTTTAGCGACATGCACGGCTGATCCTCAGATAAACGTTGCGGGATGTTTGTCAGTTTGCCATAAAAAAAGTGAATATTTCTCACGCTTAAAAGCGGCCTGTGAGATCCTTCGTTTTCACGAAGGATCTCACACGCCGCTGACTTCTCCTTCTCCTCTCCCTCTCTTTCTCGAATTGCGAGTCATGGAAAAGTCCGATGTCTCAACCTACCGTTTTCAACGACCTGTCACACAGTGATCGCGACGTCGCGTCCAGACCGGATGACCGGAAGAAAAAAGAAAGAGACAGCAGACCAGACAGATATATTGGGTTGGCAACTAAGTGATTGCGGATTTTGTCGACAGATGGATTTTACACTTTCTTTCGTTTCGTTAACGTGTTCAAAGTACCTAATCTATATTTCTTTCTTATTGTTTGGACTTCTACCTTTCATTTAGTACAAAAATTATATCGATTAGTTCTTTAGTTTTGTTCTTATTCCTATAATTTAAAAATGGAAGAGCAAGACGTGCACTTGAGACATATTTTATTGTATTATTTCCGAAGAGGCAAGAACGCATCGCAAGCGCACAAGAAGTTATGTGCCGTATATGGGAATGAAGCCTTGAAAGAAAGGCAGTGTCAAAATTGGTTTGCCAGATTTCATTCTGGTGATTTTTCATTGAAAAATGCTCAACGATCTGGCCGTCCAGTTGAAGTCGATGAGACCCCATATCAAGGCCGTTATCGATCCAGATCGTCATAGCACAACACGTGATATTGCAGAGAAGCTCAATGTATCGCATACATGCATTGAAAAAAATTTAAAAAAGCAAATTCAAAATTTTGAATTTTCATTCTTATTTAAAATCCGCAATCACTTAGTTGCCGACCCAATAGTAGCCGCAATATCCGTAATTTCACATGTGTTCCTGTTAATCCGTTCCGATCGTTAAGTGCCGCCATGAATATTAATCGCTCGCGAAATTGCGAGGAGATGACAGATTTATTATTGCTACTACGCGCGTATAATCCACGAATACTAACGGCTGAATCCTCGCTCTAATCTCGTATGCAGATGCGATGCGACAAACTCGCGCCTCGGGCGTGCATTTGTCGCGTAGCTGCGACGAAAGTCAACATATCGCGTCTGATCGCGAAATGATCAGCGAACGTGGAACACATCGCGCGCGTCGAAGGCGCGATAATTCCACGCCGATGAAATCGGCGGACGATGCAGAGAGCTGAAGTCGCGCGGCGCGCGATCGAGATCGCGCGCTCGTGAACGACGCGCTTTTTGCCAGAGCCGTGACGCGATGTGACGCGCGTCACATCCGAATCTCTCCATCAAACGGTGAGTTCATACGGGCTCTCCCCTCTGACCTCTTCGCATAATCGATACGGCACGGTTGGAGCCAGACACAAAACATCGTGTCGCGGGCCGACGTTCTGTGCCTGCCCCCCTCCCCCCGCGCAGGAAGGAGCTTCCTGCGACGAGAGACACATCGCGCCGACACATTCCCGAGTTTGCAACGTTTGCTTCACGCGCGCTCTCGCATCTCGACGGTGCTCGACGATGATCGGAAACTACATTTGCATTTGCACAATCCGATGTCATTCCTCGGGATCGTCTTGCGCGAGGAAGAAAATGCTGTCGCGAATAGTCTTTGCCCGACTCGACATTAATATATATTTCTTTTGCAGCGTAAGTCGTCGCGAAATAAAGCGGATTAAGTATGGAAATTACTGTTTTTACTTCTTTCTACACGCGCGTGTGTGTGTGTGTGTGTGTGTGTGTGTGTATCTTTACATATGGAACGCGCTGAATAAAGTCCACGCCGAAGAAGTTTCGACCTCAGTTCTTTCTTCTCTCTCTCTCTCTCTCTCTCTCTCTCTCTCTCTCTCTCTCTCTCTCTCTCTCTCTCTCTCTCTCGTGCCACTTATAATCTACTCTTTCTTGGAAAATGTCAAGGAGAGTCGGCAGTGGTTGCATCTCGCTCATGTCTGAATTAGACTTAAAATTTTATCTAGGGAGGGGGGTGGGGGGCTCGCGCCTAGATAAAATTCAGCCCGAAGCATACAATTTTGCGGTGTATTTATTCTCTCTCTCTCTCTCTCTCTTTTTCTCAGACCGACTTGTGAATGGATCGCGAAATTACAGGCCTCCCCTCGCGACACCAGGTCGCCTTCGCTCGAGAGAAATCCCGAATCGATCGAGGAGTTCGGAATTCGCGAACGGGACAATCGGACGGCACAATCGAGTGCTTACTCGACACACATGACAACGCTATCGCGAACAAATCGCTGCGCGGCTCACTCGCGCGGCGGGCGCGGTTTTACGCGCGAGCGTGCGATTGCTTGCTTGCTTGCTTGCTTGCTTGCTTGCTTGCTTGCTTGCGTGCGTGCGTGCGTGCGTGCGTGCGTGCGTGCATGCGGGTGTACATGTATGTGTGTACGAGAGCGTGTGCTCCACTGACGTCAAAGCTGACCCTGGGCTACGTGTTCAGCAGCGACTGTCGCCGCTTTGCTCTTCGCGCCTAACGCCGCGTAAAATACCGGTCGGTGGCAGCTCGTTTTTCGCCGGCCTTCGCAGATACCGCCGACGGCTGGTGAGAAGCTCGCCTTCGTCGGCGCGTGGATGGCGGAACGGATTCCGCGCGAGAAAGCTGCAAAACACCTCCGGAAGATGCAGCTTGTACATACGCGCGTCGTCGTCGTCGTCGTCGTCGTCGTCGTCGTCGTCGTCGGTTCGCGGCAAATGCCTGGTTGCCGCGCAGTCAGATCTCTCTCTCTCTCTCCCCCCTCTCTCTCTTTTCTTCCCTTCTCGCGGCTGCGAATGATGGAATTGTTAGGTTTTGAGTCACTCGAGCGATACGCGGCCAGAGAAGCGTCGTTGATAGAAGTGCGGGAATTTCCAAGTCGGCGAAGCGAGACGGGACGGGTTCTCGGAACGCCCCGCTGGTCCTAAATCTTTCGACGGACTAAGAGAGCTTCTTTGAAATTTCGCCAACTGACGAAATAGATGTGTATCGCGTGATTATGACGTGTGCCAAGCTCCGACTTGCAGCAGTTTCCGCATTAATCGGCACACAACATGACGATGTCGTCAAGACCGACGAGGAAGAAAGAGCGATCCTCGAGCGATCTTTCAAGCGATTGATCGAATCGAGCTGCGATGAAATTACGTGCGGTGTACCGCGCAAGGTAAATTATCACAGGATACATTAAGAAATTACTGGACGTCGTTTTAGCTGATTGTGTTTCCTCACTTTGGCGCAACGGGCGAATCCGCGTATTGACACACACACACACACACACACACACACACACACACACACACATTGTCATCCTTCCAGAAACCGATTAAGAGTATTATACGGAGCGCGACGTCGGAAATAATTACGCCCCGGCCGAAGGTACAAACGCTGCAGCCTATATAATGAGGTGGCGTGGCGTGCCGTGGCGTGAATCTGCGCATTACTTTAATCCTCGTAATTAGGCGGAAAGCGGCTTAAAGTATCAGTCGAGTAACGAGACGATGCCTGCTTCTGCAGCAGACTCGCTGAGTCGTTTTCACGGCTGTGAGAGCGACGCGGCGGGCTGTAAGGGGGGACGGCGGGAACGCGCGAGGCGAAACAAACGGTTTTTAATTAGCGTCCGCGCAGAGTACTGCGATCAGAACAATGACTGGGTAAAATGTCTGGGTCCTCGGCGAATTGATCGGCTGCTGAGCGGCGAGTGCGGGCAGAATCTCGAACGCATCTACGCGAAAGTCGCCTAGGTGCTCTCATCGCGACGAACGCGACGAACGGATTTCATGAACGCATCTCGCAAACTCGTTGAAGCCGAGAATTAAAACTGGGCACTGCGCACTCTGGGCTCGTTGCCAAAGTTAGCGTTGCCCCATGGCGGAGAAGGATCATCGTCGTCCAAAGTCCCTGGAGTGGTTAATTGCAAAACTTTTGTAGCCCGCGTGTGCTTTGTTTCTTTAGCGTCTCTGCTTCGTTCTTTCGGAACCGGAATCACCCGAAACACGGTTATCGATCACGGCGAATTTGCAATCGTTCCGCCCCTCTCTCCCCGCGCGATATTCTCTCTTGACTCGTTGAATTTTTTTACGACTTTGCGTGATCCCGCCGCGGCCGCGTTCTCGATGCATGTGGAGGAGAAAATGTGGGGAGGGGGGGGGGCGTCTGCGAAACAATCGCGAGAACGACCAGCGGCTAGCTTAGCTAGCTAGCTAGCTAGCTGGGGCTTTTATGGGACGCGGCCGTTAGCGGCCATAAAAATACAAGCTCGTTCTCCACGCGCCTCTTGGAACAGAACGAAAGAATCCACAAAGCAGCCGTCGTCTCGCCGCCTAACGCGCGGCGTTTGGCAGGCAAGCGCAAACATTTGGCGCGACTGGAGCCGCGAGTGGAGCGCGCTGAAAAATTTCGTTCGACGTTCAGATTGCAGTCGTAAAGCCGCGCCGTAGTCTACCCTTCGCTCGTTTCCTCGCCGTTACCCCCTCGACCCCGCCCGTTAAGACCGTAATTCCGTATCGCCGGGGCGATGCATTACCTCCCCCCCCCCCCGGTCTCACACGACGGATCCATTCGGCGCGAGCGGTAGATTTACGCGCCGAGTAAGTTATACGTGTAAAGCGTTCGGCCAAGTAGACGCGCGCGATTTATCGTATCGCTCCGTATTTCGATCAGGGCTCTCGCGGCTGCGTGCGAGCGCAGCTTCTCAGCGCGCAGCTGAATGTACTCGGTCGAATATGCCGCTCTCAGAGATGCAACGATTTCTCAAAAATATCGATAACGATGTTATCGTCATTTAGAACCGTCAATAACGATAATATCGATAATTTTGAAAAATATCGATATCTATATGAAAAAAAAAAAAGGTATATATACACATACAGGCGTATGGGCATATAAAGAGTATAAACGAAAAATCTTTTAAAAATCTTTTAAAAAAATCTTCATATAATTTATTGTCATATTCTTGTTAGCAAATATATAATAAACCGCAGTCGTTTATCGGAGCATCACCGCATACACGGAGAGCAGGACATCTATTACGGTTCAACGATCGAGGTGAAAACGATAAAAGTGAGCGAATTTATTAGACATCGATCAGTTACATAATATATATTCTAATGAATTCACTTGTGTAATTTTCATCTCGGTCGTAAAGAAGGCTTCCGTAATGGGCCCCCCAGAGCTGTAACTGAAAGATACAAAATATCAGTAAAATTCATATCGACATATCGATTTTATCGGAAATAAAAAAAATATCGATAAATAAATATTCGGTATTTGTTTCTGGATATATCGATATTATCGATTTATCGTCGCATCCCTATGTGCCGCGGCACTATGTGGGGCCAGATGACATTTTTTGGTTGAAAACTCTCCAGAGACCTGAACTTCCAACCGATCATCGACACCAACGGATGAGGTTGATCCTGAACAAATTCCAAAGAGATCTGTCTAGCCGAAATTTTGAAAAAATTATCGCTTCATGGGTTTAGGGTGTTTTGTCTTAAAAGTTTATCGTTTAAAGTATCTTGTGTCTTGGATCCTCGACCTCAATGGGTTCTCGAGCCTGTGGATACTAAATGCGAGACTAAATGCTCAGAATCTTATAATCACCTTTTAGAAAAGTAAATCTCGAGGTGTCTGTTGATTGGTTTCATAGTTTCAATCCGCTGAATACGCTATTAGATGGAAATAAGTGCCGAATGATGACTATTTCACAAGTTTCTCGCGTTAAACGCGTTAAATTTTTCCTCTTTTGGGGCTGGTAATAGGAGAACAAAATTCTTCTTTTAATTTTGCCAAGACAGATCTCTTCGGAATTTATTCAGGATCGACAGCCTCATCCATTGGTGTCGATGATCAGGTTGGAAGTTCAGGTCTCTAGAGAATTTTGAAGCAAAACGTGTCATCTGGCCCCACTGTGTGTGTGTGTGTGTGTGTGTGCGGCGGCGGCGGCATGATACAGTAGAGATTAACGGAGGAAACCCGATGATTCTCGCGCGCTGCGCATTATCGAACGCAATGTGGATCGTGGAGTAATGGGAGATTCAACATGACCACTCACGTTGAAAGCGCGCACGACGGTCTCCTGATGTTGACGTCCGACTCTCCGGCGCTATCCATTAATCATCAGCGGAGAACTCGGTCTCGATTAACCGTTCGGGTGGCTATTCGACTCGAGTCGCGATTGATCGCGATAGTGCGCAAACTTTGTCGCGCCATTTTCGGGACAATTTGTGCCGCCGAAGCATCGGCGAGCGATTGCGTGTAGCTGAAAAAGTTCGTGCGTAATTTACGATGTACAACGCGCGCGCGGGAGCAGTCGAGAAGGGATCCTCCGCACGAGTTTATTAAGCCTGCACCGAAATCGATTTCGGAAACTTTGCTTTCAGTTATAAAGTTGATAGGTTCGAACTAACGTCGAATACGTCCTGTAACTGATCACGCTTGGGCGTCGTCACAGGCCACGTAGCTATTTCCGCCTACAAACTTAGTTTTACCTATTAACTTTTTGCAATCAGATTTGCAATATTAGATAGAGGGAGGAATGGAGAATGGATCTTTTGTTACTTATTATCTTGACAATTGAATAATTACGGAACACGTATCCAAGTTAGTTTAAAGCCTGCCTACCTCCAAGCTCTCTTGTAGCTAAAACTAAAAGTAAAACGGACAGTTCAGAATGAGACGTCACGGGCGGAAAGGTTGAAATGGCGAGGCGCGCGTATCGCGGCCGTCGTGCTCGGGCCGCTTCCACTGGCTGAACATACGCGCTCCGTATCCACTTGACGGCCGCGCGCGGCCGGCTTTCGTACTCACGTCTGTATCCACTGGCGTTGCGCTGGCGGACTCGTGTCTCGGCGAAATGTGTGAATCGGAGAAGGAAAATGTCACCGACTCCGTGCGTCGGCACATGGAAGAAGCTTCGAAAGCTACCGACGATGGTATTCTTCTGGCTTCTTTGTTCCGGCGGTTTCCACTCGAGCCAAATCATCGGCAGTCGTGGGATCTGGCCTTCCCCCGCCCCGCCTCTCACGAAATCTTTTCCCGGGAGTTACCTGAGATGTTTTTCCCTAACCGGGTAATAACCGGGTTAGTTCCCCGAATGACGGACGCGTGCGCGCGATCCGTCAACGACAAGAGAAACATTTCGCGCAAACTCGCTTCTCCGCCGAGATTCGCGGAATTTTCCGCGCCGCACCGCGCCGCGCCCTGACGTTTCGCCAGATTTCGGAAAAATTCCTCCGATAACAGTTTCGCCGAAAACACGAGCGCGGCTCTTGCTGAATTGAACTCGCTCGGAAAGCATCTGGCGCAGCATACGATAAGAACGGCCGAGCGATTCGCGTCGAAAGTACGCACTCTGTGTACTTATCGCGATATACAGTCGCGACTTGGGTTCTGCATTTCAGCTGCCTCGCATGCTCGCTCGCTCGCTCGCGTGCGTGCGTGCGTGCGTGCGTGCGTGCGTGCGTGCGTGCATGCACGCGCTTTTCTCGCCGTGACTTCGAGAAAAACAAGTCTTCATTTCCGCTGATCGTGAATAATGAAAGCAACATTAATTTGCGCGGCTTTGTTCGTCATAAATATTCGATGGCAAATAGATCGAACGAGCGCGTCGAGTGTGAGAGACGTCACGGCAGAAAGTGCGATATTAAATACACGCCTGGCGGTAATTTCGATCTCATAACAGTCGCGCGCGCGCGCTGTCGTGTATCATTCCGCGAGCGGGGAAACCGTTCGTTTGCTGGCAATCCTCCCGGGAATATTTGGAATCGCAATCTGCTATCGCTCGGCAACAATCGATTGGTTTCGACGCTCGTCTCGTCTTTATCTCGTCGATTGTTTTCGTCGATGCGCGGTCGGGCCCGACGACGACCGGGCGCGGATTATTTTTGGATCCGAGCCGACGTATTACTCGCTCGGCTCACGTGCTTTCTGCTGCGGCTTGTTCAAGCTGCGCTTGAACGTTCCTCGCGAAACGCGAGGCCAAACGTTTCACGAGCGGGAATCGTCGCTTCCTGTGCCTGTGTCTGTGTGTCTCGAGAATAATCGGAATAATTCCTGATTATTTCGCGACGTTGCTACTGCAAAATGTGACGATGAAGGATAATTGTCAGCTGTCAGCTCCGTCAGCCCAAAGTAATTTCACAGTCGAATGGTTCGTCGAAGAGATAACGTACGAGATACTGTACTGTGATCAAAAAGTACTCCGAACTTTACTCTCTCTCTCTCTCTAAAAATCGCGGGTAAACTGTGAATCAAAAATCCGTTTGCTTTCTCAAGTTGGTACTTGCGTGTCCCTCACATTTGATGAAAAAATCAAAGCGTTCCTTCAAGCCGTTTGAAAGTAGCAATTGTTTATGTCAGTGAAGATTGTCGTGCACGGCGATCTTTACGATGTCGAGAAATATGGAGCAAAGAATTGGTTTGAAATTTTTCGTGTTGCGAGCGAAATTTCCTTCACACACGGATTCAAAATGTTGCAAAAATGGCTAATGGTTTGAGTGGTTTAAGAAGTTTCAAGAAGGACGAGAGAATCCACGACGTTGAAGACGACCCACACTCTGGAAGACCATCAACGTCAACGGATGGATGACGCTCACATTGAGAAAGTGAAAGAATTGCTGCTCCAAAATCGTCGATTGACCGCGTGTGCGAGAGAGATAGCAGATGAAGTTGGAATAAATATTATTTGGATCGTGCCAGCAGACAATCCGCGCAAGAAACGACCGGAATTGTGGGAAAACACCTCGTGGATTTTGTACTCGCGACAACGCACGACGTCGACGCATACCTCGACGCTTGTGCGTGAATTTCTAACAAAAAACTCAACGAAATTCGGGCCCCCTGCGACTTTTTCCTGTTCCCCGTACTGAAAAGAAACCACTTCGCGGCGGCGGCGGCGGCGGCGGCGGCAGCGTTTCGAATCGATTGAGGACGAATCAAAGAAAAATCGCTGCGTGAATTGAAGGCCATACCGTATCTGCCGCGTATGAGCGACGTTTCCAGGAGGTGGATCAAACGCCGGCACGTGTGCGCTGCGAGCAATGGGGACTACTTTGAAGGAGACTATAAGAATTTTGGTGATTGAACTGTAATTTTGACTTTTAAAATAATTTAAAATAATTTAAAAAAATAAATTAATTTAAAATAATTTTGACTTTTAAAAATAAAGTTCGGATATCTTTGGATTACGCCAGTATATATTTTCAAACTTGTGTGTCCGGCGGTATTGAGAAAATTGTCTTTCGCGCACGATACGCGCGGCAGTCGTGAACAAGGCGCGTTTAGGCACTCTGGAAGAGTGCGAAAATGGCGGCCCTGCTTGTTCGCATCCGCGCCGGACTCGCGGCTCTTCGTTTGAAGATTGGACGCACGCACGCGGTCGCGTGCATTACGACGGGATTTCGTAAAGAGGGACGAGGGAAAACGGTAAACACGCGACTCGATAAATTTGCAGCAATACCGCGAGAAACGTACGGCGTCTTTCGTGTTTCTGCGCTATAAACCCCGAGCTGTTTGTCAAATGTGCCCTGCCCGGCCCGGCCCGCATTCGCGTATTCGGCTCGGGACTTGAAGCCGTCGACTCGGGTCAACGACCTCTGCGCGTTCGCAGCGGCGGATGTCAGAAATAATCAGCGAGCAAAAATACCGATCGTTTGCGTTCGTCCGCCTCCGATGAGTGTCGTCGTTTACGAGCGAGAAGAGAGAGAGAGAGAGAGAGAGAGAAAGCGGTCCCCTTAAGTCCACTTGTGATTGTCGCGGACAATGGAATTTTCTTCTCGCAAGGAAACAATTTCTCGCCGAGTTAAGGAGAGCGCGACTGCTCGGTATATTTTCGCTTCTGGACGCAATGACATCTCCTTATAGGCTTATAGTTGAAATCGAACGACGTCATTTCCTTTGACGCGGAGACTCGAATGTGATGGAAATTACTCCAGGGTTCGTATTCGTCCGCACAATCCACCTGTCGAGGATGTCTTCCCCTCGATGGCTGCGAGAGCGCGAAGCGCTCCACGTACCGAACGTTGCATAACGTCGTCTACATTCGATAGGCGACGTGACGCGAATGTCGCCGCGCGTTACGGGCTCGCGACTCGACAAATTGGACACGTGCGATTTCGTGCGGCACGTGCCGGCGAGAATCGCAGCGGCGAGATTTGCCGCTGCGGCGGGGACCACCACCGCGCTTCTTCGCGTCCGGGAAAAGAAGGGAAGGGCGGGGGAACGCGGCGTCGCGCTCGCGCGACGATATTCCTGGGAAATATAACAGCTCGCGCAATATACATATGTATATCGCCGCATTCCCGTTCTCAACCAGGTCGGACGTCATTTCTCTTCCGACTGCCATTAAACTTCGTTCACCTCACGCGGACGGGGAAATGATCGACATGAATCGTAGAATTGATACGGATTCCTCAGGCAAAGCGCGGAGAATCAAGTTCTCACGAGCGCGAGAAGGCGCGCGCGTGCGACCACTTGAATTGCGCCCTCACCCTCTTTCCACGCGCCCGTTGTTAGGATCTTCTCTCGAATTGTCGATCGAATTGTCGATCGAATCGCGATCGAGCAGCGAGCGACGGCGCGACTGCGAAGGAAGAACGCGTCCGCGATGTCGCTTTCGCTCCTCGGGGTGCTCGACTTCGGTTTCGCTTCGTCGCGAAAGGCGAGAGGTGAAAGTCCGTTAATATGCCCGTCATACGCAACATACGCTCAAGCGTTTGTAATTGTAATGTTATTCATGAATGATGACACACAAAGACACGCAGGCGTGCGTGCGTGGTGCGTGCGTAGGTGCACGAGCGGTCTGGTTCTTTCCCATTTTTTTTTCCCGTGCAAACACGATACGTGGACTCGCGCGACACGTCAGTCGCTAATTTGCGTTTGCACAGTCTCGGCGGGCAGGAAGCGTCGTGTATTCGCGAGTCGCCTCGTAACGCGAACTCGCGCGCGAGTGTCATCGTCATCGTCGACATTCGAACAATCTAGACGATCTAGATAATTTGCAATTACGAGCGGTGGCATTATCGTTTCTATCGGTAACTATAGCGCGGTAATGAACGCGCGCGCGCGCGCGCGCGTCGATTATGCAATCACGTGTTTCGCATCGGGAACAAACGCGCGTCGCAAATTTCGCCGCGAAAAGAGCCGAGAGGACGTGGCGGACAGAGGAGCGAAATGTGTAACCAACGTAATTTGCAAGCGTCCAGCGATAAACAGCCCCCAGGAAGTGTGCGAATTTACGACGCAACTGCAACATCGCGTACACCGTACACTCGAGAGAAAGAGAGAGGAAGAGAAGAGAAAGACTGCTCCTTGCGCAGTTTGCCCGCGCGATAACGTTAGAATTGCGAGCGAATCACATCGCACATCGCGGCATCGTCATTCACTTATTCCTGCTTTTTAACGCATTATCGTAATGAGTACTCGACGTTTCTGTGTGAGACAGCGCCTTTTGCTTCTCGCGGTTACTTCTCTAATTATAGAAGCTCGTATCGCTGCTTTTTCTCGCGTTGCGCGCTAATCGATGTGAATGCCAACCAAAAGAAAAAGAGAGAGAGAGCGAGCGAGCGAGCTAGATGGAAGAAGGGGGGAGGGGGCGGAGGAGGAGAGTAAAGTTACGATTAATAATTCATCCGCGAGCACAAAGTCCCGAAATTCAGCCACTTTTCAGTTAAGCAATGGGCTCGGTCGTTTCGTTATCGTTTACGTCACGCATAGCGTGAATATGCATAGCGCCGCGTTGCGTGCATATGCATCGCGCGCTCTATCTTTTCGTAGCACAGTTGCATAAAAAGAACGTGAGGTCATTTACAAAAGATGACCTTGGATCAACGAGCTCTCGCGCGGCGCTACAGAGAGTCGCGCGTTAATTGTTGCGCGCCCTTTCGAGCGGCCGGCCAGCCGTCTCCCCGAATCGTTGCTCGTGAAAACGAGCCGCTTTATTTGTGCAACAAGAAGATTTAGCCGCGCGTTTTATTTCTTTGCAGCAAAGCTGAAACTCACTGATGATATTCATTCGCGTGGAATACCACGCGCGTAGTATTCCAATAAATAGCATTCGGCGCGTACAAGTAGGTAGGGTATGGCTGCGTGTCGTGTCCGCTTCGGAACGTCGATTTGCATACTTATCTCGTCGAGCGCGAGAATAAGTCCCAAGTCATTTGTAATCGCCGTCTATATTTACGAATATAGGCGGCGCAATCGCGGAATTCTCCGTCTACGCTACACTTTCAAGATGCTCCGTCGCGCGGTCGCGCGACGTAAAAATGGGGGTGCGTTATGCAACATGGCGACTCCCCCCCCCCCGACTTGTCCGTCTCGCCGCTCTCCTCTCAGCCATTTTCCCCATTTTGCTCTCTTTCCGGCCGCCGCCGCGCCGCGCCGGCTTTCAAGAAGTCCAAATGCACAAAGTAACGGCCGATCGGGCGAAATGAGATAGCCTGTACGCGCGCGTACATGTCGCAAGAGACATCGCGAGTTCCGGGGGGGGAGGGGGGACGCGCGCACAGCGTCGCCTTTCGGCCGCGTTTAGCGAGGGGATGCGGCGTCCCAGTTTCGGCCGAGCCCGCTCCAACAGTCGTTCAACCCTCAGCCTACATTCGCGTCCCGCTGACGTCATTCACTATTCCACACGCAGATGCTCGCGTCTCTGTATTAGTCGCCGATATTACATTTACACACACACACACACACACGGCCAGCATCGCCGCCGCCGCCGCCGCCGCCGACGTCGACGTCGTCATCCCCCGTGCAGTCTCAGAACTCGAGACGCCGAGCGATGCGCACGAACCAGGGCGCATTGTCCTCATCAGGTTGCATTATGCAACTTCTCTCGATTCGCCGTCCCTTTTTCTCACACGCGGCCTCTACCGCTCGCTCTCGTGTGTGTGTGTGTTCCGCTCCTTCGCCAAGTCGGCTTTTTGTCGCCACGACCAGATTCGCCCGTGTCGCTTTATGTATTCATATATACGCGTCGCCTCCTCGCGACGAGTGCGATCGCGTCACTTTGAGAGACTAATCGCGCCCAAATTCTCCGTGTTGATTAATTCATATATCCATCCGTTATCGCGCGCGCGCTTTTTTTGCTCTTCTCTCTCACTCTTGAGATTACAATCTTACAATTAATAACGGCGATATGACGGCATCCTTGCCTTGAATGTAAAACCCGGAGATTCGAGAAGAAGAAGAGGTTAATTATAAAGGAGGAATATAAATAAATAAACTTTGGCCTTTCAACCGTAACCATCTCGGCAATATTTTGCGCGACACGAGGTACAGACTCGTGTTCAGAAGTTTGCGCGAATCTCTTCTGCATTTCTCTTTCTGCGAAGGAGCACCCGTGAAACTCTGCGCTTTGTCTAATTACCTTGTCTAAAACACACTCCTCGGACACTTTCTCATTCAAACATACTCTCGCATCCTTATCCAACGGCATCGCGATGTTGCGTATACACTAGCGTGTCGTGACGATGACGTGTGTCGTGACAAAAGTGCGCGTGCCGCGTAGAAATTCCGGAAAGGATGACGTTTGCTCCGTCGTTGCGCGTCGAATTTTCATCGAGATACGGACATGCGAAGTTGAAGTTTTCGACGCGCGTGCGGAGGACGTGCTTTGACGGGGGTGGACGGGGTAGTGGCCATGGTAGTGGCGGCGGCACGTGTGCAGCGCACTATGTAGGTGCGCGCGCTCGCACCTCTCTCGGACTTCACACCTCGCGGCGACGCGCGAATCAGGGAGCGGCTCGTAATGATGATAGCAGATCGGGCCTCAGACCCCGTCCATCGACTCGCTGCTCGCTCATATCCTTGGTAGAGATCCTTAGTAGAGTAGAAAAAGCGTAGCGACATGCGGCAAAGTGCATTTCGGGTACTGCTTCTGACACAGGGGAGACGCAGGGAGGGAGGGTGATCGTTTCCCTTGCATTATATTGTTTAATAATTTGGCGCTACGTGGGACTTATCGCTCGCCTTCTTTATTTCTAAAGCTAAAAATAAATGCACGATATTGTGATTCACGGGAGGGAGAGATATTTCCGTTTTTTTTCCTCGATCACGAGAAAACATTGCGAGAAAATCCGCACAAGATTGTGCTGTGACACAACAAGTGTTAACACAGTGTCCGCGAGTATTTTAATATATCGATACCGACGACTTTCGCGGAACAACAACGGAATTACACGCGAGCGTTTTTATCGTCGGCCGCGCGAAAATAAATTTATGTAATCGGCGATGACGTTATTCTGTCGTGTTGGTACGTCAAACGATACTAATAACCTGCTATTACGAATGTCACAAAGAGAAAAATGATTAATGATCGACGGGCGTTTACTATAGACTTCTTTAGACTCGTCTCTTTTCCAATCCGCATGAAATACAAAGTGCGATGTGCCGTCGGGTCACAAGCTAGCCAGTCGTCTGAATAATTTTATCGTGACATAATGTTCCGGAAGCGACACATACACGGCATGAGACTGACGCGCATTCTTGGCCGCGTGTGATACGTTTCTCCGTATTCAAGATAACGTAGTAACGTGTTCGATTGCGAAATCGACGATGCTACATTTTTTCTATATCGCGGTTTAATTATATAATAGGAAAGATTGATAGCTCTCGACTGGACATTGATTACTATGTGCGTGATTAATCATAACCGTGTTAGTTTATCGTTAGTACATTGTACATTTCATTAGCCGCTCCTCCTTTATACGCGCCGTAATCCGACGCGTATGACAATGACGTTGTTTTTGCGTGAGGACATTTTACGCAATACACGCACGTGTTCATTAGCATTGCAGCATTAGCCAAATACACAGGGCTTTCTCAGCGGCGACGATGGATAATTGCGAGCAGGGCCGCCGCCGCCGCCCCCCCCCCCCTCCCCTCTCCCCGTATCGATTTTTAATCCGATCACGCTCGTTAGCAGTAACATCACCGACATTGATCCCGCGACACAGCGGCACAGCGGAGCGAAGGGAAGCTTTTCGCGTCTCTCAACTTGACTCGTTTGTCCTTTGCAGCTTACGGGTTTCCTTCAGCAACCCGTGCCGTACAGCAGCATGTCGGAGGTACGAAAGTACGTTGTCGCCAGATGGGACCCCGCGTACAAGAACTGTCTCAGCATTGTCCTGCCAGATGGCTCGCTTCTTCTGCAAGCCAGCAACGCTTACACGAGGGACCAATGGTATCACTCGATATTATGGAAGGTACGTCCAACAAGAAGCTCGTTATATCGCTTGCTACAACTGCTCCTCCGATAATTGCTCATTGCGTTTGATCGTACTGTTTCGTTTCACTGCATTCTTTCAACTTTTTTCTTTCTTCGCTGATTCAATAACTGTTCGCCAGCCATTGGAAATAACGAGACTCTCTCGTTCCTCTCTCTCTCTCTCCCCCTCTATTTTCAATTTACAGCTAAGTTTTCAGCACAGTATATGTATACACAATAGGGCGTCGTGTTTGGTTGCGTGTCATTCGCTTGGAACGTAAACGTTGATATATATATATATATATATATGTATACCGAATGTTTTTTCTTAATATCGGTCTTTTTTTTTTTTTTTTTTTTTTCGTGCCGTCTGACGTGAGTCGGCGACGGGGTAACGCAACATACAACAGTCGTTGTTACATTACACGCAAAACGCTGCGCTCCGCTGTGTGACCAAAGTGGGAGGAAGCGATAACGGCGCACGGCGTTCAATCAAATCTCCGGATACGTCAGTATTTTATAGCATTCGTCGCGAGCGCTATAATATCCGGCCTGGAAATTAATCAATGGCCGCGCTCGTCGTCGGCGGCGGCGGCGGCGGCGGCGGCGCGGCGGGCAAATCGCGGCGACCAGGCCGGCCATAACGATCGATTGAACGATTTATTGTTTAAGGCGTTACATCTTCGACGAAAACATCGTCCGTGCGTTGTCGACTGGATGCCGATGACTCTCGCGCGAGGTCGACCTTATTTGGTGGCGGTAGTCACTCGCGAGCCGAATGATGCGTCCGGAATTTTGCGCTCCGTTCCAGAAGACTCCAGCTGAATATGAAGATTGTTCCGCTGATGCGCCAATCGCTCGCATGCATGATAATCTGAATATATTTGAATTTATTACGAGGCAAAAATATCTATCGTCTTTCTGTCTCTGTATTATCCCTCTCTCTCTCTCTCTCTCTCTCTCTCTCTCTCTCTCTCTCTCTCTCTCTCTCTCTCTCTCGCGCAGAGAGGTTTCGATCCCACGGCAGTTTGGATCAAACCCCGGCCGCGGCGCAACATCGGACTCGTTTCGCGAATCGTTCAAAGCTCATTTGCTCGTTCGCAGAAGAGCATCTTCAAGTACCAGCACCTCGTGTCCTTGAGCACGCGAGAGGAGGTGATTCTGCGCGAACTGCGCACCATGGTGGACTTTGCTCTGTGGACGCCGCTGCAGGACGAGAGGGTGTCGGCCGCCCCGTTGGAGGCGGTGGCTAAATTGCTGGAGGAACCGGCCATAGAATCCGACTCGGATGCCAAGACCGAGGAGATGGTTCGCGATCGCAAAAATTGGGCGGAGGCCGTGCTGTCGGTGGTGGCTCCTCTCCTGGAAAAAGCGGCGCCGCCGCCGTCACTCGCGCGAGCGCTCGCTCGACTGACGCAGCAGCATCCGCGGTCGCAACTCGTCCCGGCGCTCGGCCCGGCAATCACGAGATGTCTCAAGCACACCGTTGACTTTGGCAAGTCGCCGGACATGAGGAAGTTACTGCAGGTGGGCACCCGACAAGTTCTCGTTGTCTCTGCTGTGACTGCTGAAATATATGTCCTCTTTGCGTTGATCTCTCTCTCTCTCCCCCTCCTCCCTCTCTCTCTCTCTCTCTCTCTCATTATTTGATCCTGACACTCAGTTCGACTTGTATAAAGGTAACAGGCTGATTTATATGCGTGTTGTTGCGCGTGTATGGCGCAGGTTTTCGTCGCCGCTTTGTACGAGAACAATGACGGCGAACAGGCAATCAGGGATTACATCTCGTCGGTTCACGGGCCAGGCAGCGATTGTCCGCACCCAAGAGTGCTTCCCAATCTGGTGTCCATCTGCGTCGCGGCTATATTCCATAGGTGAGTTTCGTCCGCGAGTAGGATTACAATCCGCGAGTCCAGTCCGAATCAACGGGGCTATCAACGTCGGCGATTTCGTTGGCAGGTTCGAGGTGTCGAGTCGCGTGTCGTCGAACGAGGACAAGCCGCCGTTGCTGCCGCCGTTGCAGTGTTATCTGCTCGTCCTGAATGTCGCGTAAGTTGTGCGCACCACTGAATAAAAAATTCCGATTGGTCCGCCGATCTCGACGGCCAAGTGTCCGACCGACCGACCGAGATTTGAGCGAGGTAAAATCAACTCGAGAGATGGCACCTTTCACAGGTCGGAGTACGCCGACTGGCGTCCCGGTCTCGGCGCCTTGCTGCAACCTGTCCCATTCCCGGAGGAAGCTCTGGCCACGAGGGAAGTGCAGGATTCCGTGTTGATGTGCGTGATGCAACGACTGGCGAAAGATCCGAGATGCACGGTCCATCGCGTGCTGCTGCCCGTCAGGGAACCGCGTCCAGGCTGGATCCACATCGCTGCACCGTCCAGTCCAGCCTGTCCGGATCGCGGGGAGCTGTTCGGCGGGATGGTGAGCAGCGTTCCCGCTTATCTTTTACTCGCGAACTACCTTCACTCGCCTCTCACATCCCCCGATCGGTGTATATCAGTGTGTAGTCTGATGAAGAACGCGGTAGAACGCGGGGCGCTTTCATCATTTTTCGTCATTTTTTCACGCAGCTTTTTACTTCCAAGCGTTTCACCGATCTATGATTTCCTCTTGAAAATGGCAGTATTCATATCCTCTCTCCCACCGTTTAATAATATTGAGCAATTTTCCTTCATCACGGAACTCTGTGACAATCGTAAGTTATATCATGAAAGACGTGAACGAACGACGAGCGAAACATAGGAACGGCTGCAAGGCGAGGGGGCAATCGCTTGCACATTTCTCCCATTAATTTCGCGTGCGCGAATCGTGCGCTTCGTGCTCTACATTCGGGTCACATTTGACCAAAGATATAAATATCAAATGGAGGATACGCGCGGACGGATACGACACTATCGCGCTTATCGGGACCGCGCAACGAGACCGAATTTATTCACACGTGAAACGATTATTGCGCCTGCAATCGCGCGAGCCAAGTGTCTCGCGAGTCGGTTCTGCCGCGTCGTGATAACCCGCCGGAATAAGACTCGTCGTTCCGAGACGATTCATCATGGACGGCGAATTATTCTCAAGCGAGATTCGAAACCAAGCGGCGGAGAGAGACCCGTCTGTGAATATGCATGAATCGTCTCTCTCGCGAGACGACGAGTGCGGCGGCTTCAATAGGCCAGCGATTGACGGCTTCTATTCCAATCTCGACCGTGGAACTGAATCGCCATCAACGCGCGGAATTAATGAGGCTTGTCGACTGATCGCGAGAAAGTGAATATATCGCGAGTTTTCTATCGGATGAATTCCACTGTCGCGATCGTTAACTCGCGCGCGCATTCTATTATCCGACTCCGTCGCCGGGAAATCTCAATCGCCGGGGAATCAATCGACGGCGTCGTGACGGTCTCTGACTGCCCTCTGCGTTGCGTCGTATACTCGCTTTCGCTCGCGGCTTACGTCGGAATGTATGCGTGAGAGAGCACGCGTACAGGTCATATCTCTCACGGATACACCTTGGTAAACTTGGAGAGAGGTTGGGTTCCCACCAGTGAATCCTCCCTCTTCCTCTCTTTTATCCAATAGCTCACAACCCTGCTGGCGTGTTGCTGCCGACGAAAGAGATTCATCGCGTCGCTGCTGAAACAAGCGGGCGACGATTGCATCTTGCTGGCGGTGCGAGGTTGCGACGCCGCGCAGGAAGTGCTCTGCCTGATGCTCGAGTGGCGTTTGTTGGCGAACGAGGAGGCGAGGCTTCAGATAGTCAACGCGCTCGAATCCACCGAGTCTGGGAAGGAGCGCTACGCCGCGCTCTGTCAGAGGCAGAAGAATCTGCAGGAGCTGGTGAGCGAACTCGCGACGCGAATCGCTCGCGGGTCGGACGCGTCGTAGCGGCGCGCGTTACAAAGACGAAGACGTTTCTGCGTCTTCCTGATAAATTACCGGGAACACCGCTCTCGCGTTTGCCAAGAATAGTCTCTCATTTACCACGTATATTTTCTACGACGACGACGACGACGACGACGGCGGCCTCGCTTTGCGCAGTTGGAAAATGCGCGGAGCAGTTTCGCGCGTTCTTCCGCTCGAGATAAGACGGAGTTACGGCCGCGAGTGTCTAACCGACCACTGACTTCCTGTCGGTCATCTACTTCCCAGTAGATATACAGTCAGTAGATAAAGCAACGCCTCGTCAGACCACCGGCGCTGAAGTAGATACGATAGATACGGGGGACGGGGGAGGGGCCGGAGGGGCTGTGAAGAATCGAACGAACACGAGCGAGAGCGGGCCGCCGCCGAAAATGATGCAAAATCGGTCAAAAGACATGCGTCAAATATACGCGCCTTTTTCCTTTCCTTGCCCCCCAACATTCGGCAAATTCGAATAATCGCGAGCGGCTGCGCGCACTCAACATGCATTCGATCTCGATTTCTCTCGCCAGCAACAAAAGGGCGGACCGCGTAAGCTGACGCTACCGGTGCGAGCGACCGACGCCGACGTCGCCCTTTTACTGGGCGGTCGTGCCCTCGGTAACCTCGAGTGCCTCAGCTTGGCTTTCACCTCCGTGACGTCCGCGTGCGCGGAGCAGCTGATAAAATTACCGGCGCTGAGGTACTTGAACCTGTGGGCCACGCAATTCGGCGACGCCGGCCTACAGATGATCAGCGAGCACCTGCAGAAGCTGCAGGTCTTGAATCTCTGCGAGACGCCCGTCTCGGACAAAGGCATCTCCACACTGGCCTGTGAGTATCTGTGAAATTTCACCGCGAAACACACATGTATAACACACATGTGCGCGAGCAAACGCGCAGCGAAACAGACTGCGAGAACACAGACCGCGGCGGACGAATGATAAAGAAAAATAGACAGATGAAGAAACAATACGAGAAAGTTACTCTTTTTCCCGGTATTTTTAACTTTCAAGTTCGAATGTTCGAGATGTTCGAGTTAAGATCGGCTTCGCTTCTTCGTCGCGAAGTGTTGGGTAGTCGCGCGGAATCTGACATTCAGTTTGCATTTCTCGTCCGCAAGAAGATGTTGTCGATTATGTTATGTTGCAGCATTAACGAGCCTAAGGAAATTGAATCTAAACAGCACGAAGCTGTCGGCCCAGACATTCGAGTCGCTGAAGAAGCGACTGCCGGCTCTGCAGGAATTCGACGTTCGATACACGGAGGCCTGGTGACCCGAAGTCACGTCCAGCACCTCGCCCATCGACAGCATCGATCACGACGCGAAAGTAAGGAAACGACGTTAAGGTGTTTGATCGTTTGGAAGAACATTCGCGAGAGAGAACAAGCCGATACGGAAGCGACGCGCTTCGAGTCGTCATTCGAGTCGTCGAGTGCGATTTCAATTCGATTCTTCTAATCAGCGATCCAACCAGAGCTGATCCTCCTCGTGACCGACGCAATCCTCCTGCCGTTTTTCAAGAGGACGAGCAAAGGACGAGTCTTTTGTTACAATACTGACCAGAATGAGGGTGAAGAGGCTGTCTCCGCGTCGAGTCTCCGCGGACCCTTTGATGCCGCTTACGCTTCTTCCGGTTTAATCGACGATTCGTTCTTCTCACAGGGCGATAAAGCACGCGTGACGAACGCGACGACGATCATCGATCAAGCCGCGCGCGTTCGCCGCGTCAGCGCATCTTCCATTTCCACCAGATATTATTCGATCCAAGTGACGTTCGATGAACAGTTTCTCTGTCGCGTCAGCCGACACGTTCGCCGATGTTCTCTTGCTTCGAAGAATATCGATTTTCTCTTTAAGACGCGTCTCTTTCACGTCGTCGTCGTCGTCGTCGTCGTTGTTGTCGTCTCGTCGATGGGAGCCGCGTTTCCCGAAGACATTCCAGTGCCGTAAATTCCGAACGTCAGTGTCCAGGTAAGACTCGAATAAACGGAGGTCGACGAAGGATGATCGGCGGTCTCGTCATTCGCACTTGGAATGCGAGTTCGCTTGTAAAAGAAGACGGAGAGAGACGCGTGTTCTCCGAGTGGAATCGCGCATGTGGTGGTCGTGGAACAGACAATCTTCAGAGAGAGAGAGAGAGAGAGAGACAGAGAGAGAGAGAGAGAGAGAGAGAGAGAGAGAGAGAGAGAGAGAGAGAGAGAGAGAGAGAGAGAGAGAGAGTCGACGAGCGCGGCAAGCTGTCTGAATACCGCGTTCAGGCAAGACGAAGCAAACACATTTGTGCGAGCAGACGCAGCGGACAATGCGCGCGTCTGTTTCGACACGACAACGACGACGACGACTTTGATCGAAAGCGATCTGCGGCCGCGCGATGCGCACTCGCGCGTCCGCTCGCTCCGTTACGTCACGTTGCATTACGTTTTACGGCCGCGACCGAGAGTCGTTTGTTCGTCGAACTACGTCAACTACGAAGTTGCGTTCCTCTCTCGCGAGTCTCTCAGAGGGAGACTCGAGATCCCTCTTCCTCCACTCATTTATTACTCATAGTTTTAGCCGAGCGAATTAGAGCAGTTTTCTTAGACCAGTTTCTAGACCGCGGAACGCTGAAAGCGCAATGCACTTTTTTATCCCTCTTCCCGATCTTCAGTCTTTGCATCTTTTTTATACTCGTGTACGTTATTTTCTAACGATATTGCTTTCCGGTGGCGAGAGATGTATGTGCGTGTGCGTGTGTATGTGTGTACGTATGTATAATTAGAGTCTACCGCATTATATTACATTTGCCACCGGTGAAGATTAAAACATACGCATATGCCCCGGACACGTTCGATTTTCATCGACTAAGTCGTTTGGATCTCCTACGTGTGCGTCCTCTTCTCCCGCGCTAAAAGACTCTCTCCTTCTCTCTCTCTCTCTCTCTCTCTCTCTCTCTCTCTCTCTCTCTCTCTCTCTCTCTCTCTCTCTCTCTCTCTCTCTCTCTCTCTCTCTCTCTCTCTCTCTCTTTCCCTCTTTCTTCCTATCGACAGAATGCGAGCGACACCGGTGAAAAGAGGTAGACGCTATCGCTGGCGAATAATTTCACATAATATAAAATCCGCATCATCGAGCGAACGATGATGTTATCGTGCTGAATAAGTTAGTTTGTAGTCGGGCAGGTCGAGGAACGGTTCGTCGAATCATCACCCACTGGAATCGACCACGCGGTCGTAAAGCCTTGCCAGTGTGAAGTCGCGAGAACCGCGCGATAACGATATATCGATGATAACGATACAATGCTTATCGATCGATCGTGATATTCGACGCGAAACCAAGATTGGTCCCGATCGAGTGTCACACACACGCGCGCACACACACACACACACACACACACACACACACACACACACACACACACACACACACACACACACACAGCGCCTCCGCGCTGGACCGCGGCCACCAATCGATCCGCGAAAAGTGTCCTTTCGCGAGGGACACGTATCCCCGATTTAGCCCCATTCTTTCGGTTCGAGGCGTGCCCAACTGCCTTAATCAGCGAGTTCTGAGCGATCCACTGCCACAACGCGCGCGCGTCGCGTCGCGTCAGCGAACGCATTTTACTTTAGAAGTTAGAACGAAGGTCTTGGCGATAGCCGCGCGCGTTATCATCGTTTCGGCATAAAGGGAAAGAAAGAAGAACGAAGGAAAAAGAAAGAAAGAAAGAAAGAAAGAAAGAAAGAAAGAAACAGCGCGATAGCTTCGCGCTCGCTCGACGTTTCGCTGTCGAAAGCGAAGCCTCGAGTGTGTCTGCGGTTTGTGACGCGCCGAGTCGCACTCGTGCATTTCGTTCCCTAATGTAAATAGATAGATCAGCGAGACTCTCGGTCTCCGCCCGTCTCCACCCTTCTCTCACCCTTTTCTCACTTCCTCGAAATTATTACGTAGATTTTAATAATTTATTCTAGCTAGAACAACATCGTATTTATATATGGAGAAAAAAAGTATATAATATATATATATATATATATATATATATATATATATATATATATACACATATATATATATGTATATATGTGTATGTATATATATATATATACACATATACATATACATATACATATACATATACTATACATATGTATGTCGCGCACGATTCAACTCGTATTAGCGTTTGAACACGCGTTTAGGGGATAGTCGACATCTCGAGTTTAGAACGCGGGCGAGGCTTGAGGAGAGACCAGAGAAGTGCCCTGGTACACGACGAAGAGTCGGCAGGATTCAGCCGGTGCACGGGGCTACCACGATTAAGCGAGCGATTAGTTTCGTAATTTCGTCTCGATTATTATAAAAGCCGCAAGGGAACAAGCATTGTAAGAAGACTGTTTTAACGTCAATTTCAATAAGGATCATTAACTTAGGGAGTTACGATTATTCGTTAAATTCGTCAGCGTGTTCTGTGAGCGAAACACAAATAAATTCGAATTTAATACCTCACACCGCGTGCGTCTTGTGTTTCCCATCAGTCTCTCCTTGTGTGAGCAGCGCGATCACAGCGCGATATTGCTTTCCATTCGCACCACGCACAATTCGTCGGCTTGATTTTTCTCACGTTGAGTTCACTTTTCAGTCATCCACACACACACACACACACACACACACACACACGCGCGCGCGCGAAACTTTACCTCGTCGTCGTCGTCGTTCCCGCGAAGATGGTAAGGTTACCCGGGATGAAATATTTCGAGGGAGTGAAAACTGTCGCGCGATTTCTCAACCACCAAAACCAACACTCGCGTCGTTGATTGGTTAACGACGACGAGTTCGCGACTGGCTGAGAGCATCTTTGTTCTCGTTACTGATTGGTACCTTTGCGCATCGCATTTTTCCATCAAGTTGATCAATTATGTTTCGAGTCGGTCAGTGACGCACATATCGATACACGCAGCACGTTGCTTATGGTTGTTACACACATTCCTATACATGGCGTCGGGCGAACTCGAATGTTTTTTTTGCCGGTTCTTGAAACATTTCATCTAGCTCTCGTCGACAGTTGCGTGGTGAGTAATACGCATTTCTTCGCTCGATCGGTGTGTTGGTGAATATCCTGTGTGTGACGAAGCAACAAGGAGCCAGGATGCTGAATTGGAGAGCCGGGAGACGCAGGATTCGACCGGGGGAGCGATACATTCCAAGTATGTCAAATTGTTTATTGTACAGAATATTCTTGATTTGTTTACGGACGAAATCATCCGTACACCGTACAAACAATAGGCAATATCGATTAGTATAGTCGGAATTTACACTGTCAGAATGTATTTCAATAAAATTTGCACAGTTAATATGAAATTGTGCAAGTGTTTTTCGACTCGGATAGAATAAGTTTCTTCCAACGTTCCAACGCATTTCTAGTAGACAGATTTTACGTCAATGGACAGTGTTTTGTTTCGCCACACCTCATTCTTAAAGAACAAGAATAACTTTTGCGGGATTTATTGTGTCTTAACAAAGTTACGGCACCTGATAAAGTCAAGCTCGAGAGAATCATCGTGAGAAATGACGCATCTCAGATTACAGTACATTCAGAATACAGTATGTATATATATATATATATATATATATATATTAACGTATATATTGTTTAATTGAAACATATCGCAACTGCATGCGCGTCTCGGTACCCGCGCGAAGTAAGTACGTTTGGTTTATAATAACGTGGGGACCGTATCACATGTATATTCGGATAATTATTTTCGATAGAATAAAAGGGTTGATTAATGGGTTAAAGGGAGGGAGGGAGGGAGGGGAGGGAGGGAGGGAGGGAGGGAGGGGGGGGGAGAGAGAGAGGAGAGAGAGAGAGAGAGAGAGAGAGAGAGAGAGAGAGAGAGAGAAGATACATTCGCGTGTGTGCGAGCGCCGGTTGGAATATTAAATACCTCTCTGTAACGGGGGAGGGGGAGGGGGATCTATGTAATCTATCAAAATACACACGTCGTTTTGTGTCGCGCTCTCGAAAAATGGTGTGGAGTTGCATTTTATTTAAGTGCGCCAAGCAAGCGCCATTTCGGCATAATTGCTTATAGCGGCTTTAAACCGGCTGTAATTCGGCTCTCTCGATACTCTTGCGAGAGGATTACGGATGACAAAACAAACTCCCTCCGTTCACTTTTCTTTTGATCGCGCCGTAAATAGGTCGCCGAGAACGTATTTTAGTAATAGTCGTATGTTCTCCATCGTGTCATTTGCGGCTGCCCGAAGTTGCTTGCACTCACCTGAACCTGCGCCTGCAGGTGAGACGGTAACTCGTTCCATACGGATTGTGGCACGGTGTCTGAAAATTGCACGAGAATCGGGACATTTTCCTTGGCTATTCTTACGTATCGTTCGTATTACTTATTTTCGTATTCTTAATCGTAACTCCCGGAGGCCTCTCGGAGAAGAAGCGATTCTTCTCCCTTTTTGCAAAAAAGAAGAAAAGAGCAATATATCGCTCGCCTTGCACTTACCTGTGCACTTGTACAGCAAGTCGGACCAGGTGATCATCTCCTGCGAGAAGCAATAGACGCCCAGTCGACCGCCTGCGTAAGTCGAATCGTAAATGTTCCCAGAGTCGCTCACTAAGCGCGTGCCCTCGTGCAACCAGAATCTGATGAGGCCGATCTGCGGTCTGTAGAGCAGATGCCACCTGTACGAAGTCCTCTGCTGCCAGCCGTACTTGCTCGGGTCCCTCCACAGGATCTTCACCTGATCAGGCGTGTCCTCGTTATGCCAGAGACTGTTTCTGAGCACCTCGCCCGGCCCGGTCGCGGAATTGACGAGTCTCAACGTGATCCCGGCATCGGCCACCGCGCGGAACGGCGTGCCCAGCCAGTAGACCTGATTCTCTCTCTTCCAGGCGACGATGTAGAATCTACGATTGTCCTGATAGGAGAATACGAATCCCACGTAATCGTCGTCGGTGTCGTCGTCGATGTAAAAGGTGCCTTCGTAATCGACGCCGCTGAGCACATCCGGTCCTTGACAGATAAGGAGTTGAGAAAGCTGCTGCTGCTGCTGCTGCTGCTGCTGCTGCCTCTCGCGTCACGCGGCCCTCATGCGGCCTGAATTAGGTTTAGGAAATGAATTATGCTTAGGAACTTACCTATGGCGATTCCAGGGTCGCTGTTGATGAGCTGCTGAATCTCCGCGCCGTGGTGATTAATTCTCCACACGGGGTCTTCCTGCGACGTGCCGATCGGGTCGAGATTGATCGTCTTGTACTTACGAAAGTCCGTTGTCCACACCAGACTGTTGTTGGGACAGTTATCGTAGATGTTGATAACCGTGTCGTTGTCGTGGTCGTTCCAACACGCGTCGCCGATTCCGTCGCCTGCGCGCGCGAGACGAATAAGAGATGTAAGAGGTGTGTGCGCATGTTACAAACACATATGAAGAAGGATGAAGGTTGCGTTGCACTTACGATTGATATCGCGTTGGTCCGGATTGTACACGTACGGACAGTTGTCGACTCTGTTCAACACACCGTCGTTGTCGATGTCATCGTCGCATTCGTCGCCCATACCGTCACGGTCAACGTCGTTCTGTCCGGGATTCGGCACGCTGGGGCAATTGTCCAAGTTGTCTTGGACACCGTCCTTGTCCTTGTCCATGTCGTTGTCGCAAACATCCCCGACCCCGTCGCCGTCCTCGTCCATTTGATTGGAATTCGGCGCGTGTCGACAATTGTCGCAGGCGTCGCCGACGCCGTCGCCGTCGCTGTCGAATTGATCCGCGTTCCTCGCCCTCGGGCAGTTGTCCTGGTGATTCGGGATGCCTAAGGGGGCGTTTCTCGATCGTTCAAATCTCACCCCGATTAATTAACCCGAGACCCGAGTTATCAACCGTGTAAATAGATAATCGTGAAGTTGTAGAGAAACAAAATCTCCCCAAAAATTATGTTTATAATATTATGTAATATTTAATCGTAGCGAGATAAAACATTACGATCGTCGTCCATGTCGTCGTCGCAGTCGTCGCCTTTGGTGTCGCCGTCGATGTCCCATTGCCTCGGGTTGTCGACAAACGGGCAATTGTCGCAGGCGTCGCCAATCTTGTCGCCATCGGTGTCCTTCTGATCCGGATTATAAATGAACGGGCAATTGTCGATCCTATCGAGCACGCTGTCGTTGTCGGAATCTTGATCGCAGGCGTCGCCTATGCCGTCCCTGTCGGTGTCCTCTTGCCCACTGTTGGGTGTCGTGGGGCAGTTGTCGGACTGACAGCGAGAATCGTGGCAGTTGAGGCTCCTGTCGGGGATGCCGTCCATGTCGGTGTCGGGGCCGCAAATCAGTCCGTTTCCGGCCCAGCCGACGTGACACTGCGAGAAGAGGGCGCGGTTCGAGTCGTTGCAAGTAATGGACCGACGAAGTAGCAAAGTAGGGTTGAGAAGGCGCGCTACCTTCAGGTAGCGCTACTGGCAAGGCGGTCCCTACTGGTGCCCCTGTGTGTTGTTGTTGTGTCCCGACACCTCGTCATCTCTTACTTGACCTTGGTACTTACTTTACAGATGTACTCGTGGGTGAACACTTGGATGCAGTCGGAATTGACGTCGCAGGCCGTCGTCAAGTCCGGGCAGACGTTGCCTCTGGAATGACAGCCGGTTGTCTGGTTGCCGATGTAGCCGCTTCTGCATGGACCGCATCTGTAGGATCCCTTGGAGAATCGAGTGCGACGTTTAAAGCACCGCACATCCGCTCGGACGTGTTCGAAAATTGAAAAAAAAGTGTTCGCTTCTCGCCGCTTCTTCTCCACTCACCTCGGTGTTGACGCACTCCGCGTAGGGGTCGCATCCGCCGTTGTTGGTCTCGCACTCGTTTATGTCGCGGCAGATTTGCTTCTGCTTGCGGGCCATTTCGACGCCGATACCCTCTACAAATGGCCCGACGTAACCCGTCGGGCACGGGTCGCATCTGTACCCGGGATGGAGATTGATACAACGCACTCCGGGGAAGCACGGCTGAGACAGCTCGCATTCGTTTATGTCGAGGCAGGTGCTGCCGTTACCCACGTACCCTCTTGGGCAGGGACCACATCTGTGTCGTATTATGGTGGTAATTAGCGGGGCTAACGAGGCAATGAGAGCGCGAGGAGATTTTGCCGGAATATATAGTACTTCATAAGGATACATAATCTCCAATTTTTGCTCCAACAGTCCCGGAGCGAGGGTGTTGCGATCGAGAAAGTGTTTTTCATTCATGAAACCCGAAGGGGGGGGGCGGCGCCCCTGCAAAAGCGTCGCCTGACCTGTCGTCGTTTACCTGTAATACGGCTGGTGCTCGATGGGGTAGCACTGAACCTCCGGGTGACAGGGCTGAGAATGGCAAGGGTTCCTGCGTCTCTCGCACTTCTCGCCGTTTCCTGTGTAGCCGTTCGGGCATCCGCCGCATCTGCAAGCAGAATTAACGCGCGAACGCGCATGCGCGCGCGCGCGCGCGAATGAATGTCAGCCATCTCGCTTCTCGCGGAAGCTCGTAATACTCGCGGCTCTACCTGTAACCGCTGCTGATGTTGAAACACTGCACCCCGGGGTAGCACGGTCGGTCGATGCAGGTGATGACGTAGATCTTGGTGCAGACCCGTCCGTTTCCGGTGAAACCAGGGGGACAAGGGCCGCATTGGGGTCCTCTGGACGTATCGCGGCAATCGGCGCCGGGGAAGCACGGGGAGTTATGGTCGCATGTGGACGTCGGCGGCCGTGTCGGCGGTGGCACTGCGGAATTACCGGGATCACGGCTCGTGACGAGTGAGAATTGCCTGAATTTTTGTCGGGAGTTTCTTGGCCTCCGGCACTCACGCGTCGCTCACACACGCGTATCTTCGAGCGCCCTCCTCCCCCCCCGCCCAGCGTGTCGTACGTGCACGTGCAAATGAAATGCACGCGTATGTACGTGCGCGTACGTGTGCGTATTTAAAAAAAAAGAATAGATGGAGATCTGCATATGTCAACTTGAAACTCGACGTTGCGAATTCGATGCGTTACCACGGTATAGATAGTATAAATTACGTACGTGATGCGTCTCGTGCAAAGCGCAGCCTCTTCGCTCACAACCTGTTCTTATTATTTCAGTCTGTTTATTTTAGTCCATATGCCGCTCGTAATGATAAGATACAGAGATGCAAGCGTCAGTGTGTGTGTGTGTGTGTGTGTGTGTGTTAAACAAGCGTTTTCGCGAGAATGATTGCCAGATTGCGCGCACTTGCCGCTGCGGGGAACGATTAGCTGCGGAGGAGTTAATGAGCTAGCGTTAGCGTCGGCCGATCTCGGCGAGATGTTGCAGAGATATCGTACGTGTATCCGAAACGCACCGCGGTAGCTCTCGTATAGTTCTCGCGTATAAAGAGAGAGAGAGAGAGAGAGAGAGAGAGAGAGAGAGAGAGAGAGAGAGAGAGATGCTAAGACAAGCAGCTGTCGATTGCGCAACGCCAGAGAACAAGAGTCACACAACAAAGTCGAATTTTTCTAACAACAGGCGTTTATTGCGTTGTAAGATTGTTTGATACAACTCGTTGCATATAAATAGTGCGTATTTTCGCTGACAACTACCACCGCGTACAGACAAGTTCGAAGAGGAGTGGAGGGAGGATAAACGCGCGTGAGACAAGATAAAACAGGGTCGATAGGTGGTGGTGCTGCGGCAGATCGTCGCCGTTCGATCGACGTTAAATACGATGCGCGGCTTTGGCTAACTTCCACGTTAAGGAGAGAACTATTATTTTCTTTTTGTTTCTTTTTTTTTTTTTTTTTTCGAGCACATGTCCTTTCAATACGACGGAACGGTCACTCACCGGTGGGTGTACGACACGCCGCGCAGTTTTCGATCAAACGACGAAGTTGCTGGGTTTCCAGTCTCTGCAAAATACAACGACGATGAGTTGACGCGATTTTTCGCGTCGTGTCTCTTGGCTTCGGGCAGCGTCTCGCGGCTACGAATGTCGTAACTCTGACGTTACGTCAGAGGAAAAAATGGAAAATGGAAAAGGTTTCGCGTTTTGCAATCGGGAGAAATACATGATGTTTATCGCGGAAACGCGCATCGTGCTTATCGCACTCTAATCTCAAGGGAAACTTTCAAATTATCTATTATCGGTAGTATTATGTAGGATTTATATCGTTTGAGATCAACTTTATTCCGAATCGATACTTTCAACGCGCCAATTCAGATAAATTCAGATTCTGAAAATACTGATTTACGACATACGACGAATGCAGCGATAAAGATCGCTGCGTACAGCGTATAGCAAACTTACGTTTTGCTCCAGTTCCCTCCACATCTTCTTGGTGGCGTCGATTAATTCATTCAGAGCCTTCACGATGTTGGTGTCGGTCAGACAAACTGGGAAAAACGTCGAGCGTGAAAACGTGTCGAAGCGAAGCTCGATTAACTGAATTACTCGTCGCTTATTTCACTCACTTTTCTCATCTAGACTCTGGATCCCGATGTCGCCTCTCCTGGGTGGCCTGGTCTTATTTTCAGGTTGATGAACGTCCGGTTCGATCTGATCGTACGGTTCTAGAACTGTGTCTTTATCATTGCCAAACGGTCTCCATTTGTCGGGTCGTTTAGGCCCTTGTTCGTCCGATTTGTCGGCAGGCAAACCCGGTAGGTCCTTGTAGGGTCGTCGTTTGAACTTTGCGGGCGCTTTCGATTTATCTCGTCCGGGGCGATTTTCACGATCGCGATGTTCATCGTCTGCGTCCGATATTGGTCCCGCCTCGCCCAATTCGTCGGGCTTCAAGTTGAACACATAACCGGGCGGGTCTCTGTCGGGACGACGAGTGTGGTCACGGTTAGGACGGTGCGAGTTGGCGTAACCGGCATCGGGATCACCGCGTTCAGGCCGTGAGCCGTGAGGCTTCTTCTTGTTACCGGAGGGCTCTTTATGACTCGGACGGTGACCGCCGCCGGCTGATTCCAGGCTGCTGGTCTGATCTTGGTCCGATGCCTCGGGCTCTTCGATCGTATCGTCCTCGTCGGAAGCGCGATCGGTCGGTCGAGATAGAGGTCGGATATTCGTGCGTCCGGGAAATAAATCGGTCTCGAGTACCGACGGGAGAATCATGTCGACTAGGTTGTTGGGACATTGCTCTTTCCGCAGCACCTCGCTGATGCTCGAAGTCTTGTGCACTTTTGCCTGGCATTTTCGTTCCCGGAACTGGAAGAAGAAGAAGAAGAAGAAGAAGAAGAAGAAGAAGAAGAAGAAGATTTCCACGCGAAGATTTTACCGAAGCGATATCCCAAAGGACAGACATTTTTCTCTACTTTCAACCAAAGACCCTGTCGATTACAAGTCAACGAGGGGAGGTGAACGGGAATACGCGTGCGTGCTAATTCGCGCGCCTCCGATATTACCAAGCTGTCGCATCAGAAGCACCAGAGCGAGTGAGAAAACAGAAGTCATGCTGCACAGGCGTTCTTGTAATTCCAGCAGCGAGAAATACAGAAAGAGCGCTAGTCGCGCAGTCGCGTAGCTGGGAATTGAGAATAATCGCAAAATGACGAGGCGTGATACGGCTACGCTACGCTCGTAATAACTCGCCGCCGCGAATAATTCATTGAAACGAATTCAATTTGTCCGAGCATTCATCAGGGATCGTTGCGTTCGAGAGTTGGGCAAGTCAGCCAGGTGTACGCGATGCAGAAGCAACTAGCTTAGCTCTCGTCGACCATATTTGGGAAGACGTCGTCCCACGTTCGCGGACGTCATGGACGACACGTAAATAAGAAAGAAAGAAACCTAACCGCGAGCGCGAGCGAGCAGCGCGAGTGTGCGAACCGTAGAAGAAAGACCGACGAACGAAAAATCACAAACATCGAGTTAGGGGAGAGCCGCGAGAGCCGCGGAATTTTCAGCGCGTCGTGTGATAAGCATGATCAACAAATCGCAGCTGGAACAGCTCTCACCACTTCCACATACGGGCTCTCCTCGTTCTCGGCGATGTCGCGGAAGGTCCTCTTGAACGGTATGGAGCCCTGATAGACACAGTCGACGTACACGTCCACGCGAGGATTCGGCTGATCTTGATGCAGCAGGATGATCAAACTCTTCAGCGGCGTGTTCACCGCGAGGCTGTCCACATTGACGTGGTCGGCGCTGCGTCGGCCGCTCTCATCGAGGCTCTCGAGAACAACTAGAATGAGAAACGTCAACGTGCGAACGCGTTGAGAGAACGCATGAGAGAAAGAGAGAGAGAGAGAGAGAGCGGGAAGAGTCGTCCGTCTGGGAAAATCTGTCGATCGACTCACCGCGTTTCGTTCGCCGATCGAGCATCAATACTATCTTGCTCTTCGACTCTCCATACTTGACGGCTAGGAGAGTCTCGATCGCGCTGCCGGACTGCCTCTTCTTGATCTTGATGTTGGACAACGCGATCACGAAGCTGTCTTCCTGCCATACATTCTGCAGGTCCTTCTTGAGACCTGAAATCGGAAATCGCGATGGGATGCAAAAGGGAGGGTGGCAGGACGTGTTGCGACCGCGGTCGGTCGCGGGAAGAGGTCGAGCGACCGTGAGAACGAGTCTTTTGCTCGCCGATCTCACGTTCACTACCGGATTTCTTGTCTCGTCTCTCGCTCGCCGGGAATGGCGTCTACGCGTCTACCAAATCGGCAATGAATTTAGCCGAACCGTCTAACCGCGTACAGCGTACGCGGTTAGACGGTATTTGGTGAAAACACATGACGAATCACTTACAGGCTTAGCGTCAAACAAAATTCCCGGTCAATTGACGGACGGAAATGGCGGAACAAGCATCGCGCGCTAATTTAATTCGAGATGCCGTCCGGTCAGAGAGAGACCCGGACGTCCAATATTTCCGTGGACCGTGCCGCCGTATTCTCGGTGAAGCAAAGCGTCGCGCGTTCTCACGGGAGATCAGCTTACCTTCGTCCGGTATAACGGCGCCGTCGACGGCGTAGGCAACGAGCGATCCTAGGATCAGCACCGTCAGGACCCGCATCCTGACTCGCGTAGCTGCGGCCCGTGCGAGTGATGAAAGACGAGACGCGAGACGACTCGTTCCGCGAGATAGAAAAACGAGAAAGAAGCGAGAGAGAGAGAGAGAGAGAGAGAGAGAGCCTCCGGCGGTTCGCGGTGAGCGCGATGCTTCTTCGAGTCGCGAAATGCGGAAGGACGGTGTTCTGATGGTGACGATTTACGACGGACGTGAGCGCGCGCGCGCGCGCACGAGAGAGAGAATACGAGAGAGCCTCGTCCGCCGACTGAAGCGCGGACGCGGATCGCCCGTGACTTTATACGTCGCCCACGACGGCTTTACGAGTGAGATTTCAAATAGTGCGTGCCACTACCTGTTGATGCACGTTCCGCCGAGCGGAGGAACGTGTACCACGTGATCAATTGGAATCTTACGGCGGTAAATTGGGCGGTTTCACGCGTCGCGCACATCATTCAGCCGCGTCGGGAGAAGAGCGAAGTGGAGAGCGACGAGAGAATCGGCGGGGGCCGATTAATTTAAATGATCAATCGGTGATCAGCGATTGATCAGCGATAAACGCGAGCGGAAACAGCCAGTGTGAGCGATACTTCGATATCGTCGTGTTGTCGTTTGGCCCCACTTTACGTATTACATGCCTCGCTGTTCTGTAGAAGCGCTGTTGCGCGCACACGCGCGCCCACGCGCCGTTTCCTACGATACGGAATAGTCACAGCGGAAAGGCGCGTCGCTAAGCGGCGCCAATATAAATTAATCGCTTCCTTCTACGGTGACACGGGAGAGATCTCCCGTGGTGGGAAATCCGATTAGCGTGAAATACAGTCATTCGCCACCCATCATCAGCGTCCGGCTGTTATTTCGCTGTTATTTCGGGGCGTAAAACTGTCGTCGGCAAGGTAAGAAAGCAGGAAACTCTAAATAAACAGCGGCTTCTCTCTCGCCCTGCCTGCTGCTCGCCTAAGCCGTTCCGCGTGTATGTGTGTGTGTCTCCTCGCTTATCCGATAATCCTTGGGATTCGCGATCGCGGGGCTAGCCGGCTGCTCGTCATCCCGAGGGCCTCGTATCCGATATAGCGGCGTATTTTGTTCTTTCGATGCGATATATACCTTGCAACAGGTATGTAAAAATGCTTGGCTGGTGTGCCAGTTACGCCAGTAACTGTGTGTGTGTGTGTGGGAAGTGGTCCCACCTACACATCCACACTACAGTTTCGAAGCTGCGCGAAGCCTGGTTTCCTTTTTACGATAATGCACGACGTGCCTTGAGAAACGGCATGGAGGAAATGGGAGAGGCCAGACGCGCGCGCGCGCGCGCGAGCATCATTCAGCGCGACGGAGCCTCCCTCCGTAAATCGCCCGCGGTGCGAATTGAAATGAATTTCGCAGGGACTCGTTTTCGTAAATTCGAGCGGCGAGATCGCGGATCGGAACACACGTCGGATCGCACGTCGGCACCTGGTCGATTGTTTTTTCCTGGCGAAGTGCTCCGATACGTTCTCTCTCCCGTCCATTTCTCTCGTCCACGCCTGCTTTCTCTTGCGCATCATGCTTGCAAACGCACGTAACGAAAGGACCCATTTCGTCCGCCGTCGTCATCGCCCGACCGGCCACGTTTTTCTACGTTACTACGCTACAGCCGTGTCGACGTGTGATGCTGCGACCGGGATGCTCGCGCGATCGTGCGCGAATCATTTTTCCATCCTAATTAAGCGACATTAAGATGACACCGCGCGGCTGAGTTCGATGCGTGCATGCGTATAAACTAGCTCGTGACGTGCGACCGACTCAACGCGGCGTCACGCGGCCGGCGTTCGATTCAATTGAAACTGAGTCGGCACGGTCGCGCGCGGAAACGTTGTCGATTCTGGGAAGAACGTTCGTAATGACGAGCCTTTACCTCTTGTGTACCGAAATATATTATTACGTTGCTGCTGATCGCATTGCTATCGTGAACAATAGCCTGCGCGTATTACGTGCTCATCTCTCGTGAACCGACATTTATCGTTTTATTATTTATTTGCATTAAAATCAATCCTACAAACGTTTATTATGTGTACGAAATTTTTTAAGTAATGACAATTGTACGTAATACACAGGGCGAGACGAGGATGCGAGAGCTTTCTCGTGGTCCTTCCGAGATACAATTATAAAATATATATATATATACACTTATATATGTATGTGTGTACAGAGCTTACGTAACTTATTTGTACAATCATGTCGCGCAAAGTCGCGCAAAGTTATGGCAAAAGGAACGCAAACGCGCGACGAAACTTGCATTCGCATAGCAAACGCGATCCCGACCTCGACGTCGGATCGTGGTTTCAATCTCGAACGAGTCTCGATCGCTCGAGAGCTAATTGCGCACAGCTGTAAAAAAAAAAGAAAAAGACGCGTAGAGTAACTCGCGCGTAACTAGTCCAGTTTCTCAGCTATTTCAAAATAAATATGTCTAAAGATGAGCGAGAGAATGATTGATCGAAGGAAACACACGTCGCGCGTCTCTTCGAAGCCGAACTTTGCGAATTTTCGGGAGAATCGTCGAGATCTTTCTTCCGTCGTCTCGAACGTAGCTCGATCGGTCACAGCCGCTTTTCAGCACAACACTATTCGTAACATTATCAGTCTGGCGTCCTTCGTGTCGGAATAAAGCAAGGAACTTTTCGATTGGCCCTGTGTGCGCACGACGCCGCACACAGAATTGCATTGCATTTGGACGGTATGAGCGCGGTACCTCGCATCTGCAAAGCCACGGTCTTTGTATAACGTAACGTATTACGCTGATCTTTGCGAGAGAGAGAGAGAGAGAGAGAGAGAGAGAGTGAGAGAGAGAGAGAGAGAGAGAGTCATGTCTGCAGGAAAGATGCAGATGCGAGGTATCGCGTCTACGTCTACACGTTGGCTCGCTCGTCTAAATGCATCCGTTCGACCTGGCTAACGTCGTGTTGATCGTCAATCGAGAAGCCTGATCGACAGGGACAGCGGCGTGATTTTGGTTTCGATGGTGGCTGCTCGCTCCGGCGCCTAGAAGAAAGAAATTTAAGTATTTATGCACAAAAGGGGTCCTCTCTCCGATTTCATTTATTTTTAAATATGTTGTTGGAGGAGTCTTTCCGAGTCGTTTCATATACATATATAAGGGTCGGACGCAAATAGCTTCGGAGATACAGGTTGAAAAAGGATAGAAATAACGAGTATAAAAATAATAAATGTTTAATGATGATTTATGCAGTAGTATCGTTGGGAATTGGGAAGATTTCAGCCATTGCATAAAAAATGCGGTAATCGCCACGAAGCTCGCTTCGCATATGGAAAGTTGTATTGTTTCGTGTTACATGAATTTGCGATTTTCCACGTGACTCAAGTTCGATCAGACGAGGGGGGGGAGGTGCTGGTGTGTGTATATGCTTCAGTGATTCATCACTTTAAATGAATTTTCATATTTACTACTTTCATCGTTTTTCAGCTTGTATTTCCGGAGCTATTTGTGTCCGACCGTTATATATATATGTATATGAAACGACTCAGGAAAAGCCGCAACAACATATTTAAAAATAAATTAAATCGGAGGAGGGGGGGGCTCTTTTGTGCATAATTGCCGAAATTTACGTGAGAGAAATAGAGAGAGAGAGAGAGAGAGAGGGAGACAAATGGGGAGGGGGCACTTTGCTCAAAGGAACTCAACGATTTGAAGGAAAGAGAAGCGTGCAAAAGATATGCAGTATTTGCAGAGGCTCACTAGAGAAGCCTAACTCGTGCGTGTAAAGTTGACAATGTCGAGCTGTTAGTGTTAGTGATGTAAACAAGGAATACGCATAGTTACCGTGATCGTGCGACGAGCGTCTGTTATGTGAAGTTGGGGAATTAAAGAGAATCGGCAAGGCTATTAAGAAAACGGTAAAGATGGAATCTCTGGCGTGCGCGACAACCGGAAGTTCTACGGTTGCATTGATGGGCATCAGAGGAAGGTAGGATTGAAGATTCGTCTGCAAGTACAGACAATCAGTCAGCTCCAGCTGATGTTGATACCGATAACAAGTCGTTCGTTGAACGAATACGAATACGCCGGGCGCGATTAGTGAGTATTAAAAATATGTCGCTCTCTCTCTCTCTCTCTCTCTCTCTGAGATGACGCTGCTTGAAACAAGATGGACCAGCAAAATGCAAGTAGTCCGTTTTCGCTCTTGTTCAATACGGCGCGCGGCGAGGCGAAAAAAATGTCTCTTACGATCACGACGAGTACGAATTAAGTAGCGGTGGTGTACGCGCGTGCACGCATAGATCGAGCGCGAATAATCGAATTAGCACGACGATTACGCGAGTTTGTCTTGCTTCGAGTTCTATTTCACGCTCTGACCTGTCGTACCATTTTATTGATATGAACATGTGCCGCGAGATCGCTACACGCGACATTATCTATAATGGTGTCCGTTGTAACAGCGCCGCTTGCAGAAAAGTAAAGCGTAAAATGAAGAACGCTTTCGCTTGAGAAAAAGTCTGTCGAGAAGTCGGTAGTCGCAAGAGCGTCGGCGGCCGTAGTGAAAATCACTCACCTTGCTTTTCTGGCGTATATTGAAGATGCCGTAGATCATGGGGTTTATGCAGGAGTTTGTGCATGCGAACAAAAAGAGAGCCTTCTGAATGCGCACGTCAACTTCCCGGGCTGACGCCTGGTCGGCCCAGTACCTATTTGCACAGATTTCGACTCGGTATAATATATAGTTCGTACAGTTCCAAGTTCAGTTCAGATCTGCGATGTTGATGTCGCATCGATCTGATCGTTTCTTTTTTGCCCCCTAATAAGACGTGATTCACACGCGAGACCCGAGTATTGATCGCAAATGTCGCGAATGTTGCTCATAAACGAGGAGGTCGCTATTTGTTTCACGTCATCCACGTTATTAGCCCATATTCGACGATTACCGTTTCGCAACCGTTTCTCTTCTGAGTCCGTGTCCGTGATATCGTGTTCGCACGGCCCTCTACTCGTAGAGTATCGAGTATAGTGAGTAATTTTTCATCGGCCTCTTTTGAAAAATGCCCGCGATGGAATTAACATCAGACTTACCAGATGCTCATTACGTAGTAAGGAGTCCAGCAGATAATGAAAACGGCGATAATGGTTATCGTCATTTTTAAGGTGCGCACTCGCGCCCGACTGAGAAAGGCGATCGATGAACGACGTATCCTGTCTGTGTGAGAAACACAGTTCATTTAATATATATATATATATATATATGTCAGTCGTTTCACCCTCGATTTATAGACGAGCATTAGACGCTCGATGAACGACGTATCCTTCATCTTCATCTCAATCACTTTCATGATAAAAAAAAAGAAGAAAAAAAAGTAAAAGAAGATCGAAATAAATTGTCAAACAATTTTCCGAGAGCAATCTTGTTAGTATAGTATAGTAGCAATCGTAGATACCTTCTCTGGATCTACGGCAGATCTCCACGAATATGCTGATGTAGGTGTAAAATATCACGATCAGAGGGAACCAGAACATCGTCATCATTACGAACAAAGAGTACGAGAGTTCGTGCATCTTCGACGGGAAGGTGTTGAATGTAATACACTGCTTGTAACAAGTGTATTTCGGATGTGCTTCCAGATGAAACACCAGCATCTGCGGGAAATTAGACGCGAAGTGAATATTCGTCGCGACCTAGTCGCGAGAGATTGTAACGAGAGTTGGCACACCTGCGGCAAGGAACACAATACGGAGCCCAGCCACGCGAACATCAGATTTATCTTGCCTCTTCTGTGAATTTCCAACATCTGGAGTGGCCGCATTACCGCGTAATATCTAAAAAAAAAGGGAAGAAATTCGATTGAAAATTCCGATCAATTTCATTCCCATGTAAATCTTGAACGAGGCGAAGGAGCGAAGGAAGTACGACGTACAGTCAGTCGTACAGTTACCGAACAGTCTTCCGGCTTATGCACGGTGCCCTGTTCCGATATTGGATAACTAATTTTAAGCAATGCGCAGCGACGAACTGGCGAAAAGGTTCTTCCAGGAACTGGAACTCGATCGTTCATTGCTTGCTACTGTTACACTGACCTGTCTATACTTATGCAGACAATTACGAAAGATGACAGATAGAGGCCGAATACCCTGAAGAAGGACATTATACGGCACATTGCGTCCCCCGCTTCCCACGACACCGTAATCGACCATCCGATTTCGAACGGCATCATCAGAAATGTCACCTGAAAAAGAAAATGAGTTTTAATTAATTTTTATTAATATGCAGGTGCGACCCCCCCTCCCCTCCCCTACCCTCCCCCCCCCCGGTATCATTCAACATTGAATGCGAAATGTACGCCGGCAAATCTGTTACAACTTTATCTCAGCTTACTTTCTTCCGTTCTTCTCTTAACTTGATCACTTTCATCATAGATTAATTTCATTATGGAATTAACATTAGTTATTATTGCTATTCACATTAGCTATTGTGTGTTTAGCTTTGTGATCTCGTTGTGTCGATGATGACATTTGATCAGCACTTACGAAGAGGTCAGCTATCGCCAGATGCATCACCAGAGTGTTTATCCGAGATTTGGATTTTCGTTTTCGTATTACGGTCATTGTCAGCACGGCGATATTTCCAGTCGCCGATATCACCATCAGGATGCTGTAAGTAATTATTTTCACCATATGACCGTCGTTGAAGCGCATGTCCATCGGCATGTCCATGTCGTTGCACCTGATTCCCACTTCAGTTTCATTTAACCCCAATGTCTGCTCCATGACGTCGACGGTCGTATTATTACTTCATCTGAAACTATCGCGTACGATCTTACAAAGGGACGTTCTTCTTCCTCCGACCAATCTTATTTATGGCTTGACGTTTTTTAAAGACTGTTTGAATTTTCCTTCACAACTCTCTCGAGTCGATGAAAAGTCGAACGGAGCGAAGGGAAGAGACGGGGGATTTGTGTGTCTGGTGAGACGCGTAACGCGAATTCACTCGGGACACCTCACAAATGCACTTTTAGCTCGGCAAGTTTGGGAAACAATAGATCGAGACAATGCACCTTCTCTGTGGCGCGAGCCGTTCAAGCGATAGAATTCTCTCGCACACGCACACACACAGAGAGGGGGAGAGAGAGAGAGAGAGAGAGAGTGAGTGAGAGGTCCGCGACAAGCGTTTACCAGATCATGATTTATTTACGGCTCGCGATTCGGCTTGTAAAACGCGGTATTCTAAATTACGTCGCGTTTTCAAGGGGTAAAACGCATTCCATCGAAAAACCACTGCTCCTCGATTCAATCTCACGTGAAGAAGAAGAAGAAGAAGAAGAAGAAGAAGAAGAAGAAGAAGAAGAAGAAGAAGATGCGAGTTAATTTTGAATCAAGCTGCTCTTTCAAACATTTTCCAGAGAACTGAGTCCGAGAAAAAATATCTGCGCATCTGTTTTCCTTCTGGGACGTTTCGCCGATAATCTTACGCGCAAAGTTCAACTCAGGCTGAGGTTGTTGCAATCTCAGACTCACGAGAGCACCGTGAGCGAGCACCGTACATTAGCCGCGCAAAGTATTCGAACATACGGAGTATATTTCAAAGCGACATTCGCCGAGGCTCTTCGCAATTGTTTCGTCCGCCTGTTCGCGCGCCGTCAGCATCGGCACGACGAGCCACCCTCGTCGCACGGGGTGTATCGCAATACTGATTCAGTTTACTTCACTTTCCGCCGACCTGACGAAGCTCTCGTCCATTCAGCGCAGGTCCGAGAGCGTCGTAGGTGTTGAAGCTCGAATTAGCCCTGGTCTTTTGATGCTTTTACTTGGGTCGGCCAAAGTTCCTCCGGCTGTTTTCGTCGGTGGTGTAACGCGAAAGTGAAAAGGAAAACGAGAAGAAAAAAAGAAGAAAAGAACGAGAAAAAACACGAGATTACACGAGCCTCCTATCTCTTTCTCTCTCTCTCTCTCTCTCTCTCTCTCTCTTTGTTCCGCGCACCGCTGCGCGAAACTTAGCGTTAAAATATCAGCGAGGATCGCGTTCAAAGTACCAAATCCGTCTGACATCATGTGCCAGACATGCGCCACACAGAAGCACGGAACTAAACTTCGGCCCCGAGGTGCAAAGTGCATCGGGGAAACACGTAAAGATATCATATTAATGAAACTCTGCTTTTAATTATCCGTTGCTTCGAATTATCTGCTGTCCGACGGAGCGATGGAACTTTGTTTCGAGCGCAGTTGAAAGTAATTTTTCGGGATCGTGCGATACGAACGGAGGCCCGTTTTGCACGATCGGACTCGGCTCGCCCGGCATTTTGTATATGTCGCCCGACTAATAAATAAACGTGTGGGAGGGGAGGGGGGGGGGGAGAAATCCCTCAGAAGTAATTGTAAAATTACCGCCGAGTGCTCTCGTGCTATATATACTTCAACACTGTTATCTGTTTTGATTATTATTTTGGAATATCGTGCTGAATAACCTTGTTGAACTATTGTACTATTTCCGCGTTCTCTTGAATGGCGAACGAGAACTGCCGGCTGAGTTGATGGTGGAATTAATCCCAGAAATCGATCGCGACGCCGGATGTACCGCGTTGTGGTACCAATGAGAAAGAGAGATTTCTGTATGTATGTCAAGAGAAAATGATTTGCTCCGATGGGCGTCAATAACTGTCGCGATTCCTTATCTGGATTCTCATTATTCTCGCACACGATATCGCGATCGCGAGCGCGCGCGAATCGGTGCTGCGACGCCAAACCCCGATTTCAGCCTCGAATTCAGTCAATCGTACGCGTGTTTGCGCAATTATTCTCTTCAACGGAAAAGAAAAAGAATAACTGTCGCACAACTGTCGATAGTTTCCAGCCTTGAGGCCTAGATTAGATTAGAATTGTTAGCTCTGTCGGCGTTTATGCGCGTCGAATCTGTCAATCGGAAGGCGCCACTTGCGCCGAGAAGAAGCGAGAGCTGTAAACAGAGCTGTTTGTTGCTTCTGCAACAACATTCCGCGTGACGTAACATTGCGGACGCTGCTGCCGCACAGAGGGTTGTCGATACGATTCAATTAAAAGAATTATCTCTCCCCCGCGCGCGCGTATCGACGTATCGATGCGTACCGCAATTTGTCGAGCAATAAAACTTGATTAATGCTACGCGTACTTAGGAAAAATTGTCAGGTCTGTGTTGCTCGCGTGGATAGTTGCTCGATAAATTAACGACGATTACGTCGTCGTTAAGTCGATGAGAAATCCTTATTTTCGAGTCACGTCGAGAACCGGCGGGCTCTCTTTCAAACTTGCGCGTTCCCCCGCGCAATTTCCGTCGTGATTTACTGGCCCGCACAACGAGAATAACATCGATATGACATCGATAAAACGTCGATGCCAACAACGTATTCAACAAGTTCACTCCTAACAAGGACGATGCAACGAGATAAGTGTCCTCACGATACGTAACGGTCGTATAATTTATGCTAGTACGATTTCTCTCTTCCCCCCCCTCTCTCACTCTCTCTCTCTCTCTTATTACAAACAGCAAAGACGCAATATGACGCATTTATTCATGAGGAAAAAATGATAAAGGAATACGAGCTCTCAATACTCAAAACTCTTACTCAGTGCTTAATCTCGTGCTGCAATATTCGGTGAGTGTTAACTCTCGGCAAGTTTGAGTGTCCTCGACATTTCCTTGACAAATGCTCGACGAATTTGCGATTTCGCGGCGGTAACTCGTGGAGGAGCGTGATTTCGAGCGGCGTGAACGAGATGCAAGGCTTTTACCGTTCCTCGACAGCCGCGCGACAATCGCGAGCGACAATCTTGATCCTCGTGTGTACTTGATCCGCCTTTCTTCGAGCCGCGAAGTCGTCGGCACGTGACGTCGGCTCTACGAGAGGTCGAGAGAGAGAGAGAGAGAGAGAGAGAAAGAGAAAGAGTGAGTCCCTGGTATCGTGGTGAGACGCAAAAAACGCGTGAACGTATGTCAGTCACCTTGCCACGACGAAAGGTCGGAGAGTGCGCGAGAGCTTGGCGCGTGGCTGCTACGGTCTCGCGCGATCTCGCGAAGAATCCGTCAAGGGCGCGCGAAAGAAGCGAAAAAGAAACGGCGGTTCGCAGAGCGACGGGTGTAATTAAACGTCGCCGATGATCGACGAGAGACTGTGAATTCCGCGGAACGCTCGCGATTTACCCGCCGACGCGGAGGCGCTTAGGCCAGCGGCAAGGGTCAAGTGTCAAATCGCCGCTGATAGGACTGTAACGTGTCCTCAGAGTCGGTGCGCGCCGCTGCTGCTGCTGCTGTTGTTGTTGTCGCCGCCGTCGCCGTCGCCATCGCCGTCGTCGCCGTCGCCGTGTCGCTGGCCGCTCTTCTTCTCTCTCTCTCTTCTGTGCCTCGAGTGACACACGATGCCGGAGTGTGAGCAGCGCGATGATACGTGACACCAGAAGCTGTCGGGATCAACATGCGTGGACCACGCTCGGCTGACTTACTCGACGGACATACTCGGACGTTTATCTGTGGACATTGGCGGATTGGAGCTCTCTCGAGACGCTCCTCGTGACCGCAGCGCGTGCGGCGGAGACAGGCGGTCATGGACTCTTTCTCTCTTTTTCTTTTTACTCTTGGAATTTCCCGATGGAAAATCGCTCACTTGTACATATTATAGCTGCATTGTGTGTGTGTGTGTGTGTGTGTGTGTGTGTGTACAGAAACGAAGCTTTTTAGCTAGTCATTTAGTCGGATTTTTGAAGAAACGTACGTCGTTACAAGACGCGCATATAGCGCAACAATTTCACTTTTTGGAGCAATCTTTATCTGAAATTAACTCCCTGTCGCCTTATCACATAAATATATGTTTACGTGCCACATAACACCGTGGAGCGGCGGGTCACAGGCTCAAGTGGATGGAATTGAACGGGGTGAATGACAGAGAGAGAGTCGAGAGCGAGAGACGATAATTAATCGTAATCTTTGGCGAGATACGGGGCACGCGGATGTTATTAGAAATGAGCAATAACACGCGGAGGCACATTCTTCCAAAAATAAACGGGCATTACGAAATAATATGCGTGCATGTGTTTTCTTTTCTTACAATATTATTACACTGAGCTAACATACGTATGGAAAAAGTCCCCCTTTTTAAATGCACTATAAATTTTCACCCCGAGATTATTATTATCTCAAGTCTCCGTGTATATGCACACTTTGCTTATTCCGGCGCTAATCGTCGCTTGACTCGTATATTTCGTATCGCAACATATTTTGCGTCAAGCCGTTGAAAACACGCTCCTTTTATCGATAATAATAAAATGTCATTGTTTTCATCCGCCAAATCCTAAGTAGCGCGACACACAATCGTAGTGTGCGAAGTATCATCGTTTATCGAGCTTTAGTGCGAAGCGAGATACATTGCGTATACATTATCGCGATACATAATTTACAACGGTACAGTCCGGTCGTAGATGTTGCCCCCACATAACGACGCCGTAATCAGCATTATCGACGACTCTTGCGCGTGTATCGTTGATTCCCAATTTTTCGCGGCAGACGTTAAAAATTTTAAACGTTATAACTCGCATAACTCGCGGGCTTTTTTGTAGACACAAGAGATTGCGGTGTAAGTTCCAGGATTCACATGTATGCTGAGTAGACGACGATAATTAATTAAATCGTTGCTAAATAAAATGTGCGATAAGAAATGCTTATTTGAATTTTCCTATCTTAGCTTCTCAGTAATCTTCAACACTGAGCATATCTCTTAAGCATATTTTAATATTCAAGCTCTTCATTCTCTCTCTCTCTCTCTCTCTCTCTCTCTCTCTCTCTCTCTCTCTCTCTCTCTCTCTCTCTCTCTCTCTCTTTCTCCCTCTTTAGATTATGAAAAATACGTCAAATTCAATATAACTTTCGAAAGAATAACGATAACAAAGTGGTTTCGAAAGCACTTTACAGCGCAAAATTTCTAATTTTCAGAAATATTGACAAATACAAAACATAATTAACTTTAAATATTATACAATTATAAAACAAAATTTGTCAGATGCTAAAGTTCTTTTCAAGAAATTTGCCGACTTGCGTCGGCAACAAAACTCAAAAAATCACAGACAAATGGCAACATACGATATTTAAAAGCGTGAACATTCCCCTTCAATTTGCACACATACACAGATTACACACTTAATTATTTATATAGAGTTATTTAATATTAAAACTAAAATAACACATTGAATTTAATCATCAACGGTAACAACAAAATCGATATATACGATTGCTAAGAAATAAATAAAATGATAAAGTTTTCTCTTCAAAATGTATTTATCACAGTTTTGACAAAAACAACTATTCGGTATAAAAGCACAACTAAAAGGAGAGGTCGAAACGAGTAAAATCGAACAGTATATTTTTTATTCAACTCAATATTTCTTAACATAAAGAACCGTAATGTTGCCAATGTAATTTGTCTAAAAAGTAGAGATGCTTAACTTTCAAATGCTCCTTAAATCTCGATATCATCATTCTTACAAAAGTAACAATCGGCCGAATTCTTTCGATATTTTTATATAAGGGACAATTGCGGTTGTTAACTGTGGATCATATCACGATCTCATTTCCTCGGCAAAATGGCGACTGTAAGATATAACAACCCTGGTATCAGAGAGAAGAATGAGAGCGGCCACTGGTCGTATTTCGGGGGATACGGGTAGGCGCATTTTAGATACGCCATCTGACCAAAATGCGCCTAAACTACGTCCGCTAGGCGCACTTTCACGGTGATAAAAGTAAAATGCGCCTAGGTTCGTGTCCGTACTACTTCCATGCAATGGATAGTAGATTAGAAAAAGACAGACGACAGACAATCGTTCCGTCTTTGTCTCACTACTGAGCGGCGCGTGGCAGTAAACACGAGGCGAGGTAGCGGCAATCTTATCGCTAAGCGAACATCTCTCCGCTTTTCTTTCATCTTTCACGCTCCAGAGACATCAAAAGACGCGGTAGCGTCTCGTGTCAAGGGAACGTGCGAAGCGAGGAATTACTTTTCACGTACGCGAGGTAGCACATAGGAGACTAGACGAGCGTCGACATATTATCTGTTTCTTTCCCGCTCGTCTAGCTTATTGACTGCGTGAGCCGCGAGATTTTTCTCGCTACACCTATACCTCGTTCTTTCTCTCTCTCTCTCGATCGTTCTTTCTCTCTCTCGCGCACTTGCTCGCTCTTCCTCTCTTCTCGTGTTCTTACGGCTTGGTTAAATATATTAATTACATGACAATAAATATATATAAATAAATGACACATATATAGTGTATATGTATATAAAGAATATTTAGTATTAATGCACAAATAAAGAAGAGAGAATTATAATGAGAGACGAAAAGTTAATAGAAATCCACTCTTAGCCAATATATACATATTTTAAAAATGATTTGTTATTAAAGTATATGACAGAATAATTTATTTATGCTAATAAATTTACGACTACATGGCAAACTCTCTACTCCCAGTAGAAGCGGAGATATCGACGGAGGAAGGCTGGAAATCGACGGAGAAAGGTTGGAAAATTTTAATCTTCGATATCTCCTAAACGGTTAGAGATACAGGCCTGGTTCTGGAACCAAATTAAAGTCCTCTCAAAACCCTACATTTTGCCGTAAGTGACGACTCTCTACTCCCAGTAGAAGCGGAGATATCGACGGAGAAAGCTTGGAAAACTTTAACCTTCGATATCTCCTAAACGGTTAGAGACACAGGCCTGGTTCTGGCACCAAATTAAAGTCCTCTCAAAACCCTACATTTTGCCGTAAGTGACGACTCTCTACTCCCAGTAGAAGCGGAGATATCGACGGAGATAGCTTGGAAAACTTTAACCTTCGATATCTCCTAAACGGTTAGAGATACAGGCCTGGTTCTGGCACCAAATTAAAGTCCTCTCAAAACCCTACATTTTGCCGTAAGTGACGACTCTCTACTCCCAGTAGAAGCGGAGATATCAACGGAGAAAGCTTGGAAAACTTTAACCTTCGATATCTCCTAAACGGTTAGAGATACAGGCCTGGTTCTGGCACCAAATTAAAGTCCTCTCAAAACCCTACATTTTGCCGTAAGTGACGACTCTCTACTCCCAGTAGAAGCGGAGATATCAACCGAGAAAGCTTGAAAAACTTTAACCTTCGATATCTCCTAAACGGTTAGAGATACAGGCCTGGTTCTGGCACCAAATTAAAGTCCTCTCAAAACCCTACATTTTGCCGTAAGTGACGACTCTCTACTCCCAGTAGAAGCGGAGATATCGACGGAGAAAGCTTGGAAAACTTTAACCTTCGATATCTCCTAAACGGTTAGAGATACAGGCTTCGGACAGGTACCAAATTAAAGCCCTTTCAAAACCCTACATTTTGGACTACATGGACGACTCTCTACTCCCAGTAGAAGCGTAGATATCGACGGATGAAGACTGGATATCGACGGAGAAAGGTTGGAAAACTTTAACCTTCGATATCTCCTAAACGGTTAGAGATACAGGCTTCGGACAGGTACTAAATTAAAGCCCTTTCAAAACCCTACATTTTGCACTACATGGACGACTCTCTACTCCCAGTAGAAGCGGAGATATCGACGGAGAAAGGTTGGAAAACTTTAACCTTCGATATCTCCTAAACGGTTAGAGATACAGGCTTCGGACAGGTACCAAATTAAAGACCTTTCAAAACCCTACATTTTGCACTACATGGACGACTCTCTACTCCCAGTAGAAGCGGAGATATCGACGGAGAAAGGTTGGAAAACTTTAACCTTCGATATCTCCTAAACGGTTAGAGATACAGGCCTGGTTCTGGCACCAAATTAAAGTCCTCTCAAAACCCTACATTTTGCCGTAAGTGACGACTCTCTACTCCCAGTAGAAGCGGAGATATCGACAGAGAAATCTTGGAAAACTTTAACCTTCGATATCTCCTAAACGGTTAGAGATACAGGCCTGGTTCTGGCACCAAATTAAAGTCCTCTCAAAACCCTACATTTTGCCGTAAGTGACGACTCTCTACTCCCAGTAGAAGCGGAGATATCGACGGAGAAAGCTTGGAAAACTTTAACCTTCGATATCTCCTAAACGGTTAGAGATACAGGCCTGGTTCTGGCACCAAATTAAAGTCCTCTCAAAACCCTACATTTTGCCGTAAGTGACGACTCTCTACTCCCAGTAGAAGCGGAGATATCAACCGAGAAAGCTTGAAAAACTTTAACCTTCGATATCTCCTAAACGGTTAGAGATATAGGCCTGGTTCTGGCACCAAATTAAAGTCCTCTCAAAACCCTACATTTTGCCGAAAGTGACGACTCTCTACTCCCAGTAGAAGCGGAGATATCAACGGAGAAAACTTGGAAAACTTTAACCTTCGATATCTCCTAAACGGTTAGAGATACAGGCCTGGTTCTGGCACCAAATTAAAGTCCTCTGAAAACCCTACATTTTGCCGTAAGTGACGACTCTCTACTCCCAATAGAAGCAGAGATATCAACGGGGAAAGCTTGGAAAACTTTAACCTGCATGTTGTATGCAACACGTGCATTTTTCTAAAAAACGAAAAAAAAATAATTGGCGAAAAAGGACAACGCCGACCGCGAAGGAGATGCGAACCACCGACTTCAACCCCGCGAGTCCAGCGTACTTCCACTAAGCCACACGCTCTTTGAGAAGTTCGCTCCTTCATTTGGTTCATGAAGTACTCGCGATTTTCAATCGCGACTTTCTTACAAACGCTTCAATGCTACGCCGTATCTTTAAGTGCAATGTTAATTTGTCATGCAAATCTATCGACACAACGAGTTTAGTCGAAATCGATTGCTATTGATCATCTCGTTGGATTCACGCCGAGAGTGAAACGTCAATCTCGGCCGTGTGTCGGGAGGCACAATCTCGGCAACGTTGCGAATCAGAGCGAGATGGAGAGAACACATTCCCTCTCTTTCTCTCTTTCGCTTGGCTCGTCAAAACAAGCCGAGCGGAGGACGGGACTTCAGACGGATAGACGGGAGCAGTTTCTCTGCGTGTGTGTGCCGACTACATTCTTACATAGAAACGTACGGCAATTGAAAATGTTTAAGCATATACCCTGAGATTCTATCTGTTGCGTATGACACGTGTGTGTGTGTGTATATGTGTGTGTGAGTGCGTATATGCACACGTACGTCACGCACACTTTCAATGCAACATGCACATGGACACAACTGCGCTAAAAAGCGCCTGCCGGAGTATAAATAAATACTAACGTAACGCTGAAATATTTTGGAAAAATAATTTTGGGTACACACAAAATATTATCTTATCATATATTTATATATCGATAAAAATCGTATATAATCTTCATGATATTAATCATATACAATCTCAATTCTTTTTTTTTTGTGCATGTTAACATGTTAATTCATGTTACAAATGCATAACAATGCGCGAGACCGTGCTTGTCAAGTACGCTATTATGGTTGTAGCACGGACATAAACCGCCTGAAATTGGATGTAGCACGGACAGCCACCAGATGCAGGTTTTACCGTCGAGACCTAAAAGTGGATGTAGCATCGTAGTTCCGCTCTCAAAATGGATGCAGATAGCGGCCATTCCCAGTGCGAAAAATCGGTGTCGCCGAAAACGCTGTGTTGGCCGCTCTCAGCTTCCTCTCTGCTGGTATAACAACTTGTAAGTCCGCCAAAACAATGAGATAATATTCTTTATACTTTCTATTTAAGAGAGAACTTGTCTTAATACAATGTGAATCTTGGTTAAAGTTTCCTCTTTTTTCTAATTGAGGCTTAAACCATAATTTACCGATGTCTATGAAAAGTTTAGTCAAGATCCAAACCATAATTTACCAGTTTTTGTATGATCCAACCAAGACTCGAACTACAATTTATCGACCTCCATAAAGTTTAGCCGAGACACGAATCACATTTTATCGATCTCTATGAAAAATTTGGCCAACACAATTTATATATATTTATTTATTCTTCAACAAACGTTGTACATCTATCGGTTCACTTGCTGTTAGCAGTCACTGTCGTTATTGCATATAAAAATCACAACGTAACTTGCAGATGTGCAGATTTTAAAAGGAAAGTGTTCATGTTTTCAAACGAACATGTATACTATTTGTTTGTGATTTTTCATGTGTATGAAATAACTGGACAAACTTCAACAAAGCTTTCAGCACTCGATAGATCTTTATTTATACTGTGTAATTTACTCTGAAATCTTTTCAAGTAATGTAACTCATACTTCATACTTCACAAGGAAAAAATATATACATAATACATAATTAACCATAATTATTATTTATTCTGCTCTTCTACTATCTTTATTTTACCAAATAATGAACTATATAGCTCGTTCTTTGCGGGATCTGTCCACGTATCATATACTGTGATAGGCGCCATGAAATTCACCAACTTATTATGAATATTATATCGTACTCTTCGACCTTTTGTGGCGCGAGTGTCAATTTTCCTTTTCATCTTCCTACGCATGTTCTGCAACTGAATCCACTGTTTGCTGAGTTGTATCGGATCTGTCACGTCTGCCGATTTGTATTCGATTAAATCCCTCAACAGCTGATGATAAAAATCGTCGTCGTCGTATATTTCTGGATCATATTCTTGAAATCTTCTGCCATCGTTGTCGTCAGGCGGTAATGATTTTCTGACAATGTTATACTCCGAGCGCTTCAGCCGAGTTTTCTTCCGCAATTTACCTATATCGCTCATGGCAAATGCAATTTGATTTAGCGTTGTTTGAGCCCCCCCACCCTTACTCAGCGAGCTTGTAATAATTCGCGTTTTTTCGTTCCATTTTCTGATAACAGAGTCTCTATATTCTATGTACGAGTTGTGACTTTCTCGGAGGACACGTTCGTAATCGTTGTACTTAAGTCGTTTTCTAGGTGTTGGTTCTTCGGCTAGTTTTGCTTTCTCATCGTCAGATGGCCCCTCTTCATTGCCTAATTCATCCTCAGTGTCAGAAGGTATCTCTTCGTCCACTAGATTATCTACACTTTTGTCCTCATTTTTGTCGATATTTTTCTTCTTAGAATCAGCACATAGACTTTTTGTTTCAGGATACTGCTTCAGCAAAAGTTCTTTCAGTTGCAACATATTATCCAGGAGCAGCATTAATTTGCTTTTAGTTTCATTCACCTCTTTTGTGAAATTTTTGTCCAAGTTGCTATAAGATCTGAGTTCCTTATGTGCGTCGTACTGTGGCATTTGATTACTAGTTACAATACATTTTTGTAACTTTATTCGTATCTCTAATAAATTCTCCCAAATCTTTAATTGACTTCTAACACAGTTTCCTTTTTCCATTTCTGCCTCAGTATTTGCTTCAGACATAGTCTTAATAACAGAATCTCTCCTTCTATAAAGAGGATTGTTTATGTCTATATCATAGTCATCTTCCAAATCATCAGATTCACTCTCAGCATCTTCAGACTCTTGTTGAGAATCTGCCCCTTTATCGTACACTTCATTGCTGCTTCCTTCTTGAATACTTTCTATTTCCTCTTTCTGTATGGATCCTTCAGAACTTTGACTTTCTATTTCCTCTTCCTCCATGCATCCTTCAGAACTTTGACTTTCTATGTTTTTACTTTTACTTGTATCATCATCTTCTTCACTGTATATGTCTTTTCTTGAAACCTTCTTACCCGCGTATCTGTGTCAACATTTAAAAATTATATTTCATCGTGTATACATACTATTATATATGTATAGTATACTCGTCATGTCATCGTGTCATAATAATCTAATTTTTGGATATCAGGAATTTTGATATCAGGAATACAATGATTAGAAAAATGGCATGGCTTAATTCTTGTTGCTTCTTCATTCATTATATTCTCCTAATTCCAAATTCGATTTGATTTGTACTAGAATATAATAATTAAGGATTGAGGAAATGAACTTAACTCTGGCTAGATCTTTGATGATTATGTGAGTTGTTTTTAAACAGTTAAGAAACAACTGTACAGATATAACAAATAGATATCTGATATTAACCATCAACTTTTGAGATACAGTGAAATATTGATTTTTGTATATATTTTTTGAATATGCAGAATACACAATATTACCTCTTGTCTATTTTATCCAGCGTATCGATATTCTGCCTGCGAATTTTCGATTGGCGAAAATCACCGTCCGAAGCACCGCTCTCATCGTAATATTCCACCACTTTTGCTTTTGTCTCGTCTGGTTCTTCATCCGAATCAAAATGCTCCGGCTTGCTTGTTATTAACGTATTTATTTTGTCAGCTAAACTCTTCTTTTGTACTTTCAGTGCCATTTTTCTCTATTTGCCAAACAAGCGATCAACACGTGTGCCCGAGCACGCCTGAATGCATTCACGCATTTAACTAATAATACCAGAGAGAAAAAATTTAGTAAGATCATGAGCTGTTTTTACGTGTTGCAAAGCGCCTCTGTAGGTAGGAAATATAAACTACAATGCTGATGTCTAACTTGTTTGCTCCAATAGGAATTAAGCTAGACAGATGATCTGTTCTTTTTAGCTGCACTGGTGTGATAAGCTAGAGTGAGAAAACCTATATTTGTCTCACTTTAACTTATCGCACCAGTTCAACAGTGCCGCTACAAAGAACAGGCCAATAAAGACTGTCAACCTCGAGTCAATTTTTGTACGGACCAAGAGGGCTCTATGGGACTCTGAGGTAATTGAGCTACGCTCAAGATAAAACAGCTAGCGCTCTTTGGTGCTGTAAAGCTAAGACTCCATGCATGCGGTGAGCTGCGGCAAATGCTGCGATGACCAATCAGGAGGGAGGCGCAAGTCCGGTTGCGGCAAGCTCCAGCATGCGTCTGTCTCCTGATTGGTCACCGCAGCCGTTTGCCGGAGCTCACCGCATGCATGGAGTCTTAGCTTAACTTTGTTCCTTTTCTCTTCAACGCAAGTATATATGTTTATTTTGTTCTAATGGTGTAACGTCAAAAAGAACAAAATACGTTTATTGGTTAACAAACAGAATATCTCTAGGATTGCTCTGCGTACGCCAATGAATTATATCCGAAAAGCTTGTCGTACGACACATGTAATATTAGCCTTAAGTTTATGCTTGTAATATGGCTGCTCGCATCTGTTTGTAGACGGTTGTTGATTTACCGAACATTTCCTTATTAAATTTACTAAAATGGTGAGTATTACTCTATTTACTTGTTTTATCGTATGTTTCTTTTCTTCATTTTAAATTCCTTTTTCAGTATTCTTTAACTCATAAAATAGAAAATGCTCATGAAGACAGTATATGGACCTGTGCATGGGCATGTCTAAAGAGGAAAAAGAATATTCAGCCTGACAATGAAGATTCGCAGTAATAAGAGAGTTGTTCTGTTTTAAATTAAGAAAGAATTAAATTAGAAAATAAATTTAATGTCATAATTTACATTTAATAGTAAAAAAAAAAATGTATAAACTAATTTTACAGTGTCTTATTTTATAGTGATTCTATTCGATCTAACGAGGAGGAAGCAGTGGAGTATCTTGTGACAGGTTCTGTAGATGATTCCGTAAAAGTATGGGTGCCACAAGATGATACTTTGAAATTGAAACATAAATTAACAGGACATTCCTTAGGTGTGGTATCCATAGCTGTCAGCTCAGATGGATCGAGTATGTAACTAAAAAAATTAATGACGCAAACAAAAATAATTTTTATATCTACATTATATTGTATTGTTATAAACTTATAGAATGTGCATCTAGTTCACTTGACTCAAGCTTAAGATTATGGGATTTGGAGTCTGGTGACAAGTTATCAAACATTGAAGTTGGTCCAGTGGATATTTGGACGGTAGTCTTTTCCCCAGATGACAAGTTTGTTGTATCTGGTAGCCATGCTGGTAAAATACATTTATATGGAGTAGAAAGTGGTAAACAAGAGCAAACTCTAGACACAAGAGGTGGAAAGTTCACTTTGAGTGTTGCTTATGTGAGTGAATTTAAATAAGAAAATCTGAAATATTTCTTGTACAGCTTGTATCGAAAGAACTGTTTCACAGAGCCCCGATGGTAAATATATCGCAAGCGGTGCGATTGATGGAATTATCAATATTTTTGATGTTACCTATGGAAAAGTTTTGAGAACACTAGAAGGTAGACTGTGAATATATCCACAATATGACAATATCAGCAAGATCTGGAATGTTTTATATTCTCAAGTTCATATCGTTTAGGTCATGCAATGCCTATCAGGTCTCTGTGTTTCTCACCAGATTCTCAATTGCTCCTAACAGCATCTGATGATGGACATATGAAACTGTATGATGTGTGAGTAAATTAAAAATTTATTATGTTGTATAATGTAGAAAGAAGAAATCTTAACATCATCCAGGAACAACCATTGTTTCAAATTTATTTGTTTTTCTTTTTTTTATTTATTTTAGCAAGGATGCAAATCTAGCAGGAACAATGTCGGGGCATGCCTCTTGGGTACTCGGCGTGGCTTTTTCACAAGATGGACAACAATTTGCGTCGAGTAGCTCTGATCACACAGTTAAGATCTGGGAATTGGCGCGAAGACAATGCCTGCATACATTTAGGGAGCATAATGATCAGGTATATTGCTTAAATTAAATACTTCTCAGCCGTTTAATATTAAAATTTTTTAACTGATATTTCTTTCTGCTTTCTATATAAAAGGTATGGGCAGTAAAGTATAATCCACAGAAGAATAACGTAATCGCGTCGGTGTCTGAAGATAAATCTATCAATTTATATGAATGTCCGATATATAATAAGTGAATACGTCACAGTATGAGTGTTCGTGCGTGTATAAAAGGGCGAATAAATGTCTTTTTTATCTACCATACTGTTTATTCTGTTTAGCAATTGCAAGTATACCGACGACATACTCGATTCTTGAGAGTTTAGATTAAAAAGGGAATATTCTCTCAGCTATAAATTTTATTGCACTGTAAATATAATAACGTACGAATTCTTTATAAAGAGATACCTGGTGAATTTAAAGCGCAAAACTAAACGAAAGTTATTCTTAAAACCTAAAGGTAGTATGGTAGAAATAACGAAAGATAGCGAAAGGGGAAAAGAAAAGGTTACAAAAATAGTCGTGGTGTACAGACCAAATTCTGTTTCTCGAGGAACAGTGCAAAGATACCCTGATTACGTTCCAAGTTGGCAGGGTTAAATCTAATTAACTCGAACTGGAACAGGGTAAAGTAAAACTATCTATACTGAGGAACCTTCAAACTAAATTAAATACAACAGATTCTGCTCCGTGCCAGACGATCTCCTTGCCGTGAGAGAACTCGATAACCGACTCGATTCCCACAGAAGGAGAGTATAGACACGAGATGAAGAGAAAGAAAAAAAAAAAAAAGAAAAGAAAAGGAAAAATAGTAAGATGAAAGTTCGCGTGGTTGCATGCTCGCTTATTAACTTTCTGAAAAAGGATAAAGTAAAATAAAATATAAGATATTAGATAAATGCGAATGCGAATCATTTTGATTTCAAGATCTGGGAGTCGATCTCATTGATCTGTACACCTCTTTGACGACACGTTAACGAAGGAGCTACACTACGAAGGAGCAACAGATCCGACTTGACGGACACCGCTCACTGGGCGAAATTAATCTTTGCGACGCGCGCGCGTGTGACGAAAAGGAGAGGGTACGTCGTCTGTAGACTAGAGAAACTTAAAGTAATGCTTATAAAATTTATCATCACGCGCGTTATTTCGTAATGCCGTATTTTAGCGAACTACTTAGACCGCTCTACACTCACACAGTCGAATACAAACGGTAAACTACCTCGTTTACGATTATAACTTTCACGGTCGACGTCGAAGAAGATGCCCGAGCTTTGTCCAAATCTTCATCTCAGATCTTACTTATCAGTCTTCGAAAAGTAATTGGACTTTGTATCCGTGTTTTCGGAGGGTGAGGGAGGGGAGAAAGGGTCGAATCGGTCGATACGATGGAAACAAAATATAGGATCGCCGCGTCCTTTCCCCGATATCTTCTCTCTTCCTTCTTTCCTTCGCGTACGAAGATGTACAGCGATGTAATATCATCAGCGCGGTATATATGTGTGTGTGTGTGTTTTTGTGTGTGTGTGTGTGTATTACACATCGTACATGAGGTTTTAAAACACGTACTACTAAAACTTTCTACATTCCTCTCACTCACGTGTCCTCGAGAGATATCTTATATATACAAAATTGAATAAATAACCGATCAGAACCATCGCTACGCCGCTACTTACGGATTCTCGACTTATGTTTCTCCGTTTCCAGTTGTATCGGTATTACCCTATATCTCATGTATATATACAACAGACAAGTTGGACAAGGAATGGTCTTGAGACACTCGCTGATACCGCGCGGTTTTCTCTTCTCCTACCGAAGAGTTGGTAGAAGTTGACGTGTCGCGATGCGTACACGATATTATGGATTATTATATGTATACCATGCGTGACTATCCTTTATATTTCGAATAAAATGTCGAGAGACGAGATAACGAAGCACGCGCTTCGACGCGTACGGTACAACGAGACAGAAGAGAGAAACGATTAAATTACTTACTTGTAATGCGTATCACATGTGACGAATGTATGTCAAGTGTGTGTGTGTGTGTGTGTGTGTGTGTGTGTGTGTGTGTGTGTGTACGTGTGTAATGGGTCTATGAGCGAACATATATAGCAAGCGAATGTACAATGACTAGCCTGGGAACGAAGAAGAGGCGATATTAACGGAACTTATTTCGTCAAAAACTCGTCTTTCTCCCTCTATACCGTCGTCACCCTGGCGGAGCCGGTAACTATCTCCGCCCGGCAATCCGACGCTTCAAATTTGCCCTGACCCTCGTCCGTCGCCGGTGGCCTAGCTTTGATCTGTGTCTGCGGTGGAATGTCTGGCTTCGGATTGTAGTTGAAGGGCGGCACAATCGCCGATGCGGGTGCTGCTCGCGCACCGTTGCTCCCGTTCTCCGCCGTCGGGTCCACGCGAATGAAGGAACCAAGCCTCGATATCCTCTTGCTCGGGTCCGTTGCTTCCGCTCCAAAGTCCGCTGCGCTTTGCTGCTTCCTCAGGGTCACCAGAGTATCACCGAGCTGCGTGGTGGTATCCCTCTTGTACGACTCGGACGACTTGACCGGGATTTTGCAGGGCGCTTCGCTGGCGTTCATACCGGTCAAATCGCACGAATTCCTATACTTGACGCCACCGCCGGTGGCGGTCTGGGAGCCCAACAACACTGGTGGCCGCTTAGACTTGGGCTTGTAGGGCGACATCTCGCCGCCGCTGTCGTCCTGCGAGATACCCTCAAACGTGGAGCTGCGGAACAATCGGAACGCCTGCGGTTGACTGCACGCGACGGGCGCGGCGTCCACTTCGGTCGCGCTATTAGCCGGTCTGATCCATTGCCTGGTGTCCGGCTTCTCGAAGCGCTGCTTGTTCTTGTTCTCCTCGACCTTCTTCCAGAGGCCCGCGATCTTGCTGGTCGCTTCCTTCGCCAGTTTCGCGCGATTCTGCTGCCCGACACCCGCTGCTGCCGACGCGTTGGAGATGATACTGGAGTTGCTGTTGGACCGTTGAGGACCGAGAGGACCCACCTTGCGGAAGGTCTTGCCGCTATCGCCATTCTGTGCAGCGTTCGCGTTGCCGCTGAGGACTGCTTTCGCCGGCGCGCTTGTCGTCTTGCCGCTGCTGGACACCTTCCTCGGCGCCACCAACAACGGCAATCCCTTCGGCGACTGCACTTTCTCCGCGCTATTGGCCTTGGTGATTTTCGGCTGGTACGCCTGATGCGCCTTCACAGAAATCTTGGATTTCCCCGGCGCCGCCGAGCACACCTTGGCCGAAACGCCTTTCAACGGTTTCGCAATCTTCGTTTTCACCGGCGAGGCGGACGCGGAGTGCACCGTCGGTGCGTTCTCCACCTCCGGCTCGTCCTTCGTGAAAGTTCCCTGGCGTTCCAACGGCTTGAACGGCGATCCAACGCTTGCCTCCGACAATTTACCATCGTTTGGGAAGTTCGACGAGCACGCCGGGGGTGTACTGTGGCGCTTGGTGGACTTGGTGAAAGTCAACGAGGATCCCTTCTGCGGCACGGATGCTCTTTTGGACATGGCTGCCGCGTTTCGCGTCCTCTTCTCTGCATCCGTGAACGGCGTGATTATCTTGGTGGAGTCTTTCGTAGCAACGCTCGTGCTGTTGTTGCTTTGTCTCAAGGTGGTGGCTCGGGTAGCTCGGACGATGGGCGAGGTGTTGCTGCGGCCGATAGGTATCCCGCTGACTGGATTCGCTTGCTTCAACGGCGACGATTGCGGAGTTGGCTTTCGCGTGATCGGGTTCGAATAGAGTGCCTTTCTTCGTCCTCGAATGGCCTTCGGGCTTCCTGGCTCGGACTTGTCGGTCGCGTTGGAATCTGCGCTCGCATCTCGACCGGGCATACCCGGCTTAATAATCCGCGGCCTCTTTGTCTCTCTTGGCTCCTGTTGTTCCTCGTCGCCGCAGTTGGATCCCTCCTCGTCGCTGCTGCCCGCCGATTCGACGGGATAGTCTAGGTCCTCCCGCGCGACGTTGCCCGCACTGTTCTCGCACTGTATCTCTTCGTCGTCGCTGTGTTTCGTCGTGGGTGTTTGCGCGTCATCGTTGACTGCCTGTTGACTGCCTATCAGCTTCTTCGACAGCCCGTTCACGAAGCGCATCCTAAGGTTCCGGTCAGACTCGGATTCGTTGGACGTCAATGCGATGCAGGTCTCGCGACGCAGGATTTCTTCCGCGACCGAGTTTTTATTGGCCTTGCCCGACTCGTTCAGGTTCAGGGTGTTCTGCTGCACCATGGTATGAATTTCCTCGTGTGCGTTCGCTCGTCCTTCGTCCGCCGCCGCCGCCGCGTTGGCGTTCGAAGCGGGATTGCAGGATTCCATCTCCTTGAACACGGCCTCCGAATCATTCAACGTTCTCGTGCGATACCTCTCCTTGCTCTCCTGAGAATCCCCGCGCTTCTTTCGCAACGCTCTGCACACGGGCAGCTTTGTGAGTGTAGGGATCGACGATTTCGTGGGGGAAACGACTTCCTGCTTCTCCACGGGATCGTCAGACGCAACTCGCCGCCGCCGCCGCCGCGCTTCCTCCTTATTGATCAATGCCGCGGTCAGATCCGGGAAAGGATTCTCCAACACTTGCGTCTGGAATCTTGCTCGGTCCTCCTGCCTACGTTGCTTGGGCGTCAGCTTTGAGAAGGGAGAGCACTTGCCGCGCGGAACCTTGTTGTGGCCTTCGCCAGTGGCCTCTTGTTTACGGCGTTCCTCCTCCTTCTTCACAATCTCCGCGGCGATGGTGTACGTCCGGTATCTCTCCTTCGTCAGATTGCGCTTCTGCTTCGGCGTCAGGTGGCTTTTGTACAGCCTCTTCTTCGGCGTCGACTCGGCCGAGCTGCTGACGCACTCGGACGAGATCGGCGTGGCCTCCTCGTCGGTGTCGTTCTCCGCCTCGTCGATCACCTCCGCCACGATCGAGTGTACGGCCACCTCGTCGGTATGCAGCTCCGTGTCGATGCACAGGGTGTCACTGCAGAGTGTGTCGGTAGTGGCTTCAACCGTCGACTCGTCCATCTCGCTCACCTCGTTGAACAGCGACGGCGGATTGATGTTCTCCAAGCACTCGCTCAGGCTGTTGCTCGCGCTGCTCTGCATGCCCTCGCCGGTGTAACGCATGCACGTTATGGAGAGCACGTTGGCCACCGGCTTCAGCATCTCGAACACCACCGGGTCGCTGCCGGTCAAGCTGTGCGAATCCTGTTCACGCGAATCCGCAATCTCCGACGTGATGCTCGCCACGCTCAGCATGCTGTTCTCCATATCGCCCGCGTCCGGCAACTCGTCCATCATGGACGGCGGCTTCACGTTCTCCAAGTGCGTGCTGGTGCATTCGTTCAGCAGGTTCTCCAGGCTGGTGGTGTGGCTCTGAGCGCCCTGACCCAGCGCCCGCTTCGCCACCACGCCGAGGGGCAAGGATTTCTTCCGCACATTCCGCGAATCGGCAGAGACGGGGGGAGAATTTCTCAGCTGCGCTACCGGAGGTAGCGACGTGGAGTAACATCGATCTCGATTCCCGATAAACACCTCGCTGGTGTCAACGGAGCCGGCGTAACTTGCGGTCAACGACAACAAGCTGCCCATCGAAGACGGGGGTTTGATCGCCTCGAGGTCAATCGACGTCAGACTCGACGTCGTCTCGAGGTCGTTCTGGAGGTTGTTCGCCTCGGCGTCCACCGCCTCCGCCAGCTTGATGGCTTCGCGTTGTATGATCTTTGACTCCGTCATGCTCGTCTGCTCGCTGTTCTCCACCTGCGTGTTGTTCTCCGACGTACCGGTGCGCTGATGATCTTGCGCGTCGCTGTTAAACGACGCGGCCAGCGGCGCGCTTATGCTGATGCTGGGGAAGGAGACGTCGTTGGGCGAATCTTCGTTCCACGTGTCGCTCTGAGTCAGGCTCTGCTTCATCGTTGTGTTGGAGTCTCGCTCGCGCATCGCCTCGGTCTGTTGCACCAGGGTCGCTGTCAGTCGGTCCAACGACGCGATCATCGCGTCGGGATCCCTTTGCCGTCTGTACGTCTCTTCCTTTATGTACTTTTCCGCGCTGTCGCGGTGCAGAATGTCCGAGGTCCTCACAATCTCGAAGCTCGCCGCTTCTTGCTTGCAACTCAAGTTGCCGTCGGTCTCGCATATTTCCTCAGCAACGTTGCTTCCCTTTATAAAGTCGATTTGTTTGCTGTACGAGTCGAGCGGCCGCTCAGTGTAGTCTACGTTTCTCTCGTCGATGGCGATGTTACCTTCGGACTTGATGCCCGGCTGAATACAGAGTTCCAGGAGGGCGTGCTCGGACTGTTCGACCGAATCGATTGATTCGCTGCTTTCGGAATCTCTCGCGAATGACTGTTTCATCGACGGATTGTCTACGATCTGATGGTCGGCCGTTGCTTCTTCATCCGCTTGCGCAACGGATCCCTTCGGACTCGCGCCGTCGTTGAGAATCAGTTTATTAGACGCTGCTTCATTCTTATCTAAGGACACCTCATCGAATCTCTGTAATACAGGCGCTCCTCTGTCTAACATATTATTATTACCGAGTCTATCGTCATCCTTCACCGTGGTCGATTCTTCAGTGTGTCGCGTGTATTCGTTATTCGCATTTGTTGTTATCTTAAAAAATACATTGCATTTTAAAATATAATTGGCATGATAGTGCACTATCATGATAGTAGTAGTAGTAGTAGTAGTAGTAGTAGTAGTAGTAGTAGTAGTAGTAGTAGTAGTAGTAGTAGTAGTAGTAGTAGTAGTAGTAGTAGTAGTAGTAGTAGACTGTAAAGATAAAAGCACCAGCAGTTCTGGAATCTTACCGTGTCTGTTCCTCGCAATCGAATGTTCTTTCCGCAACGATTGTCGCTTTGTCTCGACTCATCGTTGTCCTGCTTTTCTTCCCTCATCCTTTCAGCTGGGATATTTCTGCACTGCTCTGAGTTTTCAACTGCGGTGGTTGCTCCACGTGTCTTTGTGTGTTTTATATTAAACGACGAGCCGTCGGATTCAGTGATTTCGTTATATTCAACTTGATCCAAGGCAAGACTAGTTTGATATCGAGTCAAGTTACTTTCTGACCGAGGTATCTTCTCGAGATTATTTCCTATGAAAGAATGCCTATGCCTACAAAAGTTAAATAGCCTTGTCAAGTTTATGGTGGCCGTCACACGGTGGTGGGTGGGTCACGACGGTCAATAAGATCGTCGCTTGGTAAAATCTTACCTATTATTTTGCATTCCGATATTAATACAAGCGGCAAGTAAATCCTCGTCATCCTCGTCCCCGTCACTGACTTGATCTGGATAGTTGGAGAAATGTTTGTCCACATTCGTTAAATCGAAACAGATTGTTCTCGCATGTTGCAGAATTTCTATTACTTACATCCCGAATCATTGTTGGAGGTCTTTAAACTGGTGCCACCGGATGAGAACTCGACATTGTTCGATGGCAAGTCAGTTACTTTGCACTTGCTCGCTAGCACAGCTTGCGACTCAAATTCTGCTTTTGAGTCTACGAAATTACGGTTTAGTTGTTAGAATAAACGCTTCGTAATAAGAGAGTGTGAAGAGAACTCGCAAGAAATTACGGTCGGCTTGACTTTACCGAGATTAATAATTCTCGAACTGGATTCCCCGTCGTGGTCGTCGTTGTATTCAGCGGTTCCCAATACCATCGAAATCGGCGTCGTTCTTACACTGCAAAATAACATAACGCAGTTATTAATGCAATAAGATACGACGATTAAAATAGCATTATTCGCAATCAGGCTCAACAGCGCGAATGCGCAAGTCTCGCGCAAATAAAAATACCTCGAATGGTTCTGAACGGTTGAACGATCCTCTCGAGCGTCCTCCGCCTGCTTGTCCAAGTCTCCTCCTTCAAGATACGGCAACGAATGGTTCCCACTTTCGTCATCGGTGAGATGCGTCGCGCTTCGTAAATTTAATTTAATCGCCTCCGACTCGACAAAGTCGTTCAGTTTCGGCACGTCCGTCAAGGACGACGCTTGGCATTCACCGTGTGAGTCCTCGGCCGCCTGCCTCGTCTTGTTGTATCGCTCCGCCGGTAACTTCTTCGCCGAGTTCCTTATACGACTATCCTCCTGCAGATCGGACGCGGAAGTGGCTCTCGACGAGTTCAAGGATGTCTCGCGCGGCGTACCTTCGGTGTAGTAAGTTCTGACTGTGTCCTCATGCAAAAGCCCTTGGTCGTTGCTCGAGAAGAATCCCGAGTGCTGCTTCTCGTCGTCTATGGTCTGCTCGCCATAGCGCAAACTATAGTCGGTCGGCTGATCCAGGTCGGTTTCGGCGTAATCGCCGAATAAGCTGTTGGCGGCGTGGTTCGGACTGTGACTGATCGTGGGCGAAATAGCCTTCTGTATGCTATTTAGCGCGTCGTGTTGGCGTAGAAGGGCCTTCTCCCCGTACACGTTGCCAAAACTCGCATTCTCCCTCGTGGAAGAAACTTCAGGCAGATAGGAGGTCGGTTTCGAGGTGTCGGCGGCGGCAGCGGCGGCGGCGGCGGCGGCGGCGGCGGCCGCTTTCGCTCGTCGATAATCCGACTTGGCGCAAACGGTCGCTTCGGCTTCCTCGGAGACGCTGGTCTGGCTGCCCGCTTTGGACGAAGACGACGCGCTGCGATCGTTCGGCGACATGTTGTTCTCGACGGAGGAGTGCAATGAGATTTGAGAGGGCTCCTGATTGGACGCCGTAGCCCATGATATGGTCGAGTTGGCGCATCTCAGTTCGTTCATGTCGAAACCGTCGGGCGGCCTGAGACGCTCCGGTATAGCGTTCTTGTAACGCAACGTGTATCTCCTCTCGGAGACGGTGGCTTTCGAGTGACCGTCGCTGGACGCGCTGCTGTCGAAGCCGACAGCGGAGTGCAGCGACGAAGATTGCTGCTTGATCTGCGGGTCGGTGGACGACATGCCGTTCAGCACGTGACGGTTCACCCTTTCAAACATGGTGTCGGAATGCGTGCTGGTAACGGAGCGCATAGAGTCTCTGCTCTCGCTCCTGGCGACTCCGTTGCACCTGCTACCGCTGCTGCTGACGCTCGACGTGCTGGGTTGTTGATTGTGCAGCTGATACGAGCGCAGACCGTGTGCCGAGTTGATACCGAGGAAGCTGTGATCGAGCTTGAACGAGAACTTGTCGTCCAGCTTGTTGGTCGGCGACGTGCTCGGCTCGATGTTGTCGCACGTCTCGGCCAGATTCTGGTCGATCTCTTGCTCCAGAGCTCTCTGCCTGCGAGCGACCAGACTCGGTAGAGTCGACAGTCCGAGTCCGCGAGCGGTGGAGTCCAAGTGGACGAGATTGTTGCAGCCCGGTCTAGCGCTCAGCAAATTCTTCAAAGCCGCGCTCGAGCCCATGGAGATCATTTTGTGCTTCGAGTGGACGAGACTGCGCAACATTGGCACAGCACCCAAGTCCCAGAGAAGGCGCTGGTCCTGCGGACATCTCGCTGATAAATTCCAAAGTGCCCCGCAGGCGTTGCTGACCACCGTCAGGCTGGGTGATCTGAGCTGCTGCAGGAGAACCTGCAGACAGCCTCTCTCCCTCACGATCGTTCTGTAGTCCTCTCGTACCGCCACGTGACTCGACACATTTCTCAATATACCGCCAGCGTTCTCGACTATCGCCAACGTCTTGGACGGCGCTTTGTAGCTCAGCATGTCAACGAGGAAGGCCAGCGCGCCGTCCACGGCACAAATGTCCACCTTGTTCGTGCTACAGTGCGCCGACAGATTCCACAGAGCGGACAGTATCGACTTGAGGGTGGACTCCTTGCGACCTTCCATAGCGGCTCTCATCAGACCCGTAACCGCCCCAACCTCTCTCAGGGTCTGCTTGCTGCTGCTGTCGGCGCGCCAGGACAGGTTCCGCAAAACGCTCGCCGTCACCTGTCTGAGGTCGTCGCTGGGACTCCTCAGCTGCGACACCAGGGCCTTCATGAATTCCTTGAAGGAGCAGAGCAGGGCCTTGTTGTTGCCGTCGCCGAAAGTCAGATTGGTCAACGCCATTCCCGCGTACCGCCTTAACGTAATGCAGTTCTGATCGTCGCATTCGCTACCGTGCGCCAGGTGATCCATTTCGATGAGTTCGGCGACCGCGTGGAGGCCACCCAGTTGGCACATGGCGTGACGATGCGCCTCGTCGAAGGAAAGCTTCATGAGAGCGGCTATCGTCGCCGCAGGGTGTCTCTCGAGGTCGTCCGTAGACTGACCTCTCTCCAGGGATATCCTCAGCGTCTGACAATAGTCTCGCAGCTGCTCCAGGAAACGGAGCACCCGCGCCTCTCGGCGACTGGCTCTCTCGTCGCTCTTGGCGTGCACCACGTTGTGCAGCGCCTGCATAGCCCTGTCGCGGGTGTCGGGATCTTGTCCAGGTGCGTGGATCAGCTGCACCAGCAGCGGCAGGCATCCGGACTGCCTCATCACCAGGCAGCTGTCTACGGAGGTGCTCATGGAGAGCAGAGTGGTGCTCATGTCTTCTCGGCCGTTCTTCTCCAACATGCCCAACAGATTGTACACCACGTCCACCTTGGCGCCCAGTCGTCGGTGACCTTGCGACTCGGCAGAGTTGCAATCGAGACCGGCGGAATTGGACGAGAAGCTCATTACGCTCGCCACGTCCTGTATGTGGAATACACATTCGCGTCTGCAATTTCTATATTCTACGTTCAAGCTACACAAATTCCCACAGCAAATATCATCAAATAATGATAAGGATTTATTGCACCGTTGACGACGCTTCTTCTTTCTACGTCGCTCGCACATCTCTTTCGAACATAATTTATAGACACTTCGTCTATTTGAAGAATTTGCCTTGCTGGGGGGGGGGGGGACACGGAATGTCTGAGAGAGGAAAACCCGGAAAACGAAATCGAATGTCCTTCCGAACGTGCAAAATCGTTGCGGAAGGACACGTTGCGGCGGCGACGACTTCGGAACCGTGCGCGTATATGCGTGTGCGAGAGACGCGTACGATACACCGCTACGATAACTCTCGCTCAACTTACATTGTGTGCAGCGAGTGATGTGCTCTGCTGGGCTGGAAAACCAATCTGCTGATTAGCCCATACGTCTCTTCTGATGGGCCACGTACCGCGATACGAAGACGGTAGCCTGTGGCTGCTAGGCAGCGAGGTGTCCTGCTTAATCTCCTCCTCGCTGCTGCCATCCTCGTTGTAACGCTTACTCCTCCTCACGTAGAACTGCGTGCGACACAAATATTTTTCTCCGATTTATACCTTCGCGCGACAACTTGCGAAGCGAGTTGCTCTCTCGCGCGACTGTTCGCGGCGGTCTCGTGACACGCACGGCGGCACGTCCTCCCCATGTATGTAACGTAAATCATAATAATGATCGTTGTATGCAACAACAGGAGGAGGGGAGGGGGCGGGGGGCGGACTACTTTCGTAGTCCCTCAAGTGCAAAAATACTTCAAGTTGGGAAACCGCTCGTGCGAGACTTTAATTTTGACATCGTTAGTCGCATCACTCGAACGAGCCAGAGAAGAGTGGCTTTACATCAGTGCGCATTCATCAATTCTTTCCATGTCGAGTTGCGTGTACAAGAGGGAGATACGTGCTGCAGCGCGTCGCGGAGCGACTGAAATTTTCAACACGTGCACAAGTGCGGACGAATAGAGGGGATCCTGGAAGCGATGCTGCACACTCGCTTCGCGGAGGGTGACGGCTTAAAGGGCAGGCCCGGCGACGAAAGAGAAAGGTCGGAACGACCTGTGAGTAGGGAGGAGAAAGGAAATGCACGTACATGTGCGCGGAAAGAGAGAGAGGGAGAATGGAAGAGAAGAGAGAATGGACAGGGAGAAAGAGCGGGAGAGACAGAGAGACAGACAGAGAGAGAGAGAGAGAGAGAGAGACGAAAGGCGAGGGCTCCGTAAAATCAATACGGGGAACGTTAGTGAAGGTGTATATACTCGTGCGCCACGAGCACAAGGCTCAATTCGTACGGCAGTGGTTTTCAACCTTTGCCCCCCCCCCCCTCATGCCCTATGCCGCGCGACGGTGAAAAGTGATGGATTCACTTTGGAATAAAGATTACACTGGTAGGTAAATACATGCAGCATACTCGCGGCAATTTTCTTGTTCTCTCTGACGAAACTATAAGGAACAAAAAAATCTATCGGATCCACAAAACGAGGCTGTCGAACGAACAAATCTAATAAGAGACGGCGTACAACTCGATCCCCGTGGGACTGAATACTACTTTTCCTCAGGTATCGATAATTCTACGTTTGTGAAGCATTTCGACTCTGTCTGTGTGTGTGTGTGTGTGTGTGTGCGCGCGCGTGCGTCAGCGCGTTACTCAGCGGTTTGAGTAAAGCGTAAATAAACAGGCTCAACTAAACAGGTAGCGAATACTTTAAAGCATAAATACATAAATATTCTGTCGACTGCTTGACTCTTCGATTCATACAGCAACGATGCGACACACACAAACCTCCCCCGTGCCGTGCCGTACAAACTGAATTGATCCGCGACAAACACTAACATCGAATCCCACCACGGTGACCATCCTCGGAGAGGAACGTGTACTCTACCGATCAATCAACCTCGGCACTCATCGACCCATACTCCCCCGCCCCCCTCCCCCAGCTAAGTAACACAGGACGAAAGATCAAAAATAGTCACAGTGCGTGGGCCTCACGCGCTCTCTCGCACTTGCGAGAGAGATCTGGCTCGCATCTGGAAACGCTACCTCGGGACTCGGCGTCGACGAGCGTCGCTCGTCCTCCTCCTTCGCCTCCGGCTCCATGGCATCCTCCTTGTTGATCTCAGGCGCGACGACGGAAGCCGGATAAATCCGCGGCGGTCTCGGTGCGGTAGTAGTGGTGGTGGTGGTGGTGGCGGCGGCGGCGGCATCGACGACGGTGCCCTTCGCAGCGACGCATCTTTGCGTGGCGACGACGGTGACAGGGTTGAACGACGCTGCAGCGTCAGCGGCCGACTCCAGCCTGCGCGATGCCGCGACGCTGCTCAGGGGCGGCGGCGACGAGGTACCCTTTCGTCTCTGGCCGCCCCACGCGATGGTGGTGGTGGCGGTGCTAGTGGTGGTGGTGGTGGCGGTGGTGACGGCGGCGGCGGCGGCGACGCCTTCCACCCCGACGCTCGCCGCCGAGCCGCGCGGCACGCGGCTCTCCGTCGCGCGCGATCTGTCCCGGCAGGCTTCCGCGTTCTCCTAGGAGAAAAGGGAGAAGAGGACACACGCGTTAGTTCCGACGCCGACGGCGGGGGCGGGGGAGGCTTGGATATTGTGCGCTGGAAGAAAACAATGGCCGCGCGAGAGTTGCGTTTGTCAAGTAGAAAATTCGGGACGAATTGATCGAGTTACGAATTTATCTTCAAAATCTTATATTTCGTGCCGTTGGGAATTATAGAATGAATCCTTTTCAAGGGAGCGTCGAAAGATCGCTCGATTTTCGTTGCTGTCCGTTTCTGTCTGATGTAAAGTGTCGATAAAGTGTGTATAAATCTATATCCGGCAGTAGTACCTCCTGCCGCCATTCGTCATTCGATGTAAATGGCAAACGCATATGGGTATGTGTGTGTGTATGGTGGGTGGAAATGTAAGGAGAGATTAACGTTCATTACCATATTTAAGTCGTTACGCGACGGAATCAATTACGCTCGGAACGCCCGTAATTAAGCGACTCGCTCCTGGCAGGTTTATGTCGCTCGATTTAACGTCGTTTCTATACGGCCAACTCACTCGTGTCAGCCGTAGACGATAGGACTTTCCTTTGATTACCGGTGAAAGTACGAGACCGCATGCATTCGAAATAATTATTGACGCTGCGTCTAAATAATCAATTATGAAAACGGCGGTGGCCCGCGATACACATACGACATGCATACGAGCAGCGTGCTACAGTCGCACCGCGCTGCGTCAACTAGCGCGCTTCTTGCGATATGATTACTTGCGTAATTACGTGTGGGCAAGGCGGCGCTTTATCGCGTCGCGGTTGTGCGTGGCAACTTCGCAGGCTTCAACGCGTGCGAGAAACCTCGAAGAAGCGCGGTTGCGAAAACGCGCACGGTAACGCACACAATAACAACAGAACAGCGCCAGATAAGCAGCTCCGTGAGCTCCAACGTCGTGCACGACGACGCATCGACGTAAAGCTGTGCGCGCGGGCGGAAAAAGTGTGCGTTCGTACTCTCTTGTACCGAGTCTCAGCTGGAAAAATATCACTTGTGCTTAACCATTGTGACGCAACGTGTTGTAAAGGATCGTCTCTGAGCAAACAATGGCGATAGCCGAGCACAGCCCACAGGGTTAATTACTGATCGCGTGTTATTGTGCTGAATTGTTCATTTAGATCGAAGCGATGATTCCAGGTTGCTACCTGGGCCCAGTCCGAGCCATCGGCCCGTTGCTACCTGTTCGACGGTATCTTAATGAATATCTTAATGTGCCGGACCTTATAAGAAAGTAGCTAGACAGTAGGTAGGAAGAAGACAACGTCTCTCCCTCTCTCTCTCTCTCTCTCTCTCTCTCTCTCGAGTCCGAGTCTATCTCCTCTCGCGTGCATAATTGAAGCGTGTTTAACCCCTTCGAACGAGCACAGAAGCGCGCACATGTTCGCTCGATGCGCACTTTCACCGTGTACGTATTTTCTCCGGCGTTCACGTCGCTCCCCGAGTCAAGTTCACCGAGAGTCAATTGTATACACATTTCGGCCAAGTGGAATTAAACTAACGGAGCAATTTACAGCGGCGCAACAGTAGTCCAGAGAATCCAGAGTATATGGCTCCGGACGAATTAAGGTACGTCCATTCTCTTCAGCAAGCTTTTTGGCAAGACAATTCCCCTGGTTGATACGAGGATATCCGAGAAGTTAATGAAGATTATGAAGGTAAAGGACAAACAGGGGCAACGCGCGTACGCAGCCCCCACGATCAAAAAATATGCGTGGTTACAGGAATCACATCCGACCGCCACGGAGGCGAACAAAAGACTTACTAGAATCCAGAGTTGCTTGGCTAAACATCAGTCCTTATCGGTGAATCGAGCTCGCCGCATTCGCGATTCAACGTGCTTGAAGCGCGCGAAGAAGATAATCTCCACGTCGCGTAACGCAACAATCGGTCGCGCGCGCGCGCGCGCGCGGTGAGACCGAACGACTCGCGTTAAATCGCGAAGACGGAAACTAATAGGACAAGGTAAGAGACTTATTTAGCTTTCACCCCGTCATCGTTCGTTTCCTTTCTCCCGCGAGCTCATTATCCGACGACCGTAAACTTGCTCCGAGATCGGAAAGATACGCTCATCTATGCAAACAAAAGTTCGCGTTCGCGCGAGCGAGCGAGCGAGCGCCCGTAGAAGTCGCGCGAGGCGTGTCCGCCGCGGCTGACAGACGACGAAATAAGCCTGCCTTATCATTGCGAGTTTACCGAGTAAAGTCCAGGTGAGCGGAATTCGTCTTATTGAACCGCGCGCGCCGCGTTCAAACGAGGCAGCAGCGCGCGCGGATGATGCATCCAGATAAGAGGGACGGATCCATTTAAGAGGAACGGGATCCGACTCGGTTTAATGACTCGGTAATTGGCGAAATGACTCACTCAATTGCGATCGCAGCGAATAGATAGCCGCTTTTGCAAGCGCTCGCTCATTTTATTCATTTTATCCGACAAACGCCAAATTATTATCGTCGTTATTATCGTGCATTAAATCTTGTAAGCGCGTATCATTACCGAGAACGCACGGGCAAGGCCCTCGCGCTGTGTCATCGGAACGATCGCCAACGCGATGACGCGATTACCGCGGGAGGAGAGGGCGGTAATAATTCAAGAAAGAGATAATAATTGACGAGAAGGCGATCGGAACGTGATAGTCGTATTCCGACAGCTTCATTCTCATCTAGCGAGCATCACGACGCGCTGCGCCGCGCCGCGCCGCGCCGGCCGGTGATCTCAGTGACGGACAATGTTGAAGTCTCGGAAGCGCTTCTGTGGGCCAGACCAATTTTATTTCTGAACACGGCCAAGCGAGGAAGTGTATTTTAGTCACGAACTTTGTGCGTACGCACATAAACGGTCTTCGCGGGCGTCTTCGCGCTCACAGAGGCATCTTTTTGCGCACACCATTGCGCGCGCGTTATCTAAGACAGCGCGTTAAATAAGCGCTTCCGTCCGAGAAATCTAGACCGCAGCGGTGGCTATTACGTGTTTTCCATCAGGCGCAGCCGCGCCGCCACATTGTTGCTTGGCCTCGGTTTAATCGTGGGAAATATCGTGACAAAGCGAATCGCAGCGCGCCGTGAATCGCCCGCGTTTTTTCAAGGAGTTGCATTCCAGACAGCTAGTGACTTTTAGACTTCTAGGGGCCGCCAAAACTCTCGGAATATTAATCATCTCCAACGTCCACGTTGCGAAGCTACATCGAGGAGAGAGATGACAATTATGTCGTGCGATCGTTTCGGTTACGTACGAGACTATTTGGTGAAAATAAAATTCGTACGCGGCGATTGCAACGGGAAAAGAAGAAGAAAAACGCCAAACTCACGAGCGAGCATTCTCCATGACCAATCTCGAGAGCTCAATAAAGAAAGAAAAAAAGACACTCGCGAACGAAAAACAGAGCGTGCCGATCGGTGATGCGAAAACGACGAAATATCCGTTCGATGTCTCGAGAGTTGTCGCGATGCGCCCTGTTTGTGAGGAGATTTTTGCTCGCTCGAACCATCCTAATTGCTCGAATGCCCGGAATTCTAGGCGAGCGCTCGCGCTCGCGCCGAATACTAATGCGATTTTCACACCGTTTCGAGGGAAAGTATGACGGCCGATGTGGAATCGGAAAGTATCCGAACAAAGGATACATCTCTAATGGACGATCTCCTCCGCACGCTCGTCGCAAAGCACGAAAGAGATAACGAGAGCGCGCCAATCCGGAGTCATCGAAACGGAAATTTAACGACGATCTAAATGTATACTCTGTTCGTCGAAATGGTCCGCCTGAATCACCTTTTCGTCCCGACGCGTATCGCCGGCTTCCCCGCGGAGACGCGCGATCGTCGAGCAGTTGGCCGCCGACGACACTCGCCAGTTGTCCTGCGAGGTGTCCACCCGCATGCCGATTCGCTGCTCCTTGTCAAGGACGTCGCTGACGGCGACAGCGCCGCGGCTCTCCATGATCAGTCTCAGCCGATTTTTCTCCGTCTTGGCGATCTTCTGGTTCTGCGAGGCGGACGCAAACTGACCGGTGCGCGGAAGCGGGATCATCGTGGTTAGTCCTCGGTTACGGGGATCCGGCTCGCTGCCGCCGCCACCGCCGCCTCTCGAGGACTCTCTACGTCCTGGGACGCTTCCTCCTCCGTCAGCTCCTCCTCCTCCTCTTTCACCGCTACCACCGCCTCCTCCGCCTCCGCCTTCTCCTCCTCCTCCTCCTCTAACCAGCTGGTCGCGATTTTCACCTGGCATCTCTCGAATTCAGTCTCGTGGAACATTCACTCGTTCAGGGACCGTCCGTCTCCTCCGACACTCGCGTACGGTCGCATGAATGCACATTGAAAATTGTCACACCGATCGAGAACACCTCGACGAACACTCTCAGCCAGTGGCGCTCCAGAAAGATCTCTCTCTCTCTCTCTCTCTCTCTCTCTCTCTCTCTCTCTCTCTCTCTCTCTCTCTCTCTCTCCCCCTCTCTCTCTCTCTCCCTCTCCTCCTCCTTTTCTCTCTCTCTCTCCTCCTCCTTTTCTCTCTCTCTCTCTCTCTCTCTCTCTCTTCCCCTCTCTCTCTCTGTCTCTCTCCTTCACTAGTTATCGATCGTATCGAGACGACCTCGCGAGCGAACAACTGTCTCGTTTTGAGGTTCGTGACGACGCAGCGGTCCCCACGATAAATGATCGAGTCGATTATCAGTACCGATTCGCGAATCGACGACGTCGTCCTTCCTCTCGGGCACTAACGGCGGATTGTGATTTTCGTCTAGTAATAGCAGCAGCAGCAGCAGCAGCAGCTCAGAGACGACGATGACGGCGGCTCCATCGCGCTCCATCGGCTGCCGAGTGCAAAGGGACGCATGCGTCGAACCAAAGATTTTCAAAACGTCCCTCTGGCATTTCAGCCATCACCGCCGCCGTTGCCGTCGCCGCTTTGCCATCACCGCCATCGCGGCCCACGAGTATCCTTGAGCGCCTTGACGCTCTCTCCTTCTTCTCTTCCTTCACTGTGCACAAAGTGCCCGGCGCAGCCCAGCGCGCGAGTTTCGCGAGTGCAATTAGTCGCGCGTGTCTAATCACGCGCGGCGGACGCCTCGTTGTAGGTGCTTTTCGTCGCGAATTCACACAACACCTCCTCCTCCTCCTGCTCGATGCGATCCTCCTGCTCGAGTCGATAGTCCTCGTCGCGATCCTAGATCACGTAGCTTCCGGACGGATCAGATGCTGCAAGTCTTGGCGTCTTGGCGAAGGCAATATTTTCGCGCGAGAGATATCCATGTAACACAAACACTGGTCTACGTTGTGATCCGCGCTTGTCCCGCAACTTGTCGCGCGCAACTGCAGACGATATTGAATAAAGCATCGGTAAAGCATCGAGACATTTCACGTGCACTGTCCGTCCTTCAATTCAATTTCGGTCATGCTATCACAGCGCGCATTCATCAGCCAACACTCGAGACACAGTCGCCGGGCGACCGTGTCTAATCACAGATCTTCCCCGCCAAAGGCAAAGTTGTCTCCCCGCTCGTCTCCCCGAGCGACAGTCGAACATTCTCCGTACAACGAATGTCGCCCGTCGTCGTCGCCGTGTTAAACTCACTGGCGCACCATCGTCGAGGCTGGCCGTTCTCTATTTAAGGCAGCGCGAAACAGTCTCGATCGTTCCCCGCTGTTCGATTCTCCCCCGTGATATACGTGTCAATGCCTCACATGTTCCATTTATAGTTGTAGTTGTAGCTGCACAGCTGCACGCTCGCGCAACCCACACGACGCCGCCGACGCCGTTTCGCAAACGCGACGCGACGCGACTCGACGCGACTCGACTCGACACGCCACACGCGGCGCACGGATACGCACGTGCGTGTCGCGCACGATCGGATATATCACGCGACACGGTCAAGCGCGCGGCGCTGCGCTCCGCTCCGCTCCGCTCCGCTCGCTCTGTGCGCGTACCCCTCGGTTTCCCTCGAAAGTTGATCGCCGCGTTCCCCCCGATTTCGTTCGCCGTTATATACGCCGATACGACCGGCGACACACTGTCCGATCGGCCGGTTAATAATCGCCGGATCGATCGTATTTCAACGGCGACCGCGGCCGCGAGTTCCTCTTTTTCGAGCACAACAGGATGTTTCGACGGTGTCTTACAACCGGAAATGCGCTCTCAATCGATCCTCTAGTCTCAGTCGTCCCGATCGGCTCTGCGGAATATCAATGGCATGCCTTATTGACTCATCCGCTTGCCTCTCCCATGGAGAAAATGCCAGCAGGAAGAGGAGAACGCGGCGAGAAAGGGATACACGTGCGCGCGCGTCTCAATTAAGTTTCCTCCTCTATTTTATTGTTCCGATTAAACCGCGAGTGTTTGAGCAAGAGACGCTTTACATTGTTGAACAATGTTAATTCACTCGACTACAGATAGCGCGTGAAAAGTAAGTATGTCGAAGGAGAGACGCCATATTCCGCGCAGATGTGTGACGTAAAAAATTAGATTATCACGTTTAGCGTTGAATGCACGGCAAATAGAGTAAAGTACAAGTCTACTACTAAAGTCTCGTCTTTCTTGAAACTCAGTCCAGCGATCAGTCAACGAGAATGAGATTACACCGTAATCTCGTCACTGTGTCAAGTTACACTGGCAAAGAAGATCGGCCACCGGAGATACGCGTGGGTACATTGCGCATCGTCGGAACGACCAAGGCGATTAAAGGGAAATCGGAGAGACGACGGAGGAATTCCGCGAGTCGGTGATACGCGGTGAACGGAAAGGGGAACACACAGTGAAAACCGGCTGCTTCGAGAACGGATTCGCCGCCGATCGAGAAAGAGAGACAGAGCGATAGAACGAGAGACAGAGAGTGAGAGAGAAAGAAGGAGAAAAACGCGCGTCACTTTGGCGCAATAATCAGATCAACAATAATCAAATGACACATACACACACACACACACACACACACGCGCGCGCGCAGCGCACAATCAGCGATAGGTTCCGTATCGCGTGTCGTCACTCGATCGCGCGCGTAAGTAAACACGGATAGAGTATACGAAAGTTCCTCGCGAAGCACGATTGACTCGCTCAGATCGACCACGTCGGTCGATCGGTGTTTTCCGTCGTCGACGAGCAAGAACGAACCGAAGAAGAAGAGGCGTGTGTGTAAGAAGGAGCTGCGTCGCGCGAGAGTCTCGCGCGTTAACGAGACTGCAGTCGCGCAGAGGCTCGACTCTCGGTGGGCGAGCGAACGAGCGCTGCTCCGCGAGAGACCGCGCGCTCAGTGTTAGTGTCTGAAATAAACTGACGTAGGTTAGGGGATCGAAGAACAGCTGGGCTCGGCGGCCTGGCCTGGCCTGGCTGGCTGCTGCTGCTGTACACGCCATCACTGACTCACACGATCTATCCCTCCCCTTCCTCTTATCTCCCGCTCCCCCTCTCGTTCGCGCTCTCTTTCTCTCCCTAGCCTGTCCTCTCCATCGCGCCCATTGACGTTTCCTCGTCGCTCCAGCGATCGCTTCTTTCTTCTATCCTACGTGGCCGTCGAGCAGCTTTTCTTTTCTCTGTTTAATTAGGAGGGGTCGCTGTGAGCAAACGGTCGTTCCTTCACAGGGAAATGCACGCCCCCAGACTCTTTGTGTGTGTGTGTTCTCGACGTCTCGCGATCGATTTGGATTAAATGACGAATTGTTTATCAGCGTCGCGCTCCTCGACGGAACACGACGACACGAAGCGATCTTCCGCCGTGATATCAGTCTGCGTGATTTATGCGTGTCTACCTCAGCGAAGAATATATCGTTCACCGCGATTCTCCGCGACTCCACGCGACTTAGTGAGGAATTATTCGCGATGGTTTGTGATATATTATCGACTGCTTCTACATCTCTCGTATTCGACATTCTTGACGCTTTAATCAATCGTCGAAAAGGGCGATTGTGTCCCTCGACACATCTCGCGCCTTCCGTCCCTTTCGTTCTCCATTGAAAACTTATATTATTAGGTTTCTCCTCGTGGAGGATCACTGACGGACTTTCTTACGGGTGTATCTTCTAATCGACAAAGTTCTTCCTTTCACTGCTTCTTGCGCCGTTGTATCGCGCGCGGACGAGCATCCAGGGGCTCTCCTCGTGTCTATCTAATCAGCAGCTCGGCTTCTTCTCTTTAGCAATCACGCATTTCATTAATCGAGTGGACTCTTATTATTGTTATTATTATTATTATTATTATTATTAGGTGGATAATCTCACTCGACGAGGAAACACTTAATTGATGCAAGTGGACGGTCGTAGAGCAACTTAACTCAAGTCCACTTCGCTTTGCCGTATCGACAGTCGTTGGAATTTTTCCGTAAGATTGATCGGATTTCTGCGAGCGTGTATAAACCGATGAAATGTCAATAAGCCGCTTTGTACGTCGCTCGATTGCAAGAACTGTCACGCGCACGAGAATGCAAAGGATAAATGGTATATATTTTAGACCCGCGTTGCAACGCGATACAACGCGAACTTCACAGCTGCTGAATCAAAGAAAGTGACCACGAGTTATGTCAATCTGCATTAGCGTAACGCGTCGACAGATTCCGCGAAGTCCGAGAACATTGAAGTCGAGAGAACTTTCAAAGACTAAATATTGTTCTTCTAAATACCAAATTATTCCAGAACAAAGAAGAAATGTTCGCGTAAACAAACAACGGCAAGATGTGGCAAATTATCATTCTATACTGTATTGATATTTTTTGGTTCGTGCGAAGATTTTGCGATATATCATCCGTATTGTTCCCCGCCCCCTTCCCCTCCCCCTGACTCGATCGCTAGCGCGCATGCAACGTGTATTGTAAAATCTGCCACCGTAAATTACTCGTAACGTCTCGCGATTAATACTCCCGTAATTCGCGATATTCGCGATACAATGTGCGCAGGCTTCTCCGCGAACATAGCTCGCGCAGTGCGGAATTTTGGCGTGCCTGGAGGAAGAAGGAGAGAGGACGAGAAAGAGCAGAGGGGGCGCGATCTGCCGTGTCCCAGGGTGCGATATATTTTAGCCATTTTGTGGGAATGAGAGAAGAGAGAGAGAGAGAGAGAGGGGGGGGGAGAAAGAGAGGTCCCTGATCAATAACATCAGGCAGCGCGGTGGCAGCAGGGTGGTGGCAACCCCACCGATGATTCCCCCATAGATGCAGCGCATGCTCGCGAATTAAATCCCACCCCCCCCGCCTCCTCCTCTTTTCATCGTGTATGCTCCGGTTTCTCTCACGTGAAGGGCGAGCGTAGGGGAGAAAGAGAGAAAAAAAAGAGAAATACGCGGAGAGCCATTGTGTGCATGCGTGCTGCATATAATCCTGCGACCTTGAACGCACGAGCCTGAATGTGCCGAAGTTTAGTACGACGGCCGCTGGATGCAGCGAGAACGATTTATCGCAACATGAATTCGAGCGTGTCATCGTTATCGATGTGTTTACTACAACCGAAACATCTCGCAGAACCATCTCCTTCGTGTATATTTTTATTTTGTAGAAAGATATTCACACATGAGCAGAGTTCACGAAAAATGATGCTGCCGGTCGTCGCGGATCTTTTTTCAACCAGACCCTGAAGCTTCCCGCTTCAGCGCGAAATTCGCCTTGTCGACCGACATCTACTTTTAATATGATACGATTTTCGAGGGATAATTATTAAAATGAACGCCACACACGCGAGTGCATCATCCCGTGTTAACTTTGAGCTACGAGGCACAGTTCACTCGCGCGGCAGCAACTGCATCGTAGGTCGGACCGAGACAAATTAGCACGGATGCCACGTATTACCTTGTTCGCCACTTCAGCGTATTATGGTCATTAATGCTAGCGCTTTACGACGCGTGCACCACACCGCGCTTAGCGTAAATGCGTTACCCGCGCAATTACGAGACGGACGATTCACGAAGAAAGCGCGAGAGAGCCAAAGAGGGTTGGCTCTCGAGCGGTGGCGACGACGTAAGTGGACTCGAATCTTCGTCCAATGTGAAAATAACAATAAAATCCCCTTAAATCTGTCCGCTTTGAAATTCCATCCCCCTCCCGAATTGTGCGCGGAAATATTCATCAGCTGAAGAAATTAAAACGATCGTCGTGCGGCGGCATGCAATGTCACGACGAGGCGGAGGTAAAAAGCGAAGGTAAAAGGAATAAATCAATCGCGCACGCGACAAGAATTCGCAGCTGAGCGCGGCGGCGCAAGGACATGAAGAAACGTTGCCACCTGCCTTGCGGATGGGGGGAGGGAGGGCAGGTTGTTTGGGCGCGCAGATTCGCCTCGATCGATCGATCGATCGATAGATACGCCGACGAGGATGCGCGTAGCAGTTCGCACGAGAGTTGTGCACAGAACAGGTGCAGTGACTTACCTGAAATATTATCGGGTAGCGGTCGCGACTTCGCCAGGCTAAAAGTCGACTGGTCAGCTCGCCCGATCGTGCGCTCTCGGACGATTCCGAATCGTGACAGTATCTCGGCCGGAATCTCAAATCGCTGCAACAATGCGCGATTAACGTTAGTCATCGCGCCGGCGCGATAAGCTCTACTCGCGAGATGAGTCTATTAATAGAGGTGAAAGTGAAAAAAAGACAGTACACGCACCGCGGGGCTGGTTGGATCGGTTGGATTTATGGTCCGCGATTTATTTCGCTTTTACAACTCTGTTACGTTGTGACGTTACGTTACGTCGCAACGCGTAATGTATATACGTGTAAGAGACACGTGTATGCGCATGAAAGAGCACGCGCGTGAGCAAGCTTCATCGCGATTTATCGAGACTTATTCGAGCGATATGCGAGCGCCATGCGATAGTCGCGCCAAGATAAAAGAGGACGACGTCGCGTGCACTTCGAAGCTCCGCAAATGGAATTGCTCTTACAAGAGCAATATTTCCCGAAGAGCTTCTGTTCGATGCAACGGTTCTTTGTCGCTTCTCACTCGCGAAACCCTTCGACCCCTTGGGAACGCAAACTCGTTTTAGCGGTCTCGTGATTTAGCGTCAAAAGTATAATATATTTTTCTTGTATTTACGCTATTACTTTGATCAGAGGTACTCACTTGCATTCGGCAAGAGGACTTTGTCCTGTCTCGTATTCCCGCGTCTTGTCATACTGCCGTACCACGTTATCCGTCAGGAACTTTTCTGCAACACAAGATTGCATTGTACAAGTAATGCGTGTCGAGAACACATTCTGGCGTAACATTCAACTTTTTTTCTCCCATCGTCGCCGAAAGGAAGAGAAGAACATATCCGAATTTCTTGGATTTTCCTTGTCCGATTGACAAGTTTACTCAGATAGCTGTCGTTTACCTACTCTCAAGATAAAAAAGAAACTGTAGAAACTAAAAAGGAAAGCTAAGACGAAGGCTAACAAGAGCCTGAGCGTGGTTGTTACTGCGCAAATCAATTATTAATTATTGAATGTCAAAATGCACGATTGTCTTAATTAAATGATTGTAAACTAAACTATTCTGCTTCGAATCCCTCTCTCTCTCTCTCTCTCTCTCTCTCTCTCTCTCTCTGCTAATGATTCTGGAGATCACACAAAAGAATAATGTCACTGGGTCAACTGGGTTTTAAAATATGACGGACAACCGTACGGATTCTTCGTGTTGGTCGACGACTCTTTCAAAAATAGCCGTGTGTCTGCGGGAGGAAGAAAGTAAACCGTGAAGGAACGACGTACAGAACTCAGCCATTCGTGGCTCGTGGAAGAAATCGTCGATGAAACGGCGGATACCGAAAACAGCTCGTAGCTGTTTTCTTTTCCCGACATCGTAAACTCGAGTCTCCCCGCATGTTTCTGTATAATAACGGGATGCCTATTTATGTCGTAATGTCTGCCGATGCTATGAATTATTGAGAACTCTGAAAATCGGGTTGGAATAAGAGAGCGTGATTTTACGATAAGTACAAGAATAAAATCGAGAGTCAGAATTTTCACTTTACAAATGTGTCTAATACTGCGAATGTGATCGAGAGGAATATAGAATATGTAGAATAGACAGGAAAATCACACTTTCAAAATACGTCGTATGTCGCTGAAGAGGAGGAGACTGCTGACATGGAGAAATTACAGCGTGCTAAAATCAAATGTTAAGCCGGATTGATAATCCGGATTAATATTTATCTTCACCTCATTACGACTGCTACCCCGTCATGCATTGTATGCAAAGCTCGACGGCGCACTCGACGATGCTGAAAGCGCAGTGACGAAAGCGTGTAAATACGCGATACTCGCCGCGCGTAATCGAACCTCGAAAGGGACTGAACAAAGTCGAGCTATTGACTATTTGAAATTGGTATTTGAGGTATTGCTATTTCAAACGGATGTTAGGTTTCTGTTTCTGATGGGCCCAGAATGTCGTGCCGAACAATCAAAAATGTTGATGTGTTAGAATAAACGGTGAATGACACTTACTCAAAAAATCCATTCTCTTTCGTGCGTCTTCTCGAAGACATTTTATACCGTCAGCGTGAGACGATAGAAATAATTCCTCTTGTACGTATCGTATCGTATTTCGGGTCTTTTGAAATAATAATATTCGTGTAACCTTGCTGAAACTATATTTCAAGCGACTCTCGTATCTCGCGATGCAAGAAAGACGAGAGCGAGCCGCCACGTTTAGCGTAAACCTCGCGTTATTTCTTGTTAAAATTACGAATTTCTCGCAAGTTTGCACACGCAAGTCGCTGGAGATCTATCGCGCAATTCCAAATTCATTTGGAATTTTGATAGATCGCCGTCATTTCGCAACTGTTCCTCGCGTGCGAGCGTGCACAGAGTGGCAAAATATTGTGCAACGGACTGAAACTTGCTATCGATACCGAACGTGTCGATCGACCTGAAGAGAAAAGACTATTTCTCGACTATTTCTCTCTCGTTGCCGATTGATTTCGTTTCTACTTTAGAAAGAAAGAAAGAAAGAATATCATTCTATATTTATAAAATAATCGGAATATAAAAGAAGGAGTCTCTCTCTCTCTCTCTCTCTCTCTCTCTCTCTCTCTCTCTCTCTCTCTCTCTCTCTCTCGATATGATCACTGAATGTTGGCAAGGATAAATGGGGTTTGGCAATTGCATTGATTTCGCCTTGTCTTGAGATACAAGAGGGATAACGAGTAAAGACATCGCGATGCAAAGCGAGCTCTCGCCGGCGGAGGTGGACGAGGCGGAATTGGCTGTGACAGTTTTCGAGCGGCGTCGGCAAGAGAGCCGCCGCCAGTGGTGGAACTCTTGCTCTCGGAGATGTCACGGTGCTTTTACTCCCGACTTTTCCGACTCGCTCCTCGTATTTCCCTTCGGCCCGCCCGCCTTATTCCCCGACGTGAAGCGCTTTGGCATCTAGATGGCATCGGTCCAACCGTTGGCTTTCGACGTCCTCTAGACGCCACTTGCCATAGCGTAGCATCGATGGCTGGAACTGGGATCTCCCGTCCGTATAAAGGACTCAAATCGGACCTCGTCGACGATCGGGGATCGTCTAGCATAGATAACACCATCGGGGAATCGAGAGTCTACGAGCGAGGGTTATCTCGGAGATTCTCGAATAAACCTGTCCGCTTTGATAACGCACCTAGACGTGTAAAGAGGGCTCCTCCACCTTAGCCTCAGCATTCGAGCGCGACTTTTTAACAACCCGAATACCTTGAAAAATTCTCACGCGAGCGTCTGCCATCCGGATCTGCCATCGATAGTACCGCTTGGTAGGTCTTGGTCGTTATTGTTTTCTTTTTTCTTTCACTACTCTCTTTCTCTCTCTCTCTCTCTCTATATATATATATAAAACATAATGCTATTTTACGAGGCTAATAAGACATGAATAATTCAGCATGCACAAATTCGCGTTATCGCTTATGTAGCTTTTTGCCGGGCGCTCATTTGCATCCTCTCGCAGTTAAGGCTATTGCCGCGACCACGAGGCTCAACGAGAGTTCAATGCACCAGCTGCGCTGTCATACGTAAGTATAGTTACCTCCAGACTAGACCGACATAAGAAATGTAGTCTTACAAGATCGATACATCGAGGCCGAGGCGCCGCCGACTACACGATGAGAGAATCGATAGAACCTTCGCACCTCGTCTACAACATTTTCACACGACAACTATCTCCCAAGTCTATCAAGAAAAGAGTCAACGACTTCTTTATCAGTATCGAGATACGGAATGCCGAGACCGCGAGAAATTTATCGATTCCAGTCGACCGAGTGAGAGAGAGAGAGAGATGCATCGCCTTACCTTTCTCATAGTTCTTTCGTGCGAAGGAGAAATTGTGATTCACGTCCGGTGGATCAGTGTTGTCGAAGAGGTCGGAGGACAATTGGCGCTGCAGGAGGATCGTCTCGTGAGTGAGCTCGCGCACTTGGACGAGAAGTTCCTCATAGCTGGAAACTGGTAGCGTCATCGCTGTTGCGTTTGCCGTGCTTCACCGCGCTCCTGCGCACGAGCCTCGTGCGAACAGCCATCCGACTTTAATTCTGCAACACACAAGTGAAATATTCATACGAGTGGCGAGGTGGGCCGTGTCGGGCGGAATGCAAGATTAATTAACCCGGTGTTGGTGTCGGATCTCACGGCTCGCGCGGACGAGATATATTTGTCCGGAATAAGAGACACATTATGTTTCGCTACTGACGCACCGCGAGAAGAAGGAAAACAATCAACAACTGATATATATATATATATATATATACTCGTATAAATTTTGCGTAGCTCACAGATGAGACTAGCTCTAATCAAAACGGACTTTGCAACAGCAAACTATTGCGTTGGCTAAGGCTTGCGAAATTATGACATTGTGCATTGAATAATATGCATGTGCTTTCCAGACGCTTGAATAAAAAGCAGAGCAGCATGTTTTTAATCTCACGTACTTTCATACGAGATGCTGAGGGCATACACGCGCATGCGCGCGAGCACACATACGAGAGAGAGAGAGAGAGAGAGAGAGAGAGAGATGTTTCATCCCATCAAAGAACAGACGCTCTCGGCTCTGTAGCTGTCCGGAGCGCGTGTAAAATCACTTTCGCAGATGGAAGTCCCCGGGGTGCCGCGAGTTGCATGTTGTTGCGAAATGAGAATCCGCGAGGATGATGAAAATTCGCAAAATAGTGCGCGTTTCCGAACACACGGATAGAACGCGCGTAAATATCGAGCAGTCTTGTCTTGAAAGTAAGAGCGAGGAACGATAAAGATTTTTGCAGATAATAAAAGCTCACACACACGATACGATATACGATATACGAGACGACGTATCGAGGCTCATAGTGCAATTCGGGATCGTAACATCGGAGATAAGAATCCGAGATTTCAAACGTCACACGGGATGTCACACAGTCGGTCCGCTGTTGTTCAGCGAATTCATGCGAATGCGACGTGGAGTGTTGTGCTCTCTCTCTCTCTCTCTCTCTCTCTCTCTCTCTCTTCTCTCCCCCCCTCCTCTCTCTCTCTCTGTAAAAGGAGCTTTTGTCGGATTCAAAGGGAAGAAACATCGTGCTCGTTCTCCCTCGGGTATCCGGGTATTCCATCTGGCACTTGCGCTCGCACGACAATGCCCGAAAGTGCATACGAGTGCATGCAACTTGCGTCGTGCATCGTCTAGCTCGAGAGTGTACGACACACGAGCGGCGCGCGTTCGATCGATTGTGGGAGAGCCAAAGTGCGCCACACACACACACACACACACACACACACACACACACACACACACACACACACACACACACACACACACACACACACACACACACACACACACACACACACACACACACACACACACACACACACACGCACATGCACGCACTCGATGCACGTGTGCGTCGCGTGTGCATACCGTGTGTCTTGAAGTAAAACACGTATTGCCCCGGTGAACGTGCGAAAGACAGCGATATGAAATTCAACTCATGATACCAATCGATGTCACTTTTATTGCACTAGGCACGGTAAAAGATAAAAAAAAAAAAGCACTGAAATAATATCGAGCCAGCTGTTGACTAGTTTTTTCACTCAATCCCTCAACGAGGCGATAGACGATGAATTAGCGAGGACTCGATCTCATAGACTCGCGTAAATCTCGCGCTCAACGTCGACGTTTTCTCCGAGACTCGTGCCGTCAATGAGGTGTCGCGAATTTTGTACGACGCCTGGTATACGCTCGCGAAGCGAACGTACATTATACACATATAGCGCGTACATAGCGCGAGTATGGTGTTCGCGCGTGGTAACTATATATATAAGAAAAAGTACAGACGAGGGTGAAACTTAGGTCGCCGGAAGGGACAACGAGAACAGGGGTGACAAGGGGATTTTCGCCTTTATGTACCATGTTTCATGGCCAGCGTAATCCGGTTCGGCGACATTACGTCGCGCCGTGCTGCTGCGTGAGTCACAAACGCAAACATCAGGGCGCATCGTGGTCGAAATTGAGTAATCCGTAATACCGGCGATTTTCCAACCGCGCTAATTCTATTGTTGCGTAAAACGCGACGGACCGACGGCCGGCACACGTTCAGCGGAGGATCGATAGCGAGCCGCCCCGAGCTCGTCGATCGGATCCGTTTTGTCCGACCGATTTTATCATTAGTATCACCGGAGAACTCCTAATGTGGCTTGGTCTTGACTCGCAGTATATTCTACACTGGAACCAGCTACGCGAATCTGTGATGATCCATCCGTGATGATTAACGTCATTACGGTTTCAACGGGATATTTCACGGTGATAACATCTGATTTAATTCTTTCTTCCCTGGCAGCAGTGTGCAGCAGAAACGTTAGAGCTGACACTCCAATTGAGCAGCGGCGCGACTTGGTCTGATTCTCTTCCTCGTTCATGAGCATCTTACCACTCACCGCCAGTCCTTAATGAGCGTAATTTCGTGACTTTTTTTCCTAGACTTCTCGCGGAACCGACGCGCATTCTCACCGTAATGTCGTTTCCCGTGAAAATATGACAGATTACGCAAGCGGTACCGCCGAGCGAGCGAGAGATGCTAATCACCGCTGCCGTGAGTGCAAAAAGGTGTTAATTAACCGCAATCACGCGAAAGGGCAGATTTAAATAAAACGTCTACTTGGTACGGATCGCCTGAGAGAGATAACCGCACACGTCTCCCGCGATTCCGCGGATAAAGCAACCACCACCGTGCTGTATATTTAGCGGAGAAAAGTGCACGGGGGAGATCGTCCTTTATTCTCCATGCCCAAGTACCTTGATTATATTTGGACTTGTCGCGACCCGCGCGCATTTCCACGTGGAACTCATAAGGAGGAAACGACGGAGAGCGTTTGGCAGCGGGCCGCGTGGCGGCTAATTATAGCCGCACAGCGGCGCTTTCGGCCGAAGATGGAAAAGCCTTGACGAGAATGCCGACCGGTTTCTCGAGAACTGCAAAGCCAGATGCGCGCGCGGCCCGCATCCGATCGAGAAGGCCCGAGAAGGAGAATTGTGTGTTTACGGGGACACATGCTGCGCCGCGACCGAAACACGGAGCCCTGATGAACAATGAACTTTTACGGCGAGGACTTTTCTTCTCTCTCTCTCTCTCTCTCTCTCTCTCTCTCTCTCTCTCTCTCTCTCTCTCTCTCTCTCTCTCTTCTGTCTCGGAACAAAAATACTCGGAAGATAATGACTCTTGCGATTTTCAGGCAGAAAGATCCGAAGAAGCGTTATCGCTATATAAGGTTTCCACAACCTCGAGAGTCCTCATCTCGCTTGCGTGCGACTTCATTCACCGTCAGCTACTTCCGCGTGCGAACGCGGAAGTATCCCTCCCTTGGTGCGTGCGTAAACGTCGTCGTCGTCTGGTGCTCAGGAAACTGGTATCCAATACGCGTCCATGGCGATTTCAACCGAGAGTGCCCGAGAAGGCTCTACCCCCCCTGATCAAATCATCCCGAGTAGCTGAAAGCCGAGTAGCGAAACGCGCGAAGAGAGACATAAAAGACAGGTGAGCGCCCCGCGCGCGCTCTCTCGAGCAAACGACATCCCGACACGCGCGAACGGTTACGAGAAACACGGCGACGTGTTATAATCGTCGGTACATAACAAACGAAAGAATGATGCGAAATTAACTCGCGCGACCCAAATACTCTCGCCGTCTCTCTCCATTGTGCGTATAATAAGCCCGTGTCTGCCGTTCTTCTCGCGACATCTTTGCGTACTTCGGGTCTTCATTCATCGCTCGCACTTTGGCGATTTCACCGTCGCGTCTCACGGACAGCTCGCGGTTGTTATTGTTTCGATTCCAAAAGCTACCTACTTTCGCGAAATTTCACATTTCGCTATTGATACGCGAGCGCTGTGCGTGGGATAAACGCAGCAGCGTTCCGCACATCCGCCGAGATCCGAGAGCCTATTTGCCTCTTATAATGTGTAATCAGGAAACGAAATGTGCGCACTTCGCAAGGATCGCGCACCACGGGCAAAATGTCGCGCGAGTGCGCGCATTTTATATCATTAATTGGCCGGCCGGGCCTCTGTCGAATTGCACACGCGGCACTGATTCGCAACCGACATCGCTCTCGTTATTAATATTGGAATGCATCGCGAACAATGAAATTACGAATTATCCAAATAAAATACGAGCATCTGCGAGCGTTATTCAGCTATCATCACGTGCGAATGTATCTCTGCCGGCACAATAACGATTCTGACGATTCTGAGCGTGAAATTATACACAGTTATCTCGCACCCGATAAGCCCGCTAATTAACTCTTGCGAAATAAATTATCCGAGCGATAAATAAAACGAGCAAATTGCGTGGAAAGAGCTCGCGGGTCTTTCTTCCATCTTCCTTTATCCGCGCTCAACACTGTGAAAGAGTCGAACAACAATCTCCGCAAGAAGAGAAAAGATCTGGAACAAATGGACCGCGATCTCTCTCTCTCTCTCTCTCTCTCTCTCTCTCTCTCTCTCTCTCTCTCTCTCTCTCTCTCTCTGTCTGTCTTCCCACCGAGGCATTCATGCAAGAATTACCGCTCGAACGGCGCATTCGATGCTCGAAAAGGCAGCATCTCCCTGCAAAGAGACGCGCTTTCGTTCGATCTCGCGTTTCCACTCGGTCGTGAGAGGAAGCGTTTCCCCACGTATTTCGCTCGCGATTTCGCCGCTTAACGAATTCACTCCGGCGATGCGTTAATCCGGCTCGTTATCGTCGCGCGCGGCATCGCCGGCGCCGGCTTTTCACGGCCACTGCGGATCGCGGACGCGTTGTAAAAGCGATTCGCGATTCGCGCATCGCGCCGCGAGAAGCGGAGCGCTTCTCTCTATGATAATGCGCGCGCGAAGAATGGAGGCGTGTAGCGGCTTCACGCATCTGCATTGCTCCGTGGTCCATGACCGGAACCAGTCTGGATGGCGAAGAAGAAGAAGAAGAAGAAGAAGAAGAAGAAACAGGTGGGGGCGCTCGCTCGCTCGCTAGTTCGCGAGAATCTATCTGAACTTTGCTTCTCTCGAGAGAAGGAGAGCCGAGCTCCTCTTCATTTCCGTCGTTGGAGAAACAAAAATCGGAAGAAAACAAAACAGTTAAGTCTTAAACCGTTCAATGCTTCTTTTCGATTCACATGTTCCAGCGACCGGAGAAACTATTGTTCGGTACCGCGGCGGGGGGGGGGGGGGCGCAGCGTGTTTTAGAAGTCTTATCGAACGGAGGCTTCCTTCTCTTGAGCATCTCTGACAAATTCAACACCTATTGTTACATACAATAGTTACGGCGCGACGTCGCGCCGGTCTCAATGATCGCCGTGTCACAATGTCTTAATTGCCAGCTGAATTCATGTCGCTCATGTCGCCCGCTGCGACAGCGAGCATCCGACTGCATTGGAAGCAGTCCTGGGAAGCAGGAAAACGTAGCGACGATCGTTTCAATTCGTTGGCGCTCGAATCGCGAGCGTTAGCGTGACGGGACGGTTGCAGAGTGCATTATTTTTAAGAGCGGTCCGATTACGCGCGAGGGCGAAGTAGCCGCGCGATTACGCGCCGGGCCGTTGACCCCGACGATGGCACGTACCGGTGGCGGCTAAATCGTTTGCCGGACGACGTTAAGATCGATCGCGAACGATGCCGGCTCTCACGTGCGATGCCGAGACGTGAAGCCGCCAGACGGTGCGAGAATCGGCGGCGCCTTTGGCGCTTTACGCGAGAAACGTGCGCCAAGAATACATGTCTTGCGGCGAGAGAGAGAGAGAGAGAGAGATAGAGAGAGAGAGAGAGAGAGAGAGAGAGAGAGAGAGAGACAGAGAGAGAGAGAGAGAGGTGTTGTGTCCTCTTCGGTGCATTACGTCAAATTTACTAACGCACAACAACAGTTACTTACGGCCGTCGTAAAGCGATAATAGCCACACCGGCCACGCGAATTCCACGCGGATTTTCTCTAATTTTAGTGCTCCGCCCGCGGACTGCTTGCGAGCTCTTACTTCGACACTTCGCAGCGACTGTTTATTACTAGCGAAGATTTCTCACTACCGAGTGGGCAAAGGATTGCCCGATTGCTTTCGGCGAGAAGTCGATCGAATTGAACAACTCGATATCAATAATGGATGTGAGATTTTTTCACGATGTAATCGCATACACCGAGTTCCTCGAAATTATGGAAAATCGGTCGAGCCGTTGTGCAAGCTCGATATCGTTTTGTTTATATATATAGATACATCAGGAGCTTTTTATTTGAACTCCCTCGTGTCCGCGGGGTCGGTGACTTTTGACACTATTCCGAATATAGCGAGCGTCTCCGTCGACGTCGACGCTAAATTAATTAACTCGATGGGAATGTATTCCCATCGCGCACGCTCCCGTCAGGAATTCACCCCTACATGTCTCTCTCTCTCTCTCTCTCTCTCTCAATGACATTTTTACTCGAATGTGTCGCTTTATCGTATCCTTGCGTGACGTCGCGCGAGCTCCACGACGATTTAAAGATGCGCTAATCGCGCGCGCGCGCGCGTGCGCGTTCCGCGCGTCAAGGTTCTCGTCCATCGGGGCGCTTAACAACTGCGGAACGGCAGCATCACAACACGTGTTTCAACGCGGCGTTATCGCCACCAATTTTCCAAGCTCTCTTCTACACTCGCGGACGGCGATGCACGACGTGACGCGACGTGCCGTGCCATGCCGAACGGATTACAGTGGTCGAACAACAGTGATCGGCAAAGCAACGATCCGTTCTCGCTACACGTTTTGCCGCATTTACCGCGTCGTTTACTCGTGCCGTGCGTACCGTTACGTTTCGTTTGAGGGAAAAGTGCATTGCCCGGTGGTTTCGAGAAGAGCACATTATATCCCGCGCAAAGCGGCTATGGAGTAGACGATGCTCCGAATCTTCAGTAATTCTCACAAAAGATCTCAATATTTTTCAACTTTTGCCCGATAACGTTCAAGATATCTCAGCGTGGAATGTCACACCAGATGTGTGTGTGTGTGTGTGTGTGTGAACGTGCTTCGAAGGAAGCCAACAAGAGGCGATTCAAGCACTTGAAAGACGATCCAATAACCGACAAAGTTCAAGGAAAGGCTAAATTAGGCCAACGATTTGCTAACGCACGGCTTGGAGAGAGGAAAAAGAAGCCCGGAAAAGCGGAACGGTCCGTTTTCCTTTTTTCCTTCTTCGCCGCAGGGAGGTTTGATCATCTTGGCTTTCTTTCGCTACGATTTTTATCGCGTGATACTTGTGTACGGTGCTTAAGCGCCGTACACAAATGATAACGGAAGCGTTGACTGAACAGTAAAACAGCACGCGAGTGTTTCCTTTATTCATTTATTTGCTTATAAAGCGTCGGTTTAAAACATTGAGCACGCTATACGCGATACGTTTGAAACTGCTTCTTCTCTCAGCTGTACTTTCTACAATTTTACACATTTTTCCCTTCCTTCAGACATTACCACTCGTCTACATTTAATATGTAGAAAGTGTAAGAAAATGTAGTCAAGATCGGATCGATAATTTTCGTGCGCAATTCAACACGCGGGCTGAACAGCACACTACCGATTTTCCGAGATGTCTTTAAAGAAATGTCGACCCTATATCGGTCATCGGCCACAAAACCTTCAATTTCCGGTATCGACCACGCTCGACTTTCGACGAATACGTATACACACATACACATTTATACACAGTACTCTCTCTCTCTCTCTCTCTCTCTCTCTCTCTCTCTCTCTCTCTCTCTCGTTTGCTTAGATAGTTACCTTACAGGTGTCCGCGGTGATCGCTGACCATGAGGGTGTCGAAGAGGTCTCGCACTCTGTCACAGTATCTTGGGGCGCACGTAGAAGAGGCAAAACATGCGTCGAGTCACTCGCGATAACGTGCACAGGCGTGAAAATTCGCGTCTCGGAGCGTCAGCAAGAGCGCGCGCGCGCGCGCGCGATCCCGCTCGGTCGCGAGGAGTGAAGAGCCGACGGAAAAATGCGACGACAAAGAAAACTCTCTAGCAGAAAGAAACAGAGCCGCGGGCAGAGAGACCGTCTCGCGACGCTGCCGTCCGAAAACTCGTGGTACGCGCTTGATGCAGCCGTCACGGTATACCCCCACCGCCGTCGTCGTCGTCGTCGCTCTGCCGCTGCCGAGTGCCGCCGCCACCGCCGCCGCTGTCGCCGCCGCCGCCGCCGCCGCCGCCGCCGCCGCTGCCGCCGCCGTCGCCGCCGCCGTCACAGCCGCTGGAAGTTAATCGCGGAGGAGAAACCCCTCGCGTATCGTATATACTACCTCCGAAGCCCGTATCGCTGGCGCCGTGCACTCCCTACGGTCGGGACGTGTCTTGTGTTGCACGAGACTCCGATGCAGTGTTCAACTCGATCCTAATCGAGTCGAATCGAAAGCGCACAATACTGGGAAGCATATCGACGCGCGACGCGGAACAATTCAATCTCAACCTCCGCGCGTTCGCAATTTATTCGCGAATAATAAACGAACGAATGCCGACTTTACTCGTGGGCTAGCGAGAACAATCTTTGCGGAATGCCCGACATCTTCACCGAGTGAATATCGAAAAAAGATAGCCCGACAAGATTTGAAGCTGCACGGGTATTCCGTGCGGGGACTGTCAGTCGCGTGAGCGCGCTCGTGTGCGTCTTGCGTGGCGCGTAGATTAAAAGGGGTAAAAATCGCGTGATCACGAGAACACGCCGCGGGTCTATCGCGGCGACTCTCCCGAGCGGCTTATCTGAGATGCTCGAAAGGTGAGAGAGATAATATCGCGCGACGACGACGACGACGAAGCGTAGAGCGAAGTGCATCGTATCCAGGCGCCTCGTATCTCTTGGCAGGACGCGCGCACGATCCTGCACAGGCACGACTACGACGGTGCGTACTCGTCACGCACCGCCGTCGTATCTGTATAATCCGATCTGAGGCACGACGGGAGGATCCCTTTTTCTTCCCTTTCATTTAGAGCGGCCCGGTCTTAATGATACGTCGGTTACACGGGCCGAGCCCTGCAGGGACGTATGATTGAGCACGCGCGCGCGCGCGTGATACCCTTGGTATCCTTGATACCGGGCGCGGATGTCAAGCTTTTGTGGAAGGATTGTCGTGTATTTCGTTAAGCGAAATTGGAAATGACGTTTCGACGTAGCTTCTGTGCGAGAAAAGTCGCTCGCTCGGAATTTCCTTTAGGGACAAATGCCGCGAACCGTGTGTGTGTGTGTGTGTGTGTGTAAAGTTAGCGCGTATACGCAAAGTCAGTTTTCAATGTCGTCGCGTTTCCCGCGTGTCTCTCTCTCTCTCTCTCTCTCTCTCTCTCTCTCTCGTTAGCGCGCGACCACGCGCGTTTATTATTAAGCGAAACTCTTCGATCAAGTCGCGTGCTTTCGCGACGTACTTTCCGCCTCGTCGTCTATTAGCGTGCGCTACACGCACGCGTTCTGCGCGTGTTCAGCGCGTGGACTCGCGCCGTAAAGAGTACATCGAAGGTCCATTGAGCCTCATGCGGACGACGTGCGTGCCCTCCACGTGTCCTGCACATTACGCGCACATTAATTTGAGGCACCGACATGTGCGCGAGGAGCACACCGATGCGAGTAACGGCGAGCTTTCTCGTCGCAATGAGGGAACCCTTCGAGCAAACCGCACGCACATGCCTTTCCTTTCTCTTTTCTTTCCTCTGCCCCCCCCACCGTCCCCCCCATTGTCTCTCTCTCTCTCTCTCTCTCTCTCTCTCTCTCTCTCTCTCTCTCTCTCTCTCTCTCCCTTTCCTTCATATTCTACATTTGCTCTCCGATACGCAGCTTCGCCAACGCTCCGCACGACATGACGCACGGCGCGGCGCGGCGGCGCGACTCGTTCGAGACCGATGGGCGGCACCTAAGGGCGCCTCACGCGAAGCAACGTGAGTGCATTATATACGGCGGACTATACGCCGCCGCTATCGTCACTGACGATTTCTACACGGCCCCGAACGCCTTGGGCGAGCGCACGTTTTATAGGATATCCCGCCGCAGCGACTTTCGTTTCGTTAGGACGGGATCCGCGCCGTCGTCTAACTCGCGGCTAAGCTCTTCTTAGCGAGAATACGAAGGAGAGTACGAAAGCAATTGTTCATCTGCCGCATTGCTCGCACGTTGCAAATTGCTCGTACTCGACAACGACGAATCCCTTTCATCGCGGTTTCGTCGTTTTGGTCTTTGCGCTTTTACTCAAGTCGCGACTCCCTCCGATTTATTCCAAGCAGCTTGCGGACAGATACGCGCGGTACACGTCTTTCCCGTGTTTACCGTGATGAAATTTGAATGGAGAATAAATGTCGCGAAACGGCAACTCGTGTAAACAATTCTCTTTCTTCTTCTCTCCCCGAGCCGACGAGGTACAATTTCATCGCGTCTTCCTGCTTCAACACTCGCACGTTTCCTTCTTGCATCGTCACGAGCGTTTAATATTTAGCAAATCGCGCGGGAGCCCTTTGTGGCCTCGTGACACACGAGAAGGGAAGCCAGTACTTTTCTTTTCATTCTCGTTAATAATTAAATATATAGCTGTGCGCTGGTATATATATATACGTGATGGGAAACGTGACGGAAATTTCTGATTAGCGCACGGTGATAAATGTCGCGGCCGCGACATGCACGTACACGCTTCACGAGCTGCCACTCCAAACACTCGTTATGACGTATGTTATGTTGTGTCATGTTGAAGCGATCACAATAGTGATGCTGGGAGCGACATTTCTGCTGCACGATGAAATCGTTCTCGAAGAAAGCCATCATCCGTCGAAAATAGAATGCACGGCTGTTCAGAGAGTGTGATATTTGTTTTCTCTTGGATTCCGTTGTATCGCAAGGCTTTGCTTTCAATCGAGCATGCACGACGGTACGGCGCAACGACGATATGCGATTTCGTTTACTACATAGACACGGTACACCTAGGCTGCGTTCCGCGATATTCGCTGCCATCGCTGAAAACATATAGTACACAATACAGATACCACACAAACTATATATTTTCAATACTGGCAGTGAATTTCGTCGAACCGCTCAGACAGACTCAGACAGGCATGTTTGAGGAGCGGCGGAGGAGTGAGCTCATTCTATTTTGTGTCTGTGCGTTCTCTCTCGCACACGCGATGGGAGGGGAACAAGGGGAGGTAATTGCCACAACTGTGTAGTATGTCGCGTAACACAAAACAGAGCGCATCCTTTTCTAGCCCCGCTCCTCGAATATTATTCAGTCTGGGGCTGCGTTTCGAAATTCACTGCCGGTACTGAAAATACACAGTTTGTGTCACGTATACTATAGATTTTCAGTGCTGGCGGAATATCGGAACGCAGCCTGTAGGGTGCTCTTCCGAACCCGTCCAGGGTTGGGTCGAGTTGAGTTACTTCCACTATAGTATATGTGACGGATACTATAGTGAAAGCAACTCAACTCGAGCCAACTCTAGACATTTCGGAAGCACCTTATGTTCATGAGTCGAACGCAGCCAGAACGGCGGCAAGCGGCAAGAACTGTATTGCCGACGTACTGCACGAGGTACTACATTGTGCCGGAAGCCGCGCGCGCGTGCGCGCGTGTCGCTCTCTGGCTCTCGAAAGCTCCTCTCAAGTTTTCTTTCTTCCAGTCGCGTCCGATCGTCATTATGCGGGACATCGTGGAGTGGCCGTATGACAAGGCACTGCAGCTGATCAGGATGTTTCAGCAGCGGCCTGTTCTATGGGACTTTGGACACGACGACTACAAAGATCGGCGAAAACGTAACAAGACCATGAGCGAACTCGCGAAACGATTTCATGTCAGCAAGGCTGAGATCGAGAGGAAGCTGAGTAATCTGCAGAGTCACTTCCGTCGCGAAGTGAGGAAGGAGAAGATGGCAGCCACCATTCCCAACAAATTCACGGTCTACCGCAGCAAGTGGTTCGCCTATCAAGCGTTGAGATTTCTGCTGAACAGGAACAGGCCCAGACAAAGTCAAGCCGCGACCGTTGGCAGCGATGCATTGGCGGCACAGCGGCGAAAGTCGAGGATGGCGGATGTCGCGATGTCGGAAGTATCCGACAAAAGCCGCCAGTGCGTTGTGATGGCGACGCGTCTTGAGGATTCCGGTAAGGAAAAGCGTTGTTCACAGCTCCGATAAGCTCTAGATAAGTGCTCCATAGAAACTGACCAAATCCGCGCTAAAGAAAAGAAAGGATAAAAAAAGGACAGAATCCCAACCTCCAAAGTGGACACGGGAAATTTAAGCTTTTTTCTAATTGTTAATTGTAGATATACCAACGAAATTGCAGCCTCTACGGAGCCCTCCCGTGAAAGCGATCACACATACGAGGACCAAGAAGGCTGCGTACACTGTAAACGGTGCTGCCTTCAATAACTTTGTATACGTTGACGCGAATCAACAAAGTAAGACGAACAATAGCCAGATCAATTATTGGAACGAGATGCGGAACAACGTGGACGGTCAAGACTCGATCGGATTTGCGACGGAGACAGGCGATGAGGCTCGACAATCGCAGAACATCACCGATTTCAGAAACGCCGAGCCAAACGAGAGCGCTCCTGTCTCATCCTTCCCCTCGAGTGCTGATAAACGAAACTACAAAGTGATATCCGAGGACATGATCTTACCAACGATTAATTTTCTCCTCGCTGAAGCGAAGGCGCGCGACTCGAACCAGCCGGAATTGAATTTCTATCGGAGTCTTATTCCGGACATTATGAAACTTTCCGAGAAGCGACGCAGGGAATTCAAAGAAACGATGCTGCACTCACTGCACGATTTTTTGGACCAGGAAGAAGATGAATGTTCTTTCGACCGTCAAAACTAAGTAAATCAAGTAGAATTAACGTCGAAACTTTCGACGAACGAATGTTATTTCCGTCGACTTTTTAGCGCACGAAATATCATTTAACAACTAGCGGCTTTTGTCGCAGACGATTCGACTGACAAAAAGTCGACGAGTAACATTGAGAGCCGTGAAATTTTTTATTCCGATTTTTTTATATAGCCAACAGTTACATACTTGGAGGATAAAATATGTATATATTTATATTAATTTATAGAATGTATTGATAGGTAAGGTCAATAGGATATAAATATTTTTATAACGACTATCTTTTGTTACATCTTCGCGAATTATTTCGTTGTCAAACCATTGTCACACCCTGTATAGATACTTTGCTCATACTATGCACTCTATGCATTCTTTGCTTATTTTTATACTTACACGCAGTATTGTACTTTGTAGAAATGATCAATAAACGCCTATGTTTAATATTTTCTAATACTTGTATGCAGCTTGTATTCTCAGGGACTTTTCTAGCCAAGGAGATGATCGCGAGGGCTACGAAAAGGATTGCGAGATAATTTAGACAATTGACAAGACCGATTATTAAGAAGGGAAAAGTGTGCAGACAATCCTGATCAAAATTTTATGAAATTTCTGAATGTTAAATACCTGAATACCTTATAGAGTATCGATTATCTGCGAGAATCATCAATGTAGTAAGAAATAGAAGTATCGCAAGCACACAAATGTACGAATGCAACAGAGAACACAGAGTTTTTTTTGATCACGAAAACGATCGAAAACAACGACACGAAACTGAATTTGTTGCAAAGTCTCATTCCGGATATTCTTAAACTTCCCCCCGACGGGAAATGTCGATACTTCAAACGATACTGTTCGCACTGAATATGTCTTTATAGTAGAATTCGAGCAATGGTGCCCCCGTGGGAAAGTCTAAGAATTTTCGAACATCACAATTGTTCTCGAGAATCTTGATGAAAAAAGCGTTGCTTTTGTACGAAAGGATGAATATAGTTTTAGCGAAGTTTTCGTCGTATAAAATATAACGTATTTAAATAATTGGCGATTGCGATCAATCGAATTGTGCACGCTGCATAATGTAAAAACGTATCACGTAATATTTAAATACCGTTTAAGGTTCCTTCAAACGGTATTTAACGTAATGATAAAAGTAGCAACCAATAAATATTCTTGCAAGCTATACTCCTATATTATCAGAGATTTGAATTATCGAACCATCAACTGATAACCATCTTTCTATATGTATATGTGAGAATCTCGTATTTCACATAGTATTATTATTCACGAATCACAAATATATCATAAATATATAAATATATATATATATAAATATCAGGCTACGATAATTAAGCTTACTATATATATATATATATATATAATCGATCTTAAGCTTCATTATTTGCACTCACCTAAAATCTATAGTCTAGCTGCATTCCCGGGTCGGCATTTTTCCTCTGCGGCAATCTTTCTCTCGCGACTTGTGTTTCTTCGTCATAGCATCACGACGCGATCGTAATCGCGACTCTCGACATCGATGGACAAAAATGATCGCTGACTCGGTGTCAGCCATTGCGCCGTTAAAGATCCGTTAAACTCTCTACATTTCGCATTTCGTTCTACCCTTCTCTCTCGCTCAGCCGCTCTCAAACATACGAATATGTCGATCGAGATTCCCTTTCCCTTTGGGTGGGCATAAAGTGCAGTTAAATCATTCGATTCGATCATGCGATGACGCGTGCCGCGATGACTCGAATTCGCCCGCCGCGACGTGATTATAGTCGTTTCCGCAGCTGCGCGGCGAGCGGGTTACGTCACGCGGCCGATATCCGGCCACGTTAAAATAGCTTGTTTGGACAGAATCGTATGCGCCGGAGAACGGAGAGGAGAGGAGAGATCGCGAAGCGAAGCGAAGGTGAGAAGGTGAGCGCCACCGAAGGGACGAGGTGTCGTGTACGCGCGTCAGTTGGCTCAGTGATCTCTCGCCAAGTTCGTAAATGCCAAGTGCGGATCTAAAGTGACGCGAGAGAGTTGTCCAACTGACTGTCAGAATGGACTGCTGGTCTACTTGGCTGTTGCTCGTGTCGCTGTTCGCCGCACTCCTGTTCACGGGCGGCGTCGAGCTAACCTTTGAACTATCTGACAGTGCCAAGGAGTGCTTCTACCAGGAGATTGAGAAGAACGTCTCATCCACATTGGAATTTCAGGTCCGACCTGCGTTTTCATAAAGCCGCTTCGACGATTGCCTTCACGAAGTCACGATGACACGTCGCGATGTATCGCCGGCGCGATAATTTCGCGACGCAATACGCCGCCACTGCGGCGGACTCGCTTGCGTGGCCGTTTATTCGTTTCGGCTGCACTTTGCTGCACTTTTTATACGTATTTGTCATGAAACAAAATTATATTCGTATTTCGGAGGAAGGAGGAGGAGGAAGAGAGAAACATATTGCCACAGTGCGATTGCCATAAACAATTATTATCCGTTTTAACTCTCGAAACGAATCGGAGAAACTAAAGAGAAATCTTGTATGCTAATGTAGACGGAAAGCGACGATAATATCTCAATTGGTACCGCGCGATTGCTCCATTTGGCTTGGTAAATCCGGATAAACAAGAAATACAGAAATCAAAGTAATGAATGTCTAAGATATATGTATATTTAATAATTAGTATTCTGTCCTCTGGTTTTAGGTGGTCACAGGTGGCCAGTACGATGTAGACGTAACTTTAGAGGCACCAAACAAGGAAATTATTTATAGACAAGTCAAGACACAATTTGATTCGCATTCATTTGTACCAGCCATGTCGGGAGTATATAAAGCCTGCTTCAGCAATGAATTCTCCACATATTCGCACAAGCTAGTTTATATGGATTTTCAAGTGGGAGATGAACTGCCATTACCAGGCCTCGGAGAACACGTCACGGTCATGACTCAGGTGAATCTTATTTCACACAAAATTATCTCTACATACCGCACGCCGATTCCGAGGAAACAATATCCGACAAGTGCAAATTTTCTTTTTACTCACAGATGGAGTCCTCCGCACAGGAAGTACATAAAAATCTGATCAGCATCCTGGATTACCAGACACATCATCGTCTGCGCGAGGCGCAGGGTCGTAAGCGTGCGGAAGAGCTCAACGAGCGGGTGCTTTGGTGGTCGGTGATGGAGACAGCGTGCATTCTGTGCATTGCAGTAGGGCAGACATACATTTTGAAGAACTTCTTTACGGATCGAAGCGCTTCACAGAGTTATTAGTGCACCCGCGAAGTAATTCTAAGCGTAAACCAAGGAAGAACTCGTTTGCGATCGAGCCTGTTTGTGGTCGATCCTGTTGATCCGGCTCCCCTCGGCTCGGTGGGTCGTCCGTTCTTACGGTAAGCGGCCGTAACCGCTGTCGTCTCGATCCTCGGTCGAAAGTGCCATCGCAACACATCAGCAGGTATAAATGCGTCGGGCCTGTATCCTCTCTCGGCGGGGCGAGCCCCATCTGTCAGCGCCGGCGAGCTCGACGACGCGAGAAATAATACGCTTTGGAGAACTTTGTGAGGATCAGGATTCAACGAGTACGAGTCAGTCAAGAAGCGCAAGATGAGAGAGACGTCCTCGCACGTATCATACGTTCAGGCATCGATCAATACCGAAGCTACAACCATCTCTCGAGTCGGGGATACCAGTATATAAAGAGTCTGGGCGATCAAAGGGGCAAGAAGAAGTGCGAGCAATAGGACTTTGCCTGTACATCTCTCTCTGCTTACCCGTCGGGCATTCTCAAGTTTGTACTTATGTACTGGTACTTGGGACAGTAAAACGGACACTGAAACACGAACATCGTGCTCTTCTTACTTGTGTGAATGTGTAACATAATAAATTTAAACAATATTTGTGTATACCGAATGCCTCTCCTGTACGTTGTATCGCCAGCGTTCTGATTGTTTCCCGTTTTTCTCGTCGTTATTTGTCGCGTCGCCTCCGTTAATTTATCGAAACCTAAGCTATCAGTCAGGGTAGATGTTACTTAAATAAAGCGGTTTTACTATTAATTTGTTTCGTTACAATTTAATGCAACTGAGCGATTTCCCCCATTTCGTTCGGAACATTCGCAGCCTTCCTTGTAGCGATGCGGCATGCCGTACGAATAACGAGCGCAACACGTTTCCGCTTCGTACGTCGTGGCACATGCCACGTCTGGCCTGGCGTGTGTCTTTCCCGCTCGGTGTGTGTGTGTGTGTGTGTGTGTGTGTGTTATTTGATAAGCGCGTACTCGCGACGGGTACGCGCTTATCAAATAACACACACTGACGTACCCGTCAGTGAGGGAAACTGGGCTGGTGGCAAGTGTGGCGCGATCATTAGTCGTCTGCAGTCATGCTTTTAAATTATACCCTTCAGCCGCTGCTTATGCTAATTACACTCTATACTTTGCTGCCGACTTGAGAATCGTTCACGCAGCAAATAGCGAACGCGTTCCGCAATGTTCTCGATTTATATAAAGTGAAAATTTATAAAAAATTAATAAAACTTCCAGTACAATATCCACATCGAGGCATTTTCAAGTTATTATTTATGCTGACTAACTAAATGCTAGATGACGTTGAGGAAAATAATTGGCTTCTAAAAAAAATCGATCAAGAACACATAACAATCTTTTGTAACCGATCGAATTTTGAAATCATCAATAAATTAATCGATTGAACTTGAACTTTATCTACTAATGGAATTTTATAAAACTTGAAATATCTTTAAATCACGCATGTATTTCCAAATATTTCACACACACACACACACACACACACACACACACAATTACTTCCCACGGCGTTACACGAATATAAATCGAGACTCATCGAATGTTAAAAATGTTGATCAAGTTAACCGAGTTGTATCGTGTAAACAAAATGTGGCATGTATATCATTTAAAAGTACAAACTTTCTTCTTTAATTTGCATATACGTAGGTTACACACAATCGGATTTTTTTTCATAAATTTATTTACTATTGAAGTAAAAATCGTTTTATGAATGTCAAAACCTTTTGGTAATTTTTTACAAAACGAATAGAGAGCTCAAAGTTTCCGCTTCAAAATGTATTATATTACATTTTTGTATACATATTAAAAAAGAATTTTTAATATAAAAAAAGAAGTGGAAGATGAAATGAAAATTTGATTAGCCTCCATCTCTTATTTAATTGAATATATCTTAATAATAAGTAATAACAATAATAATAATAATATTATGAATTTAATATCTACTCGAAAAGTAGAGATTTCAAGCTTTAAAGTACTTTCTGAGCTATCTCTCTATCGTTATTTTTGCCAAAGTTACAGCCAAAGTTACAGTTGAATTTCGTCCACTTCTCATGATACATGATAAAAATCGCGTCTAACTCGCCGTTGAGTAGGACTACTTGGAGAATGAAGCTATCCAGTGCCGACCCTATTGTTAAGTCGTACCACGACCTCAATCTCTCTTCGTGACGGCTCGTAGTGGAGACTCAAGGAATTAATTCGCGAAAATAATAGGTTTAATCATTCTTTTTCGCACTCTATTTGCTCTTAGAATCAGATTCCGAAGAGAAAATAAGGGCGAGCTTCTAAATGTAAATTAGAACTATTATCTTTATAATTTCGAAGTCTCTTGTTACATAAAAACTGGCACCTTACTTCGTCGAGGAATCGAAGTCGTGATACGATTCAACAGTAGGTCAAACGCCGCTATCTCTGTTTCTAATCTAAATCAAAGGCTGATCAGATGCGCTTTTCTCTTATATATCTTTTATTGAAACAGGAAGATGAATTCAAGAGACTTTAACTTTTGTAAAAATAACGGTAGCGACGGTATTTCCAGATAACGGTAGTTCCAGAAGCATATTTCAATCTTTATTGTTTGGTCATGTTAGATTCACAACGTTATACTCGTCGTATATGGTACCGATATATCGCGTTGTGAAATGAGAAATACCGTGTACTGTGTTTAATTTCCGATCTCTTCTTTCGTTAACTAAGGTTCTGCACGACAGATTTATTTTAATCAAAAATGTAATAAATGCATCATGGAACATTTATTTTAATTTTTCTATTCGCGTTACGCTTGAAATTTTTGTAATTGATACGTTACATGCTTTGTGCACCTCGTGCAGAAAGTTCAGCTGTAAAGAGTAAACTTGTCGTGGACATGTCTCTTGACGTGTGAGGAAAGAACAGCTGTTATAACCTGTTGTCTCTACGGTCGGATTTAAAAGCTCCTGTCCGAAAATTGATTAGACTTGGCAATAAAATGCAGGTAAATAATCACTCAGATGCTCAGATGCTCAGATGCGTAATTGTTTTATCATAAACGACATCAATTTTGTGTATATATATATGTATATATAATAGAACGCAACTGTATGTACATAACAACGTGTGACATATTTTGAAGTAAACACCTTTTGTTGTATTATTGTTTCATAATTCTTCCCTTGCATATTTATTCTGCACTCTTGAAATAAGTCAGATTTGTGTGTGATTGCGATGTTGATTGTTTAGGAGCAAGATATACCAATCGACATTAATACAGGGAAATTATTGGACTGGCTGGTTAATAGGAGACACTGTAAGAAAGATTGGCATGCAACCATCTTGGCCATTAGGGAAAAAATTAATAATGCGATACAAGATATGCCTGCTCATGATGGCATCGCTTCCTTGTTATGCGGTGCTTGTAAGTAGTGTAAAGTAAGTACAAGTACAAGTATTTATACAAGATTAGTCGATTCTGATTCTACATATTTTCTTACAGATATAAACTATTTCTATTGCGTTAAGATTGTGGAGATTTTGAAGGAAACGGAAGCAGACACAAAAAATTTATTTGGACGATATGGCTCTCAGAGAATGAAAGACTGGCAAGAGGTTTTACAGCGGTATGAAAAGGATAATGTTTATCTCGCGGAGGCTGCGCAAATGCTCATGAGAAATGTAAATTATGAGGTCCCTAGTATCAAGAAACAGATACAGAAGTTGGAACAGTCATTAATTGTGAGCTTACATATATTTACATAATATGTATTAGAAGTATCTCATGTATACATGTATTTGTATATGTGCGATGAAATTTTATGTATTTAAATGTATCTCTCTGTCAGGATCTAGAGAAGAAAGAAATGGAATATAAAAAGTCGGAAAATACGGCGCATGCAGAGTATAATGTATTGTGTAAACAATTGGGTATAAGTAGCCATAACACAGCTAGGAAGGAATTGATGGAGAAAGTTAAAGAATTGCCAGCCATTTATCAGAGTGTAGTGGAAAAGACAAGGAGCTTGGACAAAGTCGTCGAGTTTTACAGTGCGTTTGTTGAATTTACTCTCGGGCGGCGGTACGACGGTAACAGTTGCGTATCGATGATTAAATATGTAATTGGTGAGTGAATTGCTAAACGTTACAAACGCGTGGTTACGTCGTGCACTCAGATAAGAAGAAGATAAAAATGTAATAGGTTGTTGGACATTTCTATAGAGAAAGGGAACGCCACAACGTATGAATATACATATGGAGAAGCGCCATTGTCAGTGGTGGAGCCGCCGTTAAATATTAAAGCTGATGAGGAAGAGAATAACGCGACAATTAACTCGAATGTGGATACAAATGTACGAAGTGTTTGTAAGAATTTATTTATTTATAAGAGTTTAATCATTAAGTTTATAAGAATTTAATTATTAAGAAAACGATTACGATGATATGAATTTTTCATTGCGTAATTATTCTGAATTCATCTTTATTAACTTGGACAGACCATTGACTTTGGTGATTTGGATTTGAATGAAGAGATTGATTTCGGTGAAGAGGTCGATTTGAGCACCGCGGAAGGTGATATCGATTGGGGAGACGAAAGTGCTGCGGTGCAACCCCCCGTCGGGGAGGAGGAAATAGATTGCGACATCTCCTTGGAAGAGTCGGGTATCGTTGTCGAAGCAGTCGGTCACGAGGGTGGCATAGCTGCAGGACGTGACGCGTATACGATATTGGATAATCCCGCAACTAGAGTCGAATTCATCAATCAATTATTCGAGGTATGGTAAATGCGTGCAGCACATAATTTCGATGTATCGATATTCTCACTCGAATAAATTGTGTGTATCTTCATAGTTGGAGGCGTTCATGAAATTACGTTTGTACGAATTTAAAGGCGACGATAAAAAAAATCTGTTGAGCTTCAGTCAAATGCAAGACGCCTCCTCGATCCTGCAACTTTCCACCACGGAGAGCACGCAAAATATGCTCGATAATATCCAAATTGTCCTCTCGGAAATATTACACAATAATGTTCATCATTTACATAACATCAAGCATTATCCGAGGTACGATCAATCGAATACGCGATAGATACGACTCTATAGGCTCTGATGGTTCATATGTAGTTCATATGGCTCAATTGTAGATACGCGGATATAGTGATTGCCGGTTTGAAGCAGAAATTGAAGCTGATCGACAGAATGGTGGCCCAGCAAGAATCTGTACGACGGAAACAGAAAGACGCGCAGGATGAAATTGATAAATTACGTCCGCTATTGAGACTCGTTGTGCAAAGAACCAGGGAATTGCAAACCGAGGTACGTTATGTACGGTTCACGCGCTATTGTTGCAGCTTTGAGATTATTCGGTCCCTTAAATGTCTTATAGATTTTTCATATCGCGTATCTCCAATTGCAGATAGAACGAGACATCTCCAAGAGATACAAGAACAGAACGGTACACTTGACTGGTGGTGTAAATACATTGTAAATATTCACAGTAAATTGTCCACGAACGGCCAAAATTGACTAAATGCGGGGATGCGTCCAGCGTGTACATAACTTCTTGATTAAGACAGTATGAGCAAATGGACTTTCTTACTGTCGTGTAAAGTATGCGGTATGATTTTCTATTCTTCTACTTTCAATTCATCGATAACAAAGGGAGATAAGAAGGGATACGTGTAAACGGGGGAGAAAATAAAATTGTACGAACGCAGTAGAATGATAATCGTTGTTGATCAATGTTCGTTCATGTAACTCGTTTCACACATAGAAAACGCTCGCTGATACGGTCAGCATTCTCTCTTTGGCATCGCAGTACACGTTGTATTATCCTTGTCCCTGTGAGTTAATCGCACGATTGCGATATTCACGTTCGTTTATCGTGAAAGCGCGGTATGTCGAATTCTCGAGACCATAAAGCCATCTTTTTATTGCACTTTTGAAAATTTGAATTGACGCTATCTTCGAGATAAGCGGGACATTCAAATAATCATAAAGAGATTCTGCACGAGTCTCCAAGGCGACGAGGTACAAACTGCTTTGGTAGTGGGGCATGGGTATCTCTTCAGGCATTCGGCTAACGAACGATCGCATTCGCACAAACGCTGAGCGCAAGATCCAGACCCTCCCCAGTCGCCGTGTTCAACCGCTGCAACACAAAGAGTCTGACTGAATTGGAGGAGATTTTCGCAGTCCTGTCGCATGTTGCATGTCATGTGTTGTGCAAAACACGTGTTGAAGACGAGAAAGTCATCTCTGTGTGCGCTAAACGCCAAATTCTCCAACGGGAGAATGGTAATGTTTCAGACAATAAACTAAAATATGTATGATACACCGTGCTGTTTCGACAGGTTGCGAGACAGGTGAGGCGATCAGGTCGCGAGGAAAGAAAGCAATAAATATAAAAATAAAACGAACCGCAAATGGGCTTGTAACCGCGGTAACATCTCCAGTAATACGGTACGAAGTACTCCGAGAACATTGGGCATTCTGTGGCGTCGTAACACCAATCGTGCATCTTGCAGCACCTGAAACATTCCGTTCTCACAAATTGTTACCTAGCGGCACCTGCGTTACTCGGTAATAATCGGTAGACGCGAGCTTCGTACGGCATTCTCCTTTCCTTACGAATGAATAACGTACTGGTCGATACCGTCGATGACGTAACCGGATCCAAGGAATCCGCAGTAACAACCGTATCCCTTGTAGGCCAAAGGATTACATCCTGTGGCACACACCACCATGTTATAAAGATGTATTACTCCTCGCTTGAATCTCGCACGAGTAGACGTCTCCTTAACGGCGCTTCTGAAACTGCGTTTCAGGAAACTTCGTTTTGGCATTTGAGAATTCATGTTGGCAGAACGTTGGCCAACGTGCCAACGTGTTTTTCTTGTCTTGTCAACTTTTGTCTCAGATGTTAGACGTTAGAAGAACGAAATATTTTATCGGATTTTATCAGATCGAAAGCCAGTCTTAATTAATTAATTATATAAATAGGTTATTTCAAAGTCGTACCAATTTGACTTTAATCAGCAGGCGCAAAAGAAATTCTCTTTTCTTTTTCGATAACTTCTTCTTTTTGTTTTTTTTTTCCTGTCCGAGGCCTATTCACTTCTTCTCTTATTCGATTTGCCAACGGCCGAACGTTTGATATCAACATTTGAAGGCCCGATTCATCGATTGTTAAACGTGAGAACAAGTTCCCTCGCGATATCTTCGCTCGGTACTTACGCGACAGGTATAAGCGCGTTCGTGTGGTTCGCCGACGGCGGTACGCGCACGAGAATATCTTTCTCGTAATTGTGAGCCGAGGAGACACTGGTCCACGGGTCGCCGCTGCGACCGATATAAAGATCTCCTTGCTGTCTCGCATCGTCCATCTCGCTCATACGCGGATAATCGTAATCCGCGTGGCGCGTTCCGCTACCTCCGAGTATCCTATAAACATCTGGCGTACCGTTACCTGCAAGTGCCACGAAAGTGCCGATGGCACGAAATAAATATCGTTGCATGAGAAGGACGCGCGATCTATACAGTTATAATACGGAGTGTGCGGAGTTCAAGCGTACTTTATCACATTTATCTCGCTAAATTCTCAAGATTTCTCAAGATTTCGCGATTTTGAGCAGAAACTCGGCGCGATCGTAACGGCGTAAATGATCCTCCTCCTAGAAGGTGAATCGGGACACGGTACACTTTCCACGCGTGAGCGGGCAATTAATATCGCGAAAGGAATTTCCTCTCGCGGAATTTCCTCTCGCGCTTACGCGAGCCCGAAAGTGCGTGCGCTTTCCGCACGCATGTGCTATCCGATTCCGATGCGATTTTCCTGGTCGGCAGAAATCTTGTTTCGCCTTGGTCCCTAATCGGGACCAAAAGCTACTCTTATTTATCCCACTTGCGGCCGTTTCAACCGTTACTTGACGATCCTTCGCACCGGTAACTGGTAAGGACATTGCAGCGTGCGTCTACAACTATGCCGAATGATCGGTACACAACCCGGCGACGGCCGCGGCGGGGGGGAGGGGGGCAGGTGCATATCTCTCAATTTCATTTATTGAAACGGATCTTTCTTTCTCCCTCGATCCGTCGAGGCGGTAGAGAGCGGTAGAACGCATTGTCGGGACGTCTCACGTGAGATTATTTCGGCAATTCGTTTTGGCAAGCCCGGGGAAAAATTATTTTCTATAAAAAAGTCCTCTCATACACGACCGATAACTTCAGCATTGGTCGCGGTCGAAGTAAGCATACATCTATTTATCGTTTATTTATTATTTATTAGTCAGAGGTTTATATCTTATATCTTATCGCAAATTGGTCATCAAATTATTTTTATACGCGACTTTCCAACGGCTGACATCTCTTCCAGTATATATGCGTCTTAACAGTTGAACTCAAAGGAGTGTTTTAGAAAGAAAATATTTATCTTTGCAAATAAGAGGCCAAAAGTATGAGAGATACTTGAAAAATGCGTGTTTTTGATTATATAGTACGTCAAGCTGCGCTATCGGGAGCTAATTAAATAACGCCGATGTATCTCGCACGTATCTCAACAGAAAACCAGATATATAAAAATTTTTTTTCCTTTTGAAATGTTCGTCACATCTCCGTGGCGAATTGCATCTATCGCACACTCGCGGATCGCTACCACCACTTCGGAGGATTGAATGCACCGAAAACGGAAACGGGATGGGCTCTCTTTTGCGAAACGAGCTCTCGCAGTACGTCGTTTTTTCTTTGTTATTGTACAATCGATCCCATCCGGAAGAGTTTCATTTTTCACGGGGTCGCGTTCTAACCGCGTTCGCGGAAAACGCTTAAAAACGATATTTTTTCGGAAACGCAAATTTTTCTCCGACAAATGTAAAAGTATGCAAGAATCGCGCAAGTGCATCGCAATCAAGCGCAGCCTGAACGTAGATTTTTATCATCACGATACAATCGTGTAATGTTCTGTCAATGCGTTCGAGCACTGCAAACAGCCTTCGGCTTAATGGAATTTCGCTGTTTCACCCGTTTCTGCCTAAGTGAAAAATTCCCCAATTAAAGAAGAAAGAGGTAACGAGCAGGTAAATGCGAATTATACAGGCTGCATCGCGAAACAACTATACGGATTGCGACAAACAGAGCGTGACATCGATCGTCAATCAATTCGAAACTAGCTCGGGATAAAGCTGGACTTCTTGTTCCTCACTCACGATTCTTAGCAACGATTCAAGCGGCCGTCCGTTGGTGGTCGATCGCTACGTTAAATACAGCGGCATTATTAATTATATTGTGTACAATACGAATTTACAGTTGTGTTGTCGGAATGGAATCACGAAATATCACGTTAGATCGAGTTAATTAGCGAGACACGTGTGCGGAGGCATCGTAGCGGCCCAAGTTACTGTAACGAATTACTATAACTGTACACACCTGTTGTAGCTGACGCATGTCGTGTAGGGAAATGGGGAGATTATGCACCGTTTTATCGCCATCATCTCTCGGTCTCTCTCTCTCTCTCTCTCTCTCTCTCTCTCTCTCTCTCTCTCTCTCTCTCTCTCTCTCTCTCTCTCTCTCTCTCTCTCCCTCTCTCTCCCTCTCTCTCTCTCTCTCTCTCTCTCTCTCTCTCTCTCTCTCTCCCGCTCTCCCTCTCTCTCTCTCTCTCTTTCCGGTGACAGAATTGCTCAACAACTAAATTGAGATTGCGAGAAATGAAACGACGCGATCGAATCGCAGCTTTAATACAATCACAGTAACAATCAACGACTCCCGGCTGTCATAATAATGCCCTGTAACGTTAATTAGTCTGACGCGGTAGTCCGTATAATTCGCGAGAAATGTACTTTCTCTTTGCCCTTCGCGGTTTCCATGGTGCTAAAAATTTGATACGTTAATTTCCGCTAACTGACGCAACCGCTACGTGGGTGGGCGTGCGAAACGTCGCGGGTTGCGCGATTCAACCGTCGATAGTGGATTGTCGAAAAAACGTATACTTTGATACTTCAATCTGCGGAAGATAAATGTTACAAGTTGGCCGCGTTATAACGTTCGATCAAATAATAATTAGGCAGAACGAGAGAGAGAGAGAGAGAGAGAGAGAGAGAGAGAGAGAGAGAGAGAGAGAGAGAGTGAGAGAGAGAGAGAGGGGGGGGGTTAAAAGGAATCGAGATTGTGAAAAATGTGTAAAACACGGGTTCGTCTCGCGAACAAGGACGAGACAACTTGGATCGCGCAAGAAAGGTCACGTTGTTCGATTACTTAAACTAATTACGTATGTGTACGATAATTTCGAAGGCTTATTAAGCAGATCAAGTCGGCGACTGTTTTAATTTTCTCCGTTAGTTATCTCGCGGGGTTAGTCGCGCGACCTCGGTGAGAGTTTCGGTTATGTGAATCGAGGCAATTAAATGCGACTTGCTACTTTGTAGATGTGATATTTAATTGTGCACACACACACGTGGCTTTCTTCGAAGCGCGTCGCGAAGTCGCGTGTGCGCGGTACGGGCGTTTGCGTCGCTGCCGTGTTATCCATTGTAACAAAAGAGTTTCATGAGCGACTGATTAAGAGTCGCGACGAATAGAAACCACTGTCGCTTAGCGAAATGCGAGAGACAATGATGCGAGTGGATTTCTCGCGCATAGATGACGGAGCTAATTATATACACGGCGTAATTGCATTCGCGCACGATACACACATCAGCCGCGAGATAAAAATATAACGTGGCTGTGAGAATGTCTCGGTAATTAATTCTAATACTTGCTACGTGTCGCTCAAAAAGAATAAAAACGAAAAGAGTCACACCCCCACCTTCCTCTCTCTCTCTCTCTCGGTACTTGAGTACTTTGTGAAATATTTCGCTTTTACATTTGAGATTATTTATTTTCGAGCTTTGCTATCTGACCGACGCGCAATGACTCTTGGCCGTTATTAATAAAACGCTCGGATGGAAAAAAGCGAAGATCACAGTGTAAAAACAAAGAGACAAACTACTCGACGCGTGAACGCGTCACTGTTTGCCTTTCATCGTGTGTGCAGGTCGCCGCGGGAGCCGGCGACATTTTCTGTGTGATATTATATTAAAATCAGATATGCATGGAAATATCTGTAGCTGTATCGTGTGTTACAGACAGAATGTTGCGAGGATATCGATTCGATGGGATAAATAGGCGCGATTCTTTGATACCATTCACACTGATACGAGACGCACTGTACATTTGGCATTCAGCAGATTGCTATGCGGGTGAGACGATGCGACGCGACGCGACGCGAGCCTCTCTCTCTCTCTCTCTGTCGTTCATCCCCGTCGTTAGCTGTGAAGCGAAGAAGAGCGCGCGTACAGTTGGGTTGTGAATGCTCGCGAGACGCTCGCGTACACGCGCCGAATGATTCGTCCCGTCTCTCTCTCTCTCTCTCTCTCTCTCTCTCTCTGTCTCACCTCCGGCCTCGCAACCGAGCAACATCCCGATTAGTAGCAGGAGGACGCACAGGACTCCTCCGTAGCGGCGAGGCGACGATCGATCCGGCCACGGCGGATCGCGGCCACGTGCGGCGTTAGGACTTTTCCGGCACATTGGGCACGTTTTCACCGCGGCGAAAGCAGATCGAGCTCTCGGGGGCTGGGGGTCACCTGCGAATCGTCCTCGGTTCATCCGGCGTGACGGCACTCACGTGTCGTCGCATCGGGAAAACCGTTGACGCGCGTCCGCGCTCTCCTCCTCCTGTTACGCTTCGTCTTCGCCGGCGGCGTCGCGGCGCTTCATTACGATCCCGCCGACGATTAATGCGCGACGTGATTTCGATCGCAACCCGCGAACCCGAGAGACAGATCCACGTCCCACGTGCGCCGCGACGACTCTTTTTTCTCACTTCACGCTGCGTTTCTCTCTCTCTCTCCCCCTTTTACTCTCTCTCTCTTCGCGGCGTCTCCTCAGCAGATGTACCCGCTGACTGCGGAATTAATAGATCGATCATTGTCGACTGGATAAAGTCCCCGACTCCTGGACTCCGACGCGGCGGCACAAAGGGTGCCGCCTCCTCGCGCGACGCCCCGAGGCTTTTGCATTGAACCCCCTCCCACCTGGGATTCAATAATGTTGCTCGGCCTTTGTGCTCCGGGAGCGTTCGCGCGTCGCTTTCGCGGCTTAACGAGACAACCAGGCGCCTTGGTGAAAAAAAAATTCTCATCGGATCGCGCTGTCCTGCGAACGAATCGCCGCAGCACTCTCCCGAGCTTTTCTTCTACACGTTGTCGTTGTCGTTGTCGTTGTCGTTGTCGTTGTCGCGGCCGAGTCTGGCCGAGTTTATTATCCGACGTTTCGCGCTGGCCTCTGGTCGCTGGCCAAAAGTGGGAATCCGCAGAATCCTTCCTTCCTTCCTTCTTTCCTTCCTTCGCGGAAAGGAGAGACGAACTCGTCTCGTGTTCGCGAGAGCCTCGTCGCCGTAATTACTCGCAGAGTTAATTCTCCCGCAGAGAGCGGAGGTGGGCCGTTTCAGCGGCGAGAAGATCGGCAAAATACTGAGACTGTATCCTTATCGGATACGGCGCTGATCTTCATCGTTTCCCTCCAAGCGGCGGCTCCTTCCACCTTTCGCCGACATCCTCTCACCTATATCCCGTCGGACGCACTCAGAGACTTAGCTGATCTCGAGAGAACGCGCGGTCGTCGTGGTGCGACGCCGTCGATTCCCGTGCTCGCACTGCCGCTCGCACGGCTCGCCTCGGGAAATCCGTGCTGTTACACTTTCGTCCGGTTTCCTCGAGGAAGGAGGAGAGAGAGAGACAGAGAGAGAGAGAGAGAGAGAGAGAGAGAGAGAGAGAGAGAGAGAGATCTTTGGAGGTTCTGTTCTCTTCTTCCCGTTGGCCGCACCAACGTGAATCCTCGATCGCTCCCGTGCTCTAAACTCGTTAGCCGTGACTCGACTTTCTTCGGGCTCGCTCGCTCGCTCGAATCGCCGAAGGCGAGAGGACGAAGACCGGACCTACGCTGGAAACCTTCCAGGCGGAGGTGCGGAGGTTTGGGACTTGCTCCCGGTTCGGGAGACGAACGTCTCGTCCGGAATTGACGGCGTCGTACGACCGCCGCACAGTGGGAAATTTTGCTCACTTTTTGGACAAAAATCTCGTTAGAGCTCGATTCTTCATGAAATTGAATGATTTTTTTTTTTAAATATTCGTAAAGACTTATACTTTAAGCTGGTACTGCGGAAATTTAGTTATCGTTAAACCTACATTAAAGAAAGATGATCAAATGCGAGTAAACTTAAAACTCATATATCAACCATATACTCTTAAATATTTAAAACGTAGAACCTTCAGCCTTAAACTCTTAGAAGTCTTTTACAATAAGCAGTTAGTCAAAAACCGTAAGCAAATTGACCAACCACAGTCGATAATTTAAAAAATAATCGAATATGATTCGTCAATTTGCTTACGGCTTTTGACTAATTGCTTATTGTATAAGGTCTCTTAAACCCTCAAAACGCTTTAACGGCCTAAGCCCTTAAACTTAAATTTTTCAACCCTAAAGGCTAAAGGTTCTACGTTTTAAATATTTAAGAGTATATGGTTGATATATGAGTTTTAAGTTTACTCGCATTTGATCATCTTTCTTTAATGTAGGTTTAACGATAACTAAATTTCCGCAGTACCAGCTTAAAGTCCTTACGAATATTTAAAAAGAAAAATCATTCAATTTCATGAAGAATTGAGCTCTAACAAGATTTTTGTCCAAAAAGTGAGCGAAATTTCCCACTGTGCGCCGGCCGTCGCGTCGACTCACCGCTTCACGAAGGAATCTCGCGATGCAACTCGCGGTTTTAGGAAGTTCAGATTGACTGTTCGTTTCGTAATCTCGCGCGCGCGCGCACGCGCGATGTAACTGGTATTACGGCGAATTTGTCGGCTTGTCGCTAATTGACAGGGAAATACCTAACGAATCGTCGGCGTCGTTTCGCTCGCAAGTGAGAATCTCACTCGCCTCAAGAAAAAAAGTTCATTCGCGACGCACGATTCGAAAGTGTACGTGCAATAAGTCTCAATAGGCCAAGGTGCAACAGGTTACGGCTTGTGTGACCTCTTGCAATTTTGTGTGGAGGAGATACGCGGAGCCAACGCGAGCCAACAGCCGGACAAGCGTACATTTCAGCAATTTATCGTGAATTCCGTTTGATGTGTGTCTCGGCGAGAAGAATCTCGCAGAAACTCCAACGTATTTGATCATTAAACGCCCGGCGTTCCCCTCAGGAGCAAACTTCCTTTGCCGCGGCACGCGTTTCTCGCTGAGCCTCGCGTCGGAAATCGCGATCGCGACTGGCTGCTGCCTGCTGCGGCGCTCGCCTGTCGGAGTAATTGACGTTCCACCAAGCGATCAGCGTGATTTCCACAAATGTTCTCTTCTCCCGCGAGAAAATGTTGCTCGCGCTCCGAGCCGAGCGCCGAGGGCGCGGAGGGCCAATTTGCATCGCGCCGCGCCGCGCCGCGCCGCGCCGCGATAGCGCGATGGTGGGTTTACCGATAATTTTCTACGCATCGATTACCGGCCGTCGCGGCCGGGTCAAATCGAGATAAACGGGACGGACTACTTTCTATACAGGAAACGGGCCCAAAGTCTGCGCAGAAATTCGGCTCCCATTACGGATTATCTTCCGTGCCGGCGTGCCGCCGAGCGATGATCAGCGCGCGCGCGTGTCTTTTTATGATCGTCGTCGTTGCGGCCGTTCGTCGAATCGCGCGGATCGCTGGGCTGAAATTACGCGAACAGTTCATATTCACCGAGTGACCGACTGACTACAGTTGAAGCCGCACTTGAAGAACCGAGCGCGCATCGCGCCTTCTTGCACATAGCGGTACTCGCGCGCTCGTCGACGCACGCGACGACGCGATGAAGCGATCGTGCAGCGCGGTTACGGAACGATGCGCTGCGGGATTTTCATCGGCGAGATGATCGCACGGGCTACAAAAGCTTTGCGACACACACACACACACACACGCTGACATGCGCAACTCGTCGTTAATTGTTGCCGCTATGTAACTAGCGCGAGACAAAGTCGCCCGTGAGAACCGATCGCGCGCGGAAGCTACGCGTCGCGCCGCAACGAGGCTACTTTATTACACCATTGCCGTTTAATGCACAAGAACGGTCGCTGCTGCTCCAACGACACTCTCATTTACGTTATAATGCGCGCCCGCGACTCGATTACTTTGCACGTGTATACGTTTGCGTGTGTTAATTGCGCGGGCGCGAACGGAAGACCTCGATTCGGAGCTTTCGCAGGATTTACTCCAGTCGCTAACACTCAATTCCTTTCTCTCAAGGTAAAGGACATTTATGGATATATATATATATATATATATGTCTGTCTGTCTCGTCGGTTCCTTCTACGAAACGTATATTTATTCGCAGTAATCCTAGACGCGTTTCTCTCGCTTCCTGCTTGCGAAGGGACCGAAGAAAAAAATGGCTCAACTGTCGTCGCAACACAGGAGGATGAGAGACGACTACCGACTGCCGACTGCGAGATGACACGTTTTTGCACTTAGAGTTGCGCGACTTTAGAAAAACATTTTGCGCCGCAACCGGTCGGTGCAATTATGTAACCACACACACAGGCCGTTCTTCCTGCCAGGGCGAGGTTCGACACCGTCGTGACGCGACGCTGTTAAACGTCAGACTATCGCGCACGGAAGTATCGCTCTCTCGCGATGCTAATTTGTGTAAAAAATTGTTCGCTAGAAGACACATTACGTGTCTATCGTCCGAGGAGGAAAACATTCATTTCTTACTTCCCAAGTGGGAAGCGAGGAAGAGGACGGCTATTCTAACGGCTCGATCTCGATTCGCGTAGATCGGGAGATCGAGAGATCCTTGTTGATCAATTCTCTTCATTGCTTACGTAAAAGCAAGGCCAGGCCGAGCAAATTGCGTTTCTTGCAACTCGCGAATAATTATAACGCGCGGGTTAGAGATCGTAATGTAAATGTAGCGAGCAAATGTAAATCAGGCGAATCGAGATAAACGCGATTGCGGCTACGTCTGTCCGATTAGTCTCTCCGACTCGCAACGCGAGAGATTAACACTCGCGGGTAATCTCGTTAGTTTTCCTCTCGATCTTCCTTCTCACGTGGAAACTGGACTCGCGATAGATGAATCGAATTTAATGTCGAGTCCGAGTTTGTGATTTCGCGCGGGTGACTGCTCGCGCATCGCGCGGTATCGAAAAGGCGGAAAGAGACAAATCGTTCGATCGATCGAACATTGTCGAATAATTGTCGTCGACAGATCGCGAGGCAACTCGACGTTCCCTCGCGATCGTCTAACGAACGTCGCCTTTCGTTATCTCTCGAACATTACGTAGGCGTTATTACCTGGAAGTCCCTCGCTATATGGATAATTTCTCGTTATCTGCGTTCAATCGTTCCTCCCGGGACGCAGCGAGTTATAAACTTTTAGTTAGTAGCGCGGATGATAAGAGTCAGATAAGATTTCGTTGAAAATAACGGCTCGTTTCGTATCTTGTCGTCACGATCCCGAAGAAGGATCGCCGGGCTCGAGATCGCGCTCGTGACCCGCCGCGAGAGATTTTCCGCTTCAAGTAAATCATTCGATGGTTGCGATCACTTGCGCTTTTCTCGAGCGCGCGCGCGCTGAAATTTCACCGAAATTTCACCGAAATTTCACTCGGCCGCGATTCTACCAGCGACGCGGATCTTCATCCACTTCGATATGCAAATAAGAGCGCAAGGTTTCGCGAAAAGGTAACCCATCTGAGCAACCGGGTGTATCCTACCGTGATCGCGCGCAGCACGCCAGGGTTCTTCGCCGCACGAATTTCGCGCTCCGAGGTCGCGCGAGCGCGAGCGCCAACGCCGCCGAGAAGAACAAGACTCGATCTCGAAGGTGACGAAGGTGTCGGAGGCGGAGCGTCGAATAGTACTCGCAGCGTACTCGACGAACATTCGACCTGCAATTGCGCCGTGCGATTACGAGCAGCGACGACGACGACGACGACGACGACGACGACGACGGTGGCGGCGGTGGAATTAACGTTGCCAATTGGTAATTTCATTACCCGACTCGCGCCCCAACGAGATTTCATCGGAGACGTGCTCGAAAAGAAAGGGCGTGGATGGAGGCGAAGCGCTCGCTCGTTCACCGAGAATTTTCTCGACGTGGAAAAATACGGCTGGCCATCGGCAAACCGTGAAATCTGATTATGGGTCATTTGCAGCTGGCTGAGTATTACCGGAGCTAAGCCGGTATTGCGAACGTACCGGCGAACTATCCGCGGAAAGAATCGCGCCCATTCGACGCGCTAACGAACTCGCTTATTAGCCGATTTTTAACTCTCGACGTGCTTAAAAGCACGTCGATTATGAAGAGGCGTCTCGGCGTATCGTTCGTGTAGCGTGACTGTTATGTTCGAATATTAAAAGCGAGTTACACGGCAACTTCGCGCTATTAATTTCGTTGGCACTCTCGAGACTCTGTGCGCGTCCGTCGTGCGTCGAGAGAGAGAGAGAGAGAGAGAGAGAGAGAGAGAGAGAGAGAGAGAGACACGGTGCGGTTGTGAAGGGAGAGGCAAGTCAATGCCAGATTGACACGGCTTCGTTCGCTTTAATTAAACGGTTTGACTCCGCTTTTTTCCTTACGCCGACTGAATCTGATATCTGACCATATCTGACAGGTGCCGCTCGATATCGCGTGGGAGAATACCGCGTGTTACGAAAGTCGGCGCGTCTGTTTGCCATACGTATCGATCGACGGGGAAGCGTCGAATTTGTTCGAAGCGGCTCGACCGAGTCGAGTCGGAATTACGTCGGAATTACGTCTGTAATTTGCGAAATCTTTACGTTTACGCGCGTCCGCCGTCCGATTATATACACCGTACGACCGAGAGTATCTGCATCTCGAGATATAACGTCTACGACATTTCTCAACGATAGAATTTCCCGACGGACTTGGCGCGAACAGAAAGTAAGATTTATTAACGTTGCAACGGTACAACGGAGCGGAGCATTATTCGAAAATATCCGCCGCGCCTTATTTTCGCGGATATTTCGGTGCGCGAACAACTTTCGTCGCGTCCGAATAATGAATCACGAGCGTGTCGCGAGATACCGCGCGATGCTCTCGCGGAGACCGCGGTACGCTAACGAAGAAACAACGCGGTTAATTAATCACGCCCTCGCGCGATCGGCTAAAATCGCAAAAATCGGCAAAAATACACGCTCGCGCGGCTGCGACGAGTCGGTATGGTCGGCTTGGGACGAGAGCGCGCGTGGTTTATTCATTGAAATAAAATAGTCCTGTGACGTATTCTCCTAGCGAATCGCGACACGCAAGTCGTGATGTTTGGGACGACGCGAGAGGATAGGAATCGGAGCCAATGCGATGAAGAATGCGCGGACAATCGCGCAATTTCGCACAAAGAGTTTCGCTCTTTATTGTAATGCTAATCTGTGCATCACGGCAATGGCGTGATGGCGCATCGAGTGATCCAGCGGTTCTCGCGAGAAGCCTTAACCTTATCGATTACTCTTAATGAATCGGGACGCGAAATGAAAATACGCGGCACGCAGAGAAAGCGCGAATCTTCGCCCCGCGCAAAGTAACACTCTTTCTGCCGCGCGTTGTGGCGCGCTAATTTTTCATCAAGCTCCCCCCCTCCCCCTCCCTCCCAAGAGCCTACTTCGCTCCATCGTCCCCAGCTTGCGCATAATCTCTACAGAGTTCACACGTTTTCCCAAGAGAATCCAGTTGCAACCTCGTTTGCAGCCTCTTGTGCTATTGGATGGAACTTTTTGTGCAACGTGCGAGAGTGTATACGGGCAAAGCGACGAGAAGCAAATTAAAACATTTGTCACGTCGGGGGGAAATGTTGTACGGCGGTGTATAAATTTTCTTGTCCGCCGGATGGAAAAAAGTCGGAGAAGATTTAACGTACGATCGTGCGATTAAACCAGCCACGCGTTATATCAATTTTGCCGAACCGACCGTGCCCCGAATTGGGACGTTGCAATTGTTGCGCCCTGCGAGGATTGCAGATGACGTTCCATTAGCGATACACGTTACGTTACGGTAATCGGCGACAATCGATAAAAATGTCAAAACGCATTCTCCTTTCCGGCGCGCGCGATCCACGGCATTTCGAGATTTATTTAAATTGTACATTCAAATCGAAATCCCCTTCGATAGACCGTGTGCGTGCTACCTGCTGGCAAACAAATTAGAATAATACGAGGCGGGGAAAAGCTTAACGATGACACACATCCACACGCCCGCGCAAACGCAAAGCGCGCGCGCGCAAGCAACGCAGCCCGCGATTGAAAAAGAAATCGGCGCTTAATGGCGGTATGACGCTTTTTGCGGCATTTCCGCGGCGGCTGAAAAGGAACAACGGCGGAAAACCAACGCGTACGCGTTTCCATTTTCATGGAAGTAATTGTCGCGATATCGTGACGCGCATTCAAAAACTGATATCGTTGATGCATAACGTGACAGTGAGATGAATTTTTAATGCACTTTACGCTTTACCGTCTCGCCAGTCTTTTGTGCAGTCAATGCGCGGTCTTCACTTTGCAACCACGCACGATCATTTATTCACAAGAGTATAATGATAATAACAACAACAACAACACCAACACCAACACCAACAACAACAACAACAACAATAATAATAATAATAACGATGACAGTAATAAGAATGATAATAATAATGATAATGATAACGATAACGATAATAACGAGACAACAACAATGAATATTTATGCGTCCGTGTTCTCGCGAGATCGCGCTCTAACGCGCCGCATTGAGTTTACACGTAGGTGTTCTATTTCGGATATTTAGGACGGAACCGACCGATCCAAAAGACGCGGACCCTCCCCAGCGAAAGTGCGCACCGTTAATTAGCGTGCGTCAGACGCACATGTGGGAGTTCTATTTCTGGCCTTTCACAATAACGAAAAGTGGATCCAGAGATCGCACGAATCTCTTTCTTTTAACGCGCGCGAATGCGTGTCCTCTCTTTCTTCAAGCTTATTTTCACACACACACACAGAGAGAGAGAGAGAGAGAGAGAGAGAGAGAGAGAGAGAGAGATATCTAGATTATTAGATATTTTTTTCCCGCAACGCACACTCCGTACTCCGTACAAGATGATAAAGAAAGAGAGCGGTGACAAAGATGGGAATAAAAAGGCTGCTTTGCAGCAGGCAGCTTTCTGCTGCATCAATTTAACGTCGCCGCAAACGCCAAAAACGTCGACACAACGAACAGAGTTTCGATTTCTCGTCGATGGCCCGGAACAAGCGCGAGAGTAGCCTCTCTACCTTGGGAACTTGGAAGCGTGTCTCCGCGCGTAAGTCACGCTGCGCGCCGTCACGCCGGTGTCTGTGTAATATAACAATACGCTAACTTCGCTCGGCATTATCCCGCTATTGTTTACGGTATTTTTAATCACTTTCATTCGCGAAGAGCGCGGCGGATACCGCTACATGTACACCGAGTTGATTGCTTTGGATCGACGAGGCCGCAGCAAGTAGTAGCCGCGCGAGTAGCGCACCACGTCCTATTTTCCGTTCGAAACACTTTCTTATCTTGTGACGTTTCACGCTGAAAAATATCCCATTAACCCGGCGGAAAGTGAAATTTGTTGTGCGAATGCTGACGCGATGCTCGCCTTCACGGCGAGCTGTCTTTTTATCACTCGGCTTTCAGAAACCTCGTCGCTATTTATTTCGTTTCGATCGCGTCGCGCTACATTCTCGGTGTCTGCGCGCCTACTTGAAAATTATTTCAGATCCGAGTCACCCGCGAACACACGTCCCTTTCATGATTTTATGAAGGAAATGTTGAAAGCGCGCGCGCGGGCGATATATATATTTCTATTGTGCCGACGATATCGTTGACGAAATATCCGCAATATTCCGCGGAGATGTTGATGAGTGAAGTTCTCTCGCGGTGACAAACTTGATCGCGCAAGAGAGGATCGCTCTCGGTCTGCTTATGCAACGGGAGACGTTCTTTCGTCCCCCCTCCCTCCCCCTCCCCCCGTCAACCGTACCGGTACTTTGTGTACCGTAGCGAGCAAAAAAATGTAACAAAAGACACAGAGGTGGAGAGCAAAAGTCGACAATCTTCTTTCTTTCCACCTGCTCAAAGCGGAGCAGTCGCAATTTCATTTAAACACGTTCGCGGAACGCAATTTGGCTTAAATACACCAGGTAGGTCTTTTCTACTTGATGGTTAACTACTTTTCTTTGGCTGAAAACGAGAAAACGAGGTCGGCTCGGCATAGCAGCAGGATGGAGGACTCACCCCGTGTGTACCCATGGATTGCTCCCTGGGTAGAAACACCATTCCAAAGGTCATCGTGATTAGCAATTCTTGATTCGTCCGGCCGGCCAAAGAGAAGAGAGGAGAGAAGAAAGCACCTCGCAACGCGCGCCGCGTTATACGTAATATCGTGCGTAGATTACGATTAGCGGTGGCAACTCTTGCGGAAACTTAATCGCGCGTGTCGGCCGGCATGTTAACGTCAAATTGATCATCGTTACGTCGTTTACATCTCTTGACGGATCGCGCGCGCGTGCGCGCGGCACAAGACGTAGTCAAATTTACAACGGCGCCGAGATGCGCAGCGCGCGAGAGACATTTGTTAGCGCGAAACGCGGGAAAAGAATTTCGCTCGCCCGCGAGCCGGGACATTGCAATTCGAAGAACAATACGTTCTGGCTGTGCGTTCTGTAATACTGAAAAATGTTTCGGACGTTTCTGCGGGATTCGTCATCAATCTTGATTTCGTGCATCTGGGTAATATGCAAAGTGAGCCTTTCGTATTATTTCGATTGCGACGTAGGTTGAGAGCGTAGGTATATTATGCGAGCGTATGTGCACCTTGTCCGTCTCTGTGCAACATGACGCAATTCCGTAGGCCATTACGTCGCAATATTTCGGAAATGTTAAATTTCGCTCTTTCAGAGAGCCCACGGCGTTTACGTGCGCGCGAGATACGTGAAGGGATTTAACGGGCGTGTCGCGCGAACACGCGACTCAAGTGGTGACTTTCCGCGAAAGATAACAAGGAATGTCACTGAAACTGCAAATGTATAATAAATGCGTTAATGTTGTATGCTTTTTGTTGATATTGCTTTCGTCTGGATCTCAGCAAATGATGCCTTGGTCAAACGCAATTATCGCACGATTAATCGCTATCAACGCAACTTTAGCCTTACCAAAATATAAGGCAAAGATAACAATTATTCATGACGATTAATTTTAATTTACTTGTGAAAATACTGACCGAGTCGTGACATCTTGTGACATCATACGATGCGCGCCGTACGTATCGATTTATTATAAGTCGCGGGGAAACGACGAGTCATGACAGACACACACGTGGCGTAAAATAACACGTGGCAGTAGTCGTCACGTGCGATCGATCTATCGAAAATCGGGACTCCCGCGAATCGGATTTGCACGGTGAAATTTGCATTTTGTTTGTCGATATGAGATGATAAGAAAGATAGGACTGCGCGCGCGCGCTCTCAAGATGCGCTCAAAACTCCGGTGGTGCGCGTATAAATAACGAATAATGAAATTCAACTCGAAGGGGAAGGAATGGAATCAGCCAATAAAATCGAGCCATCGATCGATAGTTTGAGCGCGAAGAGCCGCTCTCCGAGGCCGCGAGCCGCTCGGTGATGGTGATGGCGAGGGTGAACCCCGAAGATGGTCGTCTCTCTCTCTCTCTCTCTCTCTCTCTCTCTCTCGTCGGGCACGCCACGCGCGCTCGCTTAGGATTTTTTTTCTATATTAAAACGGCGATTACGACTGTTGTCAGCAATCCCAAAAATATCGGATTGCTTTCTCGAGAAGTCTCTTATCTCTTCACGTCAGACCGCGAAACTTCTATCGCGAAACAGAAAATATTCATGGTCAAGCATTATCGCGATAATAATCAGTCGCGAGGTCAGCCTCGCGAGCTCAGGGTCGTAAACGTGTCGTTACAATATCGTTCGCGAAGAAAGGGGCGAGTGAGTGATAAATCATGGGGTCATAGTGTCAGCTCGCTGCTTATTACTTCATAGCAAGTTCCCAGTTTCAACTTCACGGGTCAGATATCTTAATTCAAGCGGTCGTTCTTTCGTTTTTTTTTTTTTTTTTCGCGACGCACACGTGGACACGTTTCCTAAGCGACGCGACGACTCATTATCCGCGTATCAATCCCCGTATGCGGAAATCAAAGTTCAAACGATAACAATGTTCGTCGCGATCACGGCCACCAGCAGCTGGAAGATATCAACGCCACCCACGATATCCAGGCAACTGCGTACCCGGCATGCACCACGGCACAGACATCCGACTGCGCCACTCCGGCTCCTTGTAAAAGAGGGAACGCGCGCCGCCACCATCGTTCATTCACAACCACCTGCTCGACGGGGTAACATCGCTTCGGTGTCATCCGTCATCGGCGACAGACCGAGGGTGCACAGAGTAGCGGCGGGGAAGAACTGTCGTTTCTTTCTTCTCAGTGGTCATATCCTCGCGGTCAGCGCAACCGAGACGCACGTTGTCGACAAACACGCCGCGATGTGGAATAACTCGACTTCCGGCCTCACTTTCTCGATTTACCTCTTCGTTCTTCTGCTAACGATCCTGGCTTCCGGTAGCGACAAGGCAGAGGCGAAGCTCATAAGACAAAGCAAAGGTGAGTATAACCATCCCCTTCCCATCCTTCCTCCCTCTTTATCCTCCTTATTCGTCGTTTTACTCTGTCATCATCACGCCTCTTCTTTCATGTAACATCGCGGCTCTCTCCTCCTCCTCCTCCTCCTCCTCCTCCTCCTCCTCCTCCTCGGTATGGATCCTCCTTGAATTGGAACATTTGAGATCCTGCGGTCTCCTGAACCCAAACCCAAAAACGATCAATTCTCCGCGGAGATCCGTCGAAGAAAAGATCGACAGGAGCCGCGTTGCGCAGACAGTGTTGATTCATTTACCGATTTCTTTCATCGATCTCACCGAGTTGATTTATTTCTCTTTTTAATTCTGCGAGTTTGACACTCGGACATTTTTTTATTACGCGTAGGTGGTAATTGCGAAACTTTCTCGACTCGGTTTCACTTCGGATCAAAGTGGAATTGTTCAATTTTTCAGGAACACTGCGAGCAGGTAAGTCCAAAGTCTAGTCTTTGGCAAAAGCTAAAAAATAAAGCGTCTCGAGAGTTACGTTCCTTCGCGCGTGCGAAGGAGGAGGAGGAGAGGCTGCGAAAGGTCTCGTAAATTTCAACTCCCCCGCGAACGACCGCCCGCGCGGTCGCGATTTGTTTTACAAGAATTTCGGATCCCGAAAAGTAACGTTTATCGGCAGATCTATCAAACGATTTATGTAGAGAGCAAATTTTATACCGCAAAGTCGCGCGCGCGTGTATCTATTTCTTCGGACGATATCCATTTGCAAAAGTTGCGGGATTAAATGTTCTTCTCGCTGGCGACGCCGCGGCGACGGGGCGCTGCGGGAATATTACCGATAGCCGAGCGATCGAACGATCGCAGGATACGCAGGATATTCATCATCATATTCGAAATTTGCGCTTCGCCTACAAATCCCCCCGCCCGTCAAAAAGCCAGCGCAAATACGCCAGAGATAAAAGTATGATGTTTGTTAGACGTGTGTACGGATGATAACTCCATATTCCGAACGAAGGCACTTTCTCGTAAAAGCTGCAATTTAAACAACGCCGGACTCGCGGACCGGCGTTTGATATTTCAAATCGGCCGTCGCGCCGAACAATTTCGTCGCTTCGATCTCCCTCGAACGGCCGTTCGCACATTTCCGTTTTTACCGCGAAACCGAAACATCCAAATGGCTTCGCGTGCGCCGGCAACTTACGTTGAACGTTGAATTCAATGCAACTTCCGGCGGGAATCCGGCTGCGGAGCGGAGTCGGTTTGCCTTTTCGTCACAATTTATCGATCGATTGTGGATTGTGGATACGGACGAAACGAATTTCGATGGATGGACCCTGTGCGAAGCAACGTGTCGATCGATTCGAGCGCGTATTTAAGACGACGCGGAAGAAGTTATTAGAAGGAAGGAAGGAGGAGAGCTGCGAAAAGCTGCTCTCTACAAATTGATCGTCTTTTTCCTTCCTTTTACTTTTTTCTTTTTTATTTTCCTTCTTGTCGCGATCTATCCTTTCGTGATGCTTGACGATTCATTCAATTACCGGCGGATAGACTAGAGAGAAGGTAATTTTTATTCGAGCGATATTAATGTCCTTGAGCAAGAGGACTCTACGTCGGCTCTACGTTCTAAACGTCAAATGTACGTACACGTACAGTGCCTGCTTGTTTGTCTTTCATTCGGAACACTCGGATATTTTGGAAGTTTCGCTCAATTAGACAGCAATTAGCGAGCTCTCGTTCTCCGAGAGGAGATTACGATTAAATAAAGTTTGAGCTTGTCAAGCGATCAAATAAAAAAAATTCGATGCCCCGATGTTTAAGGAGATTACTTACTATGCTTGTGAAAATGATCTCGTTTCGCAAGCCATTCATCATTGGGCAGATAATGGGCGAGAATATGGCGACGTTTTGTAATCCTGTCAATCGCACTACTATGAGCTTTCGCGAATACGCGAGCCGCGACAATGCGCGACCTAAACTTCGCGTAGTTTTGTCGCGTATGTACGTTCGATGACACATTGCGACTGCAGCGTGTGTCCGTTCAACTTCTATTTCGGTCCCGGCGAGGAGCGAGCGCTTGATTAATTCTGCGATGCTGCGCGTGTCGCGAAATGTTCTGCGCAAAACTCGCGTAGAAGCGAGTTATCGATGCCGCATTGTAATGTCAAATCCGTTAGCTCTCACGGCCGCGAGAGATGTTATAAGCAGCATCGACCGTTTGCTTCATGTTTCACGTTTCCGTGACACGATTATCAGTTCTTACGCGAGTTGAGAATAGTGCTGCGGTAGAGCGTGGCTTTAACACGAGGATAGAAATGATCAAGGATACCAGTGTGACGCGACCAAGTACGCGACGACCACGACGACGCGACAGAGATCAAAAAATACCATTCGTTCCGGATCTGATGATCCGCTTCTGATTTCGCGCCAGCGGGAAAGCACCGCTTTTTTTTTGTCATTTTTCTTTATCGCCCTCGCGACATGTGACCGTCTGTTTCTGAGTGTTTCCGAAGAGATACACTCACGCGTCCAATCCAATCCAATTTACGCTGATTTTGCAGATAGATCTCCCTCCTAATATAAATACGTAGATAGATTCTATTCCCCTTCCTGACTGAAAAGCGAGATGCTTCGCGGGGGCCTTCGACAAACGGCAACTTTGATCTCGTCGCACATTTTGTTGTTTCAGCCGTGCGTCTCTAAGTAAACTATCGCGACGCACGATCGGCACGCGCGTCGGCGCTCGTCCTAAAAACGTCCAGATTCAATGCTCCGCTTATAGATATCGAAAATTAGCAATTTGATTGACCCGCATTACCACGCGAGATTAAAAGCAGCACATTGGCAGCAGAGAAAATTGCAACGTAGTTAGCGCGCGCGTATAATGCAACAACGGCTCAGTTAGATGTGTTTGTTGCGTAATAGGCAATCGCCGCGATCATCATTAACGATTGGCATCGTTAAGTATTGAGCGCGACTATTTAACACGACTGCTGCTTCCGGCTGCTGTTTTACGTACCCCTTGTAACGATTAACTGGCGCCTTGTCGCCTTCAATCGGCATCAATCAATCTATCTCAATCGGATTTTCAACGGACACCTTTTCCAGTATGAAACGCGTGAGAAAGCGCGTTTAAACGTTGAAACGCGTGGCGAAGAGGGTAAGGATTTCGAATGGCACGACGTAAGTAAATCCTTACTTGCGCGCGTCATTGGTGTCACGGTGAAGTGCACTCGGCTAGCCAATTCATAGCGAATAGAATGGAATTACGCCGGACACGCCGGACCGGATCTGTCATTGTAAATGTAGTGCGGTTGCTCTCAGGTTGATCGAAGGATCCGGAATTGTCCAGACGTGACGCGAGCTGATGAATTCGGATGTGTCGGGCAATCAAGTGCAGACGAACGTCCGTCGCCGCCGCGGCGACGCGTATTCTTCCGCTCGCGCGGGGGGAGGTGTGTGCATCATCCCGCGAAAATGCATGCCCGTGATGATGCCTGTGAAATATTTGTAATCATTCCGAGTGATCTACAAGCACACCGCGCGCCGCCACGCGTATATCAAAGCGCATTTTTTTACGCGCGCTCTGCCTTGACTGATCTCTTCTTGAAAATTGGCCGCCAACCGCTCATCATCATTTGCCTGCTTTAACGCGCAAGATACGGATAACGTAGTACATCGGGAGAGTCATTTACGACGAACATTGTGCGAGATCGTCGAGAGATCGATATATGAGACGCGACATTGTGCACCTCGAGAAGTGAAAAAGAACAAGAGCGCGCGCTTGAGGAGAGTTTCTCTCCCGCGTGTAGCTGCGTCTCGGTCAAACTCTTGAAAATGTAACTAAAATGTAAATGAGCGCGGGGGGAAAGGGGCGCAATCTCGCGTTCGATCGCGTAAAGAAGAAGACCGAAGCCGACTAATCAGCTTTGTGTGTCTCCAATGATTACTGCGCGAACAATTTGGCCAAGTAACGCGGCGCTCCTTTATCGTTCCGTGGGCAATTTCGCAACCTCGGCACGTATCGCGGATTATATTTGCTGCTTTCATTAACGGCCGAGTCTAAAAACTGAACGGCCAATCTTTTCGGTGAAACATGTGCGCGCGTTGTATAATTTAATAAATTTCTGACACACAAGTTATTTGAATATTTTGATACTTCCTCCCACATGGTACGAGCATATATACGTACATGTGCGCGGTAATATTAGAATAATGTTATCTTTATTCATTGGGTTTGTATATTAATGTTTTCGAGCAATCGCTGCGTGTGCGAATCGCGCAGTGTGCGATAATTATTACGATTATTATTACGATGAGCCGGCTCGGAACAAGCGGAATCAGAAATTATGTCACATTGTTGTCATTATGTTGAAATGGAAAGAGTTTTGATGAAAATTTTTCCCACATATTTGCATCCACGAAACACCAGAAATTCCAGAATCGAATGCACGACGCTGCTTTCATAAATTGTCATTACGTCATACCTCACGTCACGGCAAATGTCTCGATAAAGTTATTCATTCCCTGGAGAATCACTCAAATTGATTCTTTCAATTGATCGAACGGCACAAATGTCTCACGATATCGTCCAGTCGGCAGTCAAAGCGTAGAGTCGGCGCTCCTTGGCAAAAATACGAAAATTTTTACATTAAAATCGCGTGGTCATCTTCCCGGTGGTGATTTGTCCCGCGTTGTCCCGCGAAATGTAACGCTGATATGACGCCGTTACAGGAATTTGGGATAAAGTCTGAATTGTCCCACCTAGGAGGCAAATTTATGCAGATACATTTGCATGGAACGCATTTCAAAAATTTTTATGCTTGGGAACGACGGTATTCCACTGCCCCAAAGCGGTGGAATATATAAATCATTATATTTGGATGAAGTGTATATTTCGTATTGATTAAATGAATAAGTAACAATCGTGTTCGTTAGTTTCGTTATCAATGACGAGAGAGAATTGATTTCAGACATTGAATATTTTGTTTCCGCAGCGATGCCTGCGCCGCGATTAGCTTGCAGCCGCGAGGAAGAGAGACAACGGCTCAACGATTGAATAATTCAATCGTTACGGTATTTCCGACTGCGATCCCGAAAAGCTCGGACAAAAGCGCGGTCGAATAAAAAATCGCGCCGGATTTAAACCGCCGGATAAAAAATACCCGCGTTTTGCTTTCTTCGAAAAGAAGAAATCTCTCTCTCTCTCTCTCTCTCTCTCTCTCTCCTTCTCTTCCCGCAATTCCCACCTCGTGTTCCCAGCCTTTATTCGTCTCTTCTTTATTTCACAATCAACTCACGAACCTTTCATTTTCTGCAGATGGCTGTTCGATATTTGGGCATTCATGTTTCGGGGGTCACGGCAAGAGATTCGACCCGCTCGCGCGGCGCATGCTGGAGGCGAGCAATAAACTGTCGAACCGACATTCTCAAGAGTCCGAAATGCTGTCGCCAAACGACGACGACGACGACGACGACGATGACGACAACGACGACGACGATGACAACAACAACATCAACAACAACCTACTCTATATTCTTCCAAACGACAAGTTGCGTTCGTTCACAGAGCGGTCGTTCATTCCGCCTCGTCGGAACGCTCGACCGTTCGATTCCTACCGGCTGTCGTCTCTCGTTGACCAATGGGTACGTGCACAGTGCGTCTATGCGATAAATGTTGTCCGTTTGTCGTCCGTTGCATTTGTCAGATCGAGTTGGACGAGGAAACTATCCCCCCCCCCCTCCCTCCCGGTATTTCTACGTAATATTAATTCCGACATTGTCTCTTTCCATTTTCTCCTCGACCCAACCCACATCGATCGAACTCTCTGCAAGTTCTTCGGAATTTTGTGAAACAAACTTTGGAATCACTTTGGCGCGAAATGTGTATTTTAAGAATTTATTGACACGACGCGATGCCTAAATGCTGTGTGTGCATAAATGCTGTACTTTTCAGTTAGCGACGCATCGTCGCCCGCATCGCACGGACCTGGAAGTAACTAATAAGTAAACGGGGTGTATGGACGAGCGCGACCTGCGTCATGTGTGTCAGGACGAAGCGACTTCCGCATCATTGTTCGAGAGGAATCGAAATTAATTAAACTGACGATTATTTCTCTTGGTTATTATACGCCCCGAATCTACACAGTCAATGGCGCTGTTGCGTGTATTATCTTATCTTTTCCGTACTGTTGCGACAATCACTGTTTCTCGCGAGCATTATAAATCTGTAAATCTATGTAAGACCTAAGGCGAGACTAAAATAATGAGAGAAGACGATTTCTAGAAAATACAATTGATAGAAAGTTAAATAGGATATTCGGTAGAGTCGCGTGATTCGACGCGCGTGATTCGACGCCGTTGAGCCGAATAATTTAAAGCAGTAACGAAAATCGAGACATTTCACTTGTGTGTGTTTTACGTTATTTAGTGGTGCAACATATGCATGATGGATATGTGTGCGTGTGCGTGTTGATTGATTGTAACAATTATTTGCACAGAGCGTTTTACATTTCGGTACGAGGATTTTACCCGTTTATTAATTAACAATCTACATATTCAGTGCTGTGATATACTTTTGTTATCCATATTTGTAAACTTCTTCTTCGAGATAATATTTAAATTATATTTAATTCCACATATACACACGTATGTGTTACGTTTAGTATATTTATTTTTATGATTTATTAAATGTACATTTAATAAAACACCAAATTTTATCGAGGATGATTCTGAATCGCGGATACGCGTACAGTTCTTTATTTAAAATTATCGACTTGTCGTTCACACTTGTTTTCCGGCAAGGCCGTTAGAGAGAGAGAGAGAGAGAGAGAGAGAGAGAGAGAGAGAGAGAGAGAGAGAGAGAGAGAGAGAGAGGGAAGCGCTTGCAAAGTTATCATTGCTGTTTGTATACTTTGTCAGGGTATAGTTTAAATATTATATTCGCGTCTGCGTAGACACGTGCATCGCTCACGTTCGTTCGATCACGACTTCGAACTCCGCTGGAGGATCGAACGCGGATAACAACGCGGGAAATTTTCGCGCGAAATTGCATCCCTTGCTGCCGCATATCGACGACGATGTTGTATTCCCGACGGATAATCGTGCTTGTGATGCAAATCGCGTCGGTAAAATCCGTCGTCGTTCGTATCGCGAGAGAGTAAGTTACCGTTGTTACCGTTTTGTCCACTCTCCGCTCTCGGAAAAATCGATGGCACATTGTAACCGGGCCAAATAACAAACTACGAACATTTGTTGCATGTAAACCTTGTCCTAGAACTTTGTCGCATACAATCGATGGCGATTATAAGTTATTTTCGCGAAATAAATATCCCCCGCATCAGAATCGACCGACTTATTAAAGCAGCAGAGGTCGCTGTCACTTGTCGCAGTTGCATCCTTGCTTGCGTCGATAGTCATGCAGTGAGAGATATTGAAATTATATGAAAAAAATGCTGGCACATACTCGCCGTGTATTTTGTTTCGCTTAATAATGCTTTGTAATGCGACAACAGTGTTTCTTTTGCAATTATACGTGCTCAACGTCGATTATTTGTAGTTGCGCACCGGAATATTTGTGAACCATACGTATGACGTTGTACCGTCATACTGTTGTGCACCGGTTTAAAGATCCGCGCGGATACCTCCCCCAAGAGAAAAAGAAAAAGTAATCCGGTTTCAATCTCCGGTCAACGTCTGACGTTCGTGTCAATTAATGTAAAATCAATATTTGAGATTTATTTGGTAAGCTTTACATAATTTCTCAGTTAGAGCTAGATGGAAAGCGTGCGTTGTCGCGGCAGAGTCTTTCTCGCATAGATAAATATTCTACAGCAGTGCATACGCATACATATTTTCGCACTAATTGAAACGGAACGCTGCAAAAAATCGATGGAATTCTGCACGTTGTTGTTACACATATTTGACACGATTGTGCAATGCATAATTAACAGAATTGAGAGTGTCATCAGAGAAGAGTATAGTTCTTTAATTACAAGTAAGAACTTAAGAATTCGGCTGCGATACTAATTGGAGATTGGAGCTTAATACAAAAACACGTAGACATATTTCTTTTCTTTCTTTTTTTTTTTTGTGTTTTCTTCTTACTGAGAATTATCATCACTTTTCGGTGGGAGAGACGCGTTTCTCGGAAATTCTCTTGACTCGTCGCGGTGTCTTGCAGTCTCTTATTCCATCTTCCCATTTCTCACATTCTGCGGACGAAGAGAAACGCATCGTTAGTATACAGCGGAGACTGACACTGTCGAGACTGATGGACACTGATGGAAAATCCAACGAAGATTAATATAAACACGAGGGTTTACCAGAAGCTTCAGTATGTCAAAGTTTCGAGGATCATTAATCGGCTTTTCATCATATTCATCGGGCGAAACTAACAAGATCTCCGCGGTGTTTTCGGATTTCTCATTGCTACTGCACATTGTATCTTTCGCATTGTTGACTTTTTTTTCGTTTGCCTTGTTAATTGGAACTCTGCAAATATTTATCGCGAGTGTTACGTATAAATTTATCGATAATTAAATAAAACACAAATATTTTTCGTACAACTCATTACTCAAGATATAGGCAAGGATGTCGAAACGAATGTATACGCTGAGGATAAATTGTGCGAATAATGCATTATTCATTTGTAGAGAGAAGGGAGAAAAAGAAAGCGAATATTTCAGAATTTACTTATCGCTCGAAATTGTGAAAATGCGACAGAATGCGGGATGTGATTCAAGGTGAAGGTGACGAGATATTACGAATAAAAGAGATTAAACCGACCGACTAACCATTCGCCGTAGTGTGATTATATCGATTATGATATTGCTTCTTGATCGAAACGTCGGAAAGTCTCACCATGAAAAAATAGCGTTACGTAAGAAAAAAAAAAAAAGAAAAGAAACAAGAAGTAAAACTCGTAAGGAAAATCTGCAAAGTGCGCTTCAAAACTTTGCCAACTGTGAAGTGTTCTCTGTAATTTCGCGCAACCTTGTCATTAATCCCTCTGTGATCCAGACCATTCCCAAGATGTCCAGTTACATGTATAAACGTTCAAGCCGATGGCGGCTTGTTGCTCTTTTTTGTCGCGTGCGTGCAACGCGTCACGTGAGGAAGAAAAGTCCGTTCGTGAGCGGAATCTTATTCCTTCGGTAATTCGCGCTCTCGCGATATCTCCCCCCTTGACGAGAGAATTTCGTTGCGGCTAACTATAACGATTTAATCCCGAGTATAAACAACAAGGAGACACCGCGTCGATGAGCGAGCCGGGGCCGATCAATTTGGAGTTTATAAAGGATATTATATTTCAATATACAGTGACTCGAGTGACTGCGAATGATGACATGTCTTTCTCGTGGAGAATCAACTTTCACTCGCGTCGATTCTGACGCGATTTAAACTGAAAAAAGAAAAGTATACTCCCACGCGTGCTTCGCATTTAACTCCCGATGAAGGAGAGAGTTTGCAATTAACGCGATTTCAACGCGGCAAATTAAGCGCTAAAAAGGCTGCCCGCGTGATGCAATCAATTGTTCTCTCCGAATATTCTCTCATCTCTTTGACACGGCTTCCGTATAGTCTCTCACCTGATTGATTCGAGAGTTTCATCGTCCATGTGCTCCGTCCACTCTGTCGGGACGTATGTTTTATCCTTCATCTTGTTGTTCCATCGAACGCGATATTGATCCGTCAACGGTAGCACGGGCTGTCCGGCGATCAAGCGGGAGAGAAGCCATTGGGCCTTGGAGGAGGAGGAGGAGGAAGAGGACGCGATACCGTTTTTCGGCAATTCGCTCAGCAGAGCCTTAGCCGCCAGGATACGCAAAGCGGGCGCCGCGTCTTGGACATCGCTTCGCTTTCCGTGCGCTACAATTTTTTTCATATCTTAATTTCTTTTCTCATGTTCTTGATATTGATGAATTTTTTTCTATCGTCTAACTCCACAAGTTTAGCCGATTGTTTAGCCACTTGTTGAAAGTGAAAGCGCGCGTATTAATGTAAAAAAAATGTGAATACGTACCTCCCCAACAGGAATGTCCAATATTTAAACAGGTTACTGGATTAAACAAAAAATTATGTATTACAATATTGTACATAATATAATAGTCAAACTTTTTGCGTTTGGTCATTAACATTCTTCTAGAAAGCAATGAACGAGGATTGAATGAGGATGTTCTTGAGCGGACAAAACATCAAATAGCTGGAAATATCATTTTCAAGCGACAACATACCGTGCAAAATAATGCAAAATAAGAAATAAGAAGAATATTCGAGAATATTCGTCTAAAGCGGTAGAGATAATATTGGGGCGCGCGTACGATTCGCCCGTGGCGAATAAAAACAAAATCGTATTCATTGCGCATGCGCTATCTATCTATCTATCTATCTATCTATCTATCGAAGCGAATGCGATAAAAATTTATTCGAAAATACTTATTACTTATTATATGCCCCTCAAAGACAATGTTTCGCGTTAAGAACGATCTCTCGTGATCTCTGTCTATAACGTAGCTCGTAATCGGACGACACAACAAGCTGGGGAAACTTGTCTCGATATTCCCCGCGTGCAGCGAATATTAAGGCGGATAATACTCCGTAAAATTGGCTTTCCATTATCCTTGTATTATGATTTCGCCGAACATCGCGCTCTCGAACAGTGCTCTCGAATTCTACTACGTTCTTCTGTCGGAAGAGTTTACTTGTAAACTCAGAAAGGGGTGCGTTGCGTGTGTTGAAATGAAAGAATAAATAAGCCAAGTCGCAACCTGAAAATTTACCCTAATATTGAGTGTATTATGGCTGCTACACAAGCGACGCACATACACGCGTGTATAATGTTGTGAAATCATTTACACTACGATTATCGCGTCGGTTGCGCGACTCACCATACATACACGGAGAACATCGCATCTGTGGTATGTGACAACGGATTAAAAGTTTCAATAGAATCCCGACAAGCTTTATTCGGAGCCAGCAAGAAATAATTCGAAGAAATCGCGATAGATGGAAATTAGAAAAGAATGCCGCGAGTGGGATCGCGAGACGGAAGTACTTGTTTGTAGGATTTGTTTGTAGGACGGCGGAATGTTGTTGTAGGAGCGCCTACACTGTAAGAGCGTCCCTCTGCGGCGGCGGTGTAACCTTTGCTCGCGCAAGAAATGAGACAAATTCGTTTTCACTTCTGTATGCTCGTTGGCTGCGTCCGTCGTGCGTTATTCGATCCACCCGTTTGTCGACCAGGCACACACACATACGTAATGCACCGAGAGACTCTCTCGGGAGTTTACTTGAGGGAGTTCATCCTCAAGGCTCGCGCAGCTCTTTTCTTTTCTCGAACCGCGAATATATGATTTAGGTAATGCGCATTTGTCCGCGCATTCGGACCTTGATTTCGACCTCGAGCCCTGATCCCGACGCACGACGATCCTTGATGATCGTCCTGCGCTTAGCTTAGCGTCTTGGTCGTAGCAAGATCATCTGGATGATCATCGAGAAAGTAATTGGGCGGAATTCTAGTAAGCGATAGGTAAGATCTTGGACTCTCGCTTGGACTACAACTTCAAGTCTACGTCTTTTGATCCTTGTGAGCATGTGTGGATATTCGGCAGTCGGAAGTGTATTTCGGGACTTTCGATCCGGGCGAATCTCTCGAGTTGCGCGATAATTAATGCAATTTACATCGTTCAATCTTCTCTCATTTTGTTAATTTGTCAAGGTAAAGTAGTAGTTTCACACAGACTGATCGAAATCGACTTTTAAGGATCGAGATGCTTGAAGAGAATACAGCCGGCGATATTCTTTCGGTGTACATTCGTCGTACAACACATTTCGTGTACAAACGATAATAGTTTCTTTCGTCCTCGAACTTTGATATCCTTTCCTACGAGATTCCCACGTCTTGTGGGATTCTTTCGCGTCATTTCACGAAGAACATAAGCTTTATCTAGAAATGTGTGTCGGCCACACACACACACACACACACACACACACACACACATGGATACATTCTCATTTTTATCACTTTATCGCGAGAATTGAGTTCGGAATTGAGTATTTAATAATTCTCTAAAAAAAATAATTCTCTCACATCACGTTCACTTCGCGAAAAAAAACGTAGTGGCTAATGAACCATTTCTTTTCTTCTTCTAAAAAAAAGTAAAATGGTGTAAAATTGCCTTCGTCGTCTCTTTTTCTATATCCGATTTGACCGAGCTTACCAGCGAATTCCGTCGCTAAGACGCGACGAAGACGCGTAAATGTATACTTTTGCTTAAAGGATTCATAAAGCATTATGCATTCGAGAACCTTTGACTGAGAACTTTTAATAACTCGATGTCGTTATCATAATTACCGTATTAATTGCACAGTTGATAGGGAGAATAAATAGAGCAAAGAAAGAAAAGAAAAAAACTACGTAAAGTTGTAGTATGTATTTAAAATTCGTGCAATTAGATGCTTCCGATGTTCCGATGTAAACTCAAATTAATTTATCCCGCAACTCGGAGACACAAAATTCTACGCTATTATAGCCACGACAATCCGTAAAGTCAGCCGTAAAGTTCCGGAAACTCGCTTATATATCCTTTTATCCCAAATTAATAGTCATGCAACCGACGAGACTACAGTCTCCGGATACAGTACTGCGGTGTCGCAAATAATTATTTTCCGCTTGATGAGCAGGCAAATTGCAATAAGCATCCGAGTTGCTGATACACATTTCTGCCACGGCCACGCGCCATCCAATAAGCATCCGTGTTTTCGCATCGAGTCAAGAGCGCAGGTAAACACGGTGAAAGAATAATGAGGCGTTTGCGCTATATATATGAGATTTACATTCGCCTTACATTCTCCTTTCGTGACCACGCGAAAGTGCGTCGCTTGTAAACGCGCATTTTGCGAAAAAGTACATGCAAAAAGTGATTTGTTAAAGCTGACATTTCACGTTTCGAACAGTCATTTCAAAAGTATTTGCCGGCTGTTATTTTTACGACTCGAATCGAATAGCGAAAGGCAACGCGGAATCAAGACCGGGGATATCGGATCAGGATTGATTTGATTTTCATTGATTCTCGGCTGGATTTTTCACCGAAATTTCGAGAAGTGAGAGTTAGTTACGCGTTAATGTCTGTGCGTCTTGACTGTTTGCCACTGGCGCGTAAAACCGATGACCGTACAATGCGATGCCGAAATTCCAGCTGAACCGGCGGATATATTCACGAATCGGTTTAACAGTAAAAAATATACACTCGATTGGTCTTTCGAATAATTTGATTCCAACAGCTGTCGAGTAGCTGACGGTCTATCGATTATTCCTTAAGCGAATACCGCCAATTCTAATATTTTTACGTGGTATACAAGTAGAGTCACATAAAAAAAGAAAGCAAATCTTGCGAGCTAAACTAAAACGAGTGTAACATAATCATTCCTGACACTTTGTAGTATTTTTAGACCTCGGTTAACCTCGGCTAACAATGATGATGAACAGCGATAGTATGAAATATGCGAGAAAACTTGCAAGTTTAACGTCGACCAATCTGATTCGAAAAAAGAAAAAAACAAAACCAAAATGAAAGAAAGAAGGAATGCTCTCTCTCTCTCTCTCTCTCTCTCTCTCTCTCTCTCTCTCTCTACTTCCGTCACGATTTGTCGTCACGTGAGAACATCGCTGCGACATGTGATTACATTGCGCATGGGACATAGAAAAGGGAAAACTGCGTGAAACTGCGACGAGGAGCGAGAACTGCAAATACCTACCGCCCGCGCATTCGACGAAGCAAAAGTTCAACATTATGATCGAAGTGTGTACGACGATTGTCAGCGTGAAGGAGTTTCTTGATGATGACGCCATGAGATATTCCTTACTGGCGCTTCACCGTAAAAACAATCGAGCGGATATGTGGTGTTTGGCCGAAGCGGAAGTCTGCCGCCTGCAAATTTCGTCTTGGTGAGGCCCATTTTTTCGATATAAATGAATACGAAAAATATGTAAATACGAATGAAATATTTGATATACAAAAGTTACGTTATATAGTCAAGAGTTTCTCAATATATGTAAAAGTATATGTAAAATGGGAAAGCATTTGTTAAATTCGTAACGTTGCCTCGACTATCTCTTTGGAAGGTAACCACTGGCTGGGTATACGTATTATCAAAAGTATTTCTCACGATCGACTAGTGCCACTTTTACAATTAGTGAGATTCTAATGGTGGAAAGAAAATATAAATAAAAGAGATGTATCATCATGTATATATATATATCAGATCGACTGTGTAGTCGAGGAACGTTCGGTTCGTCTCGCGGGGTCCGTAGTCGCAAATTTTAATAAATACTCCAACAGACTCAAAGATGATAACACGAGATGATAACTCTACTTTCCCTCTTTTCATGCACTCGAAAATGAATCGTACGTATGTCACTTTTGTACACCTTCGAAGAAACGAGCGGGTCACCTATTCGAACCGCGCGCGCGCGCGCGTTCACCGAAAACGGGGCTCCTCGCTGGACCGCCAAAGTCAGGTCGATCTCGATCGAAGGGGTCGGCAACTGAACTCGGAGTCGCGGATGCGACCAGTGCTTTTATAGACGCACATGGTGGAGCATGGTGGTGCATGGTGGGGTGGCTGATCAACGCGCCTTCAGGACGCGCACCTGCGTCGGTGCGATAGGGAAACCTATCTACCCCTTTGCACTTTCTCCCTCTCACCGTCGCCGCAAGGGAGAGAGAGAGAGAGAGAGAGAGAGAGAGGGAGAGAGAGAGGGAGAGAGAGAGAGAGAGAGAGAGAGGGAGAGAGAGAGAGAGAGAGAGAGAGAGAGAGAGAGAGAGAGAGAGAGAGAGAGAGAGAGAGAGAGAGAGAGAGAGAGAGAGAGAGGGAGAGAAAGGGAGAGAGAGAGAGAGAGAGGGAGGGAGAGAGGAGGAGAGAGAGAGAGAGAGAGAGAGAGAGAAAAAAAGATCAAAAGTCGAGTGCGTGCCTTCGTCGTCGGTGTTGTGAATTTCGTGGCAACGCGGCGATACCGGATACGAAAACACTCGAATCCTTGTGGGTGGAATTTAATTGGAAGTTTATCGTAACGCGGATTTCATTGTTCGTCAGCCGCGATTGGTTATCGGGAGCGAATGTTTAATCCGCGCGAATCCGTGCATCTAAGAAAAAAAGAAAAGTAGGTTGTATCGATGTATGTCACTCGAAACCGTTTCGGCCTCGTAGTTTCCTCTCTCGTAGTTGTATCGGAATTAAATTCTTAAGCCGGTCATCCTTTTAGCGCGGTCCTCTCGTTCTATCGCGCGGTTGAAATTCCAGTTTCCGTACGCGCGATACTTGATCCTCTATATTTAGTAAATTTATAATCGTTTCGAGATTATTTTCAGACGACTCAGCGCCCCGATACTTCCCGACTAATTTTCACGTTCAATATCTTTGTATTGTAGAGCGCCGAATTTTCAGATAACAAGTGACGCGTGAAATTTAATGGTAATTGATGTTTTGCGGTGTATATCATGGTTGCATCTCCGGTTGTTCAAACCGTCGAGGAATCTCTTCTTCATCTCGCGTTTGTGTGTATAATGCGAAAACTACACCAACTACCTCGTTAAATCGCTTCTCGTTCTTTGTACATTGAACTCGCGTCTGTGTTTGAATGGATTAAACAGCGAAGTGCGAAGTGTAAGCTAAGCCTGATAGCGCAGCTGCTACCACCACGATATATCTCGCTTGTTCATGCTTGCTGGTAGAAGGATAAAGATAGTGCATATGTAGCTACATATGCAGCTACAGGCTAAAGATAAACACCACATCTACATCTGGAAATTTCGTGGGAGAGAAAAAGTGTTCAAAGGGAAATTTTACGCCCGCAATTCCCCGCGATCGTTTCATGTAAATAAAACAACTCGATACGTAGGTGAAAATAGGACACACGTCAATTGCCGAGGTTTGTTGATCGAAATTTACGACGATGTAGTAATATTTCCTCCTTAATCGCAAACTGTGTTCCTTCATTCGCGAGGTGATTGTAAAATGGCGATCACTAATTTAGTATGTACGTGTAGATTTGTGTATTTTCCCCTTTTTCTTTGCACGAGTAGTTTCAGTGCAGTCGAAAATTTTGACGCAATTAAAAATTTACAACATTATCGAGAAAGGTACAAGATGTTTTTAAAAAATTGCGACACGCGTTATCCAATATTATTTTCAGGGAGAGAACGCCTGTAACGCCTGTCCAGATATTGCCCACGATGGCCATGTGGCTGCGGATAATTATGATTGCTGTTGCAGGATGTGCAATTAGATATCTTTAGGGGACGTAACAACATTTCGCGCTACGTATACGTAGTAGTAAACACAAGTATCCGTGGGCACATTGTTTATTTTTAGACGAGAAAGAGGGAGAGAGAGAGAGAGAGAGAGAGAGAGAGAGAGAGAGAGAGAGAGAGAGAGAGAGAGAGAGAGAGAGAGAGAGAGAGAGGCGTTTTGATTAAAATAATATTTAATGAGTCATTAATTAAACCGATGACCGATTTTGCAAATCAACCATCAACGGTGGCACACCGTTTTCACACCGGTGGTGTGTGATAAAAGACGCAACAAGTTCGGCCAAAGTATCGCATCGTTCACATCAGCGTAGCTTCGCGGCGACTGCTCGGCTGCAAGTGGTTAAGACATCGCACGGTCTGCCTCCATATGGCAGTTAGTAGTTACGTACGCGCTCGCAGTCAGACCGCACTGTACATAAAGATGGGTGACGGCACACCTGGCATTTGTGGATCGAGTGCAACAAAGGTGCAATACCGCAACGAGTATTTCGTTAATAGCCCGCGTAATTACATTCGCAATTCGTGTTGGTTTATGGACTCGTAAGAGACACGATACGAGATACGGATAAAGCGCGAGCCGGAATATGTAAAGGCGAGTCAACGATGCAACGAAACATTCTTTGTGCAAATCAACGTTTTCGTCGGTTACACATGGTGTAACCGTTTCGGTCCCGACATTTCTTTTCTCGACTGATCTGATGACTGAGAGAGCGAAACAATAATTGGTATTTGCTTTATTGTTATAAAGATACGACGTAATCTTTCATCATCTCGTAAATAAGTCTAGTAAAAATCTTCTCGATCGACGTTGTTTCACCTCCCTCGTATGGCGCGACGAAGGAATGAGTTGTGTGTGAGTATAACTTGACGAAATTAATTTTTTGTTATTTGAGAACGTCGAGAGATTTCTCAAATAAATCGCATCTACGTCGAAAAATGTAATATCTTGTCTCACAAGAGACGGAGAGAAAGGGTGAATTATATGTCAACAGCGCTGTATCATTCGCTGCGTCTTTCATCATGAAGAAGAGCGGGCTCGCGCGCCAGTCGTAAAACCTGAGTCATCAGAAGGAAGAAGAGTGGCAAGTTGCTTTCGCTGTCAATTACTCTAGCGGCCCTTCGCATAGAAAGCAATAAACCGACAATCCACTGGCGATTTAATTTAACGCGTGCGAAGAAGCGTTAGTGAAACGCCGTGACATTTGAATGTTTCGTTCGTTACCGCTCTTCTCGTTACTTTGCTTTCGTTTACGTTTAATACGGAGGCGAGTTCATGAAATGCGAAATTTGTCGGAATTTGAAGCTTCGTAATAAATTTATTAGCCGTTCAACTTGTTCCTCTTTCAATACTTTTTCACGGTAAATGTAACAACGAGGATAGACTAGACATGTCGTCACATTTCGACCGCGCATCTCTTTTGTATGACGCAAGTGCGTCGCGATGTATCGAAAAGGAAATTGACTGTAAACGGCGTTTGTGTGCGAGAGAGACGTAAATGTGGAAAGAGTATGAAATGTGCGATATAATAATCTGGCCGATTGGCAAAATTCTTCGTGCTTATAATCCGTCTTGCATCCGATTATTAATCCGCTTATAAGAGCGAGGAACCCAGGAGGTTAGGTCGTACGTATATTAAACGGCGCGATAAGTCTCGGAAAGAATTTCCTTGGATTCAAAAGCAATATGCGAGTCATTAGGTTTGCAGGAAACGTTCCACTCATCTAGAACACATCGATCGACGCTCGACGCTCTTCGATGCTGGATTTCGCGATAACGAGAGTTCGCGAGTCTCTTCGTTCGATGAGTCCGAAATCTATCCGGAGATTGAAACGTAATTCGCGGCAATAATAAGGCGATTGAAACCTGCGAATGAAGAAGAGCACACGCGAAAGCGTGTGCTCATTAATATACGTACGCACGTTTGCACGTACTACCTCTCTCTCTCTCTCTCTCTCTCTCTCTCTCTCTCTCTCTCTCTGTGTGTGTGTGTCTTATGCCTCTTCGTTTGTCCCGTTGATGAGAGCAGCGGCTTTAAAGCGAAAAGTTTGACGTGCTAGTAATTCCGGATTACTGTTATTATTGTTATTCTCCCGGCCGGGTTCGATCGGAATATTCATGAGATTAATTGGACGGTACATTTTCGGCGCGTAACTTAACATCCAACCCTCCTTCACAATTCACGGATGTACGCGGAGGATCGCGATGAAACACGATTTATATGCGGTGCGTTTTCTGCGTTTCATTTCTCCGCATAAACGATGGGACTTTCACTTGAGGGACGGCAGATTTTCAGTCAGAAATTCAGTCAAGTAACTGTCTCTCGCGTTCTGTCACGTTCGCCGCAGGCAGCGAAGAGTACGTCGCACGTAGTAATAATTGTGATGGGCGCCGCTTCCCCTGCTAAATGCGTCAGTCGTAGGATTTATGTTATGTCCCGGCAAGTGAGGGTCGCGTGGATCATCGAACAATTTGCAAACGTCACTGGATTGGAATTTCGAAAACGTGACGCGGACGATACACGTCTCGTATACGTGGCGGACACGGGCCATTTCACTGCGACGACATCGCGCACGCAATAAAAAAGGGGGAACAAACGATCCGCGTAAAATGTATGTACAACCCGCGCGCGCGCGCGCGCACTCTCCGTCGCCGTTGATATTCTATTTTCGCGTGATCGCGCGGATTTGAGCGCGATTCCGCGCGTCGCGGTGGTGCGGTCAATTCGACTTCATGACGTCGCCACGCACGCCATTTACGAGCTCGCCCCTCGCAAATGTGCTGCCTCGCGAAAAGGCCTTGCTCGCGTGATTTCGCGTCGTTAACGATTCGTGAAAAACAAAAAAAAAAGAAAATCAGAAAAAAAGAAAAGAAAAGGAAAAAAGAAACAAAAAAGGACACGAAAGAAAAAGAAAAAAGAAACACGTATCGACCGTCGCGCGACCGCGCTAGGACCGGAACGGATCTCCCGCGCTTCTGCACGAGCTGTTTACGCGTTTTTTTTCATGGCAGGATATTAGACGGGAGGTTACTAGCGGAGGTCTGCTAGCGGCGGATTTTATGGGGATCATTTTCTCTACCGTCTCTCGAGTTTTCTTCTCTCGAGTTTTAAGCTAGTTAAATTTTAAGCAGTCTTGATTGAAAAAGAAGTTTGAAACGAAAGATCGAGATCGAAGAAAAGTATCGAGAGTCAAAGATATTGCAAAGAATGACAACAGGATCTTATGTGACTCGCATCACACGCGTCAAAGGTAATTCGATGTAATACACGTATTTATATTGAGCGCGATAACGCGCGATGTACACACTTCTCCCCCCGGTTTTCTTTTTTTCTTTCTTTCAGTTTTTTGTTTTTTTTTTATTTTTCCCATTTGATAAAAATCGATATTGGCTGTAATACGATAGCGCGCCACACAACGAGGAACATTTTATCGAAGCTTTATTCGCCGGATTTTAACTAAATACCTGCGGAATTTGAGCCAACTGCATACATATGTAACATTTAAAAACCTACCTTCGACCGATGAAACTTGATGGTGGCTGCGTTTTGAAACGCAGGTTTAACACGCGTTTATAACGCGTGGCACTCTCGCCTATTCTATTTTGCGCGAAACCGAATGTTTGAACATACTCATCCGCCAGAGTAAAAAAAGTCTGGCATCTAAAGAGACAAGGAAACACGGTCTCGAATCGCCCAACTAATTAACAACGAGGACAAAGACGCATGATGATTCGTACAGCATTGGACACGGAATTAACAATGATCGATTGCATCCGGACACATCAATCAATCAATCAGAGAAACTTTCAGATATTTGTCATCAGCGAATATTGCTGTGTTTAGCTCTTAGACGGCTCTGAGAATCTGAGAATCGATCGATCGATTGCGGCGCAACATTGCGGCCGGCGTGTACCACATTGACTTGCTTCCATCTTCGGCAAGATTTTACATCGTATCGTCGCGACTTCGTCGCGTTCTTTCATCGTTCTCACGTTTGACGCGAACATATTAACGCGTCTGTCTCCTTCTTATGCTTATTGTACGATTGCTTAATACGAACGCGAGATGAGATATAGGCAGAGTGAAGAACGATGTCGAAAAAGCTTTCGGCCCCACCGCGGATCGCCTGTGAATGTATCGTGTAAGCTGCTGAAATGCACGGCGTGAATGTCAATTGACGTCGCGCGAGAATGTGTGCGTGAGTCGCGGTCAACTCCTCGTCGTCAACTTTCGACGTTCGACGGGTCGATGGTAGAGAGAATGACCTCGGTTTCTCCTTTTCATTTTCTTTGTTTCGCGTTAAATTAAATACTCCAGCTTCGTAGGAGGCTATTAAAAAGAAGTTACGAGAAAAGGAGCCAAATGGGATCAGAGCGGACGTAAATGTAATAAACGTAATAGACCAGTGTTATACCACCAAGTTTTATACTTGGAATAAGTTATAACTGCGCTTTTACATCGCCTAAGCAACGTGGGAGGGGCTCTCTTTTGCCTGCTGCTCGTGCGTTCATTATTATTGCGCGTGAGCATCGTGAAGGAAAAATTGACGTGAATACCGCCGATTTTTCTCTTCAGCGGTTTAGCTCTTCAACAAATACCGGACTGCGCGTACGCGGTCGGAATATTTTCCACTAAAAGTTAGCTAAATAACATAGAGTGCGGAAAAGAATATTACGAAGATACGACACGTCAAATAAAATATCCTTATCCGACTCTTGGTTCGCGTATAAGTTCGCGTATAACATTAAGCTTGTGTCGGCGCATTGCGTATGTATATTTCTCTCGCACTTTTCTACACCCAGTTATCCCATTTTCCTCCTCTCTTGAGCGAGCAAGATGCCTTGTGCGCGTCTTGTAAGCGCGATTCACACTCAAATACTCAATTTCAATGGAAATTGAAATAGGCAAACGTGCAACAGTACATGCAAGAGTACATTCGCATATCTGCGAAACTGTACGTTTCTGCCGGCTTCTCATCAAGAGGCACACCGTGCCTATTATACGCGAAACTCCGAGTTGAAACGAGGTGAGATTTTCATATCTCAGCAATGGCCGAACCGATCGAGGTTTTTTTATACCGAATCGATTCGGCCTTCAAAAATAGGAAGAAAAGTGTTCTTGTGCTTTTTGTGTACGTTGTCTCTAAGTGGAGATATTTTAAGATAAAGTCTGAATCACGGAAAATTTCGATTCGGTAAGAAACGTCGGACGCAAACGAGTGGGGCAAAACGTGCACATTGCTTTCCCGACACCAGGGGCACTACGAGAGCGCTGAAGAAGCAAAGAGCAGCGAGTGCGAGTGAGCAAGTGATAGAGAGTAAGAGAGAGAAGAATATTGCTAGAATACAGGAGGTGAAAATGTGTGACAGAGAGAAAGAGAGCGAGAGCGAGAGCGAGAGAGAGAGCGAGAGAGAGAGAGAGAGAGAGAGAGAGAGGGGGAGAGAGAGAGAGAGAGAGGGGGGGAGGGTGGGAACAGGTGAGAAAGAGAACGGGCGAGAGGGATGAAAGAGAGAGGCATAAAAAGGTGAGAATGTTGGTATGCGTTGGTATGTTATGACGCACGTCATTTGATTGCCGATCAGCTGATGCTGAGCAGACGATGTGATGAGCTATGTCATCGAGAAATCAATACCGGTGTTTATTGACTCGTCGTCCAGGGTGATCGCCTTTCAATTACTGTGAATTACGGTGAAGATAATAAAAAAAGGCGCCAAGTACAAGCGCAACACGTATTGCGTTATTTAAAAAAATTTCAAATTCAAATTATTTTTTTAAGGTATATATGTGTACATAACATAAGTTTCTACAAGTAAGACTTATACTATGTACATACGTATCTACATAGATATATACGTATGTACATACGTACATATCATACAGGGTGTCTTATAACAAATCTGGCAGAGCTCGTGGAGACATAGAGCGGGTTGAGACAAATATAAGAGTCCCATACCGTTTTGTGAAATTCGCAATAATTATCAAGTTATTAATGACAAAAATCTGAGGAATGAGCGCGCGCCGAGACGTTATGGGAGGAGCATCTAGCCGCTCAGGTTAGAGAGCATTGCCTAGTCAACAAAGAAACTGTTGCCGGCGCGCGGCGAGAGGAAGGACAACGCATCAATGTTCATGTCCTTACCTCGCCGCTCCTACATCCCGCCGCACCGCGTCTAAGCTCGCGCCGATATGGCCGTTGAATATTCGCGATTACAATTACGAGATTATTTTATGAAGTATCACAGATAGCTCATATTGAATTGTAAATTGTAAAGTTCAAGGTTCAAAAGTTCTTTGATCAAGGAAAACGTCGAAAAGAAAAAAGCGATAGAGAACGGTGAGATCTACAGAGATTCTCATTGTTTTCTATCGCAATCTATCGTTCTGCCGCATCGGATCCGAAAGAAATGATATCGCGTAAAGATAGAGTACGATGAACACTTTTCATCGTATTCTATTGTACTCTATCGTTGGGAGAATATTTAATTGAGTATCAGAGTATGATAGAATTCGCGTAGAGAGACTCATCGTGTCCTATCGTTTTATTCATGTCTACACGGAAAATATGTTTGGTTGAATGAACCAATTTTCTGACGACAAGAAACGTGTAAAGAAAGCGTCAATCAATCATACATTTATGCATGTCGAAGTAACACACTCGGATTTGTTGCGTTGTATTGCGCGATTATACCTAGGAATCAATTTTATGCCGAGGCCATATCGTTGGTGCACCATTGACAACGATGGTCCTCTTTTCGCAATTGTACGATACAGAACTTTCAGTTTCTTCTGTCGTTAATATACCATTGACAAGAATTACGATATAAGACAACAATTTATGCGTGATACATGGCAAAAATGTTTGGTCCATCTCATTTACGAAAAATGAGATGATTCTTTATGGAGACATGTGTGTGTAAAAAGATATATTTTCAAATACCGTTACCGTGATGTCGCTTTATCAAGTATCATTTAAATGTCGCTCTTTTGTATTCGGCAATTCGGATATGATATCAGCAACGACGACAACGGCACAGGCTCGTACACAGGCGGGACATTTTTGTTGCAAATTTCACAGTCGATAAAAGCCAGAGACTCTCTGGCGATAAATGTAACTCTCGGGATAACATCACTGGTGACTGGTATGTTCGAACCTCTGACAACGTAGAACGTTACCATACTATCGAACGTGAAAAATGATGACCATATTATGGTACGCGAGATTCTCGCATAGAAAAATCTACATCATTTCAGGATAACGTTCGAGTGTGAAGTGAAGAAAAAACGTCCTTATTACTTTTAAATCAACACAGACAATGGTTCTAAATCTAATGAAATCTATCGGAACCTAACATAAACAGGATCATTCCGCATCTTCTCCAATCAAAGCACAAAGCAAAGAAAGGGAGAAAACCCGCTGTTTTGGGAGTTAAATAGAAAGGAGAAATTTCAATTTCTCGCAATTTTTGCTCGCAGTCTGAAGCATCTGCAATAGACTTTCTATCGCCTTTCTATCATGAGTAAATCGATGGAAAAATGATCATCATCCATTCTCGTGGAAAAACTCAAATAAAACGCAAATGGCGTCAGCGACAGTTATTACAGTTAGCGGGTCGATATCTAGCGGGCGTCGATAGTGTCGTCAGTAGTCGCGCGCACAGTAGGAACTACGACTACTGACGCGAGGCGCGTGACATTATGAAGAAAAGTTGTGGCTCGTGCAATTTTGCTGTCAGAGGCGATATTACGAGGTTAGATAAGAAGTCTCTAGATGGGCATCTCTGTCCGCCTTACCTCGTGAGAACGCCTTACCTGATCGTTATCGTGTACGATATGCGGCGTAGTAGCGTGTACTCCTTCAGTCTTTGTTCTTTCCTTCCTCCTTCTCGTACTTTTCGGACAATGCACCCGAAATGTTGTTTCCTTCACGAATAACATGATGTCACTGTTATTCGAAAAATTTTACCTATAGCTATACAGCTCACGCGAAAGCAAGTGAAACGGTTGACTCGATTAAAGAAAAAAGAGAAAAAGTATTTGACATCCTCCGTCTCGATGACGACGACGACGACGATGATAAGAGGGGAGAGAGTTCATCTCGCGTATACCTATATAAAGAAGCATTAACACGTGACAGGCCAACGCGAGCGGATTTCGAGAGCTTGTCGTATCAGCATTTGTGCGAGCAAAGAAGGGAGTGAGAAATCGGAGGGTCACGTCGAGAGAAGCTCGATATGATCGCGATTTCTTTATGTTCGGTTGTTCCTTCGACGCCGCCGACTCAGCAATCGCAAATCGGCGATCCTCCGAGACTCGCGAACTGGGCTTGTTGGCTCGAATTTTATCTCGTCCAACTGTCACCTTGCACCTTGAGTTTTGCGTAGCAGCAATTTGCGGTTCAAGTATCGCATCAAGTAGTATACGCCCTCCTTGACGGGCAGATATGAATCGTGTGCTATCAAATACAGTCGCTATCAAATTGTATGTAAAATAACGTTGTCGCTCGGAAATCCCCATTACGACTCCGATCGGACGCGTTTTCACCGCACACGAAATTCCGCGCAATAGATGTCCCAACGGATCTTCAATCATGGAAATGCGTAATGTATTGCTATTGCACCCCTGCTATTGACCCCGCGTCGGTTTACCCGCTCGCGAACGATTCGCATGCGAGCAAATTTGGATCACCAGGGTCCTCTCAGTCCTACCTTTTGGCTTTTATCGACGCGGGGCTTACATGTCCCCCTTACATAAATAATTCACAAAACAAACACACTTCGGGCACACTAGCGTCAATTATGTATGTGGTGGTATATATCTCTTCGACTTTTATCTCCATTATTGCAATCAATATTCATTTACAAATGTACCGCGGAACGTATCGAAACAATCGAAACAATCGAAGAGCTTCTAAATTTGACAAATTAAATTCTACAAAAAAATGTTGCGACGAGAAATTTAACGTTCCGCCTGAATTGGGATCAAAATAATTTGTACCGCTCACGTGCGCGCGCGCACGCGCACCTGTGTGTGTGTGTGTGCACGCGTGCACTCAATTATTATTTTGCGAAATATCACGCAGTCAAGAGAAATGTCAGCGGAGAGAAAGAGAGAGAGAGAGAGAGAGAGAGAGAGGACCAAGCGAACGCATCACTATTACTCGCAGACGCGAAGCTCTGTGTCGCGGACAGCGGACGAAGGAAACGAGCGAACGACGGAGCTTAAGGGACCTGCGCAAGCACAGGTGCAAGTTCGAGGGTATAAAGAGGAGAAGCTCGTGCTCGCAGTGCGCACTTTGTGCTTCATCTGTCCGTCATACAGATCGCACGACCGGTCCAATCGCGCTCTCTTTTTCTCTATCTCTCTCTCTCTCTCTCTCTCTCTCTCTCTCTGTCTCTCTCTCTCTGTCTCTCTCTCTCTCTCTCTCTCTCTCGTTCTCTCTGTGTTCCCACCGTTGCGCACACGTAACTCTGTCATCGCGTAACGGTTACATCGCTGGTGCGTCGTTTCCTTCGCATCTTCGACGATTGAAACTTTTCGATAAGTTGGACTCTACTCCCACGAGAAAGCGCACAGTTTGCAGGTGAGTCGCCGTTTAAATCTTCGCGTTCTCCTTTCGCGCGGATTTTTCATCCTCGTGTGACATTAGAGTGTGACTTTGCGGAAACATTAAGGAATACTTTTTTTTTTTTCCCTTGGAACTCTGAGGCAAATTACATCGGCTATATAGTTTGTGTTATCGCGCCGTTTCGAGATTTATTTCAATCGTATCGTATCGTATCGATACTTTGCGCGCGACGTGTTATTTTACACGTTAAGCACGGTAATTATCTGCTCGCAAACAAGAAGGGGGATGAAAAATTGATGTCACGCGCGACATTATGTTAAATAGTTTGCGATCGTTAGATCTGTCACGCGTAATAATTGCTCGCCAATGCTGCGTCAACGTCGCATGCTGAAACGCGCGATACAGTGTGTTTGCGAGCGTAACGTTGATAGCCGCGACGCAAAGGGTTAATGCGGATCGAGAGTGTGGATCGAGGTGTTTTATTGGAATTTATAGTGCAATCGTCGTTAATTGGCCGTTAATGTAAACGGGGAACGCGTTGGATTCATCCATCAATCGGGAGATTGAGACGGACGTTTGCGTCGCTATGTGCACAGTGATTGTTGGATTTAACGAAACAACGTTATTTCAGTGAGAAATTATGACTTTCGATTAATCTTGGCCTTGCGTTGGTTCTTGCTTTGGCAAACGTAACGTAACAACGTGCGAGTTACTAACCGTTAATCATTTTTACAGATGATCGTACTCTCTGCAACGTACTGCAATAAATCACTTGTCAAGCTTAAGATTAATGTGACAAAAAGAAATGACGCGCTCAATCCTCAATGTTGGCATTAACTCTCTCGCGAGCGTGGTCGCGTGTCGCGAACACAAGTTCCATGTGAGCGTTACAGTTGTGAAAATACAGTTTTACGTGCGACGGTGTAACGACGGAGAGCTATCGCACAAACTCATAACTCGTTTCGATGCGTCGCATAAATTATCGCCGTATGTGTCGCGCATAATCCGCGTAAAACTGGATAGAAATTTTATGCAGCTGCATTGCGCCTTTATTGACACGTAATGTCTGCAGATTGCGCCGTTAAGCCGACATTTGATTTTAACGTGACGCCTCGCCTTTCAGTTGCGGATCAAGTGACGAAAGAGAGAGAGAGAGAGAGAGAGAGAGAGAGAGAGAGAGAGAGAGAGAGAGAGAGAGAGAGAGAGAGAGAGAGAGAGAACCGAAATACTTTGACAAAGTTTGATATACCGTCATGTAACGACCCGAGCCGCAACTACTAGCCCGTAGAGCACAAAGGTGCAGCGGTGTTATTCGAAGCTTCAATTACGCCGCTGAATGCGTGGTTTTCGCGGGGTGGTTTGTTTTGCGTACGTCTCTCCTCTCGGTCTTCTCCTACTTCGCCGCGGCGCAACACGGTTGTGGTAGCGCGGTGGGAAAATAAACGCGCGTGCTCTAAGAAAAATGGAAACGAAATAAAAATTCTCGGACCGCCTAAGGCGGAACGATTATCCCTGAAATCGCGTCAGTCGGCTGGAAGTCGGTTCTATGTTCCATAGTCCATATAGTCAAAGTTGTCCTTTGAAAAATATGCGTCTCATTCGTAACCCGTCTCTTCGTATAAACTTTCTGGACAAAAAGAACATACATTTGTCACATTTCCGCCGAAGCGTCCACTTTCTTTCTTTAGTCGCGACGTCCTTAGGTCAGTTCAACGTATAAATCGTCGTACATCGTTATCGTCGCTCTTCCTTCGGCTTCTACGTTATGTACGGCAGTTTCTCTCTTTCTCTCTCTGTCTCTGTCTCTGTCATTCTCTCTCTCTCTCTCTCTCTCTCTCTCTCTCTCTCTCTCTCTCTCTCTCTCTCTCTCTCTCTCTCTCTCTCTCTCTCTCTCTCTCTCTCTCTCTCGTTTGTAATGTGGGCAGATGGCGAAAGAATAAGACACAGCTTTTTTACAACGCAATTACCATGCACGTGTATACGTTTACTGCCGGAAATTTATTATTTGATTGTCGATAGGCCGCGATAGCTGCGATATATTATATGTCGCTAACAATAGAGAGAATGCGCACGGCGCTGAAATTTGCCGGCACGATTGCGATTATTAATTGCACTACAGATTAATGGTGCCATTAATAAGTCTCGCGGTGTGTAATAGCGATCGCTAAAATCGAAATAATTATTATAAATTGCGGGTATACGTATGTATACACGCGGATGAAGGGACGAACGCGGTAGGCATATTTAACCGACTTACGAAATGTATTTAGTAAGGAATGGCCAACGGCGGATTTATATAAATGTACAATAATGTTTCGATTACGATCGAACGCGTAGCACCTCGAGACGCGCGATAAAAGTTATCACGGCTCGACGAATCCCATCTCGATGCTATAAAATTTCCACGAGAAAAATTCCATTTTTACAACACCACCGACTTCGACGTATGTCGAACGTGAGTGGAATTCCATATTTGTGTAAATATTACGCTATCAACGTTGCGCCATGTCAATGGCGTCGAGTTCACGAGATACACCTTGCCGAACAATCCAACGTTCAATCAACGTTCGCGATAATTGCGATAATTCGGAGAGGAGTACACGAGTATTTTACGAGCACAGTTGCGCGCAAAGAGCGTGGGTTTAGGTGAATAGTAAAAAAACTACCAGGTTGCGGCGATATTGCGCTTGCGATTTAAGTCATCAATACATCGAAAGTGACAACGAAAAAACGACAAATTACGACAAATGTGCGTACGTGCGTACTCATGAATATATTATAAATTCAGGAATCGATCGGACGTATATTACGACGTCTCGTTACGATAACCTACTTTATCACGAAATATTACTATTCCTCATCGAAACATCGGCTGCGAAATCGCGGTGACATTTTTACGAAAATATACCAGAGTATATGAGTCAGTCAGTATCCAATAACATCGTTTGTTGTGCTTGCGAGCTTTTAGCGCAGCAGTTATTATACTTGCTAATATATCCGTAAATACCGCGTATAATCGCGACAGGCTCATTTTGCATCGCAACTCTAGCAACGAAACTTTCAGAGATAAAAACTTTGTCATGAAAATCGTCGTGTCGATTGCTTAGTCACGGTAATTTAACGGCGATGAGTATCGTATTCGCGTGCAGCGTGTGTATGTAATTTCATTAAACGCAACTAGTGTGATATAAACGCGGTAGAGAGACCGAGCGTTAGTCTTCGGGATTTCGTGTTTACTAATGAAATTACGGCACAATTAATTCCCCCTTCTCGTTAGCTTTGCCATCGTCGTCGCCGTCGCCGTCACCGCCAGAGCAGCGCGGGCAGTAGTTTTTAAACGATCTTGTCTATTACGCGCGTCGCGATGCCGTAAGTAGTAACCACTAACCGCTAACGGTACGGTAGAGCTTCCGCAGCGCGCGTTCGTTCTCGTTAAATCGCGACAATTTTTATCGTTATTTGAAAGCAAATTTAATGCCTATATATGCCTCGCGCGCGTTGGACTTTGCGTTAGGAGTAAAGTTTTGTCTCGGACGCAGTATTCGTAATTCTGTTACGGTGATTTTTCTCCTATTAGTTGAACGGACAGTTTCATCTCGCCTGTGCGAACGATCGCGGGTAAACGGATAGACAGAAAAGTATTTATCCACGCAGCGGCGTGGTGGTGATCTCATATTTTCGATGCATTCGCCGCGCTCTCCTGTTTATCATGATTCGTGTCCGATTCGTAACACAATATCACGATCCTCGATATGATTAACGCGGGATAATGATTTCATTAGAGCCGGTTTGTTGCCGCCCTTTGTGAGAGACGACGATGGTCCGACTAACCGTATTGTACGCGATGAGGTGGACGAATACGAAGACAAATGGAATTTTTTTTTCCTTTGACCGTTCCGCAAATTACGTTGCACAATCAGCATCGGGAAATTAATGCTATTATCGTCGCGTTAAGGGAGAAAGAGAGAGAGAGAGAGAGAGAGGGGCTCTCCTCAATGTTCCTCCATTATAACATTATTATCGCTACATTGCTAATGATTTTGGAATCACGTTAATGCATTTAATAGCGTCGCACGGATCACTCGTCGTGATTCACGCCGAGGGAATAAGAATCTATGCGCGCGCGCGCCAAAGTACAGCAAAGAAATATATTTTTTTGAAGAGAAACACAATCCTGTCCGTTGGCATCGGCGAGCACGATTCTCTCTCTCTCGTTAGAGAAGAAGTACGCGATCGTCCTCCAAAATTTACAACATCTCCGACTACTTGAGCGGCTATGCCGCGAGCTTCGATGTCATGGGAATAATTTCCCGTTCCGTAATCACAGACGTCCATATAATTTCCTCGTCGCAATCAAAGTTTTTCCTTCGGCAAACTAATCGAGACTCCTGCGCTAACGTAGGAAAATGAATTCCTCGGGGTAATGTTTAACGCGCAAATTTTATCAATTTTTCGCCTTTCTCGGCTATCGTCATGTTCAAGATTTCGACAAAAAGAGATCGCAACGTACAATAGAAATCTTAGTGTACACTTCGAAAAATGTTTATGTCCCAAGACTTAGATTACGGCTATTACGTGAAGCTGTTTAACGTAGTAAATCACATTCCTTACCAAAAATATAGCAAAAATACATTCCCCTTTGTCTGTCGTCATCGTTACATCGTCGTCCTGGGGATAATTTGCTCAAAGAGAAGCAGCGAACATGGAAAAACTACCAAGATGAGAGATATATGTTTTATCGAACATCTATAAATGCGGTCAGTACTGCTTATTACACAGGGCATTCTTTCATCTCGTTATAGCATCGTCCGCGATTACTTTCTCGGGAGAATAAAAATTTCCTCTTGCCTGCTTATTACTGGGAATACCGCTTGGTCGGATAAAATTTAAAATATCGTAACGCGCGACAACGCGTGATCCGAGAATAACGAAATTTGCGCGATTAAATACATAGAATGCATTATGCAGATTTCGCAACGATAGTAACGTGAAACTGCGAACGCGACATGCAATATTGCGATTTGCGAATCGTGTTATCTTGTTTTCCCGTGTAATCGAGCCTGTAATATAATTTTCCACTCGTCTGTTGCGTGCAATTTATACGTATAATCTCATTTGAATATCTAGTCAATCGTAATATGAATAATTGTACACAACGCAATAAAAACTCTCTCTCTCTCTCTCTCTCTCTCTCTCTCTCTCTCTCTCTATTTATATCATTGCGCAATATTAAAAAGAGCTGCACGCTTTAGTGACAAAACGAAGCTTTTTTCGGGAGAAGCAGAGTGTACCCGAGAATACGCGAGAATGCGCGTATTGTACGAAGACTTTGCGAGCTATGCTACATGCGTTCGTTTCGTTACACAAACTTTCACATCGGAGCTTATTGACGCGCAAAATTGACTCGTTCGCACGAGTAACGAACGCTCAACATTTCTCGCAAAGTGCGAGACTTTCGACGGACGTGATTTTTGCCTCTGACGTTTCCTCACCGAGATCGCTTCCAGTGAGATGTTATGCTCGACTTCTATTACATCACACGTCAGGGAACAAAGTGAAACGACGTGTTCGCTTTGACGATTCCTACGGCGTCGATCGGTCTACGAAAAAATGCGTGTCATTCGTCACACACCGGCGTGCTGCATGCTACGTGCGCGTATGTTTGCGTTGACAAATTGCTCGGCCAAGGAGAATATCGAACACGAGTCTGTATCGTATCGCTCTTATAGCTCTTATAAACTCGTCGTCGGCTGTGCTTTGCCGTCGTACAGCGGCGTTGTGTAACTTTGAAAATTGTCGTTCGGGCCGATATTACATGTTGACGTTTCACATAGACGTTTGCAGCGTATACGTGCATCCACGTAGTGTGCAAGGAATGCATCCATTTACATTTTCATGGACAGTGGATCGCGCGATCGCGCGAGTGTAACCGTAGAAATGTAACACCCCCCCTCCCCCTTCCCCCCCCCAGCCAGAAGCGCGCGATGCGCGAGTGGAAGGGTTTCGATAGAATTCAGATCCCGCCAAGACGTTTCCTCCTTCTCGAGACACACGAAATTACAGATGGAATACGGATTCAAAGTCGTTCGAACTTGCGAATTCTATCAAAATCTTCGTGGCGCGAATTTTTCAGCGAGTACCGCAATCCGGATCGACTTTCAGGGATTCCTAATTACCACGTCGTTAAATATTTGAGACTAAAAATGTTACTATCGACGAAAGTCGTTTAACTTTATCTTCTTGGTTTAAATGGAACTTCCTCCTCTCTTCGTGGAACCGAAAAGTGACGAAGAGTCTGTCTCACCGCTCAAACTCTCGTTTACAGTTAATCAAGATTGGCGAAATTAGCCATAAATTAAATTTTTAAAGGGTCTCGCCCATTATAGAGCTACCGGTAATCGAAATCGGTTTGTGCACTTTTAATCGACGCACTTTTTTATCGCCAATCGATCGCGTATATGGAACGCGTTATATTTTAGGAGCGAAACGACAAAGCCAAAGCAGACGCTTATCGATTCGAGGACAGCGATCGTTTTTGTATTTTCGATTAGCGCGATTTTTTACGTATCATTAATGCAAAGCGTGCGGCATAAGGACTCACGATATCTGTCGCTATCTGCTTCTGTCTGTGTCACAAAGTTGTTCGTAGATACAGAGTGGACTTGCTGTATGTGGACTAACTTTGCATGCCAATTAGGAGGAGCAACGTCAATTATTCGCGCAAATACAATTCGCCGATACAATAAGGCACCAAGTTGCGACGAGTTTCTGCACCCTTTCCGTGCTTTCCACGCTTTCCACGAAGGATGACATGCGCATCTTGATGGCTCAACTTCCTCACTTACCACTCGTACTAAGCGTAAGAGAACTTTGTTAATAAAAGTACTTTTGACAAATTCGCCAAAGTACTAGGCTGATACAATAAATCAGTCAGACGCGCGGTGAATTATGACACGATCGCACGATCGACAGGTGTTTCGACAATGTGTAGCTCATGTGAAAAAAGAATTTTTATTTTCCGCGCGCGGATTGTGAGTCGCGAATGGGAACGCGAAGCGTTACGTTCGCTGGAACGTAACCCAAATTATAAAATGGAGCCACTGTGTAGTTGTTAAGCAAATGCAAATTTATTCGAATCATAAATTCGCAGTACGATTAAATAAACGGCATTGCCACCGCGTGCTTCCATTATCTTTTATTCATATAAAAATTTGGTACAATAAATTATCGCACGCTCCTGTCAGAAACGCATTGCGCCCTGCGCGTTTTCCGATACGTGCAAATAATTTCTTCGCCGAATAAGTTTTTCCTCACAGGAAGTCGCGGTCAATTATAAGAGATTTTATATTCCACGCTCGCGTGCATTATTTAATATTAATAATGTATATACACAGATCCTCGTTTTTAAACGTGTCCGAGGCCAGTCGACAGTCGCTGGTGTCAATTCACGTGTTCTTTCCCTTTCGATATTAATAAAGGAAAATTTGCCGGAAACTAGGGCGCGCGGAGCCTGCGGGAGACAGGAAACGAGTACGTTCCACACGGGAGATTATCCTAGATGGTAACTAAGTAACGTGATATTACAGCGTTAACTGCATCTTTGTAACGACAGAGCGTAAACGTGTAACTCAACAAGTTGAGTACTTGTTCAACCGACTCCAAAACTAACCACCAACCGACCAGGCGCTCAACTACAAGTTAAAGCCGGACACGCTTCGTTTCCTAAAGGCGAATCAATTTTCATTGTTCGTCTATAGAAGCTAAATAACACATCTCCGAGGCTGTGTCTCTTTCGATCGGCATATCGGTGTCTCTTTCTAGATTTCTGGTGTCGATAGAAAACTGGACAAACAACTGGCCGCGCGATACAGACTACGAGAAAATAACGTCGTCCACTTCGACAACGCGAATGCACCCACGAATTTCAAAGCCACGAGATTGGACGGAATTAATGAATGCAAGCGCGTTCCGCCGTCGGAGATTCTTCGGCTATTATTCGGTTCGCGCTCCGAGAAGAATGTGACTCGATTGCCGCGAGATCTCTCGATGCCGCTTAATCTCTCGGTGCGAGCACGATAAATGCGAGAAATGATATTATCGCGATCACCCCCGAAAGTCTCGAGAGAAAACACAGCGCGCCGCTGCGCCGCTCGGATGCGATGCCGCAGCAATTTAACGCGCGCATCCCTACAAGTGCTCGCTGCAATATGCATTCGACTCTGTCTACGTGTGCCATTAAACGACGCCTCGAGTGCGACCCGAAATGTCGGTCGTAGCAAAATCTCGGAGAAATTGACTCGAACAAATCTCGTGGTAATTGGCGGTCTTTAACTCGAGCGACTGTGAAACTAGATAGATGCTAAAACTAAAACTAATTGTCGCGTTATCTTTAATTTGCGCGTTGCGCGTCCCGCGCACCGCCAAACCGACGAACCGACTAACAAAAGCAAAAAGAAAAAAAGAGAAACCGATTCCCTTGGATTTTGGATACCTATTGAAAATAAATTCATCTCGTTCAGACTCGATCGATTTCCGGACGTTTGGTCCGGCGCTGAGAAGAAAGAAGAAGGGCGACCGCATCTTGGAATTCGCAGATCGCAGAAAAAAGTCAGCAGCTGTTGCGGAGAAATTAAAAACGCATTTGCCGGCAGACGTTTACGAATATCTCCGCGGCAATCGCCAACATTTTTGTTTCGCCGCTCTACGTGCGTCATCTTTTTTTCCTTTTGTGTGCTCTCCGCGCAACTTTCAACCGCACCTCCCCTTTCCTCACGTCGTTGATTATAATTATGTAGGATCAAGCCGAGCGTTATTTCACTGCGGAGCAAGCGCGTTTTTCTTCTATATAAATGTGGAGCTATTTTGCAACGTTCGAAAAAAAAAAAAAAAAAAAAAAAACATTTTACGACACATCGTGACACTTTCCACTTTGCTCTTTATCCTACGTCTTGTAAACTGTGTGTGTGCACAATCGATTGTCAAATAATTGTCGCTATACCGCAGCGCCGGCTCGGCGCAGCCCGGCGCGGCCCGGCGCGGTTCTCGACAAATTCACATCAGAGACGCGCGCAGGCTTAATCCGAGCCGATTACTGTAGACCGGGGAGCATCAATGTTTGTCTTTTTTTCGAGGATCGTCCTTAATCACAGAATTAAAATTCGCTTTTGACGAGAGCACAAGAGACGTGCGCAAGAAAATGAGTTTATTACAAGGTTCATACCATAAGGTGGAAATGAAGTTTCGCAAATTTGCAATTTACCGCACGCTCGCTTTTTGACGAACCAAAGTTATCTCTCTCGCAACAATCGTGCTACAACAGCACAACGAGCGATTTTGTTTCAGCCGATCGCGTATAATCCATTGCTTCAGCAATTTATTATAGCGACTTATTGCAATTTGTATCCTGCCGCGCTTCATGCGAAAAAAAAGTGTGTTTTTAATTAAACTTTCTTAATTTCTTCATTTTAATCAAGAAACTTGAATGGAAAAGAAATTTGCAGTGGTGCAGCGGCGATCGAACATACACGAACGTAAACACGTACCGTTATTGCGTGCAACACTCGCTTCAATTTCAGACAAAACATCTGTAATGGAAGTGATTAATTTTCAAGATTGGCGGATAACTTGTGTGTGTGTGTGTGTGTGTGCTCGCGCGTATCTCGGAAACCGATAAGATAAATTTCTCAGCGCGATTGACAGCGCGATGTTCCGTTTGCGTCGCTTTATCTGCGGTATACATATGGAACATCGGAGGAGGAGGAGTAAATGCGAGTAAGAACGCGCCCGCCGCTGATTGAATTGAAGCGTGGGAAATCAATGGCTGGATGTGGTTCGACGCGAGGCTTCGAATGAATGCGACATCGGCCGGTGTCTGCATGACGGGAATTCTAATCGATGATTAATAAACCGAGTGCTTGACTTTCGAGCGCATCGAAAACAAGTCCCTCGTGTATCTACACGAGCATAAAACGCGCACGCCCGTTATTTATTTAAGACCTTCCTAAACGGGACCGCCTACATTATATAGCCGTCGCGACAAACGCGACGTCTCTGTGAAACGTAATTCCCCGTCGATGGTATAGTGCTAATTAGCGCTACACAGAGAATCGCGGAGGGTACTTGATAGTCTTAAAGCTTCAGGGAGAGGTTGTTAAGAACTACTACTTTGACGAACTCTCGCGCAAGTATATCGCGCGACACGGCATAGTTCGCACGGCGACTTAGCCAGCACAGCAGATACACGGGTGGGGGACGTGTGTCCGTGTCCACAAAAGAGGCCGAGCGATTCGATATACTTATTTATAAAGTTCGATTAACCCACGCTTCTCTCATTGTTGCTCCAAAGGACCGCCTTATGTCTCAAACGACGGCTCCGCGAGCTCTCGTTCGCTAACTACCTGGACAAATTTCCTCTCTTGTCTCACGTAGACCAAGATCAAAGGCTTTAATCGACTATCGGGGACGTGACCGTGCGAGTGAGTTTTATTCGTCATAGCACGCATCAACTTCCAGTCAATCCTCCTTCCAGTCTATCCTCGGCAGATCGTACGGACGATTAAAGTGTGCTGGCACAAGCGCGATCTACGAACGAGTTCACTTTCCACGCACACGCTCGCGCCGCGATTCTCCGTTGCGAGTTTCGACGAGTCGTTCGGTCGCGCGAGATGAACTTGTCACTGACAGTGAGAGAAGCGTTCGAGAATTTCGAATCGATTAATTATTATACATCACGGCAGCTGGTTACTAATCACTAATCTCTAATTATTTCTATATCCTAATTCGATGATTTCCGAAGCTGCTGATGCACGTAACGAGGATATGAAACTTGAGTGGCGCCCGACTCTGTCGGCTTGATTAAATTGAGAGAGATTCGCACGCATATCCGATACTCGATAACTTCGAATTTACAGGTTGGACCATCGTTCGCGAATATTACCGTTCGTGAGCGCGAATCTACGTAATACAATCACGCGGAATGAATGGGAGTTTGTTGTATTTTTGCGGTGTAATACAGACGCTGAAGGACCGTCGAGAAAAGATGTCAATATCGATGGAAAGGCCACACTTTTGCGGTCGGCGGTTTATATTTAATTCGTCGCAAAAGCCATAACCTAACTTTCGGATAAAATTCGTAAAAAAAAAGAAAAAAAAAGAAAAAAAAATCGCACGCCCGGACAGGCCTCTGGTAGAGACTCCGGCGGGGATTTTTTCGCGTTTTTTCGCATTTTCTCGCGATGGAATGTGTGCAGTCATTTTTCAACATCATATTCTCAAATCAAAGGTCGAATTTATTCCAGATCACTTCCTTCGATTGTAACTGATATCACTCACGTAGCACGGTGCTTAAGGACCGAACAGAAGAGACTGCTCGAACAAATCCGGTTAGACTTTGTTATGTCGCCAATTGTATGCACGACGATCCTCGATAGCCGATTAGCCGATTAGCCGATTAGCCGATGTTGCGATAACGTCTGCAATATGAGATTAACTTCGTAGTCGTTATATCACGTGCAGAACTAGTCCAATCTATTTAAGCCCCGTGTCAGACGATCACGAACGGTGAATTGATAATAAACCGCTCGCGAGCCTAAGTCTAATATTAGATTAAGCCTAATCGAGAGCGATCGTGTCACGAGCATCGGGTCTGTCCGTTCGAATCATACGACTCGTCTTGCGCGTATTCTTTGTTGCTCGAAAGGAAGAGTCGCGACACGTCACGTGGCGTCACATGACGCGATTAAAAGCGAGGCTAATCGGATATTAACAGCAGATACACGCGATAACAAATCCCACGCGTCAGCTTTAGATTAGAGCCGGGGGGAGCCGGGGGGTTAATTGAACGACCTCTTGACACGCGCTTGACTCGATGGACGACGCGTTATTAGACTACTACCTAACGCACGTTTGCGTGCCTCTCGAACCGACCGTCTAATCTCGAGCGCCCGTTGTCGGATGCATTTTTGCATCCTGCGCTCTTCTTTTTTTTTTTGTTGCCAGCTGTCGGCAAAACGGCAAAATGTCGTGCGCGTGAGAGCGAGCGAAAACGAAGAAAACATTTGAAAGGGAGCGTAAAGGGCGGTCGATCGGGGGTTTCGCGCCATCGACGGCTTCGTCTTCTCGGCTCGTCGCATTATCTCGAGCGCTTGGCGCCGGATGCCAAGTTTTTTCGCTACTCGTCTAGAAACGGGGCAAAATGTCAGTGTCGCGCGAGGCGAGGCAAACGAAGAACAAGCTTCAAAGAGAGAGAGAGAGAGAGAGAGAGAGAGAGAGAGAGAGAGAGAGAGTGTAAAGGACAGGAGGCGGTTGGACTTTGAAGGCGGCTAATTTAATGGTCGCGCTGACGACACCGCGATCGATCATTAGGAGCAGAGGGACCTGCCGCTGCCATTGGCAGTGGTGTCTGTCGTCGGTCTTACATACGAGCGTTCTGTACATGTCGGCATCGGCGAGACTGTTTCAATTGCTTAGAAATTCTCGGCGGGATTTGTCTCGGCGGAAAGTTATCGGCGCGCTCACCTACGCGCGACGCGTCGCGTCGAGAGCGAATAATTAATTTCGTGAACGCCGACGAGGAATGACTTTTCCGCGCCGTAGGCGAATTTCTCCTGATATTCGGCTTGGGACCAATCCCCCGCTCGAGCTCGTCCCAAACTCGCGTTTCATCCTCGATGGTGCGGGAAAAGTTGGCGGATGCGCGTCTCACCGTCGCGCTACGAAGGTGCGATTTATGACCCTTACGAGGACCGCGTCAATTTGTACACACAGTGTTTTCGCGGCGTTAAAAAGTCGCCTACGAACGACTCGTCGCCAAGTTCCATCTTTGATAAACGTAGATTATTACAGAGAGGGGGAGAGAGAGAGAGAGAGAGAACGTTTTACGGCGCTCATTAATTGAAGAAATTGACAATCCAGACTATTCGGGAATGAGCTTTTCAATCTTCGGTTACAAATCGGCTTCATTAAATTATCGTCACGTAATTAACATAGTATGTAAATTTTGCAACAATGTTCCAGCCATGATTTCAATTAAATCCCTATCAGAAGCAGCCTACTAATATTCAGTTTTGCGTTAATGTAGTTTGCCAAGGCACAGATTTAGCCGTGCGAATGTGTGTGGACCAGCCACCAAAGACCAACATAATACAGAGCTGCTATAATTACTCCGGTTAATAAGCGGAGCAACGTGTAAACAGCTTCTCCGAGAGAGACTTGTATAGGTAGACAACGCAGTCAGGTAAATAGTTAGTTACAACTTGTGCCGCTGAATTTACATCGAATTCTGATGCGTTGATTTTTTCGCGATCGCGACTAATAAATACGATTATATTGTCCGCCGAATGTTTCGCTACGCTACGTAAAATACTCCATTTTATCCGTAAAATTGAAACATACTTCCTTGTCATTATTACAAACCAATGTCTTTGATATAGATTGCTACATATTTTGCTACATACGTATTTCTCGCATACATCGCGTAATTGCTTAATTTCTCTCGTTATCATATATTTTTATGTTTCCTCGATCCATTTTATCGATTTTGCCGATTCGCGATAGCCGAATATTCCGAGCTGCGGACGCGATGTCGCGTTTTTATCCGCGCATTTCAACAGAGATTATATTTTTCAACGTGCCACTGAATAAATTGCGAAGGATTAATATCGGTCGGGGCCGGCGCCGTCGATTATACGCGACTGTGGGATGTTACCCGCTCTCGTTGAATGCACTTTATACCGCCGAGTTTGTTTAATCAAGTATGCGGTGTATACTAAATGGAGGATACGCAGTTTGCCGGAGCGCACTTTTATTGACTCTTCTGTCCAAAGCTCATTTCGAAGCACGCGCTTAAGCGGCCGTGCACGTTGTTGCGCACGGGTGCTTTCAAAGTTTTCTCGTGCCGTGAAAGTAAGCACGCGAAAATAAGCGGCCATCGCATCGTGCAAATTTGCGCGACATCGAATGGAAGGAAAACACGAGTGTTCAACATTTATTATTCAAACACGAGTATGATCCTCGAGTACGCTCTATTTTACACAGCCTGTAGAAGGAAAGTAAACGAGACAAACTACTGTAATTTCAACTTGAAACTTTCCGCTTTATACATACGTATGTACAGAAAATTCATTGCAATTTACTCGCGCTAACATATTAATCGCGTGCATACAACTCGCACAAAAACACGAGTTTTATATAATACTATTTCCGTGTGAATGTCCAAGTGCGAATTTGATCGTCATTGAATTTTCGCAACGTTCCCAGAAGTTGGATTATCGACAGTGAATCGCGAGTGTATCGCGAGTGTGTTTTCTTAAACGAGGCGAAGTAATCGGGCGAAATAATTAAATAAGATGCAGTCGGCACGGCGAGCTTGCGCGCGCGTGCGCGCAAAATATCTCACTCCTCACTCGTTTGAGGGGAGGTTAATTTCTTTTGTCCATCGCCGGAGAGAGCGAGTGGAAATGCCCCTTTTAAGATTCTAGCGAGATCGCTCGCTGCGCGACTCCCTGTGCGCACGTATACATCCTACGTATATTTCCTTCACTAGACAACGATTTCACTAACAAGTGCAGTAGATTGTAACGACACGCGAATGATCAGCCGAACTCCGAACATCCTAGCCGAACTCTAGGAAGGAAGATGGAATGTACAGGGAACTGATCAATATTCTTTCCGCTTGCTAGGGCAGATCGTGAAAGGAAGCTCAATTAAATCGGCTCAATTCGACCGGTCTCAGTGTTCAAGAGAAAAGATTCATTCGAGCGATCCTTAATTTTGCAAATTTTCATCTTGGATTGGTGATTAACACTGTTTGCGTGCAAGATATAACGTAACATTTCAAGACATTTTCGACTATCGATCTATAAACCGGTTTTTGCTTTGCGCTTGAAACCAATTTTCGATTAACGCGCGCATAAAAGTTTTTGCATTCGATTAATAGATATAATATACTTTCGTTTCATTTTTAATTTAATCTCTCTCTCTCTCTCTCTCTCTCTCTCTCTCATTTCCGTCTTTATTCGGCGTAGCGCGATAATTGGATAAAAGAGAAGTAAGAAAGAATCAAGAGTGAAATATTATTTAAAAAGCTGAAGGTGGAATTGTTCAATTAGTGTTGAGCTCGTCAGGGCAATCATCGTTAAGCCTTCTTCAAGACGAGGAAGGAAATTGGCCAACGCAGAGATCAAGTAAATCAGATGAAATCAGATGAAACAATGATGACGCACTCTCCTCAACATGTGTATTGGCATCCTTCGTGTTGAAAGCCGAGAACTCTTTTCGTGAGGGAAAGGAAGCTCTCGTTATGGAACTCATGAGTGAGTCCTGTCGTCTGCTTGATACGCATCGTATGTACACCATAGCGTGACGAAGGAGTCGGCCATCCAGGCCGATAACGCGCGCACAATCCATCCAGTGCGTAATTTAGTATAGTGAGCTACTTACACGGATGCAGCGCATGCTCCACGTGCTTTTCATTCAACGATCACGAACCCGATAAATGCGGTCTGATTCAGATGTGACTTCCGGCTTCGTTTGTATACAGATGATTCGCCGCTCGGCGCATACAGTTGGCCCATTTAAGACCAATTGACATCGCACAATGAGACGCGCAACGCTTTCAGTGGCCTCTAATATTCTTCCACGAAACGAGAAAAACGCGGACATCCGCGGTTAGGTAATTGCTCTCTTCTTTATTATGATTGTGTTTGTTTGTCGTAAGCATCGAAGTGATGTGTATATTTCGCGGTAACATATTGCTGTAACATATTTTCGGAGTCGCTGCGTTTTCCCTCAGCGGGATTTCCACTGTGGGCCTCGATGTTTGGCAGATTTATTTCTTCTCTCTTGTGAGACGGCTGTGATTTAACGGACAGTATAAATATTGAATGAATGTAAAAGTCATGTATGATAAAAGAGATAACGCGTAAAACGTAGCGTATGTAATGTTTCGCATAGCTCCGAAACGTTCACGTTTCGTGTAGCTCCAGTTGAATTTGATTTGTTTTCTCCTTTTTTTTTTTTTTTCGAAAGCTGTGCCGAAAAGTTATAGTAAAGCTTCATTGCGACGGCGTTTCGTTCGCACGACCTTTGATCTGGCTTTCCCGTTTGCGTATTTATTCGCGCCGATTCTTTTCTATTCTCCGCGAGGGGGAAAAACATTCTTTTCCCCCGGCTATTTGATCTCCTGCCGCCGCCGAGTTTAGGCATTTTTTACATATACATCGCGTTGTTGAGCTGTTATTGCGTGATGCTGCCGTTCCTGGAACTTTGCCCGACACAGCATTGTTGCTCTTGTTGGCCGGAAGTTATATTATAACAGCGAGTGTGTTACAAGCTTCCAACATTGCGCCCTCGAATCACGAGTACAAGTGACCTCGTCGTTATCGCGGAGGCTTCTCTAACCAACTTGACTCGCGCATCTCTTGTGTGTTATTACAAGGCGCTGCTTTAGAAAGGATTCTTATGAATACTTTCTAAACACAATTTTTAATATACCGTTCGTTATACGCCAACGTCCTCCTCCTCTCTCTCTCTCTCTCTCTCTCTCTCTCTCTCTCTCTCTCTCTTTCTACTTGACTGCATAACGCTACGACGCATGTCGAGATCTCACCAAGGTCTTCCTCAAATATTACGCTTATGAAAAAGTTGGGATCTACTTGTGGAGAATGGACATTTTTCTCCATGACATGAAAATGAAGATTTAGGAATTACTCGCTCGACATCGATGCATCCTCCTTGGTCGTATAATATTGTTATTACTCATAAACGTCCCCCTATATAACCCCTATATGACGTTATGAAAGATAAAGATATCAACGTTTAAGTGTGAACCGTAGGATGGTGGAGTCGTTCGACGAAACGATATTGATTTGTATCGTCGAGGGTTCAGAACATGGATCACGCAAATTTGTTTCAGTCTAAAGTTGCAAAAATTGCAAAACGCGTGCTGTGGAGTTTCGCAAGTGACCTCACCTTTGCGCGGTGTTTAATCGAAATTGTTTCACGGGAGTTACGTGATACATCGCGACACATGAGCTCGCGCCAACAATATCGTGTAGCATTGACAATGCAGTTTTCACTGCACGTTCTTTCATCAAAGTCTCGGTAACCTCCGTGCATCGATCGAGCGTCGTGCGAATGATCGAAAAAGAAAAATTTTCCGTCACGACTCTAATCGTCGCGGGCGTAAGTGATGTTTAATCAACGCGCGCGTTTCTCCACATTGTCATTAATTGCATGCCATAATGCAGCGTTTTTTCTTACCAGTGGGATCCTTGGTCGTCGATCGACGTCGTTGACGACCGTCAACTATTTCCGGGATCAAGTGCGATAGTCGGAGTAGACGTCCGGTTGGAATTATCTCTTGACAACATTCTCGTTCGAACGTAGAAATTTACGAGATTTAGCGCTCGCAAAGTATCAAACGCGTCTTCGTCTAATTCCCGAGATGCCTTTTTACAAAGCGTAGCGGCATGCTCCTCATTCCTATGGATTTGTATCCACGGAATTCCTTTGCTCTTTTAAGCTTTTAAGAATGCAAATCGGAAAGCTGGACATTTCCACGATCGAATTTTGCGTAGTCGTGTTAATCGGCGCAGCGGAACATCCAGACGATACTCGGCGCTATTTGAATAACAAAGCGGTTGCAACTTTAATTGCCAATGCAGCAAGGTCGATTAATCGTACTGATTGTAATTTAACCGATCCACTGTCTTCTTCTAGATCGTAGCAATGGCCACGATCAATACAGGGCGGAAATGAATATTTGCTGAAGCGTTGGTTAACGCTAATCGACATTTCCGAAATTGGTCATAATCGTAATTAATGGAAATGCATTTGCACTTGTCTAATGCATTTCCATTTCCAATGCGTTGCGAGCGTATTTCCATACGCCGGATAAAAGTGCTGGATAAGCGCAAATTCGACCGATTTTAACGTTAAAATAAATGGAATCTTATGACACATAACATCGCATTTGCCGGATGACTTTTGTGGATAGCAGAAGGACGCTCGATATCGAAAGGAGGACTATATTGCGAGATTATTGCGCGCTCGACAATTAAGAAAAAATAGCTTTGCCAGGTGCGATTCGAATCGCCTTTCGGGAAAGCTTCTTTTGATAACGCGATAAATTTCTGTCTCATTTCTAATTGCCAGCAATTCCCGGCACAACGGGCATAATTAAACTATCTCTGCCTCCTCTCTCCTTCTCTCCTTCTCTCTCTCTCTCTCTCTCTCTCTCTCTCTCTCTCTCTCTCTCTCTCTCTCTCTCTCACTCTCTCTCTCTCTCTCTCTCTCTCTCGCTTTTGTTTCATTTCATTTTTATTCCCACTTAACACGCGTGTAAAAATGTTACGCTACGAGCCGCTGCTCCTGACAAAATTTCGCCTGACAAAGTTTCCTCGTGACCGCCGCCGCTGGCACCGCGTATACACGTACGACTTGTTAGCATTTCGAGCAAAATATGAAGCGAACGTCGAGCACACAGCACGATTTACTTGACGGCGAAAAAAAATGTTGCTTTCGCTCGCGCGCGCGCGGCATGCGGTCAATGGGTGCATCGAAACATTGCAACGGCAATACGGCTGGACGAATAATTGATGGGTCATTTCGATTTCGTTGTGCGTTGCACGCAACATACCATCGATGTGTATCGGGCCAAGGGTGTGTTTTCACGCGAGGCCACTTGCCCAAACATAGCGACTCTCGTTTCGGTCTGCGTTAACAAATATTGAATTTTCATTAATCGTTATTGACTGCACAGTCGCGTTATGGAGTGCGCATTTATTCGCTTCGGAAGCTGTCGCGCGCGCGACATGCCATAGAGAGAAAGCGAGAGAGCTGCTTATTTTTCTGCCTCGAATAAATCTAAAATTACACACCTCCGTCGAATTTCAGCAAACCAAGTCGCGCCGCGCAGTGGGGTATTATTTTCGCTAAACCGAGCATGAATTTTCTTTCAACGCTCGGATCTCGTCTTTTCCACTTTTCTATAATTCTGTTCTCGCGCTCTAGCACTCGGGATTAAACGAATAGCTCTATGCGAATCCGTTATCGTGATATGAAAGTGACAAGAATGATATACGTTGCTGGATGCGGCGAGCGTGATTTAATTAGACGTTAAAAGCAATACAAGTAGGCCAGTCGTTGTGTGTGCAATATCACTCGTCGATTCAATGGGACAACTATGGGACACGAGCGCCTGCTCATTGTTGCGTAAATATCTTCAGTTTCCCTCTTGCTATTATTAACATCACGTCTTTTCCTTTTTAAACACGTATCGTGAGAGAGATGGAATGCGCGTTACGAGTAACGTTTACGAATCTTGTTTTTTAAATATCAATCTAAATAATCAAACAATCATCTAAATAACGATCGTGATGTGATGTAATGTTTATTGCATTACACGTGCTTTCACAGATATAAAGTTCAGCAGACACCGTCGATTGTTTTTATCCCCGGATCACTGTGGCCGAAAAACCACCTCATTTTAAGTACGCAAACTCGTCGGCAGTTTTATATGCTGTTGCAACCGTGTTTCGCCTCGTCAATTTGCCTCCTCAAAATTCGCGAAATAAATTCGCGCGGCACGAAATATCGAGAAAGCAGATTTCGTGAATATTTTTTCTCGCTGACGTAGCGCGCGTTTTACCATATTTTGCGTTCATTGTGATCCGAATGACATGTCTGAAAGGTCGAATATTCGCGTACTTCGCTTCAACGAAAGAAATTGCTAAAATGCCACTTCTACAACAGATCTTAAGTAGGAAATTTAGTTTCAAACAAGAAACTAAGCTAAAAACGCCCATTTTCACAAACAAAAAAGAAAAAAGAAAACAGCTAAAATCGCATACACAAGACCTCAAAATAACAAGAAAATTCATTCTTTATATCTGCCAATTGAGACATTTTTGAAGATTCGAAACTAGGAAGAAATCCTGTGGAAGATTATTTTTCATTCTAAAAAACGCCTAAAATCACATAAAAAGTTCTCAAAATAACACGCAAATCACGACAAAACTATACAAGATCATAAAAACCTTGTTTGGTTGTAGTTTGTGTGTGTTTTTTTCTCTTATTTCGAAGTCTTTTAAGCGTGATTTTAAGCATTTTTGCTGAATGAAAAATAAAATATCCCACAGGATCTCTTCCTAGTTTTGAACCCTTAAAAATGTTTCAATTGGGGGAATTTAGAAAATGAATTGTCTTGTTTGTTATTTCAAGGTCTTGTGTATGCATTTTTAGAACTTGTGCTATGCGTTTTTTATTTGAAAATCAATTTCCCACAATATCTGTCCTAGAAGTGGCATTTTAGCCACTTCTAGATGAAAGATTCGCGCGACGAGTAAAAACGCTTGGCTGCAACTCGGCTTACTCGCAACAAATTTAATGCGACCATTATGCGCATCTCAAAGCACGTCTGACACTGTGTGTAGGGAAGCGTGGGTAGGAACAGTGATATTGGCAAAGGGACTTTGGAATCTCGCGAACTCTGCATTATTAACGTAGAAACGGCGCGACGGTAACTTTAACGGATATCGTATATCGTATTTTGCGCGGCAGAAGAAAGGGCAAACAAATGAACAATCTAGATATCCAGCGGATCGGATTGTCGTATATATCTTTCTCTTTTTTTTGTTGTCTTTTGATGGAGAGTTAAAAAGCATAAAGAAAAATTAATGTGAAAGGGTGTGTTCGTGATTTGCGAAAAATTACATCCTGAACAGAGTGTAAAAAGGAATTAAATTTTATAATGCGAGCAATGTTTGGCGAATTAGAGGAAATAGATTTCATATACCACCACCACCACCACCACCACCACCACCACCATCACGAATGTTCAGTTTTGTTGTCCGATTGCGCGAGTTGCTTATCAAATCAGTCATCAGTCATCAGTCGTTGAATTTATCGATGGTAAATAGAGACATTGTAGCAGGTAGAACATTAATCATTCTATATTCTACCGTAAATTCGACGATTTTGCTCATGAAGCGCACAGATTATGCACTACGAGCACGAGAAATTATTTAAGAGCGACGAGCTTTCGTATTTTTTTTTTTCGACGGAAATCCTGCACTTTATGCCTGCAACGCGCTGGCCTTCAACACACAAGCGACGTCCGAGCGAAAGTCAAAACCACGGTTTTCCGTCACGGACGTGAAATTCGCTGAAACATTATCAGCTTGAAAGTACCGAGCGAGCACGTCAACATTCACAACGCGACAAGTTTCAAAAGGATCGTGCGATTCCTCGTTACAGATGCTCAAACGGAAGCACGGAGAAACGAAGAAGCAAAGACGGCGGGGGGGGGGGGGGACGCGAGATCATAAATACAGAAAAAAATTGCAGCTCGTACGCAAAACCGTGCGAATAAGTAATCTATTTCCGCTCGGCGAGCTACGAGAAATATCAATCGCAAATGTTCGCGCAGATTTAAGGATTGAATTCGGATCTTTTAGCGGAGTAAAACGCATCGCAAGTGCGATAGTATGTCAAATGCGGCGCGTGGATTTAGAAAAAGAGACTGAGAGAGAGAGAGAGAGAGAGAGAGAGAGAGACGCGACAAGTAAGTTGAATGAAATTAAATAAAAAGCTGTAAAGTAAATATACCGGTAGGTGAGATATTTCTCTCACAAATTCAGTCATATCGATGAATCAACTTTCGTCAACAAGGCATCGTCTAAGTTACGCGTTCCGCGAGAAAGAAAAGATATGACTTTTCTCGACCCTCGAGGGCGCGTCAAACACACGAAATGACCATCGCGGCAAAGTTCTCGCTGCAGAGTGCAGCTCGTAAAGACTCCACACGATTTTCTTTGCACTTTCCTGCAAAACTGCGCGCCGAGCGAAAACTCAAGCATCATTCTCAACTAAACTGCTGTGTTTTAATGTGTGTCAAGATTTTCTTTTTTTCTTCGAGTCGGATACAGAGCGATGAGCCATCCTATCCTATTTTGCACTAATGTTACTTGGTGTCCAATCTCTTGTGTGAATAAAATTGGCGGTGGTGAATTAAGAAGCGGCGTACTTTTAACACGGATGATTATAGTGTACAATGTATTACGATGTATTAACGCACGACAGTCAACATTGATGCCCTCGGCATCATGAGACCTCCGCGATAGTGATGGCATTTTCGTCTTTATCTTGCACGCGTCCCGCTCATGAGAATGAAGACACAATGATCCTCTCGCAGCTAGTCGCGTCAGCTAGGATCTTCGTACGCTCGTGTATGTATCGTTCATAGGCAACCATAATAGGTATTATGAACAATGCGGCATTGTCGGTAGATACGCGGCGATCGGTAAATCGCGACCAAGGCCAAGCTGCGGAGCTAACACCACGCGGAATTCCGTAACGACGGGAATTCCGGCATTGTCTCCGTCTAATTTACGTTGCTAATTCTAATTAGCAGTCAGTCGTAAGACTGAGCATTCGTGACAATTCCGTGACCAGAAATTTCTCCATTGGTTTTTAATTATCCGATAATTGATACACACGCACACGCGCACGTACGTATAGCGTACGGCGATTGCCGGCTGAGCGCGTATCGCAACACAGAACCGGCGCGGGCGAATATTGTTTTAATTTAATTAACTGCTAAGATTAACCATTGGACGGGCGAGCGGATATCCTTGATCATTGGTGCATCGCAGGCAGCATCACACTTTTGCCGTGTCAGTGTCATTAAAACTGAAAGTCCGATCACAAGATAAACGTCGGCGATTCCGCCGACGAATTGACGTCAAAATCGACCTTGACGTGTACATCACTCGCGGTTTTCCGACACCGGGAGTTAACTATCAATGCAATAGTAATCCTGATGATTATCAAACGTCACTGTTTCGTTACTCGCGATTAAGGAAAAATCTATAAGGTGTCCCGGGACATAAAGATTTATTTTCTTTTCTTTAACGATCAACTTTTGACATCAAAATTTTGTTTCTTCCACACGAGAGAGAGAGAGACACAATTCCTATAAAACACCTGCATTTTAATGCAGCGTAACGGGAATTTAATTTGCATTAATTAGCGCCGTGTAGCATCGCATCGAAGTTACTTAGAGTCGTTTTTATCAGCAAGTATTTCTATCGCTCGTCTCTCGTTAACGCTGAAGACGTTAACGACTCTTAAGTGAGCTTTTGAGGAGGAGATCCACGATTCATCAGGATCAATTATTCAGGGACATAGTTAACAATTTTGAGAAAGGAATTTCGTTCGTTTGCGTTGGAAGCACAACACAAAATTGCTTTCGTTTTCCCTGTCCATAGGGAAATCCATAGATGAAACGCAACGCGATTCTGCTCGAGCTGACGCACGTTAAACAAATTATCTCGATTGATGTACCGATCAAATCGTGGTTTTTCAATTACGTCTACGTGATTGAGTCACATGCATGAGTAACCGCGCTCAATGACTTTAGATTAAAACTATTATCGGCACGAAATGAATATCGACGAAATAAATTTTCGTTTATTAATTTATTGAGCATGTGCATGCAAATTGCAAGTATAAAACTAAATGTGTTAAACATTTTTGATTGGATACACTTGCATCACCTGCAAAGTGATGCAATGGTAAGTGTTAGGAAAGGTACGTCACTCGTATCATCAATTTGTGGCAAACAGGTGCTTTTAATTAGTGCTTCTCAAGAAAGTCGCTTGATTTACGAAACGATGCGTCTACTTGTGTCGCTAGAACCGTGCAATCTATCGAGAATGTTTTCACAGTAAATGGGTACATTGAGTAAAGTCGGGAATTCTCTCACGTTAACCGAGTATGCGACCGTAATTAAGCGCGCTGATTAAATTACGGAGCTTCATCGTCGGAGAGGTGCGTATCTCCTTTAAAAGAAAATCGGGGTCGTTTATCGCGACATAATCGACAATTATCGGCTGCTGCTTTTATATAGACCAATCTAAAAATAAAAAGAGGAGGAATTACGCGATGCGACGCGATGCGACGCGACGCGACGCGACGCGACGCTCTCATACGACGCTTATACGCGACGCTCGCTTATACTCGCGATATTGTTAGATAACTCTCTAATTACTGATTCGGTGTCGTAAAAAATTATCATGAAACGTGCGTCAATGGCTGGTCAGAATTGCGCCACTTATCACTACCAAGAAAGGTTCTCTTCTGTTACCTCAACGTTTTTATATAAAGACCGATGCCAGTGGGAAATATCTCACAGTCGTCACAGTCTCGGATAGAAGAGAGAGAGAGAGAGAGAGAAAGAGGGAGAGAGAGATAAAGAGCGCGCGGAAAAGCCCTCTAAAGCTGTTTTGTTAATAGCCTCTCGCAATCTCAGTCGTAAGCATGCCACTATTTATCGAGCCGATTGAACCGCGTAATTAATTGTAGCCGAGATCATCGAGATGCGTTTCTGCAATATTCCGTTTTATCTCGATCGACACGTTCGTCTCTCTCGCGAGATGGGATTTCCAAAATTGAAAATTGACTCGTATCGGTTGGATCTCAGGAAAAATGTTAAAACACTCAGTAGTCGTGAAAATAGATTGCAGGTCTCGAGTGATTTGTTTCCGTATTTTTATAATCTCCTCGCAAATATCGATGTACATATCGAAAGTACATATAATCTAGCTTCTCGGGTATAGGCGAGAGCCAGTTTTTAGTACTTTTTATTCGCGAGATAAAAGAAGGGTCGCTCTCTCACTCGAGACAATCGACCCTGATCGCCATTCGATCGCGAACGAATACGCAAAAGATACGCCGCCACTGTCCTGCATCGTTTGCGCGCGAAACCGGACTCACGTGAGTATGGTGACACGTGAGTGACACACTCGCAATTAATTGCAAGACTATCCTAGTGCTATTCCGTCGCAATATTTTATCATCATAAAATTTAATATTATGGATAAAATTTTATAAAAAATCTTTCTCTGTAACAGCACGCTAATACACGTTTAATGTCCATTTTTCTCTTCCAACTTCGCAGATTTCAAAGATGCCGCTGTCGGAGTTCCGCAAGAAAAAATTACTCTTCGTCTTCAACGCTTTCTTCGGTAAGAGTATACACGATTATATTACATATAGACTTACGTCTTGTATCAATTGTAAAATATTCGACGTAAATTCGGGTAGAGATGTATTTATTCATTTGCGTTTACAGTAGCGCGTTCAACGCGTTATTCAGCGATGATGAAGGGGTCTCGGTGCAATTATTTCGCAAATGCTGCCACAATTTCGCTCGAAAAGATTCACAATGAGAAATAAGAAAGCATTGATCCTCCTAGAAGCTGGTTATGAAACGACGGCAAATGATATAGTGGCAACAAAGCAATCTCAACAGCGCCATGAGACAGAGCGATATTTTTAGTTTCTCAAGCACAATTTTATGCGCCATTCATCTCGACGACATCTCTCGATCGTTCCTTCACCGCGATTGTTTATATTTCACGCGTAATGAGCGAGCAACGTAAAAACAAAAGTTCGTTTGAATTCAATCGTTCAATTGTTCAGCTCGTTCCCTCAGCAACATATTAAAAAAAAAAGAGAGGAGCTATTTTCTTCGTACAAGTGAAAATGTAACACGTTTGAAGAGATCGCGCGCTGTGTACAACGAAACAAACAATGGCCATCACACGAAGAAGGCAAAGAAAAGTCCGAGTGGAATTATCGTTGTTGATTAAGCGAGCTTTATCAATCCTACACGTCGCACGGAGAGCACGGAGAGCACGGGAGCGAAGCTCCTCTCTTCAGCGGTGCAATTTTTCTCCGCCGCTACAATTTGGCCCGCGTTACAGCCGCCAAATGCGCTCGACACCGTCGAGCGGGAACGGTTCTCCTCGAGACTCGAGACATTCCGAGATAACATTTACCGCTTCCCCGCAGCGCTCGTTGGACGAAAATCTCCCGTCGCCTCGTACAGCTCGCCGAAACAAATCCTCATCGAGCGGTATAACGTAACGAACGAGGTGGTGTCGCATCCTCGCGCCTGATGGCATCGCCATCCCTTCCAGCAGCGGCGTTGCCGCGCGCTGCTATATTCTCGTCGGGATTCTCTTGATTCTCTCCTAACGACCCTATTTCACTCGCCCTCGCATTCGCGCGCTCTCTCTCTCTCTCTCTCTCTCTCTCTCTCTCTCTCTCTCTCTCTCTGCGAAAAGCTGCGCAAGCCATATCGTTTCGACACGAATGAAATACGAAGTTCGCCCGAGGGTCGCTCTCACGCGGCTCTTTTCGGGGGGGATGAAAACGGGATCGGGGTGGCGCGGCGACGCGGCGGTGCTGCGGGTTGCCCATTCGCCCCGCGAGGAGCGAGGTGGGACGTGTACGCCTATTTACGCTACGAAGGCTCCAGGAGATAAACAATAGGCGCCGTCGAGTCCGATTAAAGGCGCTTGCCATGCTGCGTATGATACACACGATGATACGTGTCCTAATTCCCTGCGTGCGTACGTGCGTGCATGCGTGCGTGCGTGCGTGCGTGCGCGTTAGTTAGTGTCCTTCTCTCAAGAGGGTCGTTTTAAGACTCCCACAGGACCCTTAAGCGCTTTTCCTTCCCTCCCTCGTTCTCGAGCCAACCCGGCCAACTACATGCTTCATCGTATCGGACGTAATGAAGCGGGATTGCGTCTTCCACAACGTTACACACGTAATTTCTATTTGTTTCGCGCGATTATAAAGATCGTTCAAGGAGCAGCAAGAACAGCAGAGGAGCTCTCTCCTCTCTCTCTCTCTCTCTCTCTCTCTCTCTCTCTCTTTCTCTCTCTCTCTTTCTTCATTGGAAATGCCGTCGTTGACGTGAAAACATTGGCTGACACACATTTAAGAAAGTTGTAAGAACTGCTCCGTCACGTTCGCTTAGGGAGCATGATATTTCACGTAGAGAATCGCGTGTTCTCGGTTCTCGGTTTAAATAATTAATTTCAATCTATACCGGCTATATATATATATATATATATATATATATATGATGTCACATTAACGTCTCCCTCGTCAAAGCTCCATTAATTTCGACTTGTTATGCTGAACGAAACTGACGCGGCGCACTATTAGTTTCGATACTCAAACCCGTTGAGAAAACTCGCGAGCTTCGCGCGCAGTCCACTTGCGATGGACTTGACGGATGAAATCGTGTCGTGCACGCGCGCGTTTTCACGATGACGACGCGTCGTCGTCATCATCATGTAAAAGTGCATCGTGTGCACGCGTATAGTGCGCTACATTGCGCGGATCACGCGGAGGTCACAGGCGTGCACACGCCTGGCAGCCCTCATTAACCCCTCACGCGCTTTCTCGTATCCTCTTTGACCGCTGCGATTGGCCGCGCTAAACATATCCTACGAACGCTTCTCCGCGAAACTGATACGTTATTTCACCTACGTGACCTATCCGTGCGACACGACGAGGTACGGGGGCGGGGGGGGGGGGGTTACGCATTCGTGTTTACGTCGTCGATACACGACTGTGTCCAATCATCTCATTTTCCAATTTGAATACACACGTCGTGAGAGAGACTTGTCTCCTCCTTCGTGAGAGGAGGATTTGTTTTCGCGCTCATGGAAATACAAATGTTGTTATCTATTATTCGCATCATCTCGCTGTTGTTTTTGCAACCAGTTGTACGTTACCGTTATTGACAACGTACCGATTGCATCTCCGGACGCATTCATTATTTGCTCAGCCCGCAATCCCGGTTTGTCAGCCACTCAACGGAGATACCGGGGAGAGATCATAAATTCTACCGCGTTCTATCTCGTTGAATCGTAATCGCCGCTTAACGGAATTTCCGTTACGGGAGTCACGAATAGACGAAACAGAACAGTGGTGGTTACTTTCCGCAGCGAGACAGAATTAATAAACGACAAGTCGGGCGGAAGCCACGCGAAAAAAAAAGAAAAAAGAAAAAAGGAAAGAAAAAAAAAACGAATAAACTCGCCAAGTGGAAGTGGGTCATCTTCAGAAAACCAACGATATCCGATCGCGGCCGAGAGGCTCCAAAATCGAGTGGCGCAATCGTTCATCTTGTCCTTTAAGTGAAAAATGTACGATGCTCTTCGCGAATGGTAGCGACAGTCGGGTACCGTATGTCCGTATTTTGCTCGAAATAACAAATAGCCGCGCGCAAAAGATCTCGGCGAATAAAATGCCACAACGCCGGACAATTGCATTTTTGAGCAAAGCGCAAAGCACAGCAATGCGAATAACAATCGTGTAACGTCCTTCCCCGTTCTTTCCCGCAGATGTTAATCAAAGCGGCACCATCGACAAGAAGGATTTCGATCTCGCTGTGCAAGTAAGTATACAAATGCATCGCATTATTCTCTTATCTCCGGTGCATTCTACCGCAAACGAAGGCGAACGAGATTTGTTCATGCCGCGTCCGGCAGCAGTATCTCCTTAGAGACGGAAATATAATGCTCTGGTGTAACGTGTTTCTATCTCGCTTCGTTTTCATTCTCGCTAATCGGTAATCGCGCTAATCGGTCAAAGATATCCGGAATGCCCCACCCCTCCCTCCTCCTCCGCCGCCGCCGCCGCGCCCCGGTTGATTCCCACGTTATTTTCGTATTACAGCGAATCTGCAACTCCAAACATTGGAAGCCGGACGATTCCACGTCGCAGCACATTAAAGACACTTTGATTAAAGTCTGGGATGGACTGAGGCAGCGAGCCGACGCCGATCAGGACGGGCAGGTAGTGATCGTAAATATTTCCGCGCTCGCTTTAGCGACGAAACCATACCACGAATTACATACAGTTCATCACCGACCCGAGACCGAACTCTCCGAAACAACTTTGCGAATCTCTACTTTATACCTCACACTCCGCATTTCGCCTGCGTCGATCGACTTTTAAGCCTTCTAAAATAACTGGTCGGATTTGCGTTTGCTCGAGCTTCACTTCGAGCAAGCTGAAGGAATATTCCGCGATATTCCGAGATCCCTCTCTCTCTCTCTCTCTCTCTCTCTCTCTCTCGTGACTCTCGATTGAAATTTGCGAAAGACAGAGACACACTCAGAGGCGGACATACGTGTACGTGCGATATTATAAAACATGATCTCTCATCTCTCTTTCAGATCAGCCGAGACGAGTGGTACTCGATGTGGGAAGAGTATGCGAAAGATCCGGCGCATGCACTCGAATGGCAACAAATATACATGAACTTCATGTTCGATCTCGAGGATTCTTCCGGTGAGTCTTCCGAGAGAGCTCGCGTTGCGCGGCGAACGAGGAGCGTGCGTATATTACAGCGTAGTTACGCATGCACGGCGCGGAAATTCCTGAAATACTGTTGTAAATGCAAAATTATTCGAGCCGAAAACGCCGAAAGGAGGAAAGCGTGTATCGTGTACGCGTCATCGATTCCATGGTCTTTCCCACTGGGCATCTGGGGGGCACACGTTACGGTAAATTCGATCGTAAAGTCGACGCTATTCTGTTCGCGAATCGCGCACCCTGTTTTTCTCCAAAATCCCGTTACTTATCTCTTCGGGCGAGTGACACACATGTACGCGATGCGTACATGTGTATATTATGTCATTTCTTCTTGTACCACTTGCACCACTCTTTACTCTTAACGTCAATACAACCGCGCTTTTGTAGACAAGAATATAAATATCGACCGAGAGCGATACCCTTATTGAGGACACGATAGCCATCAATTAAGCAAGCAACCCTGTTCGTTCCCCTATTATTCATTCATACCAATTCCTTCTAATAATATCTCGGCCTTGTGCACCGAAATTTCCCGTTTAAATACACGCCGAGATCCCATACACGCAAAATAAAATACGAAGTAAAATACAAGTTTGAAACTCGAGCGCGATCTTTTCTGTGTGTCCGTCAGGTGACGGATCGATCGACGAGACCGAATTCAGTAAAGTGTGCGGCAGTCACGGTGTCGAGGAAGCCGAGGCACGCGAGGCGTTCAAGAAATTGGGGGTGGTGAGTACCGACCGATTTTGAAAAAGAGAAAAAAGAATTGAGAAGAGAGAAAGAAAAATTGAAAGGAAGCCTGTGACGTCGCGCCGCGTGTTTCGAGTCTCACTCGTCTAAAATTGTTTACTTCTCCGCAGGGCACGGAAGTGACTCGCGAGAAATTCGCCGATCTGTGGAAGCAATACTTCTGCTCCGACGACCCGAACGTACCTGGCAACTTTATATTCGGAAAGACTTCCTTCTAACTCTTCCCTGCCGCCCCCATGAAATTGAAATAGCGCGCGTATATTTTCGTCGTTCGTCGACAGACAGATTGTTATTTTACGTAACCGTGTGACGTTTGCGCTAAAAAGGTAGAACGAAAACTCTCTGTTAATGTGCTAATGGACAAACTCTCTACTTTTGGTCTGTCGCCCCCGCTCGTGTGTGTTATACGTCGTATATCGAATTAATGAATATCGTTGTGGACGAAACAATCGAGAACGAACTTTACGCTATAATGCCCCCTTCCCTTATTCTCTGTCGTCGTTTAATCCGCGCAGTCGCGCCGCGTGCTTAAATTTCATTTTCTCGCCGTCTGCTTGCGGAAGATGATTTCGGCCGGATACGCGGAGCTTTGCGCTTTTTAACGTTTGCAGATTTGTCTACCTCGCTTGCTACGGGCAATTTTTTTTTGCATCAGCGATCGACAGATGCGACGAAACGAACACGGGATTGACAGGACAGAATCGGAGGAATTTAGAATTTGTATCGCAGCTTTCTCTTTCGTTGCTGCATTGCTCCATGCTCCGACTCGATTCTCACTTTGACCGTACTTGCAACTGAGCTCCCAAATTGCCAATTTCGACACCTGCTAGCTAGCTTCTCTTTGTATTTTTGACGTTTGACGCAAAAGGCCGATACATCCCATATGATGCGTCAAAGATGCGTCAAATCAAAACCCATAAGCTAAATATTTCAACACATGTTAGAGTTCGGATCGTGCATCTATCTATCTTTACGGCATATATCGACCCATCGCCGTCGAGAAGCTAATTACGCCCATGTACCCCATGTAAATAAACGCCCTTGCGAATATGGTATTGTAAAAGTGATTAAGCTGTTTCGATACGCGGGAGAAGAAGAAGTAGAGGAGAGGAAGAGATCTCACCGAGGCATATGACGATTAAGCCATCTTTTGTCGTGTATATGCTTTACGAGTTTTCGAGGGGGAGGCCAGTCGAGTTTGTAAATCCGTAAAAGGTTCTCTTTTACGTGCCGCCGATCTCACGTTTTCACGTTAGCGCTCCCGTGGTGGCGGATCATCGCGGATGACGCTCGATTGTATTTACAACTCGATGGAACTGATTGGCATTCAGTGAGAGAGAGAGAGAGAGAGAGAGAGAGAGAGAGAGAGAGAGAGAGAGAGAGAGAGAGAGAGAGAGAGAGAGAGAGAGAGATTCTCCTCCTCGGTGTGCGCGGCTGCGAAAGATATTTTGAGAATTGAAAACAAACGGTGTATGTCCGCGCCAAACGCGCGCACCTTTTCGCACTCGCGCTATTCCGTCTCTTCTTTCTTCTCTTTGTTTTTATTTTCTTTCAAAATGCTATGCATTGATTTGCGTGTTCTGACAACCACTTTCTCTGACCGTTTCTGTTCTGTGGACGCAATGGAAAGTTTTTTCTTTTTTTCGTTAATTTCTAATATTCCGCAGATATTGTTTCGTTTATGTTGATTTTAGAAGATATGTAACCGCAATGATGTTGCATTAAGTTACAAATTTTGCAAACGACGATTTCGTTGTGATCGATATTATCGTATTTGTATCGGTGTAAATTATACAACTAGGAACATATTTGTCAATTATATTATAAAACATCAATCGAGGCGTTTCCTCCTTTCTTTTTTTCTAAACGTTAATGATTGCGTAATGAGACGAGCGTACATTATATTGCGTTATATTATACGAGCGATCAAACAATTTGCGAAAAATATGGAGATACAATTAGTATATTTTCACGATAATTTAATTTCAATTAACCAAAAACTGATTGCACACGAAGCTGATACAACGCTAAATTAGGAAAATTGTATTCTTCTTTAGATTTGTTTTAATTATCGATCACTGCCCGTAAAGATACAAACATAACGTACTAGATCGAGACAGCGCTATGTTCAATCCATCGTGTGTGTAAATAATAACAAAATGAATATTTTCCGTACTCGTTAGAAGATGGATGTTACACAACAATGTAAATTGCTAAACTTTCGTCCGTCGTAAGTCATAACGATCGTTAAACGAATATACGACGCGGCTATAAAGAGGAGGCTATAGAGAGAAACATATGAATGTAACGATGCACTCGTTTGATTTGATGATAGGGCAGGCAAGGAGCAAGTGACACATGTTAAATGTTGGTGAAACAAACAACAACGTAAGCAGAAAGCGAAAGAAAAATAGAAAGAGATAATTTCAAACAACGTCGTACGCAACGATAAACTAATTGTGTTTAAATTGGCCGATTATCTCCATTATATAATTCTCACAATCCGCGTGCTTTTCTATGTATTATGCTAAAATAAAAAGATAAGATGAATAATTTATTTTGTATGCCAAACTAATTTTTTTTGAAGGGAACAATGAGAGACTTAAATCGCGAGTGCCATCTCTTATAATTTATATCTTAATGCAAATCGTTTTGTTACGCCTTCAAAGGAAGTATATCAAAATACTTATCTATGTTTGTGATCATATATATGGATTTTGTGTCAACCGAAGCAAAATGTGCTTGTGTATAACTTGTTATAGTAATAGACATGTATGTATTATTCCTGTTCTTTTATGAGAACATATGAGTATATAAGCATATGCACTTATATAAATATAATAACCTAGCATACCCCTTCCTTCTATTGGGTTGGCAACTAAGTGAAATAAAAAAAAATAAGTGAAAGTGAATAAAATTGAAACGAGAAATATGAAATATATATACTGTATAAAATTTAAAATTGTGGCACGTCCTCTTTCATTAAAGATATATATATCATATATATATCCCTAGTCGAAAGAAATATCCCGCAATATTCATAGTAGCAAGTAAGTTATATACGCTGTATTAATGTAATGCGTATTGTAAATTTGTACAATTCGTGCAATGTAAATCCAGAAAAACTGTCAGAGAGAATTATTATTATTATCATCATCAAGATAGAATATATAATAAATCATATAGAGAGAAAATTATCGAGTCAACATTTCTCTTCTATATCAACCCGGCCAATTCCAAAGTAATATAATAAACTTTCCATTTGTACATCAGTTGTACGTACATGTCATTGATATACCTAATATCGATATGTACCTCATATATATACCTGACATGCTGAAATTCCAACCGATCCAAACAGAAATCTCCGTTCAAATAGAGATGCAAATAGCGAGATGACTACGTCTCTGGCGGATTTTTTATAACACATCTCAACAGTGCTTGTATTATTATATAAAAGGCGGAAAGGAGAGATACGAGATAAATCGCGATCGCATATTCATCGAGATGCTACAAAATTATTTTAAATCTTTTCTTTTATTTTTCACTCACTAAAACGACTTGCAGTCAAGGTCGGCCAGGTTAGGTTATGCTCCAAACCTAACTAGAACAAAAAACAGACATTCGCTGGTTAGATTTAAGAATGTAACTTAACGTGAACAGGTAGATAAGAGTGTGTTACGGGTATAAGTGTATAAAAGATAAACTTTTTATAAGCGTAACTCAATTGTCGTGCCGATTATACCCCAGCTTTAAGTCGTCAAAAGTTAAATGGAAAACTAACAGAAACTTATAAATTAACCTTCAAATCGGCTCTGCTCAGCCCGAACCGGATTCTCCGGTACGGCGGCACCCATCTTTCGCACTACGATCGCAAGATCTTTCAGCTCTGCTGTAAAAACATAATTTTTCTAATTTATAATTGCGTCGGGACAATACTGAAATCAAAAGCAAAAGTGACCGAGAGAGATTAAGCACCATCGAGCTTACAGACTGATGTGCAAATTTGATTCATGTCGTAGCGTCGTCGTTTCGGACGTTTGTAGCACTTTCATCGTCGTTTGTGAGATCGCTCTGCATTTTTTCGCGTGTTCATCTGCATAAAAAATCTCATCACAAATGCCGCGGGAGTGCTGAATTGCGTGATATGCGATCGTCGTGACGTGTTGATCGCGATCGATTTGCGTTCTCTTTATAATACCGTTCGGTTTCGCATCGTTCCGTTCCATTGCGTTTTGTCGCGCCGTCCGTTGTCGGTGACACGATCTGTCGATTACAATCATTTTGCATTATTCAACGCTTTGTCTGAGTCGTCGTATAAACTACCTGCGATCGAGCACCATATATATGTCCAGTGAATTAATTAAGTTGCGACCAATTGATTGTCCGTTGAGATGATCAGATTTATGGTCCGTACATTCCGACGTAAAGTTGGCTGCATCATTCGATTACACGAGTCGACTGTAGCGCGCGCGCGCGCGCGCGCGCGCATGCAACGAATGATATAGGATAAACGTATGCTCGTCGGAGGGAAAGAGAAACTACAAGTGAGAGGGAGGGAGGAAGAGAGAGAGAGAGAGAGAGAGAGAGAGAGAGAGAGAGAGAGAGAGAGCCAGAATATTAAGTGTTGACACGATGACATTACGATGGCTCCATCTTATAGCTGTAAACAGAAGAATGCGTTGTAGTATTTGTCGGTGTCATCGGTCGTATCGTCGATATTCGAACACAAGATAATAAGATAAGATATAAGAAAATTCGAAAAGATCAAATTAATAATAGTTCAAAATATGGTGAGTCTTTCGCATGATATGTGATGAAATAAATATTATCACAATACAATTTTCTCATAGTATGTGCTTATATTATCTTTAAATGTCTGTCTAACCGCCTAACCTTAAAACAATCCGACATTATGCCGATTTTCGAGAACGCATAATATATCTTGGATATTTCCGGCTCGTTTTCGCCTCTCATATCTTATCGTATTTCATTCCGATACGCGATAACTTCATCTAGCCGTTGAAGTTAAATCTCAGTATGAGTTATTTCGTGTGACAAGTAGCTATGAGTGCAACAATCGTTTTTTACGAAAAACCATTTTCCTGCTTGAATCCTCGCTCACCCGCGCGATATTATCCGCTGCTAGACTTAAATGGCTGGTTCAGGTTTGCCGATGCATGTGCGGAGTGAGGAGAGTGTGGAATATTTCAATTTTTTTGCTAAATTTGTCTTCATAAGGCATTCTTAAAGTAAGAACAATGTGAGTAGGATGTGCTTTACTTGACTTACAGATTACGTTTGTTTGTACATTTTATTCATTGTACATTTCTACATTATTGTATTTATCTCTTTCTTATTTTATTTATCTCTTTCTCATTATCTCCGTTATTTGATAGAGCAAGCTCTTTTTTTCAGTTACCAAGTTGTTTTATATACTTGAAGATTTTAATCTTGCTCTAGTAACCTCATATTTGCATGTTGAGAAGTGTTTACGTAATACAATGACATGTACTTTTAGCAGATTTATAAGAGGTTAATGTATTTATAATATTGTGTGTATTGTTTCAATTTTATAATGTTGTTTAAAAAGAAATCGGTACTATAATATGAGAAATTGCTATTATAATATACATAATAATGTTATTTCATATGTATTTATGCGACTTGTATAATAGCTTATTGTTGTTCTTATGGACTGATTTAATTTATTAAGGATATACACCTTCTGTCATGTACTACTATCCATTGAGTTACATTTGTTGTTACATTTATAGGCCCAGCATTTTTACTAATGAAGCGAAATACAAAATATCAACAAATGAAGAACAAAAGTCTGTCATGACTTCTTTGGGGAAATTAGTATTTGGGGATATTCATCAAAGATACATCAAAGATTCATCAAGAAGATCATTGACGCAGGATGATTTGTCTGCAGAATATACAGATTCCTTGTCTCTTGCATATGAAAATCTTTTATATATGCCTATGGATATAATAGAGACATATGGTGTTACCATTGATACTTTGGACATTAGTTATAACAAGTTTAGTAGGTAAGTATATATAGATAGATGTTTGTAATATATGTAACGGAAGAATTGTGGAAAGATATAATATTACCCATGACCCAATACACACAGCAAGATTGAGATCAATTTTGATATTTCAGGAATCTGCAGTTTTTGTTGGAATTTGACCATCTGACTTCTCTCAACTTAGACCACAACATCATAGATGAACATACAGTGTTTCCATACATGCCGCAACTCGAGCTTCTTTGGTTAAATCACAATGGTATAAACACTTTGTATCCCTTTATTAAGAATCTCTGCAAGAGTCTACCAAACCTCAGATACTTGTGCCTTATGGGAAATAATGCAGCACCTAGTTACCTTAACGATGGAACTTCTTATGATCATCTCCAGTACAGGTATGATAAATAAATAATCTGTCTCAAATCTCTTTTTAATTTATAACTTGCTTGTAAGTTTCCAAGTTGTGTCAAACTTTTCAAACAGGTTGTTTGTGATATCATGGTTTCCAATGTTAGTACATTTGGATGATAGTAAAGTGACTGCGGATCAACGGAGAGAAGCTAGAAAATTATTCAAACGACCGCTGTTTGAAGATCTTCTTCAACATACAATAGTGCCAGAATGTGTGAAACATTTGCACAACAGGATAACGAATACATTATGGGGTTTCGATAAACGAAGAAAGAACTTGATTGTTTAATCATTATCAAGGCACAGAGGCGTACTGTAGGGATGTAGGAGATTTAAAAATAAAAAGATAGCGTATCTTTTTCAAAATAAATGAGATTGTAATTTCTTACATTTTAATAAAAATAATAAAAGAATATGTGTGCGTTTGTGTATATGATTGTATTCTTCCGCGTCAATATTTGTAATTGTAATGTTTCTATCGATAATCATTTGAAGAATACTGTACAAACTAACTTGAATGTTAAACTTGAACATTAAAATAGTATCTACTACGTGTACTGTACGTGTAAATAGTATACTACTACTAATATTCGTACTCTACGCATGTATATATACGAAGTTATATGTAACACTAAGTTTTTGAAACTTTTTGGACGTAGATGTGTGTGTGTGTATATATATATATATATATATATATATATATGTATATATCTTAATATCAGAGAGGAACGTGAGAGCGGCCAACACGATGTTTTTGACGACACCGACTTTCCGTACTGGGAAAGGACGTCATCTGCATCCATTTTGAGAGAGGAACTACGATGCTACATCCACTTTCAGGTTTCGGCGGTAAAACCTGTATGTGGTGGCAGTCCGTGCTACATCCGTTTTTAGGCGGTTTATGTCCGTGCTACAACCACAATAGCATACTTGACAAGCACGGTCTCGCACATTGTTACGCGTTTATAACATGAATTAACATGTTAACATGTGCAAAAAAAAAGAATTGACATTGTGTGTGATTAATATCATGAAGATCATACGAAGTGTCCGATAATTAGCTGCCAACCCGAAGTGTGAGGGTAGATTGGGTTAAGACAAACGTAAAAGTCCCATATCATTTTGCGAGATTCGCAATAATTATCGAGTTATTAATGAAGAAATCTGAGGAGTAAAAGCGCGCTGACATAGATGATTCGAAAAGCGAATATCGATTAATACCATAAATCAGTGTCAAAAAATTGCACACGTGCAATGACAATTTGTTCTTATTTTTCAAGTACTTACCCTCTAATCCCCTCTAATCTCATACAACAAATTAACTCGGATAAACGAACGATTCGTATCAATTTTTTGTCTTATAAAAAAATGAGAAAATAAATCAATACCGAAAACCGAAGACTGATCAATACCGTAAATCAATGTCAAGAAAATTTTCCAAGTGCAATGACAAGTTGTCTTCATCTTGCAGGTACTTACCTCTCTAATTTACTCAACAAATTATCTCGGATAAACAAACGGTCCGTATCAATTTTTCTTTTCTTATATAGAAATGAGAGAATAAATCAGTACCGAAAACCGAAGATTGATTAATACCACAAATCAATGTCAAGGAAATTATCCAAGTGCAATGACAAGTTGTTTTCATCTTGCAGGTACTTACCCCACTAATTTACTCAACAAATTAAGTCGGATAAAAAAACGATTCGTATCAATTTTTATTCCCTTATAAAGAAATTTGAGAATCAGTCAGTACCGAAAATTGAAGACCGATCAATATTTAACTTATTCATCAAATTAACGCGAATAAATAAACGATTCGTTAGAATTTTTTTTTCTTATAGAGAAATGAAAGAGTAAATCAGTACCGAAAACCGAATATCGATCAATACCAAAAATCAGTGTCAAAAAGTTGTCCAGGTGCAATGACAATTTGTTCTCATTTTTCAGGTACTTACTCTAATCTTATTCAACAAATTAACCCGGATAAACGAACGATTCGTATCAATTTTTTTTGTCTTATAAAAAAATGAAAAAATAAATTAGTACCGAAAACCGAAGATTGATCAATACCATAAATCAATGTCAAGAAAATTGTCCAAGTGCAATGACAAGTTGTTTTCATCTTGCAGGTACTTGCCCCACTAATTTACTCAACAAATTAAGTCGAATAAACGAATGATTCGTATCAAATTTTATTCTCTTATAAAGAAATTAGAGAATAAATCAGTCAGTACCGAAAATTGAAGACCGATCAATATTTAATTTATCCATCAAATTAACGCGGATAAATGAACACTTCGTATGAATTTTTTTTTTCTTATAGAGAAATGAAAGCGTAAATCAGTACCGAAAATCGAATATCGATCAGTATCAAAAATCAGTGTCAGAAGATTGTCCAAGTGCAATGATAATTCGTTCTCATTTTTCAGGTACTTACCCCTCTAATTTATTCAATAAATTAACTCGGATATATAAACGAACGATTCGTATTAACTTTTTCTTCTCTTATAGAGAAATGAGAAAGTAAATCAGTACCGGAATTCGAATATCGATTAATATCGTAAATCAAAATTTATATTGCTGTATTTAATTCCATCGTCGCAAAAGATTTGAAGTTTTCTCTATCCTAGTCCTAACTTGTAGAAAATTTGATACTCATCTCTATTTGGCAAAAGTGCGTCGGACTTTCTGTACTAACTAATATAAAAAATTTTTTTTCATTCTTATTTTTTCTACGTCTAATACTTTAATACCGAATCTGTCGAAATGAACCGGTCTGCAGAAATTCTTGCAAGACGTTTCTCTCTCTTTCTCGCTCTCCTCTCTCTTCGTCTCTGAATCGCCGCTAACGATCGAAAAACACAAGCGGAAAGTAACGAAAATTTATTCATCCAACTAAAACGTTCTTCGTGTTATTTCTTAAGCGTTGGATAAATACCGATCCGGCGTTTTGTCTAATATCAAACAAAAGTAAAATAAAAGTCTCCGTTTTTTCTTGCCGACATTCAAATCGATAGTTTTCTACAAGTTAGGATTTGATAAAAAAAAAATCTCTCCCGAGTCGAAATATGAATTCTACATTGATCCTGCAAATTGCATCCAATTTGAAAAATTAATGCAGATTATCTAGATGCGCAATAGTGAACAAGCTTTGTCCTACCTGAACGTTACATCTGGCTACTCTCGCAGTCTCGCCCATGATGACTCTTCAACCGCTGTTGACGTATTCCGCAGTTATTTAATACTCGTTTATCTCGATAATGTATATGTACTTAATCCTTATATTCTTAATTTAAATAAGCAATTTTTGTTGATGTTGATTATATATTCGCTTAACAGAGCAAGAAAGAGAACAAAGATAAAAAGGTAAATAGAACTACCTTTGTTAGAACTGCGCGTGAAATAAATATATAAGGATTAAATAATCATATAAGAATCAGAGGAAATGGGGAGATGAAAAACACTTTTTATTCTCATCATTCTTAAAGTTCTTTTTTCCTCTTTTCTTCTCTTTTTTTTCTTTTCTTTTTTCTAACGAGAATGATGAGAATTGTAGCTCTCAAAAGAGCTGAAGCTGCAAAGGCAAAGACAACGGTTATGTCTAATAATGCTGTTTCGCTAATAGAGATTTTAATTCAGATTCGGCACAATAAGAAAGATAAACAAGAATGAGAAACGGACATTCTCGCAGATTCTAAACGAAAACAGCAATCTGAGCATTATTAGACGAATAAAAATCAACACTTGTAAAATTTATATCAGATTCTAAGATCATTATTCACAGTTTTTTAAATTATGTGCAACTTTTTATTGAGAACATAATTAAAAATTTGTATTCATAAACCTTAGCTTGCCTCAGCAACCTTGCTTGAATAGACATTCATATTTTATGAGAAAAGAAAAGTAGAACTCACGTGAAATTAGGTTACGTGAAATTAGGTCAACGAATAATCAAATCTCAAGCTATCTTATCATTTTTCAGATGATAAACTATGAATGCTGATCTAATTTCGACTCGGGTATGTCCTTACTTCGAGTAAGGTCCGTTAAAATCAGAAAAATCCTGCATAATAATAATTACTCCAGGTACCTCGAATACCGTACATGATGTATCGCTGTCCACGTCTCTCGGCGCGCTCCAAGTCCTCTCTCCATCCTGACTTCTCGATCCGACGTCCTCCTTCTGGTTACTCCGTCGCAGCACCCCCGGATACTCCATCGTAGCACTGGCGACGACACTGACTCTAGCTCTAACACTCGCGCAAGTAAGATTCGTACAAAGAAACGCGTATTAACCGACACTCGTGCTACTCTGCGTCGCGGTATGCGCGTCGTTCGTCGGTCCGAGGCGCAATGTCCGCAATCACGGAGTCATGTATAAGCGTACTAAAACAAACAATCGGGAAGGCATGGTTACCCCCCCACCTTGCCGATCAGTGTTGATGCCTGCGTCGTCCGTTGGCTGAAAATAAAAACAATTCGTGTTTTCAAAGCATGCCTGTGAGAGACTCGCTTCAAACTTCACAATACTTATTTACGTCTGTTCCAAGAATCATATTACGCCGAATTCAAACTGTCTCTATTTTGACATGACATACACGAGATCTGCGATCGCATCATTGATCCTTCTTTGGACAAGAAAATCCTGAGAGGAACGCTGTTCGAGAATATCGCATTTTATGTTTCAGGTGCCTTGCAGATTATCGAATCCGATGTAACAGATCAGGGAAAGTATGAATGCGTCGCTACACATACAGGTTTTACCGCCGAAACCTGAAAGTGGATGTATAGCATCGTAGTTCCCCTCTCAAAATGAATGCAGATGGCGCCCTTTCCCAGTACGGAAAGTCGGTGTCGTCGGAAACACCTTGTCGACCGCTCTCACGTTCCTCTCTGGTAAAAGCAATCGATGATGGATCGATTTAATTCGGAGCCACACGTAGTGTAATAAGACAGTGGTTACTGATTTAACGCATACAATAACCGGACCGCTTCGTCGCATCCTATTATATCCGACTGTACTGTAAAGAAAATTACGTGCATATGATTAAGCATAAATATTAACGTGCAATAATTATATTTTAATTATTATTGATATTAAATAATTTTTTTATTAAATAATTAACGTTAATAATTTAAGTGATATCAGTAACTTGAGTTATCTTCGCAAAAGAATTGACATATCCATTTGATTTCGAAAATATTTTTTTGAGATTTTTACGAATCAGCGTGCAAAATTATACAATGGATTGTAGAGTGTTTGCAGGAGGAAAGTGAACAGTTTAATACATTCTGGAATCTTTTAGAAAATTCCAAAATATTTTAGAAGATTCTAGAATGCTTTAGAAAATTACAGAATGTTCTTGAATATTCTAGGAGATTGTAAAATGTTTTAAAAGAAACCCGCCAGAAATTACGAATACTACTTCTTCGGTTATCATGTGTTGCGGATACAAAAGTCCGAAAACAGAGAGAATGAGAAACTTTTAGATTCCCGCCAGAAGTCCGGAATACCTCTTCGGTTATCATGTGTTCCGGATACAAAAACTTCTAGTCTCTTGTCTGTTTTTCTATTAAGGAATTAAGGAATGACCACCATGTCGGTTATCGTAAATTTATCATTTTCTTATAGACATTAGTTTATTGGCAAATTGGTAATGAGACGCAGACAATCGATTACAAAGCATACTTTATAAAATAATCATTATTATCCGTGTCATAAAAAAAAATTTGCGTAATATATAAAAGTTACCTATTAACAGTACATTTATCTACTACATGCGTCGTAAATTACAGTTTGAGTCACGTGACGCATCGTTACCTTTATTATAATAATATTTCCATTAACGATATGAAGTAACCGCTCAAATTTGATAAACTCTTCTGGAACACCGTTCAATCCACTGCCAATGATGTCCTGATGTCAGAATGCATACTTAATATTTGTACACATATAGCAGAAGAACGAACGTACTTTGTGCATTCGGTTCTGACAAATAGGAAAGTAGCCTTATTGTTTGAAATACAGAGACATTATTAAAGTCCAAAGGCATCGTAAAGACGTGGAAAATTTTGAAAAAAACAGCGCGCCTATATAACAATAAATAAGATAAATAATTTGTTATATATTTTGACAAGAATATGAAGTAACACATCATGATGTACAAAGGTTTGTTCAACTGCGAATTCTATTTCGCGAATTTCGCAAAAGTAGGCGTAATTCTTTTTGGTATCTTAGTAATCTTAGTAAAGTCCTAACCTAGAGACGGACTGCTGAAAGCTCGCTGCGGATTGTTACTTTTTATATTGCGGACTCGTGAGATGCTGATAGTCAGAATCATGAGTATTCGAACCGTAATCCTTCCAATAGGAAAGATCCATTTGCGGTAGTTGGTCGCAATTCAAGAGCGGATTCCTGAAATTAATTCGTATTAGCGATTATTTCTCGAATTTTAGTCTCATATTATGAGAACGATGGAAATAAATAGTGAGCGGTTGGTCGAACTCACATTACGGAGACCTGGTGGAACCCTGCTCTCTGCATGCGTCGAATGTGATCCCCGTTGTCGCAAAGTAGTCGTGATATGCTCGACTTTCGTATCTCATTTAGTTGTTCTGTAAACGAAGTGATGTTAACATGACAATTGATGTGTGTGTGTGTGTGTGTGTGTGTGTATATAATTATGAAGTTTATTTCGATCGATCATCATTGTTTATTATATATCGGGAAAAATCATAATTGTTATTAAAATGTTACATGCCGTTAGCGTACCTATCGTGAATGCTACTTCCGGATCTTGAGTCTCAAACCAATAACGATCACCGATTCGCGTTTGTTGAAATTGTCTCGTCATGATGCATAAGAACGTCGGACCGGCTAATGTGTCGGTGATATGCCTTTCCAAAGATCCTCCGACAGTCAATTCGACATCGTCCGGGCTATCGTACAACGTCGAGAGCTTGTGTATGTCCTAAGGATTAAATTTGTTTCTCAGTGTAGTAGACGTACGCGTCTTGCTTGTCTAGTAGCTCGTTCTAGTACCTACTGAAAACGAGATGTAATCGGCAAAATCCATGAAACTCTTTGCCCGTGATAATCCGCAATATTCGCGGAAATCGTTGTAAGAAGCGAGCCCGTGATCGCGATCTCTTTGTATGTCCGTCGCTCTCAAGTCAGACCCGAGGGCTCTTCCTCTTCTGAAGAGGTACTGCGTTATCTATAAATATTTGTTATCAACGTAAATCGCAATTTATCGTCGATGTTACAGGCAATTAAATGTGATGTGACCAATTAACGGTTAACGGAGGGCGTTTTGTCGCAGGTACCTCTTTATCGAAATATACATCGGCGTCCCTCTGCGGCTGACTAACTAAACCCCTTGTCAGATCGTCCAAGTTGTTACCCTTCTCGATAATACCAGGTCTGTTGAAGTGGTCGCTCAATCTCAGATTATAAAAGGGCGAGACGTGACGATCCTCTGCCACCAAGCTGTTGCGAACAAAATTCACCATCTTAGGTCATATTAATTTACGACGATATTCGTATTGCCAAATTTTTAATTATTCGAGCTCGTCTGATTGAATTGCGATTTAAGTTAATACAACGCGGAAATACCACAGATAGCTTCATCGTTTACGGTTAGCTCGTAAAGAGAGATTAATTTTAGTCAAAATATTGTATTGTATAAACGAAAGATAAAATCGAAAAGCAACATTTTCAAGTGGAAACGTCCAGCTTGCAAATTAAACTTGCGAAATTAAATGTACCGTGTTATATTAATTTGCATACAGCCGAAACAATTAAAATGTTTAATACACACAGTCGAATATTACGAATATTGGAAAAATAAGCTCGAGAAAAGATAAGAGACGAGGCGCGTTTGTGGAAACAGTGGGATCTCTTTAATCTCTTACTTGAGATTACCGGCGATGAGAGTATGAAAGTATCTACTAGCTGCGGTGGAGTGCTCGTTCAGCGTGTTACCATTAACCGTTTCGTCGTAATCATTTACGTAGCCGTCAGTGTTGTATGTGATTTTGTCTCGATAAATCTGTTCGCGACCTGCAATATCAAAAGTCTTTGAAGTCTTTGAAGACAATTTGAGTCGTGCGATGAGAAAGAAAGAGACTACCGCACGTAGAGAAACTGTGTCGTAAAAGGAAAAAAAAAAAAGAAATTTGGCGTCTAAATTACAGATTTATATCGTAACAGATTGTTCTCGTAACAAAAGGTAAAAAGCTCGGAAGCATTTTGTCCAATCTGAGCACCTAAGAAAATCGGCATCCACTCGTAATATGCGATGTGCTGATATTCGGCGATGACAATTCGTCGCGTTTCTTGAAATATTGTTTCATCAGTCCAATGTGGATTTAAGTTTGCCAAATAATTTGCGATGTGATTGTGTTCTCTGAGAAGTACGATGTGTAGAATCGTCAGTTGCGGGTTTTGATTGGCTCGCAAATCACCTGAAATAAATAGAGTCCTGAAATAAATAGGCTTCGTGCACCTTTCGATCGGAAAGACATCGTCGTGTCTCTCTTGTCTGCGCTCGATGCGTACAAAAATTAGGACACTGCGACTATTTTTTTTTTCTTTTTTTTTTTTTTTTTTTCATATAAACGTGTATGTTTATTCTCACCGGTAGCATAGCAAGGCTCGTGTTCGTACATCGTTTCGCATATGGCGGACTTATTAGCTGCCGTTGGTGGAAATTCCCTGTTATTTCTCAACTCTGCGTTCAAACGTCCACCAAAACCTGCTCGCAGGCTAGCTGCAACTTGGTCGCTCGAGCCGTAAACGAGCGAAAGGTCTAAATAGTGGGTGACGGTGTTTAGCTGAAAAACAGTCCTCGTTATTGTCGATGTGTCTCGATCGAATGGGCGAAATTTCTTAAGAAAGAAAAGGAAAACTTTTACATCTCCATCTGAATGTATAAGGAAATATTGACACTGTTGAGGCAATGTGCTCACTATGTATAAAGATTCCAAGTAACTTTATAACTTATATATAATTGCAGCGTCGTCAAACAGTACGTCTGCCAATCCATGCCGATTTTACTTTGTTTGTACTGGAATTATCGATAGATCGGTAGGGGCAAACGCGAGAAATTGAAGAAGGAGCGATTTAAAGTCATAAAATACTACTCAGGACATAGGTAAAAATAGATAAGCGGCCGGGAATAGCCACGTTGATCTTGTAAATGTCAAGTCACACGCATCGCGCCGCGTGTACAATCGTTCATGACACGCGAGAACGCAAAAAATAATTCCTCAATGTCTCGCGCACTAGTTTACCACAGTTACCACATTCTCGTGTGACGTAACGTATGCGCGAATGATCGCGTAGTGTAAATGTGAAAACCTGTTGTGCCGGCATGCGCGGAGACGAGCAGCCGCGATCAAGGTCGGTCGTACTACGAACAAAGTTCAGGCACCGTACGGAGGAGCTGCTGTACACCGGATCTCCCTCAGCTATAAGTATCGGATAGCATCGGGGCAACGTCGCCTGGTGCGGTACTACTTGCCCGTCAAAGGTGCAACATCGTATGCTGTGCGACGCTGCGATTAACATACAAATGCGAAAAATATAAATATTTGCTGAATATTACGATTACGAGGAGATTCCACATCACATTGGAATGCGCGTTTGTAAGCGTTCGCGAGCGTAACCGGATCGTCGTCGCGACGCAACGCGAATGTACGTACGTCGACGAAACGCGCGAAAACGCGCGAAACGTACTTGATTGAGTGACGCCGTCGATCAGACCCATGTCATGCGTCATTATCTGTCCAAACTGCATCGCCACCAGAGTCCATATTCTGTCGTCGATGTTGAGGTTCGGGAACATTGTGTGACTGACGGTTCGAGCCAATGGCAAGTTTGCGCCGGTGACCGATCTCGGCGGTGTTTGAATCCCTGCGTGAAATCGATGATCAGCAATCGTGTCTGGCGATCGATTACTATCTGTTCTATCTTCATGCGTTTTTACATTTAAAAGCTGCTCTCGAGCTCTAGCTTGCATTCTGCTTGCACAAACACCGCGTAAACACGCGAGTGTAGGTAAATTGGAAAATTATGTATAAACCAGTTTCAGTTACGTACCAGTCGCCATGCCATGGTTCGATGCGTGAAATTTATTCGCCGTGTTTTTACTCGCGTGTAAAATTTATCATGGCGAATTTATCGGTGGAGAGAAGCCAAGATTGTCAAGATTGTTTGTTAAGAAAGAACATAATTTGTTGCGAACGCGGAAATGTAAAGTTTCCCCCGCTCCCTTTGTTACGTAAGAAGAAATAACATTTCTTCTCTTTGATAATCAAACAAGTTGGGAAGATGCTTCGTCCACGTCGAGAAATATAATTTAGAGATATTTAATTTTGTATTATATAATTATATAATAAACTTTCGAGCCGCGTTATTAATCTTCACGACTCGAAGATCACTTCCCACTCACACGATGTTTACGCAATAAATGTATGTTTATATTCCTGATTTTTATAACACGAAATATCATCGTGCAAATTGATTTCGCGTTGTATAATCGGATTAACTTTCGAGCCAAGACGCGTTTAGAGTCTTCAACATTTATAGATCATTGCAAATTGCAATTTAAAAAGCAAGCATAATATATCGATCTCGCCACCTTTACAGATAGATTGACGAAAGATTCATTTTTCGATAATTTTACTAAATAATCTGTCGAAAAATCTGTCGAAAATTTGGAAAGCCGCGCGTTTGCGATCACATCGATCATGATTGTTGGATTTAAAACCGATGTCGCTGTGTGATATTGCTTGTGTGTGTTGCATCTAGGCTCTCTCTGATTACGATGGCGTGCGGTACTACGCGGTTAGACGCGAAATAGCAAGAATCGTGAATGAGCAAGCGTCGGAATATTTTTCCACAGTCAGAGACCACTTGCGTCCACCGTTTAACCGTCGACCGTAACAGCATTTAAAAGGGGTACTTGTCAGCTCTCGACGGGAAGGAGTCGATATAATCGCTGAAGCTGTGACGAAGCTAGCTCGAGCCGTCGAGCCTGAAAGTTCTACAAACTGCTTAGGGTTGTAGTACGGTTCTTTTTCCTGCAGTCATTTACTACCATTATTTCCTTCCTCGGAGTAGATGTAGAGCGACTCTCTTTTATACGCGGTTATAATTATTTCCGACAAAGCCGTTAACCAGCCGTAAGACGTCGCTAAAAACTTTCATGCTTCTTTCTAAGACAACCTCGCGCTTGTTTCTCCCATGCGCGTTGATTTCTACACTGAGTTCTACATTGCTTACCGTCGCTGTAACGTGGGCGTATAAGTCTTCCGTATCTCGTATTGGCCATGCCCCATGTAGGATTTTGCAGATTATTGCAGGAACCATCGTAGCTTCGATAGCGCGAGTGCTGACAGGCCCGGGGAAAGGTATCGCCGCACTTGATTCGCTGATGAATACCGTCGCTCGTATTTTGACCGAAGAAGAAGAAGCTTGAACTTATCGCCCAATCGCCAAAGCGGCGGACGAGATGACATTTTTCGCCGACCAGTCGCGCGTAAAGTTTCAAATTAAGGGGGAATCTATGAAATGTGAATTTAATTTAAAACTTACGTGGAATCCGGCAGGTTTGACAGAGGTGTGAAATACGCAAAAATCGGATGGCTCGATTGATGATAAACAGAATGGTAGTCGCTACCGAACAGATGTTGACGCGTGTACGGTTCGAAGTACGGAGTTCCCTCCGACGCTTTTAAATTCAAAGGCTCCTCTCCTGGCACCCCTACAACATATTACAGGCTTTCACTTACGCGGCATTGCATGTGGCAACGGTAGCGATACCGTTGATATCAAGTCTCAAAGTCACTCCTGCGACGAAGGTCGCACGTTTGTACTTTCAATAACCTTATCCCTCCCACAGCTATCTCTCTTTTTGCTATCGGCATCCGCTTCGCCAGAAGCACGATTGTGATCACTCTATTGTGATTTTTCACCGCAACGCTTTCCCACGCATTCGAAATCGCAATCGAATATTTCATTCACGACGACGGGCGTCCTACCTATTTCACGCAGCACCTTTGTGTCGTGAACGATAAACCGCGTTCGATTCTCGGTGTTGAGCGAGAAGTCTCCTTTAGCCCCCTCCTCGTCGTATTTTGCCATCCGCGTTCGTTCGACGAGACGATCGTCCACTACTATTCGAGATTTGCCCGTTGCTACACAAATCTCGAATAGTAGTAGACTCGCGATCTAAAATGATTCATGCGCGAGGGAGAACCTTTCACTGCACTTACAGTCGAGCGAGTTATAAAATGTTATACCGACAACAGATACGATCGGCTTTGCCTCGATACGCCTCGATAAATTCGTAGATCTAACGGCAATTAATTGACGAGAGAACGTCTTTATTAAGCGTCCGCACGGGAGATTATTGAATCGAACTGAACACTTTGACGCGTCGAGTGTCGATCGATCTATCAGTCCGCCGCAGTCCGACAATCACTGGGATGGATCGTAATGGTAGCGTAACGAATCGTGATTTATACGCGCGATTGCGCGCGAGATATGCGCGAGTAAGGGCAAGTTTTCGCAACTTTTCGCGACTTCGACGCGTTTAAATGTTACGACGGTGACAAGCTCGCATCGGCTTGCACGACTTGCTGGAATTGTTGGGGACACCTGAATGTCAGTACGATATATAAATGCTTCTCGGTAGGTGCTGTGCTGTTGGCTCTTTCTCAGTCAGGCAGGAACCTTTAGGGCAAGAGCACAGGCTTTTGCATAACACATAATACACAACGCATAAGAGAATAAACCAATTAGTTTTCTTCATTTCCCTCCTCAGGACAGAAATGAAGAACTCTGATTGGTTGATTCTCTTGTGCGTTGTGTATCATGCGTTATGCAGAAGTCTGTGCTCTGGTGGCCCCCTTACTCCCCTCGATGGACGTATTATCGATAAAACTGGTGAGGAAAATGGATGCCGAAACTTTCAATTCGAATTGAATTTACCTGTTTATTACTATAGTAACTCTATAATAACAAAAACATACCGACGTATAGCATCGGGGGGCGGGGACAAAATTGTACTGTTCGTGTTCGTCGTCGTGTTTTTCTGTCGCGTTGTGTCTTTCTCACGTACGTTTTTCATGTACGTAACACGAAGCTCTCAGAGAAGGAGAATGCTTCACAAGCACGCTCACGCGAATATTATCTTTGGCGGCAAATTCGCAAGTGCGAGCCAGCAGTGTATGTATTACACGGTTAAATTGTTCCGCCAATTCCGACAAAGGAGAACTCTCGAGCGCTCGCGCGCGCGCTTCGTTTCGATCGCGCAGCAGATCGCGAGTCTCCTTGCGAAAATGTAACGTGCATTCCAGCAGCGCGCACACGCGCGCATGTATTTACTGTCTCACGAACTATATCTTGCCATTAACTCCCACTTGTTGCACAAGGAAGGAGGAACGTGCGGCGAGTCTATAAAGTTTCTCCTTCTCCGCGCCGTCGTGTCTCTTGGCCCGTTTATTAATCCTGTTACTGCCATTAGAGAAAGTAGGGATATTTCAGAACGTCAGAACAGATTTCTGTTACGTTTCCTAAACTTACGTAAAGAAAAACAACCGCGGCAATATATATATATATCGGCAAGTCACTAAATAACTCCGACGCGAGTTATCAGAATATCGCGAAAAAACTTTGTGTATGTCATGCGCGATTAATTTACGACGAAACTCAATTCATGTTGCTTAGAGTCTCGTTCCAACGGATCATTGATCCGCAATCTGATTGGAGAATGAGAAGAGAATTGAAAGGATCACTACCGACAAAATAGTCATTTCTCAGGTCCTTTGTGACGCAAAGAACTGACGTTGATCCGCGCATGATCGCCTTCTTTCTCTTATTAAATATTTATATTAATGAAGAATGTGGCACGAGAGAATGGACCGAAAATTACCGAATAAAGAAAAACATGTTAAAAATGTTGCTGCAAGGGAGAGGTAGATCACGTGTACTTGCGTCAGAAAGTGTATTTTATGTTGCTTCTTGCCGCCGTCGCGACCGGTGGTCGGAATTCTGTGGGGAATTTTTAAAGTCAATGCGAGCTGGTTGCACCGTGTCCATGACTTTTTCAAAGTTTTAACAAGAAAGATAGAGCGCGTAGTTACTTGTAAATGCCTTTCAAACTGGTCGCAGTAGCTGGGCTTAATATTTAATTAGCTTGTGCAAAATTAAGCTCTAACGCTCGCGATGAAGAGATCGTGTCGATTTTTGTCACAGCATGATTGTCACGTCATGTCTATTCGTCTATTTGAGGAGAGAGAGAGAGAGAGAGAGAGAGGAAAGGGGATTACCTACCCAGAAGTAACGTAGAAGTTTGGCCGTTTGTCGTGACATCCTCGACACTTACAGTGACTGCCACCGTCTGCAAGAACGCCGCAGCCAAGAGGCCTGCTGTCCAGAAAACATTCTGACTCTGCATATCCTTGAAAGGGAAATACAAAGTCGCGCTTAGTTCTCAGGATTTGAATGCGGAAATCTATGAACGCGATCTGCAAAAATCAGAAATCCAGATCTCGAGGAAAACTACCTCCAGGCGTGTGTGTCAGCTACTCTTATACGTTGTCCCGCTTGCCAGATCGGTCCTCCAACGTGTATTTTATTATTGCTAATTGACGATACGTTTCGAAGGGGGGAAATCGAATTTACGACACAATGGAGCAGATGGCACGAGCACGAGCGTCGTGTACTACCTTGGTACTATTTTAATCTCTTTTCGATCGTTGGAGATAATCATTTTCGGATTCATATCGATAGACGGACGCGTCGGGGTTTTTCCCCGAGTAAAATCAAATCTATTGTTTCGCGTTCGCGAGACATCGTGAATACAAATGTTCCTTTCTTCGTCTTCGTCTGTGTTGGAAATTGTAATGTCTATGATAAATTCGAAGAATAAGGAAGCGCCTGGTCTTATCTCTCGTCTAATGATGAAACTTTCTGGCTTTGCGATGTTTATGCGCTTTTCGGACTGAAACGTTTATCCTGTTAGCGCAATGATTAGCGTAATTCAATTTCCTGCTAATATATGGAAAGCCGACCGCAATCGCCCACTTTCCAGGCGCAAACTCCGCGATTTCGTGCAACCGTGCAAAATGCACTTTACACACTACACAGAGTTTGCGAATTTCTTTTCTCCGAGCGCATCTCTTTCTCATATATCGCTTAATTAGTCTCTTAGTGGTTTATCGACAATTATTAATGTTCAAATGCGATCGATTAGCCAACATGTTGAAATAAACTTCTCGACTGGAAATCTGGATGGTTGTGTACTTTGAATTGATTCTTCTCCGTCAAAGAGTCAATGAAGTTGGATAACATTATTTAATATAAGTTTATTATTATATTTTCTTACTAAGCAATATTTCGGTTATTAATAGATAATCTTTTCCCAATCGATTGATCACAGTACGTAAGTAAGTTAAATAAGTGAAAATCTAAACCCACCGCAAAATGAGCCACTATTTGATTTATGCCATGTAAGTCAGAAACTCGTGATTGCGCCTATTTTATATGTTCATTAGCGATTACATCGCGTGAATTTCGACCGCGCAGCGTCGTCTCTATTACAATATGCATAATAACATGCTCGTGCGTGCGTGCACGAAATGTACGTTTCGACATTTCGACTAATTAAAACCTGCTTCCGTAAGAGGAAAAAAGACGAAAAGACCGCAGCGTAACCACAAAGCGCGCGCGCTTTCAGTTTGGCAATAATAAAATTGGAAATATCAAGGTAAAAAGAAGCGCGTGGAATTGATTAACGCGTCTCGCGCGACACGTGCTTCGACAATTGTTGGTAATTCGAATTGCACTCGTGCACTGTGCTGCGTGTCGTAACAGATTATGCGGCTTTTTGTGTAAGCCGTTTGTAAAAAGAAAGGCAAAAAATTTCATTGATACTCGATTAGTACTCAACAGCGGCGACACAAGTCAGTGATGGCAACGTAACAATGGCAACGACGACGAGAGAAAGAGAGAGAGAGAGAGAGAGAGAGAGCGACAGCGGGCATGCCGCCCGTTGTTCGGTTATTTCATGGTTAAATACGAAGTTAAACCAATTTTCGGTTACGGGATGAAGGACACTGCACTGTCGTCACTTACGCGACACGTGCTTCGCTCGGCAAGGATTGGCCAGGATAAATCGGGCCTGATTAGACTCGGGCTTTGTTAGATTAGTAATTTCCTTTCTTTCGAAAGGGGTTTCTTCTCGTGTCTCGATCTTGAGAAATGTCACCCCGACGTATGTGTGGATCAGTTTATCAGTTACAAATACGAGGGCAAGTTCGTCTCGTCGCGTCGTCACGACTCCTCATTTTCGATATGATTCGACACGCTTGCGATTAAACTTTGGATGAAATTTCTGCCGAGACAACGCCATAATCTCGGCCCGGGAGCCCATATATATGGGGCATGTTACGCGGAAGATTGGTCTTGAGATCAGCGAGATACTCGATATCGGGTCTCATGCATAATCCAACATCCAACATCCCTTGGTAGCATGGTAGCACGCTCTGTCGCGTCTGACATCAACTTTGCATATATCAGGCAGGATGGACGTTGCGTCTTCGATCTGTTCAATACATCCGTTTAATGTCACATGGACACTCGGGCGTGAACGTTCGCGCGCCTTCCGGTTGCAACGACGCGGTAACCTTCGCGTCGACAAAAGCCGAGCAAAAAGGTCCCGCCAAGATCTCGGTTTGCCGCCCGGCTTTCCCCTTTATTGGCAATGAGTTTACACAATCCGCGACACAGTTCGTACCCTACAATCGAAGGTCGTCTGATTTTTACTACCGACTGCGAATTAACAAAGCGCTGTGGATTCGACCGCAACGCAACGTCCACTCGCAACATCGTTTCTTTTCTCTCACGTCTTTCGCTCTTTCAGTTTTGGCTCCCTTTAACTGCGCGAGCGAAATACGCGCGTGTAAAGTTCAGCATTAACAAATTAGGATATTTTCCATAATATTGAAAAATGGATGGTCTCGCTGTTAATTGTATATGTTAATTGTGTATGTTAATTTCAGTCCGATGTGCTAATTCATTTTCTTTACCCGCTGTAGAAATTCGTTGGACCTGTTCTCTTAGCCTCTTCTTAGGTCTGCTTAATTAAGAGAAACTATTTTGTCGTATAATGTAATCGTACGTGTACGTACGATATTACAGCGTTGTACTTGGTATTTACTTGGTGGATTGATAATACAAGAGTTTCTATCTCATATCATATGGGAACAAACGTGACGACGACAGAAATAATACAAGTGTAGAAAAGGAGCAAGTATCGTGCGAATAAAGCAGCCGCTTCGAAACGTACTTCCGCAATTTTATCGGCAGGAAGTCGATGATTAAATTGACTAACAAAGAGTCACTTTGTGTGTATATCATATATGGAAATTTGCGTGATTCGCTTGATAATTGATTCCGTGTTCCGGCAGTATATGCCATTCGCAGCGAAAGGCAAGAGCAATTAGCAAGGTTAGATCGCGCATTTAATTACTTTGAGTATTACACATTTTCGATCGACGGAATTTGACCTCCGGATCATAAAACAAGCGCGATCAAGGGCGGTTTCTGCTGATCGATACTTTGATACGTAACTCGACGAATAACACAATTTTTTCTTTCTCTTTCTCTCTCTTTTTTCCTTTTCTCAAGATGAGATAAGAATTTTTTAATTTAGTGAATACGGTAGCTTTTCGGCTTGTCGCCGATTGATTGAATGTGAAATCTAACGTAACGAGACAAATATTCTTTTTATATTGTATGATTGTAGAAACAGCGCGTGATGATTAAGATAATAATCTGGCTGATGCTAGATGCAAAGAGCAGCTAATGTATTCGGACTCTTAGCTTGCTCTAGCTTGCGAGGCATCAATGTTAATTGAAACAAATCTTTGATTTGATTTAATTTACGCCGAGTACTTGTGCAAGCAGCAATGTGTTTACCGACGGCATTACAAAAGTCGGACAGAGGAGTGTTGAGCAATGTGACGTCACTAAAGCTTATTGTTCAGTCTCAGTGACAGTGCCATAGAAATCTATAGAAATCACTAAAAAGTTGGAAAACTTTTTCTATTCGCGAAAATGAATAATTGCGTTCGCGAGATTATCATTTTGGCATAACCGATATACCGATCAGTCGAAGGCATTGACGAGTCAAAACTGACTTCGGCACTGACTGTATGAATAGTTTCTCCATCTTGATGCGTTGCTTTCAGAAGAAATTACTTTGAATGAAACCGACAATCTTGCTTCGCAAAAAGTAAACATATGATTTATAATAATAACAAAAGAACGTTCTTTCTGTTTTCTTTTACAGTCCAGCAGTCTCGCGTTTGAGACTGACTTTGAGACGACGGACTCGTGATTTTGAACTGTGAGCAACATTTCTGACTGTTATTTCTGACCGTATATGCAAACACGAGTTTGGCCTATCGCGACTGTACTCACCGAGATTGCACCAATTTCAATCCTTGATTAACTCGGAGAATGAACCGAATCTCATGCGCCTTGTTCGCGATAATTGTCGGATAATGTTTCGGCACACGTCGATGGTAGCAACTGAACGAGCAGCAGATACGGGTCGAACTTTATAAATGGCGGGAGAAAGTGTAGGGATACTGCTTCTCTCATCGACAACCCCACGCTGCCGAAAGCTCGATTCGTTATGTATTGTTCAGGTGCAAACATCTAGCCGCGACTCAATTATCTCTTGTGAACAATTTCACAAGTTGTTCTCTCAGTCTTTAATTTATTATTCTTATCTCTGGTCGAGGTCTTCTCTGAACACTGTCGAGATTACTCTTCTACTTTGTAGTCTACGGTAGAGTCTTTGAAAAGTACACCTACCCCTCCGTATTGGTGATGTAATAATTTGAATGTTGTAAATCAGCATAAATCTGTTGACTGAAACAATTTAAAGGTCTTGTCATTTTCTCGGAAGCTGTTTCAAACCTACCTGTCGCAAGTGAAACAATATTAACATTAAGGGAGGGGTTGACATGAAATTAACACAAACAAAATTAACACAATTTAAATATAATTTAAATCGAGTTTATTATACTGAGAGAAATATATACTGAGAGAAAGACACAGTGAGTGAGATAGAAAGAGAGAGAGAGAGAATTTATATTATATATTAATTAAAAATACGCGTAATATACGTATTGAAACTTATTAAATTAAATTAAAATAGATATATAAACAAATTGTAATTACACACCTATAAATATATTTCTCGATACATGTGATATTGGGATAAGTCTATATATAGAGTATGCGTATGTGTGTGTGTCTTGTTTCAAATAATCGATATTGTTATCATTGTGACATAAAAGTCAAATATTTTTCTTAGAAACTTATAGATTCTAGCAACAACACTAGCAACAACACAATACATAAAATCCGATGAGAAACATAATCGACATTACATAATCGTGGATAAGTGATTAGAATTTATAAATTATTATTTAGCCTGGTTTCTTATTTTGAAATATGATTGTGTTTGAGAAAGATAACCAACTGGACGTGACATCTTTTGGAGAACGGCTCACTGTCGATAAATCATCGGCACAGAAAACTTAACATCAGCAAAGCAAACGGTAAATATTTAAGAGATCAACCGCACCTTACCAACTGTGATAAGAAGCGAGACTGCATTCCAATATTCACTGTCATTATTGAAAAAGTCTATAGTATACGTAACGTAAACTATATATTTTTAATACAAACGACATTGTAACGCGAATATCCGGACATAGCTCTCCCTCTAGACTCTAGGTTTCGGAAAAAATATACGGTAAAAGATTAAATTTTGAGGTGAAGAAAGAAACAAAGCTTCAAGTTTCAAAGATGCGACACTGGCCGTCTCTCAGTGACTCGATTATTATCTGATATAACGCATCAGTAACAAGTATGATAAGATAAATATTTAAACGAGATATAATGGTAAAAAGATTTCGATAAGGGACGATGTGGGGGCATTCAAGTCTTTTATTCGTTTCTGACATTTTCTTCATGATTTCATCATGCCATCTTCAAGTAACATTATATACATTCTGATATTCATTAATATCTGTTATATTAATGGCACAAAATAATTGGTAGAGATACATTTGTGTGTAGAAAAGAGAGTCGGAAGGAAGAAGAGGAGAAGATAGGCAGAGAGATGAGGAAAAGTCTACATTAAGTTTTACATTGCGTTACGCTAATTCGGCAAATAGCAAAATTTTCAATGGATGGAAATCCATCAATCACGAGATGCAGACGCACTTCTTTGTACCACAAAGGCGCTTCGTTCGTCCTGTTACTACACACAAGGGTACACATTCCGGAAGGGGGACGAAAGGAATTCACTATAGTCTGTTGCCTCCAGTAATGTAACAACAATTTCACGTTACCTCGTGAGCATTTACATTCCAACGTGAAAATTGATCGTTGGGATACAAGTTTTCTCATGCTCGAAATTTTTTGTCGTGAATCAAGTGATTGGTTTCCCTTTTTATCTTTCTTAATTTTAAGTAATGCACAAACACACACACACACACACACATGCACGCGCGCGTCGCTTACAATGGAATCATTTTTAGCTTTTTTACATTTTGTTCTTAAACAGATTTTCAACGAGAAATAATTTCTTCACATGGAAGAGAGAGAGAGAGAGAGAGAGAGAGAGAGAGAGAGAGAGGGAGAGAGAGAGAGAGAGGGAGAGAGAGAGAGAGAGAGAGAGATTGGCTACTAATTTTGCGCACTTTGATTTCTCTTCAACAAATCGCTGCTATAAATCGCGCAGATATACTATACTTTGTACTCAGTGCTTCGTATACAATGTGTGTTCTTTTTTATCCAGATAGCGCATACCCGCACACAAGTCTTCACATTCGTCATCTTTTATGCTCTCGGTGTCCGTTTGTTCGACTGAATTTCAAGAATTTTCAAGCGGCGCTGAAACACAATGCCTGACTGACGCCAGCATAGATAGACTGCTTCGTCTAACAGGCGCCTCGGAGCGCTGCATGTTTTTATCCCGTTATGAACGACAAAGACACGATGTGAAAGCGTTCGCCTCAGGCCTCGGGGCTTCAGTGGGTCTTAACGTTCCTGCCCGCTCGGTAGCGTCGAAGGGCACGCTGGTTCAACTTTCATTCACACATTTAAACCGCGAGTACAACGATGTGTATAATAGTGCCGACAAGTGTCAATATTTAGAATCATCCAATTTTTACGTTTATTTCAACGGAGCGCTTCGGCATGTCAGATTATCTGCTACTTTCGTCCGGCATCATTTTAAACTTCTAACACTGAAGAAAGGTAAGCGTATGCACACTCATGGATAAAGAAAAGAGGATAAGGCCTCTCATCACGCGTAGCTTAATATCTACCGACGCGCGAGTGCGTCGCGCATTCGCGCGTTGGTAGTTGCGCCAACTAAATTCTTTTCTCTATACGCTAAACAAGCGATCTTATTTTCTCCTCCTCACATACGTGTCTAAAATTATACACTTACTCAATGCAGAATGACGCCACGCACTCAGAGAAACAACGCGCTCTACGAGAGCACTCCCGCTACGCTGCAATTAATGTCATTTAAGAATGTACCATACGATATACCATATGATATTATCGACGAGGTGGACGGTGCCGATTATCGATACGAGATCGCCCGACTGGAGAGCTTCAAAAATTGGCCCGTGCCGTATATGAAGCCCGAGAGGCTCGCAGCAGCTGGTTTCTACTTCACCGGAGAACTCGACATTGTCAAATGCTTCGAGTGTGGTACAGAGACGTACAAGTGGATGGAGGGCGACGATCCCATGGTGGATCACGCGAGGCAATCGCCAATGTGCAAATTCGTTCGCAATACATCTTGCGATAATGTGCCGATCGACGTGGTACCCGATATATCGACTGTACCGCCGATAACGGAAGGTCGAGATGTCTGCGGCCCGTACGAATACGATTTTTCATCTGACTATTATAGCCGCTGTCTTACCAATTCATCATCGTCCATATACGCCAAGTATCCGCAGTACAAGTTTTACGACATTCGTCTTCGTACCTTCGACCACTGGCCCGCGTCGTTTAAGCAGCATCCGGATCGGTTGTCGCTCGCAGGATTCTACTACACAGGCAAAGGGGATCAGGTGTTGTGCTTTCATTGCGGTGTAGGAGTGAAAAATTGGGAACCCAGTGACGAGCCGTGGGAACAGCATGCTATTTGGTTTCCCAATTGCAACTATCTACTCAAGGTTAAAGGATGGAAATATGTGGAGGAGATCACAGGTCAATCGATCTTACCCAAAGATGTGAGCATCTCTTTCTCTCTCTCTCTCTCTCTCTCGTTTCTTTTCCTGTTCCTTGGTTCAGATAATAATGTATCGCGCGCAATTCGCGCAACTCGCGCAGATTGCGTCACACACCAAATTGCAAATGCCATGTCACGTGATTAAGGGCACGGATTTATGTGGATTTGTGTCAAAAGGATATAACCTTTCTTCTGTACATCTGTAGCACGTATCACAGATTTTACGTTTATTCACGATAGAATCCATATCCAGTTACAGACGGAATCTTACATCGCGAAAATGGAGGGGTCGGTAGGTACTGAGTTGGGAACGAAACGTGCGAAGCTCGACGAGGAGGATCGTTTCCCTGGGCCGAGTTCACAAAGCTCCCAAGGTACTGACGATAGCGGCTTAGAAAGTATGTCGGGTGACAATTCGTCGGTTGAAGGCAGCAACGAGAATTTATCCGACGCGGAGGCCGGATGTTCGAAATCTATCAGTGACACGACGTTATGTAAAATTTGCTACGACGCGGAGGTGTCCCAACTGTTCTTACCGTGCGGCCATCTGGTCGTCTGTGTTGCTTGCTCCAAATGCATCGATATTTGTCCGGTATGCCGTGCGCACGTGACCCAACAGATGAAAGTATACTTCTCATAATATTCCTCCGCACAATATATATATATATATATATATATATATATATATATATGTATATTTATTCTACATATCTCAGCCGTAACATTTCTCAACACGCTTCTCACGGTATTTAGGATCGCACGACCGATCGGTGTCGAGTGAGAGAGACGATAGCGTCTCTCGCCGCAAGTATGTAGCATACATTAACATTTTTTGAATCGCGCTTTTCTTCAACAAAAGCACAAGTAATCCGTCCATTTCATTTTTAATAGCGAATACAGCGAGAGAAAATGATACTATTACAAGATGAGTGAGGTGATAGGCAGGTCCCTTGCGAAATATTCAACATTTTTTCGAGTTTACAGTTCTCACAGCATTCTTCTAGCATGAATTCCACTGCCATATTGTGATGTAGTCGCGCTCATAAATAAACTCCTTGAACGTTTCACTCTAGTTCCATCTCTGTTATCTCCAAAGTTAGATAACGAGACGGTGTGTGACGACACAAGTTTTCCTTCAGAATTTTATTTGGGAGTTGCATCAGTTGGGACCTATTGGCGATTTGTTAAAAAAATAAATAAGTAACTGTAATATTAATGTTAGGCTACATTAACGTAAGAAGGTCACCCAAGTCCCAGCTCTTTTGTTTTTCAAGCTCTTTTGGAAACAAATTTTCTTCTAGATATTATTTCAATCTCTGTACATATCGGGTGTCGTATCAGACTTGTTAGACTTTACTCGAACTTTGTCCGAAATTATTGTTACAGACAAAATAGAGAGAAATTGAGGAAAGACGGTCTAAATGTATATCAATATTTGTATTATATATGAAGAGACAAAGAATAAAATGCGGTAAAATATCGGGGACGAGAGCAATAAACGAATGCGACGAAAGTGTACTGACAACAAATCCGTAATCATAAATATACAATTTTGAAATAATTATTTAATTTAAACGTGGCTGTAGAAAACTACAGACATGTATTTAGTTCTTTAAGCACAGTGTTAGAAATTTCAATATATATATATATATATATATATACACACAAATATATATATATATATCACACACATATATATATATATATATATATATATACACATGTGTATGTGTACATATATCTGTATATATATGTACACATATATGAAATTCTTTCCGATAATTTAGAATTAGGCGTAAAAATTAAGAGCAAAATTACGCATAAGAAAATTAAACATATTTTTATAAGAAATATTTGTGCGCAATGGACGGGAGCAAGAAAACCTTTTACAGCCGTTATGTTAGATTTGTTATACGACAAAAAGTGTTGCTCTCTCTCTCTCTCTCTCTCTCTCTCTCTTCTTTTCAAGCTGTAGAATCGGGGTTTTCGGATATGTGTGTATGATACACACATATAGTTATGCCACACAGCAGGGTAGTTTTATTATTAAATATAATTTATTTCCACATGGTGCTGCTCTTCTTATGCTATTGCCCAACTGAACATTGTTGTTCGATGCCTGTTTCAACTTTACAAATTGCCGACATATGTTATATGAATTATGTATTGTAGAATAAATATTTTTTACAGACGTGCAAAGTTCCTAATGTAAAAAAAGACACACCCTTCGAGACAACGTCGGTACGTTAAACATTATAAAAAAATAAGACACGATGTCGATATTTCTTTTATATTTCTTACAGCCTATTAATAACCTATTACACAATATCAGTCGCCGTCTAATACATTATTGCTTTCAATTATAGCTTCGTTCGATTCAGTGCGGATTATTCCCAAGAGCAAAAATGCACTCGTCGATATCGAGTTATATTTCAGCATATACGTGTATATATATATATATATATATATATATATATATATATATCTATGTATATATATATATATATGTATATGTATATATGCGTATCATTTGATATTTTAACTTATTCGTCAGACATTCCATCGTTATTGACTAGACATTTAGATTCTCGCACTGATCGGAAATAACGTCGTTTATTCTGAAATCGAAAAAATTCTATCCATTTCGATATTTTAAAATCATCGCAAAGTCAATTGATACTTTAGAAATTGAACTTCGAACTAACATAATCGTCTACGTTGCAAGCGTAATGCTCCGATAAGCGCAAGCTTCCAGCAATGTCCACCACCTCACAGAGATATACGAGACTACCTACGGACGCGTCCACATTGGTCGGATTATAATAACGGACCGTTGAGAAATGCAGTCCTGCGTTAGATGGAGCGAAGCTCTATCGCGGAATGACGAACTCGAGCATGGTTCTCGCGTTGACATTACATTCGTTTCCGTGTACAACCTCGCTCTAACTACCGGTTATCTCCTCTTAATCGACTAGTCACGTGGTTTCATCGTTCCGCTTCGCGCTGCACCTGTCGCGCTCGTCACCTGGAGGCGCGACCTCCGCGACGCTTCTGACGATTCTGATGAAACTACTGCACGCAGTTTCACACAATCGCTCTTCCCACACATTCCTCCGCTTTCGTAAACCGTCCACTCTTCGGAGCCGCTCTACGTCTCGGGCGAACGGATGCAATAGTATTGGTGTGACCAGCCAATTAATCGGGCAGTTCAACGATACGCTTTCGCCCTCTCCGCCCAGGCGAACAGGTCCACGCTGGGTATCGCCTCGAAATCTGTGCAGCTTCGCAATTCATTCCTGAGATATGGAAGAGAAAAGAAACGGAGAAGGAGAAACGCGTGATTACGCACTGAGTAGTATCTTAAGGGGTTAAGCCAGAGAGTCAGTAGCGCGCAGCATGCTTACCCCGCTTGCGGCTTGAGGAATACATTGCGCTGCATGTGAGTGATGTTGTCACCGTTGTCGCAAAATATCCGTGCCAAAGTGACGTTACGCAGCTGAGCCAATTGTTCTGTAACCGAGAGATTGCGATTGCTGTGAGGCAATTGCGCGCTGACGCTACGCAAAGTGCTCGAAAGTTCGCGCTTACGAGATGCGAAGGGATGCGGTTGTTGCGCCGAGTCGTAAAAGAACCTATCGGTACGTCGAGATCTGGAAAACTGTTCGTAGATAAGACAACGGAAGGTCGGCCCGACCATACCGTCGTCCGCCGGTCTTTCAGCCATACCACCCACGATAAGGTCAACGTCGTTGGGATGAGAATAAGTTGCGCGTAGTCTTCTCACCATCTGATAACGACAAACGACGACAACATGTCGATGTTAACTTTAAGGATTACGGAGGAATGTCTCAAAGCGAGACAGCAGTCCTTTCTTTTTCTTTTTTTCTCGACAGAGAGAGAGAGAGAGCCTACCTCCGCGGGTACGTAATCCAAGAAGTCATCGAAATTCCTGGCAGCGGGAAGCCCGCAATATCTGCGATAATAATTGTACCCCGGAAGACCGTGATCGCGACCGCGCTCAATGTCCAAACTAATGGCGTCCAAACCCAAGTCGTTTCCGTTGCCGATGTACAGCTTACTCGTCATCTAATAAGAAACGAAGATAGAATTATCATAGCGAAAGTAATAAGAGAAGGAAATAGAAGAAAACCCGCGTCATTATCCACGTTTAAATGCTATATACTCACATCCGGAATGAGACTCATATCCATTTTCTGACTGGTCTGAGTGGCAAGACCACGAAGCAATCCGTCGAGCACTTGTTCCGACTCGATCACGCGCGGATTGAAGAAGTGCTCCGTCAGTTGAAGCGTTTTGTTCCGCTGGCGCGAGTTGTCGGGCAAACTGCAGCGAGAGGGAACATCGTTGTTATTTAATCCCTCTGTACTTGTTGTCGCAAAGTACGCGCGTAATACGTAATTTGAACAACAAAAGCGTGCTTGCTCACCTCAGCTCCCCCTGTATCAGCGAATTGAGGAAACGTAACGCCGCGGTGGCAGCTTCGTTGCTGACCGCCGGTTCGTCGTCGGAACTGTAGCTATTTCCTATTAGGCCTACGAGGCCGATGGCGCGGGTATATCTTCTGCCTAGCAAGATAGGCAGCCACTCTCTGTAAGTGATATGCTGAATCTCGGCGATTACGATACGTCTGGCTTCCTGGTAAAGGATCTCGTCCGACCAGTCCGGATTCAACCTGGCAAGCTTGTCGGCGATGCGATTGTGCTCGCGATGCCAGACCGTGTGGATCGCGGCTAATTGAGGCTCGACGTTTACGCGATCGTCACCTAGAACGTCACCGCGCCTATTTTTACACAGCCTTCGAATACCATTGTATGAGCACCATTGTATGTTGACTGCGGCTGATATCACAGAGCAGGATGTACAAACGGGACTTTTGCAAAACTCTCTTACCAGAGTTGTAGCAATTCTCTTCGCATTGCGACGTAAGCCCGGCGTCTCCTTGACGTGACGGCAGATACGCGTGATGATTGCGGATTTCGACTCGCAGACGGCCACCTTCGAACGCGCGGAGTTCCCGAGACTTCTTCAAGGTCGATCCGTAAATCGTGGAGCCATCCAAATAGTGGCTGACTTGGTTCATCTGGGAATTACAAGCGTACCATTATATTACCATCATTGTTTGTACGACAAACTTGACTCGAAGTCTCATCATCCCTGATGAACAATCTCCTGCATCTTATTCATATAGAAATTACCATCTCGGAATCTCGACAATTCCTTTGAAACTTACAGTTACCAATACATGGTAGTAGTAGCACCTACGTACCTGTTCCACAGGTCCGAAAGTACACTCGGATTTTAAGACGGGTAATGATCGAACGTAGTTCATGCATCGAACGTAATGTTCGCCGTAAACAGGGTCACGGTCCGGCACACTGATGGGAGAACAGTCGGGATGTACGTGACGCGGCGACAAGGTATCTCCGTCCGGCTGACAGCAAGAGATTGGCTTTCCGCTTGAAACTGCACACACGTAGACGTAATACATAAGAATTTCCTTCTCTTTGGTATAATTTCCAGCTTCTGACATTAGCCATAATGACGTCACGCAGAGAAGCTTCAAAGTTTCAAAGTTATGCAACGCCGCGGATACGCATCTTAACTTTGCACTTTAGATTGTATTCGCCGTCGCTTTTAAGTTCGATTAATCAGGATTCAACAACGGACTCGGTCGGTTAGTGTGAACACACTAACCCTACTTCAAATCAAACAATCCACTCACCCATCTTACGAACCGGGGTATGAGCCATGTCATGAGCGATGAACTGACTCCACTCCATCACAGCCAACGTCCTGCTAGCGTCCGATTGATGATCGTTCGCGGTCGTCAGAGTTGCGCTTACGAGCCTCGGGCTTGGCAGTGGTTTCTTCGTTTGTCCGACGTGCCTCGGCTCTTGGATGCCTGTTTCCCGAAAAGCACATTAGACGCACCGTCGTCGCTTCAAATCGAAGTAAATCGGAGTAAATACTACTCTTTAGCGACGCGTGCTTCAGTCGACAAACGCCCGTTTGCGGGTAAAATTGTCGAGCCCGGCGAGCAAAATCATAATGCAAAACGATACGGTACGAGCGACACATTGGCCGCGTTCAGTAGAACAAAATGATCAGTGAGCGCTCAGTGATTATTGTCCGTGATTGGAACATTCTTTTAGATTCTTCATAGATCCAGAAGTATTTACCGATCAGGAGCGAGAATCACTGAGCGCTCGCTGTTCACTTTGTTCTGCTGAACGCGGCCAATGTTTGTTTCGCAACCGTGCAAGTGGATACACACAGTAGGAACAAGAGGATCGCGGTCGCGTGATGTTGAAGGTTGACGAAAGCTCCGTCGTGGTGATTACTCCGATTTTGGTGAGCTCGAGCGCGTGGATTGACGGCGGTACACCGCGTGGCAGTGCAGCACGAGAGAAGATAACGAAAAAGAGAAATCGCTTTGTTGAATAAATATTCTCTTCTCTTCTCTTCTATAAATAGGCTATAAACTGCTTCTAACCCGCCCCGAAGTCCTAACTACGCCTCCTAATCCCTGCCCTGATTCGACTAGGCGATCTCCTAAATCAATCTTCCTGAGTAAATTGCGGGGGAACGATCAGCGATCAGCAATTTCGCCGAAATTTGCGAAATTAGCAAATATGTCACAGTCTATATCACAGTCATAACACGAACTGCTGTCGTCGAACGTCGGTCGGTCGGTTCTGGCCGAGAGATTCGTCGTCATTCCCGGCCGCTGATCGCTCCCCTGCTGCAAAAGAAATCCTGAGTCTCGTGCTGCAAAGCGAGGTACACAAAAGCCATACTCTGGGCTACAGAACGGCGTTCTGATGCGTTGTCGAACAAGGAGCCGTCTCTCTGTTAATGTGATGAATTTCTACGCGCGCTAATGCGAAATTGCACGTCGAAATAACGGCTCCGGAGTCGAAATTTCAATCGGATCGGTCGGATCGAGAACGCTCGCAGAAAAACCAGTCCAGTTAAACTTATCTAGATGAAGATCGATGAAGACGCACGAACGAGCGAACCGAATTGGGAGAAGGTTGTCAAGATGCTATTCTAATCTTTCTCTAGCAAGTTACACGATAGACATCACCGTAGTGAATAAATACACTACGGAGAGGCAAAAGCAAAGCAAATGGTGAGCGTGATTTTTTTTTCGCAGCAGTTTTTTAGCAGTATGCGTACGAGGAGAATTCCGCTTGATATTATTGACCAATAGCAATTCCGGAATACTTATGCTCAGCGCATATGAAAGTGTCGATGCATCGTGTGTACATACATTAATAAGAAGCAGCCGGAACAGAGATGACGCACAACAGAGATTACATACAATACACGACTTTGTCGTGCGTACTCCCAAGCCAAGTTCCCTTGCTCGGTTGTCTTCGCAAGAGAGAGAGAGAGAGAGAGAGAGAGAGAGAGAGAGAGAGAGAGAGAGAGCCGCGCGTACCGCGAAGTACAAAACAGAAAAGAGACTCGAACTAGCGTTACATAATAAATATGATACATTATTAGGTATATCCGAATTAGAGTTTACATACACATTCTACTGCTGGATAGAGAATCTCCCGACCGGGGGGCACCCTATTGTAGACAGTATTATTCACTGCTACACTCAGGCATTTTATGCTCTATGTGCCTTATCGCACAACAACTGTAATGCAAATCACAGAATACAATTTGTTAAGCCAATCGACGAACGTTTATCCATTAGCGCCCAAGGATCAGTATGTATGTATGTGTGTTGCGATACGACGTATGTGTGCAGATACACTCGCGGTGTCGCACGTATGTGCGACATTTCGCACATACGCATGCGAGAGCGCGTGAGTGTATTTTACAGAAGGTGTCGTGATAAGTGAGGCGGAGATGGGTTAGTCGAGGTCGAGGCTGTAGTAGTGTAGCTCGTTGATGAGACTGGACATCCAACTGGACCCGTTCGAGAAATCAAAACGGAAAGCGGTGACTTTGAACAAAACGAGACAAACGGATCCGCGGAGACGCGGCTGTCGGAAACGCGACTCGTTTTTCATTCGCGGACGTTCTTCATTCAAGCGCACGAGAATTTAGCGATATTCCCATAGGCTGAGAATACAATTATTTTCGTTCGCGAAGAATCCGACTCGAGCGAATTAATTTAATTGAAAACAAACAGCGGTCTGTCTCTCTCTGTGTCCGTCCGTTATCGAACCTTCGCGATATGTGCGCCGTATTTATTGTCGTCTCCATGATTGAGGCCGAGCAGACTCAATACTCAAAATACGCACTCCGTGCGCCGACTCTCTATTTCTCTCATTATCCGCTTCCGACAAAAGTATCGCATCAGGGATGACTAAACGTCACGAATTTTGATTACCGCGTACATCTCCACGATGACGCATTCTCCCGTTGTTACGTTATACGTTTTTCTCCAAAGGAGAGACACGCATGGCATGTAATGAATATGCAGCTACAAGCGCACTTTGCAGCGAGATACAATTACTCAACACCGTGTTCGCGTTATCGCGTTATCGCGTTATCGCGTTATGCCTTCGGCACGATGAATATCAATATTAATAATATCGGTAAGAACGCGCGTGTGATCAAGCGCGTCAATTGTAATTTCTCTCTCTTGTGTAATTTGATGTATATGTCGCGAAAGATTTCGTCTCGTTAGAGATTGCGATCCCCCTGCTCGCACCCTGTGCGTCGCAGCGGGGAAAGAAAAAAAATTCCCCCTTTTCCAGCCCCCGGGAATAGGAGCGTCGGAAATGGAAGCGCAGGAGATCGAGGAAAGCGCCAAACGTTCAGAGGCTGTAAATAATATTGTACGATTATTATTCCACACAGAATTAACGACAGGTTCACTTTCATGTTTTAAAGTCACGATGACACAAAGTGCACGCTCGAAAGCCGCTCTACTACGAAACTGCTTCCTGTGACAAAATTCCGAAAGGGGACGGCTGATGTGTTTCTCTCTCACACACAAGTCAGCGACGGGGTCGAAAGTGATGCGCGCGATTGCAATTGTTTCCCTAGTATGGAGCGACGGTCGATATGCAATTCGTAAGCCTATGATGCCGTATTGCGAGCTATGTCGTTGTTACATGAGAGAGAGAGAGAGAGAGAGAGAGAGAGAGAGAGAGAGAGAGAGAGAGAGAGAGAGAGAGAGAGAGAGAGAGAGAGAGAGAGAGAGAGAGAGAGAAAGAGAGAGAGAGAGAGAGAGAGAGAGGGAGAGAGAGGGAGAGAGAGGGAGAGAGAGGGAGAGGGAGGGAGGGAGGGAGGGAGGGAGGGAGGGAGAGAGAGAGAGAGAGTGAGAGAGGGAGGGAGAGGGAGTGGAAGTGGCTAGAAAGAGGGATGCTCGACCACGATAGAGGACGGCCTTACCGTCAAAGTACTGGGAGAAGAGCACTCTGGTATACGCGGTCATCGCGCTGCCCCAACTCGGGTTCTCGACGTTGTTGCAGCTGCCGTCGATGCTGCGGTACTTGAAATTCTCGTCACAGCTCGCGCTATGGACCGCGGAGCAAGCTGCCCCGAGCTGGGTACCTTGCAGTCTCAAGGTCGATATGTAGCGAGCGCACTCGTTCTTGTCCAAGCCGAATCTGTGAATCCAAGATCAAATCAGCCGTCAAACGGTGCGACCGTGCGCCGTCTTTTCCGCAACACGCGATTTTCGCTCTCCGTCACTCTCGCTCGGTGACGGCGACCAAGCCGGCCGTCAAAGTTGAACGTCGTCGTACCTGCGGCAATTTTGGTGCATGAGATACAACGATGCTTTCGTAGCTACGACGGCATCGATGCTCCTCTCGAACGCGTCCGCGGAAGGGTAGGAATTCCAGTACTGTTTCTCAGCCGGACTTTGCGCCTGGAGCTCGATGCCGGCATTGGCGATGTTATTCTCGAGAGTGCTCATACGATCTACCAGCGTCTGAGCGAACGTGATCGAGTTGTTTAGAGTCGCCCCGTCGATTCTGGGGAATCGGCGATTTTGAAAACGGCCCGTATCCACAATGGCTTCATAGCCGTAATTAGCGGCTGGAAATCCTGAAATTATTCCTTTCAAATATCACGAGATCGTGAGTCAATCTGTTGACTGTTGACGAGGAAACCGAGCAGCCTTATCAGCTAAGTGTCGGGTCCACCACCACCGTGGTATAACCGCTTTTGCCTGTTGCGGTTCTCCCGGTACTCCCGGTACATTCCGGTTTTCAAATATTTATTTAGAGAGATGTTTTTTTTACCAGTGCGAATTACCAACTATTGATAAAGTGAGCTCGAGCTTTACATATCTCCGGAACAACATTCTCACAACACACAGCAGCGCGTCGCGACACTCACCGTTGTAAGTGGCGAGGTAGTTTTGCAGAGAGGCAGGTGGTAACTTGGAGGTGCCGATCGAGTGCGAGTGTCCCAAAAGTCCCATCGTCTGCAGGGACACCCAGAGGATCGCCAAAGTGGCAATGGAGCCTGCCATCACACCGCCGGCTGCACAACAGGAAAAACGATTCAGTCAGTAAGACCACCGGTCGCCGCGCGGTTCTCTTCTTTCGCGCGACGCCAACACGCCAACACTCGCTCTCACTCTCCGTCAACTTTGTAAACGCGACGCGAAATGGACGCGCGCGCGCGCGGTGGGTGTCGCTCGCCAAATGAAAATGTTACAATAATAACACGCAGCTGCACGCGCGTACTCGCGATGGGATGCCGTCGCGCTGCCATCGCTTGGCACTCGTCCCGTTATAGGAAATACATGAGCGTATTGAATTTACGTATGATTGCTGGTTAACCGAGCTGACTCACCGAGACTTTGAATTCTTATCGCGAGCTATTATTACGATACGCCGGCTTTCTCCGTGCCGATTCGCGGCTAAATATGTATATCTGGATCTTATTTCACGTTGACATTGACCGCGACTTTTTTGTGTCATTCGAAAATCTTGGAGCACACAAGTGCAATTGAGAGACGGGAAGTCGGAGAATTTCTCTCGGTCGGTGAGTTATCTGAGTTGTCTGAGTTATCTGAGGTCGTTGTCTGTTTTCCGATTCAATTTCAGTCATTGCGCCTGGAGAAGCCCGAAGAATTACAATCTGCAAGCGTGTATCTTCGGGGGGGGGGGGATGCCTTATTTAGGATTTGGATCAAAATTACTTTTCATCAAAATTACGATATTGTAATTGATCCGCGGACGGTGTCCAGGGGGTGACTAATGTATGGATGACCTGTAAGTCTGTAATCTCTGTGTAAACTCGTTTTGAGACTTTGAGTAATGCGAGGCGACGCGAGATTATTAATCATATTTTATCATAGAGATTAGAGAGGCAGAGGTACGTTTCGCACTGGATGCACTGGGTCAAGTTTAGATCCTCATGAGCGTATGTAAAAAGCATCGTCACTGACTCATAGTCATGTGTCGTGTGCGTTTTGCTATTATTTTCTTTTCATCGTTTATACGTTTCGTCTTCGACCTTCGCGCAAGTTCTCGCGGCTATTTATAGAGCCACGTTTTAGCGAGACTATACGGAGTCTCGAGGTTGTGTGCGTCTACGCGTATGCGTATGCGTCTGTATGCAGTCCCTGCCTGACGGTATCTCGTTAACGCGCTGGTAAATATATATTCGCTCCGCTCGCTGTTCACGTGTCTTGCACGTGGTGTGAGACGCGATCAGAGAGATCTTTGTCGCATTCGTACATGTGTATGCCGTTTTCTTTCGTCACTACTTTCGCCACTACACGCGCACCGTGCGTGCTGGTCGATCGATAATTGTAGCGAAGGATTGTCCGACATCCGACATTGAATTGAAATCGATTGAAGAGCGGTGATAATAATAAAAGGATTTTTTCCCTTATTGTCGCTTATTGTCGCTTGCGCGACCGTCGGGCGATTCCAAATCGTCGGCCGAGACATTAAAGTATCTTGCAGTGACTTGGTCGTCCCATTGACATCGATGAACAAATAGTTTATCGTAAATTTGCATATCGCGTAACGCGCAACGCGTAAATCTTTTCTACGCGTGCTTAGCGCGCAGACGCGTGGCATACGCGACAACAATCCGCAATGTGACGACATGTGTTGCTGAGGCATGACATTATCTCGCTTAAATAACTCGCTGCAAGGAATGATCAAAGTGACAAACAAATCGCGACTCTGTGCTATTCTCTGCTCTAGACACTAGAACTAGATAGACGTGTCGTTTTTCGCAAACGCGACGACGACGATATAGTCATCGATTGTTCCGGGACGGAACTGCTCGCGACGCGTCTTTATCTCGCGATAAAGACCGTCCCCGAGACGATCTCCGAATACGACGATAAATCGTTACCGGACACATGATCCATGGGCTTTTCCAGTCCGTGCATCGCGTAGACCCAACGATTATTGTCGACCGGTGCAACGAGGAACATTCTCCGCAGCGCTGTTCGATGCAGCCAGCTGTAAGCGCGGACGATGCGCTTTTCTCTTCGTATCACGTACACAATTCCGTATACGCGCCAGTCGTATTCTTCTCTCTTCTCTCACTCTCTGTTCTCTGCGAGTCGCACGAGCTCCTCGCAGCTCCGCAGGTTCCACGTTAACCGATGAGAGATGTTGATCGTGAGCCTGACTCGAGTACCCACCTGGGATACGTTGCTGGGAAACGTACCTGAGGATACGATGTTAATGCCGCGACTGAACGCGCGCGCCCGCGCGCGCGTGTCCGCGAGTTTCGTGCCGTGAATGTACGAACTCGCTTCTGCTGTCTCCGTCCTTCTTCTTCTTCTTCTTCTCCCATCAGGAGAACTTCTCGCACTCGTTCATTCATTTACCTGCGCGAGTAGCCGCCGTCTTGCTCACTCCTTCTGCCTCAGGGCCGACGCGAGCGCGAGCGCGAGTTATCATGTTGTCGCTATTGATCATGATTGAGATGCTGCGGTGAACAAGTATCAGGGATATGAGAAGAAGAGAAGAGGCTCTTTGACTATAGACATTGGAGCGGAAACCTTTTTTCCCTTTTTTCTTTATCTTTTTTCTCGGATATACTTTGTTCAACAGGATGACCTGTGCGAGTCTATTCTATTGGTCTAGAATCGTTCGTTCGGCAGGAATTCGGCAGGATATTTTTCGCCACCAATGTGTGCGACTCGTGCAAAAGATCGCATATTTTTAGCTGTAGAATGACAAATGGGGATTCACATTTGGACGGACCGTTATCTTTGTCTCTAGCGACGACAAACTCGAGATACGTCACTGGTTACTCCAAACTCTGTCGCGTTTCCTCGCCTATCCTGCTTGCGCTCTCGTGGTTTCGCATACAGTTCAGTCTCTCTCTCTCTCTCTCTCTCTCTCTCTCTCTCTCTCTCTCTCGATCACGTGCACATATTACGCACACCGTGATTCCTCAACAGCTGTCAAGCTCGTTCCTTCTCTTTCCGTCGTTCGGTTTCTCCGTTAGACTAGCTCCGTATATCGCCTCGTTCGCGTTTTCCATTGGTTCGTTATCGCCCCACCAGCACCGAGTCACCTTATTTAGCTCAGAAAAAAAAAGTTCTATCACTCGGTGAGCACGTGCTCGTCCACCTCCACCCCCACTCCCGCTGTGCCTCTCTTCGTGTGCCGGCTTTCGGAACGTTGCTGCCGGCAACGTGACTCTGTAGTCTCTTCTCTTGGTGATCAACCTTCAATTGCCCCAATTTTCTCGACAAGCAGTCAACAATATGAGTATATTTTAATACGTACCAAGACACGTATGCGCGCGGCATTAAATATCTCTACCTGCATCCAAGTTGGATACTATTGTATAATAAAGACCACGCGTCTTTTCTGACGTGATTTTGGCGTGACGTTTCCGCTTAAATCATTTAAACGTGCAAACATCTCTCAACGATTAACGCGGGCGCAATAAGATAAATAATATCAACGAGAGACTACGATTAAAGGAAAATCCAAGCGGGAGAGAAATATTCCTTGTTGCCAGATCCAAATGTGTGTATTTCCTGCGCTGGCCTGGGGTCCCTTCGAAGAAATTTTTCGGCACACTACAAAGTCACTTTGAAATCGGAAGTTCTCGTCCGTTAAAATGGCAAAAATCTTCGCCGGAGGTTCTGTCCCTTCTTGCGCTCTTCTTTCAGGTATATATTCGTACAATTCCTTTGTTTAGTTCTAGAATTCAAAGTATTCCTTGAAGTGACCATGAATCTACAGTGTAACAGCTTCGTTTGAGCCCGTAAAGGTTCGCCGGTACTTTTCCGTTGCTTTCGCCGGATGTACACGGTGTATCGGAAGAATCGGAAGAAGACGCGACAGAAATAGAATCGCGATGGCACGCGTATATATTCTCAACGAATGTTGATGAATGAAACAAATGTCAAAGATAGTAACAGCTGAATCTTTGAGAGAAATTGAGCGTTCAACGACGCCGCTAAATTTAAGGCTTAAGAGCCGAGAGATAAATCGCGTTGCTCGCGCGCGACGTCCGGCCTGAATGACCCCACGAATTAAATTGCAGACACGCGTTATTATTAAATTATTGCCGAGTGAGAGATAGACGTGCAAAATGACCCGCGTGTACGCCCCACTCGCGTTTGTTGGGTATGCGCGCACTTTGCGCGCGCGCTACGGAGTGCGTGATAAATGACCTTTACTACTAAGAAAGATAGGAATAATATTTTACAGACGCGCGCTTATATATAGAAATTTGGCACTCGTATCATTAGACATAGAATTGTGTGTAGATACAAAACCGTTGGCCGTAATCATCGTCACCAAAGGATAGCCTATAAAAAAGAATGAGCGTGCGCGCGATCGATTCGCGTCACACTTACGTGTGACAAGCTGTGTCGACATCTATATACGTAATGACAAAATAATTATCGAGCTCGCGTAATTTCAGCTTAGTCTGTCGCTTCGGACTCGGGCTTTTTAACGGCAACCGGTACGGTTGTTTTATGCGACCTTTGTCGATAAGCGCAGCACACCGCACAGTTCCTGCAGCAGCAAACTACACACCAATATCGATAACGAGTCTTTTCCATTCCACACGCCAGGTCAGGCCGCGGCGTGACGTCAGCGGCAGAAGACTTTCTCGTCTAGTCCGCGTCGTTGACTCGACTCGACGAGTTCGGCGTACTTCGTACGTACCTAAATATGATTTCTTGCAGCGTTCTATTCGCAGATAATTTTGCAGGAAATCGAACGTCTCCACGCCCATCTTTCTCTCTCCCTCGGTGCTCGGTGCAGCGAAAGCGGTCCAGGGCGAGACCTGCTTGGCGGAGGTAGGTTCTGCCTGCGTCGGGACACGACGCGATCCAATTGACAAATTCACCCCGGACGGACGGACGGACGAGCGGTCGCGATATATCGTTCGACGCTTTTCGCCGCTACGTCCACACCACGTCCGATATACGTCGAATACGAGCAGCGAATTTCAGTAAGTTTGCGCGTCGAGAACGAGCGCACCGTGAAGAACGCGGATCGTCGCGCTTGCACTCGCGACAACAGGGAGAGCGAATGACTTTCTGCCGCCCCACATCGACCATACGCACCCCCGACAATTCGATTCTCTCCGCTTACTTTAATCGAACTTTCCTATCTATCCTGGACGCATGCGCCGTGTTTTTGCTGCACTGAGAGCATTGCGTGGCTGTACTAACATCCGTTGAGAGAGAGAGAGAGAGAGAGAGAGAGAGAGAGAACTCCCATTATTTACTACTCACTATCGTGGCTTGCGCTGGGAATGGCAATCATCCCTGATGTTGCGCATTAAGCGCAATGCTAATTGCATTGGTCGTTTAATTTTGTGATCGCCCTGTGTCTTGCCCTATCCGTTGTATTCGATGTAATGTGATGAATGTATATAGGAAATATGAACAAATTTTTTACGCAATGACGAGGTAGATGTCATGTAGAGAGTCGTCACACGTGAGCCCACTTTTAATAAAAAATCTTTTGATTAATTCACGAGAGTGAATTCGAACGCTTTATGCGTTAATTCGCCGACCGACACGGTCACAGGTGACTCATGCTCGCGATTTTTTACCGATTTCATGAGATCAGTTGAGAGCTCACAAACACACACACACACGCCGTCAAACGGATCCTAGCCAAAATTTTCGAAGCGACTCGATGCTCGTCGCTGTTAAAATTATACACGGATAAATCGAATCTCAACGGACGTCACGGATGCCCTGACGGAGCGTGAGCAAGAAACGATAAAGAGGCCGGTTAAACGAGCACGTGATACCAGAGATGGTGATGGTTCACCATTTCGTGCGATTTCGTCCTATGGGTTGTTGTTTCGTCTCTTTCCTCTCGTCTCCTTCCTCTCACCTTATATCCTTCTCTTTGAGAAATCGACTGCAACAGCTATTCAATTTTTCACAATTCGCAAATTCGTACAATTTTCGTTCGATTGAATTTTAGCATTCAAAATGTGTACAACACATCTACCTATTTTCGACAATCAATCACTGTTTAGCGAGTGAACATTTTCGCGTAGTAATGTTTCGGCCAGTATTATACAAATATTTTTCGAATGGTCGATCAGACCATTTTCCGTGCACGTATATACTTCATTTATACGCATTTATAAAACGTTCTTTAATGTCCTCATTTGAAATTCTATTTCGTTTTATTCCTGTTTCTTCCTTTTTTTTCTTCTCTCTTCCTTTCCGTAGAAACAATCGAAATCGAGTCGAAGAGACGAGACGTTGAGCCGCAGTCTTTCGTGTGCAAGTGGTACGTACAGAGTCATCTGACGATGCGAATGTGAATTCCTCGAGCTCGACTCGACTCGACTCGACTCGACTCGACACACGCGCTACTGAATTACTGCATCGCTGCAGATTGCAATTTGCAGCCTTTCCCTGTCTAATATCCCGAGAGCGGAATTTTTTCAAGCCTTTGACAATTGTACAACCGTATCCGCGTAATATTCAATCATGGAGATCAATCAATGTGAGACTGATATAAAACATACGAGTGACGCGGATGCGAACGAATATTTGTTGATGCAGATGTTGATGCAAAAGACAAGAGAATATAGTTTTAAAGTTATAAGTTTTGATTTGACTGTCTAGTGACTGTCTAGTTACGCGCATAGATTACCCCGAAACAATCGCGAATGCAAATTTTCAGTGGAACCGATGTTGTATACAAGCGGTGAGAACCACAGTTTCTTTTCACATATTAATCTCACACGGTAACATACAGCCATACGATATTTGCTTTGAAAAATTCTACCGTCTGCATCTTGTATGCGCATAAAAATAATTACGTTAATTAGACCTTACACTACTTGGCAAAGTCATGGCAAAGGGTCTGGTGACGGGTTTGGTTAGGTCTCGAGACACGAGGCCTGTTTGTCTCGTCTCTTTTATTTCACTCTACAAACGCGACAAATGCGAGATACACTAATCCTCGCACTCGACTTTAGTCAGCGTGTTTCTCGGGACGGGAGTGCACCGGGAATGTACCCAAAGTGCATCGTTGCACCATTGATTTACTCACCCACACGAACGACGTTTGGATGATATTCTTCGGCTGATATCTGATCACCGTTGCAAGTAATATCGCGACGACGAGAAGAAGGGTCCACAATTATTTGGTGTCGGTCGACGCGCCACGATCTTCAGACTGCGCGTTGTGATTTCCCACTGGCGACATAGGCTTCTGGCAGATGCCCTTTTATCGTTCGAAAGCAGCTTCGGATAGTAGAGAGAGAGAGAGAGAGAGAGAGAGAGAGAGAGAGAGAGAGAAAAGATAGCGGTTTTCCGTGGCAGAGTCGGAAACGGGTCGATGGATTTATCCCGGGTCAAAAAGTTTATCGCGGCGCGGATATGCGATGACACGCTCTTCGTACGTACAAGTCATCCCCGCGAGACCGATCGGCTCGTGCACGAGCCGCTATGATAAATCGGAGAAAGAAAGATGGCAAAGAGTAACAAAGGAGAAGCTTCGTAGGAATGCGACGTAAAACACAACTACGCAGATAAGCTGAAACTTAATCATCTTATTCTCTCTCTCTCTCTCCAGGTTGGTGATTATACCAGATAACGCGTACGACACGTCGTGTCGGTTGAATCTCTGCGCGTCATGATTCACCGAGTGTTAAAAAACCTTTCTCAAAAATTCGGTAAGATCAAACAAATAAACGAATCGCAAAATTATATGTTTTGAACACGATATAAATATCTCGCACATATATATAATTTTATCAAGTCTGTTTCGGGGCAACGCAAGGCAAAATTGTCAACTCTCTTGTTTCAACAGAAGCCGCTCCTTTCATTCTCTTTCCGAGATAAGATCTTTCGGAGATAAGATATCATAGATAGAATCAGAAACAGAATTTTAAGGTTGTCAGGTGCGAAGTTTTACAAAATAAGATAATATTTTGAAATCTTCATAACGATACTCCCACGAGGCGGGAGAGGCGAGAAACGAATTTTATTTACGAAATCTCCCACGAAGGGAGATGAAAAGATATTTAATTATCTTTAAAACATATCGAAAATCCCACGAGGAAGAAAGCTTTTGTTCGTTACTTGACTGAGAAATTGAGAAATCCTCATATTCGAACTCCTACGACAGGAGAGAAGAAAGTTGTTTCTTTCAGAATTGATCTAATTCATCAGAAAGACTATCTATTAATTCTTTTATTATTTTCAGATCTTAATCTACTCATCCCCTGAAGGGGATGGGGATTCTTCCTGGTTTCCCAGACTCCACATCCACAGAGGCTGAACTTGAGAGTCTTCTCATTTAAAGCTGAATCCGTCTCAAGAACTCAAGAACTCAAGAAGAAGAAAAGGATCTACTTTTTCTCTTCGTCGGATGTTTTCAACAGTTGGACAACAGATGAATATTAATTTTCTTTTAATATAAATCGTTAAATATCCATACTTGATTTTAAGAAAAATAACTGTCCTCTCTCTGCGAAAAGTTATTGTTCGATTTGAAAAAAGATTAATTAAAAGAACCAGATATTTAAAAACGTTAACCAGATGTAAAAACTAAAAAATATTCCAACACCGACTGTTGTTCCTGTGTCTCGTTTGCGATTTTTTCGTCGTAGCTTACCCTACGCATCCTCCTTGGCGGCACGGAGAAAACAGAAGAGTATGAATATTCGCAATTCGAGGAAAAGAGCTGACATACATACTTATATATAGTTTATTCTTGTTTATGCGATGAGACGCATCGTTCTTCGTTTGTCGTTGTTCTCTTCTCGTGATCTATAAGATTTCACTTTCAGTGCGGTGTCACATCGTGTCACACGACGTGTTGCTCGAAGTAATCGAGAAAAGCCCGGATGCCCTGATTACTTTACTGGGGAAACACGCGCGTAATTGTGAAATCTCAGGTTCCATCGATCGAGTGCGAAGTGTACACGCGTCATCGGAGCGAAATCGGGAAAAATATTTGTTTCCTCTGTCTCATCGTAACGCGAATCATTATACAATCAGTATATTTGCATTGCATTGGAAGACGCGGCCGCTTGGCCGCGCGATCAGTGACACGTCTCAACGTTGGAGCCGACGAGCCTCCTCTTGACACACACGATCTTCGGACTGTTTTCATTCATCGCGGTGCAAAGTCTACTTGCGCGCGTTTTAACCGTCGCACACTCTGTCGTAACTGATGTGTTATTTCTAACGTGGAACGAAGCGGATGATACCGGTGAAAGCAGACATTACCGAGCGTGACCGGACCATTACGTAGCGTAATTCGATCTAAGTAGAAAGGAGAGAAGACGGAGTAGCGCCTCCGCCCTCCGCCCTCCGACCGTGCCGTGCCGTGCCGTGCCGTGGGGCAAATCCGCGCGGCGGTCGCGCGTACCTGTATATGTATATATACATACATTGCGCTGTAAACTAAGGGGTGGAGGCGGGGGAGGGGGGGGGAAACTGCACCTTGCGGGAGGTTTGTATTTCATCAGTATTGTCGTCGCGTTACACTTTGAAATTCATCCGAGAACCGTATACTTCTCCTCTCTCTCTCTCTCTTTCTCTCTCTCTCTCTCTCTCTCTCTTGGTAATATATTCTAAATGTACGTTTTATATAATACACTTTATCATACATATCTCTCGCGCACGAGATAAGACTCGTTCGTTTGCAAACAATTATGCTAATAAATACGCGCGCGGTGACGAGTCGAGGATTAATGTTGGAAATAGATCGTGAGTTGTATCAAAGTCCGCTGGGTTAGGTCGTAAATTATGCATCGATTGTCGTTTTCTGTCCAATCGACGCCGTGCGGCGTGGTTTAATCTATTCGCAACCTATTCACGCACGATTCAATCGATTAATAATTATGTTCAAGAGTACCAAGGGAGAGGGAGAGAGAGAGAGAGAGAGAGAGAGAGAGAGAGAGAGGCAAAACTCGCAGATGCATTGGGAAAAGTCGTATAAAGTAACAGCATCTTCGCGAGCGAGATCCGTACGTTCAGGATACTCAGGCCACAATTTTGCTATTTGGATCCTCGATCGCTCTATACCGTGCGATAAATGATTTTACGCGCACTCATGACGCACAAATAACGCGTTGCGCTTGATCGCCGTGCTTTTTACTCGCTGGCGACTGGCTTTGACATAACAGTACGTATAGCAGACGGATCGTTTAACGGTACTAATCGCGGTTGCGGTTAACGAATAACCAGAACAAACGGTGTTTTTCCAGTATTGCCGTCAGATATAATTTTTAAAGTGTCGCGTCGACACGATTATCCATTATTATTAAAAATTTAATGAGTCACAGTCTAAAGTGGAAAATACAAATTTACAAATGGCTAACCGTAGCTAATAAATTCAAGATTTTTTGCGGCTGGTAAAAAAAAGGGGGAAAAAAAGAAGAATACGTATTGCATACGTTAATATAAATTAATACAGTATGAATATATATATTTTCCTTACCTTATAAATCATTTATACAGTATGAAGCAATATGTACGAACAATTTCGTCAGAATCAAAATCTGTGGTATCGGATGTGTTTGTTTGGAGAAAAAGGCAGCGTCGAGCAGTGTTCCTTTTTTCGCGTTGAAGCGTATATAATTTGCCGGCGCAATTATAGCGTTTTTGCAGATTGTCATATTGTAATACGATCGGTCGATTAATCCGGCTTCATAGTGGAAGGCTTCATGTGCGATCTCGAGTCAAACGATGCATTAAAGCCGTTTATCTCGTTTATCCCGTTTTACGTTTCTCTACAAATCACACTCTGCATGGACGTTTTCTTTTTTTTTTTTTCACAGTGTGACGATTCTTTACTACATAAAATATGAGATATATTACAAGGTATATCATTATTTTTTTTTTTTTCAATATTCAAATCTGCTAGATTCAGGGAGAATTTCGATTCTCTCCTTTCCATTGTTTCTCCCTTTCGTTCCCCACGGGGAAGGAAATTCCACGAGGAAGGACATTCACTGCAAATCTGAATATATTATTTTGACGCGTATAAATATGTAATTGGCTGAAACTTTCTTCACACACACACACACACACACACACATGTTTCTTGAGTCCCGTCATTTAATACATTTAAACATGTTAAATGAGATTAATTAAATTATGTGCTAAGGTGATATAAGAGTCACACGCTTGTACGTGTAAAAACACGTGTAAAACACATTCAGATTTGCAGTAGGTAGGTAGTTGTCCATATTTTGTCTGTATTAACGGACGGATTGAATATGTGGTAGAGCAGCTGAGCAGGCAATTGATTGGAATACGACCGATTCCGATACACCATTCTAGAGACTCCTTATAGTTATAAAACGGCGTGTATTATTAAAAAGAATGACAGATACAGGTATTTAATGGCCGGACGGTTAACTACCGGCCGATACATATCTCATTGAGACCAAGCCTAATAAATCTAAGGTAAATACAAGAGTTTACAATCTCGATTTAGCTAGTTGGAGCAAGTATGCAGAACAATCATGCAGATTTATTCTCCTGATCGGTTTTTACTACTGACATGGCAAATGCGCTCGTAAGAAAAATACAGCACCGAAGAAGTAGGACGTTTATCACAATTTTACAGCGGATGAAGATACAGCGTACAACCTTTATTTACGAAATTCCGATAAAGGATAAAGGGGCCGCGCAAAATTAATCGGCGCAATTCCAAGACCGCGACGCTTTTCTTCTCTTCGACAATCACATTCGATGAGGACGGCGAGAATTCGTGAGAAGAAGAGAAAAATCCGAAAGAACGAGGAAGATTTCCGCGTGGAGATCGGGGTTGAGAAGAATAAGAGGTGGAGAAGGTTTCGCGCGTAAAAAGGAACGTAGAACAAATCTCGCGCACGGTATATTGCGGTATATTGAAAAATACTCTTGTCGCGTCTCGAAGGCAAACGCTGCATCGAATTCCCCATTTCTGTAGTATCTCTCGAAATTGCACCGTATTTGCCGTCATTTGCCGATATATATATCTCGTCCTTACCTCCCTGCACTGTATTTATCGGAAGCAACAAACATTACAAATGCATCACGATTCGCACAGATTTTGCAGACGATACAAACGTTTGTTCCCGCTCTGCTTCCCGCTCGTTCTCTGACGCTGCGCCGCATGCCTCCCGTGAGTCGTTTATGAACGACTCACAAAAACATAGTTTTATGACTGATACGGCCGACGGCGGCAGGACGGGACCGCCGCGCGCGCGCGCGCGCGCGCGTCCGCTTCGTCGCGGGGGCGGATGGATGCGAGGAATAATCTATTTTTTTTTCTTTTTCTCGACGATGTCGACGATGTGTTGCACAAGTTCTCTTTCAGGGGAACCTGTTTTGCCCCACCGCGTTAGACGGACGCTCGCGTCGTCACCTTCGTCGCTCGTTTCTTTTGCCATTGCTACGCTTTTGAATCGCGCGAATCGGCCAGTTTAACGCGCGCATTGTGCATGTGCAGCCGAAGCCGAGCCGCAAAAGAACAACATTAGTCGTCGGTATCTCGACGCCGCGCGAGTCTACCCAATCTTGTCTGCGGCACTCTTTCCCGCTTGTCCCGTGAATATTCCACGACCGAAAGACGACGACGATACGGACGATATCGTATACGGACACATTTCATGAGTCCCCCCATGAAATCCAAAGGCAAGTTGTCGTCTGATCTCGTCGAAGCTCGTTTTGTACAGTTCGGCTTGAATTTTCTCGCTCGCGACCCATATCACTTTCTCATCGTGCGTATTGCGCGTATTCCGCGCGCAGCACCGAAATGTTTCACAGCTAACGACGAGAGGTAGGTGCTTCGTGTATTTTCACACCCTCTCTCGTCACGCATAATCGAGATACTCGAAAATTCTCTTCGATTCCGCGATAGATAAAAAGAAAGAGAGAAATCGCCGCGTCTCTCTTGCCGCTCTGTTCTTTCTTTCCTTGACCCGAGGAATCGGCGCGGGAGCGCCAAAATCCCCGTTGAATTGCGGAATGAGGAATTGCGCCATACCATACCATACCATACCATACCATAATTGCAATGCTGAGAATCACATACACAGTCTGTCCCAGATTCAATGAGACTGGTCTAAAGAAAATACAAAGCGTTTATTATTTTGATTTTTTATTCTTGTTTATTCAAAATAGTCTCCTTCTGAGTCAATACAGCGCTGGAAACGTTCGACAAATTTTTCGAAACATTTTTTATACTCATCGGCTGGAATGGCCTTTAGCGTGGCGGTCGAAGTCTTTTGGATGACCGGGATGGTATCGAAACGATTTCCTTTCATCGGCAATTTCAGTTTGGGAAATAGCCAGAAGTCGCACGGAGCCAAGTCAGGTGAATACCAGATGAATGATCGATAACAATGATGTCTTTTTTGGTCAAGAATTCACGTACCATGATGGCTTTGTGCGATGGTGCATTATCGTGCAACCTTCCGTTTGCCCAAATCTTCGGTCAAAATTCGATAGACCTTTTCGACAGATGCTTTTCGGTGTCCCAGTTTCCTCCTCGATGAGTCTCGCAGACACACAGCGGTCGCTTCGAAGAATTTCTTTGACTTTCTCGATGTTTTCTTCATTGCGAGTGGTTTTTGGCGGCGGTGCTCGGTCATCGTCCGCAAGGTCCTCACGACCGTCACGGAATCGGCCGAACCAACGGAAAACCTGTGCACGGGACATGCATTCATCCCCGTACACATTTCTTAGCGTTTCGTACGTTTCTGCACCACTTTTACCCAATTTAAAACATGTTCCATGTTGGTTTCTCGACCGACGTACACAAAGTGACTGTACATAAAATGTCAAACCGCAGTGAAATATCAACCGAATTCGCTCAAAGTTTGAGATTAAGTAGATGAAGGGTCGAACATTCACCTATACCATCATTCACTCATAGATATCGCTGCGCTAAGAACTTTGACGGAACCAGTCTCACCGTATCTGGGACAGACTGTGTAGATGCCGTTTCCAAATATCCCCTTTTCTCGCAAAAGTTTGGCGATAAGAAGAAAATCGGAAGATTTTTCGATTCTCCTTTTATCACTTACTAATATGAGCTATTTTCGCTATTGTCGCATAAAATGACCCATGTAATCGCGAATATTTAGCGGGGCTTTATCAGTGCGAGCTTTAAACGCGATGTGCTGCGGCGCGGCGAGACGCACGTGTAGCAATGCGTCGTCGCAATGCCTTCCTCTACGCTATGTGCAAGCAATAGTTGCTAAAATAGTTGCTAGACTGCACAACTGGGCCCGGACTGCACTATTGCCCGGAAACGGCTCAGACGCTGCTCCCCTACCGTCTCGGTGCCGGCGCGCTCATTCTCATCCGACTTGTATAATTAATAACTCGATCATTAATATAAATATCGCGCAAAACAATACGGGACTTTTTTTGCTCGCTTCAATCACCGTTCCACACTCCCACAAACTCGGTCAGAAATTTGCAAATTTCCAAGACACAAGCCGAAGTTTATTCTCCGTGACTCTAATTTAGTCCTGAATCCGATGACCTGACTCTGAACCAAACCGAACTTGACGAAATTAATCTCGGATTAAAAAAATATACGTTTCAAGTAAACGATAAGAAGCGACGGTGATAATTTGTTTGTGAAATTACGGTAAGTAATTTCTTATCGTTTGTTTCAAGCGTACAGTTTAAATTGGAGGAATTTAAATTTAAAAACTTGTACATTGTATCTTTCTACAATTTGTTTTGTTTTTACTATATGTATTTGGTATGTTAATTACTATAAGTAAACCGTCGCTATTCTTTTGGTGCGGTAACATTTTAAAACGCGTTTACACGCATTACACGCATATTGTTGTCTATTTGCATTTTGTAAGTCCAACTCGCGTTGAAGCATTCTTATCTTTATAACTTGGAAGCTGCTGAGACTTTGACATTAAAAAAAAAATTTCAATTTCTTTTATTTCACTCTTTCTAGCTTTCTAGCTAGGACGACGTGTGGATAAGATTATATCCTCGGTATAGATTTGGTCAAATTAATTAAATATGAAGCTGTAGCGTAAAATATATTACAGCTCTATCTCGTGAACTTTATTTTATTGATATGATTGTATCGCACAGATTGCACAGATCTGTCTTTAGGCACCTCGTCAATTTGACGTAATTTTGGAAGCTGCTTCGAAAGCTCGTCCGAGGAAAGTAGTATGCTGTATAAGGGCGTAAGATGTAAGATCTTTTACGCGAATACTTTAACGGAATTAATACGGACGAGTATAAACTAATTACATAGGTTGATTTGAGTGCGAATCAATCCGGTGCGCCTTCTTATTTTCTCTGTTCCTCGTGATTTTCAGGGCCGAGACAATCGCAGCGCGCGAGCTTGCTACGCAAGTTAAAGATGCAAATCGGAAGCATATGTAATAAGCCATATTAATATTTTACGTTACGTCCGACGCGCGACGGTGCGCTTTCCGCGAAACCGAAATTTACAAGACCGACGCTTATCGTTTCGTTCACGACAACGTGTGATCGAATAAGGCATTTCGCATCGCTGCTGCATTGTCGCGTCTTACCGGGGATGATCGGTCAACTGTTCAACCGGGGATGAATATATGACTTGGAGAATATATGACTGGTCGCAAAAACATAAGACACGTATAATCGGTGCGTCACTGTACGTGTATGTGTGTTTCGCGAAAAATTGGTCTCTTGCAATAAATTTATTCATTTCAATTTCTAATTAGGTAAGTAAGGCAAACAATGTCGCACGAGGGCGATGCAGAGAGCAACGTCGGGTGAAGCAAGTGTCTCGACAATAAGGAGCAATCCCGCGGTATCCCGCGAATTTTGCTTTCATTTGCAGACGTGGACGTAAAATCCGGGCACGAGGATCCGGGTCGGGCGGATTTTGAACGGGCGATCGTATCAGCGGGTAAGAAAAGTAGACGTAAAGTATTATTATTATTATTATTATCATCATCTCGCATGCACGCGCATGTATTTAAATGTTCATCCTCGTCAAACGCTCTTCCGTGTGTCCCAGCAGGCTATGGAAAATTCAACTATCTGCTGTTATTGGCGGTACTGCCAGCCTGTTTCTCCAGTATCTTTTCGTCGTCGTCAATGTCATACGTGCTACCATCCGCCGAATGCGATCTCGGCTTGACAATGTTCGACAAGGGGCTGCTGAACTCGATGGTGTTTGCAGGTGATATTTCAAGTCGCTTGGCAATCGCATATATTACAGCACGCTGTATTACAGGTGCGAGCTCGATGTGCGAGCCTAAGAGCGCGTTTGGCACACTTAGAGTATGATTATCGTGCGGATTGTGCCGCCGGCGGCGCCGCGGCCGGTTCGCTTGTAGGCTATAGAGTGAGGGCAACCGCGCACGCTACGGTAAATATACCGTGCCGTTGTCTCTTGTCAACCAAGTGCCAAGTAAGACCGGCCGGGTTGTATCATGCAACGTTGGTCGTTTACGATTTCTGCAGACTTATTCAGTCTGCGGATCAAGGCTCCCTCGGTTTGCTCTTTAAGGTTTGGAAACGTCGCGGTTCGTTGTGTGGCGTTGGCAGCAAGAAATCTGACGATGCAACAACAATATATATATACGATAAAGAATGGGGTTATGTAAATTTCTATTATTTCAAATAGTTGCGAAATACTTTTCGACGACTGTTTCGACTGACATAAGAAGGAAATACACATGTGTGTTTCTCCAATCATCCATCTCGGCGCGCGCTCACTCGTCAGATTTCTGTAATTATTAATCTATAACTCGATAACTACGTATTACCCGAATATCCCAAAACGCTGGAACTTTTATGTCTGTCTTCAATTGCTTATGTGTCCTTATGTCCTCGCGAGCTCTGTAAAATTTGTTCCGCGAGAGTTTGGTTTGGCCAAGAATTGTTTGCCAGTGTTACATCAGAATCAATCATTCAACTGTTGCTCCAGAGCTAAGTCAATATAGACTATCCGCATCAATGCCAACCGTAAAATCTTACGAAATGAATGAAATGGAAAAGAAATGATTGTACGTATCTCTAATAATTCTTGTTGATTGTCAAACTTATGGGAGAGAGCTCTTGGATTGACGGCGAATGTATCGAATAATCCAACGCTGATTTTCATACGTTGCATTGCACTCGATTCTATTCGCAATTCATTCTATTCGGACTATATATATTTATGTCTAATTCCTTCCTTTCTGACAACTAATTTTCGTCGAAAAAGACAGCTCAATCAACAAACACAGACAGAATGTGATCACGTCGATTTGTTTCAGGTATGATCTGCACGGCATTTTTCTGGGGTTGCATGACCGATATATTCGGCCGTAAGAAAATCATGTTCTACGGTTACTTGGTGACCGGTCTACTAAGTTTGGCGACATCTTTTTCGTACACCTTTTGGATTTTATTAGTATGCAAATTTTTCGACGGCGTGATGTAAGTTGAAGGTGCAACCTAATATACCACCACCGCACGAGGCGTATCATTCCAAAGTCTCTAACTGCAAAACAGTAGACGAGAATCAAATCTGGAAATTAGATTAAATTTGTAATTCTTCTTGTTTGCAATGTCAGTGTTGAGAAGAACGCATGGATATATTATGGAGTTGATAAGACAAAGATACATATGACAGGTTAATCAAAACATTTGCAGCATGTCCGGTCCATACGCAGCGCTCATGTCGTACTTGGCGGAGACACACGGCGATGTACATCGATCGCGCTCGTATATGTGGCTCGGTGTGTTTTTCTCGCTCGGAAATATTTCCTTGCCATGTACGTACGTATTGTGTAGAAAGAGGAGGAGAGCGTAGATTATAAATTAAATAAAGTGTCGATTTAATGATATATAAATGCCCCACAGTGTGCAAAAAGCACACTGTGGTAGCGGTATAATTTTCTCCGACGGAGAAACCACTACCACCAAACGGCCGCGAGCGACTCCTGTTATTCGGTTCGTAGGTATAGCGTGGTTCGTGATACCTCAAACGTGGGATTTTACGCTTCTAAATGGAACGATGAAGATCCATTCTTGGAGAGTGTTTTTGGCAATCTGCTCGTTACCCGAGTTTCTAGCGTGCATCGCTCTGTTTGCCTTTCCGGAGAGCCCGCGTTTTCTCATTCTGAAAGGTCGACACGACGAGGCGTTGGACGTTTTCAAGAAAATCTACTCGCTCAATACCGGCAAGGACCCTGACACATATCCGGTAACACGCGTGCACGTAACGATACTTTACTCGCGTTCGCGATCGCTAGTGTAATGACTCGCTGCGCGAATATTCGAAGAAATCGTATCTAATTTATTATAAGACTGATTATATCGTTGAGTCTCACACTCACTTGTGTGTGTATACATGGTACAATTGCGCGTACTCTCTCTCTCTCTCTCTCTCTCTCTCTCTCTCTCTCTCTCTCTCTCTCTCTCTCTCTCTGTCTCTCTCGCTGTCGCTGCTGCGCCATTGTCGCAGTTGTCGAGTGACAACCATTGCCGCTCAAAGTTAACGCCAACGACGTGTTTAATCGACAAACAGATAAAAACTCTCGAGGATGAATATTCGATTGAAGGAGTCAAATCTTCCGGAGAACGTTTGCAGGATAAAGCGTACACCTGCTGGAAGCAAATCAAGCCTTTGTTTTTGCCACCCAACATCTTCAAGCTGATAGCCATATCGATGATACAGTTCGGCGCAACGACAGGGTCAGTCGCGCTCGTTCTTTCTGTCGAAAGGTTTCGAAAGGCGGAATCGCGACGTTTCAAGTTTAATTACCTTCACTCACTCAGGTCAAACTCGCTGCGACTTTGGATGCCGCAGCTGTTCGCCATGATCGAGAGCTACAAGAATACCGTCGAGAGAGATGCGTTAGGCCATGCGTTAGGCTTGCAGCCGTCCTTTTGCTACATGTTAGGTAAAGAAAAGTCGCAGCACAATTCTACTCGATACGTCAACGAGACGATGGACAACGTCGCGGCTGCCTGTGTGTCGGTGAGTGACGTTCCCTTCGTACATGTAGTCGCTCTCGAGCGTTCCGAAAAAGAAATCTGGCGGTTAACACGGCTTTCTCTCATTTCAGCCATACTTGAATTCTCGAGTTTTTGTCAACTCCATCGTAATTGCCGTTACAGGTGTTGTCGGTTATACCTTGGCCGGTTCCCTCATCACAGTGGTCGGAAAGAAGAAATTAATGGGTGAGATAGCACGATCTGATAGTCGCTTTGCCGCTCACCTGTGGCAGGTGGAATCGGCACTTGCGAGTGTGTGGAGTGGAGAGATAACGTTTTGCGCGGCACAAGATAATATTTCGGGTTTTGTTTTTACCTTTGTAGCAATTTGCTTCATCGTCGCCGCTGCCTGTTGCGGCTCGCTCTATTGGGCTAATGATACCAATGGCGTCCTCGTTTTGTCCTCGGTGTTTGTCGCGATGTCGAGCATAGGCGGAGCGACCGTTATCAACGTTATCGTCGACAATTTCCCCACATGTTTAAGGTAAGTTCTCAGCTCAATGTTCTTCGCTTTGTACCTTGTTCCTTCTCGAAAAAAAGAAAATTATACAGGATTGGGGGAGGGGCAGGATGGGGGAGCGAGAAGAATGAGAAGAGATTCATTGTGTGTAATGCATCTTCTAATTCTCTCTCTCTCTCTCTCTCTCTCTCTCTCTCTCTCTCTCTCTCTCTCTCTCTCTCTCTCTCTCTCGATTCATTACGCACACGTTACATTTATCTCCGCTTTCAGAACTATGGCGGTCAGTATAACCATGATGATGGGAAGAATCGGCGCGGTGATAGGCAATTTATTGTTCCCCGTTTTATTTGATTTATCATGCCTAGGACCCTTCGTCATGATTGGCACGGCTTCTTTAAGTAAGGATCGCGTCTGCTGAAAGATTGTCGAAAGATGAAAATCGACCTCAATAACGTACATATTTATTTATTTTCTACAGTATGTGCGCTTTTGATTGCTGTATTACCAAGGAAACGAAAACAGCTCACAACGACCGAATATGTACCGAAGGACATGGTTTGACGCACGCTGCTCACCTGATGTTTCGCATCTGATGAAAAGACCGACTTGTGCTGTTACACATCGCTGTTACAGCTGCAGTTGCTCGCAATTTTTTCTCCATTGTGTAAATACACGTTGTGTTCATACAGTGCCTTATATCGACGCGCTGCTTTGTATTTTGTGTTTTATACGGCTGTATCGAGACAACTGAATGCCAATGTCAATGCGTAGCTTCGCATGCTGTGCATGTTGCATAAACATTTTCATAATACGATAATACAATAAATAAATGTATGTGATATTAGCGACCCTATCTTCAATCTCCCGCCCCCCCCCCTCCCCAGCACGCGCAATGCGCAACGCGGACGCGCGCACGGCGAATCGCTTTGCTCGTTGTCGAGAATTTCTCTAGATGAAGAGTATATAACACGTCACCGCGCCAGCGCAGCCAACTCTCCGTTTCATCCGGCATCTCGCCTAGTCTTTCTCTCTCAGCGTGCTATTAGTAATGTGATACGACAAACATGACTCTATAAATATCGCTGGCTGTGCACCTTCTGCACGTAGTGGCGATAGAGAACGACGGCCTAGTTTTCCGTAACAGCAACTAAATGGAAAAGAAAAAAATCAATATAAAGCGATATCGGAGCGATTTCTGATGCAGCTTCGTTTCTGATCATCTCGTTGTCGCTGAAAACAACCGACGAGGATTTAGCGCTCGGTGTGTGAAAGTCTCGTGAAAGAGGACCGAAGGAGAAATGAAAAAAGTGTCGCTACCTCGCTTGATATTACGTAACTCGATATCTGAGAGTTATCTGAGAGATGATGCCATTCTGGTACGTTTCTGGCACGTTCCTGGCGTCCATTCTCATTCTCGTCTCATAGGGATTTTAGCGTTACTATCACGCTGAGAACCCTATGACCCGGCGGTAGTGTCGATACGGCCGTGGCGGTCGCAGGTCGTTGTTGTGCTTGAGCGTGTCGTCGTGCTCGAGTGCGACGTGATGCGCGAGTAAACGGCTTTCTGCTATCTGAAGTTGAAGATCCCCGCAGGTGCGCACATCATCGGGAATCATCATGGAAGAAGTTTTTCAGAACGGCAACTATCAGAGGGAGGCTAACGCCAACATGACCGCTGTTGAGACGCGGAAAGAGGTAAAGAAGCTTTAGTGTTGGCAAATCGATATCGTTGTTCTCTCTCTCTCTCTCTCTCTCTCTCTCTCTCTCGCTCTCTTTCGCTCTCTCTCGCTCTTTCATTCTGTCTTGTGCGGGTTTTGCGGTTCGTACTCGTCGGAGAGAGCGAACGCGACGCCGTTGCATATTTCTGCAAAATCGAATCTTTGCAAAATTGAGTAACTCGCGCGAGTGATGTCTTGAATTGGAAAATACTGTGGATTAATCGTAATCTGTAATAATTAAATCTGAATCACGAGCGGGCAAATGTATGTCGCGCAGCAATTATCGGAGCACCGCGCAGCGTCCTTTCAAACCGTGTCACTGACTCGCTGGCTCTCTCTCTCTCTCTCTCTCTCTCTCTCTCTCACTCGTTGAACTCGTCTGTATTTTCCTTGCTACGAATTGGCGACAACAACCGTGTCACGTATTATTGTTTGTACGTGATGCTTCATGTGCCGGTGACACATATCTTTCATGAATGACGAGGAAATGGATAGAATGCAGCAATAAACTTTGAAATTTGAGAGAATATCTCTTCGGGAAGTGTATTGAGTGTGTAATTGCGATATATTTCAGGATTGCCTGCTCGACCACATGGAGATCTCAATAGTCGAGGCTGAGAAACGAGCGAATAAAGCGCTTAATCTAAGAGAATTCTACACGGTATACCTCATTGAAACTAAGTAAGTAACAAAATAGAGGTATCAGTTACATAAATACAAAACAAATTATTGACAGAGCAATGTAGGCGCAGGTATATAATCAAATGAAACAATAGAATAATATCGTGTATAAATAAAACATCCACACACACACACACACCACTTTCGACACCGTCAATTACTATTTCTTTCTTTTCCTCCTCTTCTTTCTCTTTTCTTGTCATTACAGAGTCACTGATCCAGATTTCAAAAACGCGTTGATTAGAATAAGTTCATTATGGCGACGATATACCGAGTTCGAATTACTTCGTGCTTATTTGGAAATCTCTTATCCTTACATCGTATTACCGCCATTACCAGAGAAGAAAGTTCTCTATGCATGGCAAAAAGTAACAACCGACACGTTCGACCCAGATTTTGTCGATCGCAGAAGAGCTGGTCTCGAGGTATGCGTGTCCGGCATGTGCAATTACGCATGTACGCGTTACGATGAATAACACAGTTATTCGTGTGTAAAATATTTCTTGCAGAATTTTCTCATCAGAGTGGCGTCGCATCCCATATTGTCGCGCGACGAACACTTTATGGGATTTCTCCAGCGGAAGGACGGCTGGAGAGAGAGTGTCAAGGAAACAGGGTACCTGCAGATTGCAGAGTCGAAACTGAAAGCGCTTAGCGTAGCCGTGCGATTGAGGAAGCCGGATAAACGTTTCGAGACTATAAAGAATTATGGAATTGAGCTTCAGGTACGGTGAGAGAGTTTCGATTTAAACGGATGAGTACGACACCAAGCTTGGAAATGGCAATAGGACCAATTAATGCTCCATTATTACCCCTCATCCAGCAAAACTCTAATTAATGCGCAAGTGTCATCGGTATGGTTGTTTTGCAGAATAATTTGTGCAATCTCCTGCGAGTGCGCGCGCGACTCGTCGAGAAGCAACACAGTCTGTACAAGTTACATGCGAATTATGGTCGCGTCTTTAGCGAATGGAGTGCCATAGAGAGAGAGATGGGCGATGGATTGCAGGTATCTTTGTTGTAAAAATAATCTGCCATAGGCCGATATGCGAAAATACGAAAAATTTTCTCCGTTAATATCAAAAGTGATGTAGGGAGAAAGAGAGAGAGAGAGAGAGAGAGAGAGAGAGAGAGGGAGAGAGAGAGAGAGAGAGAGAGAAAAACAAACAAGAAAATGTAAAAAAAAGAATAAAATAAAAATCGCAGCCTAAGTATAAAGATTGCAAAACACCGCATTACAGCCTGTTTTCTTAGAAATCGGGACACTACTTGGACTCATTAGCGGCTACGATAGATACCACTCTCGAGGAGGAAGAACTTATAGCCGATCAGCTGAAGGAGTGGTTGTTTGGCGCGTCTGCCTTGCAAGCTGTGGTTAAACGTAGAGAAGCTCTACAACTGGCCAAGGACGAAGCCCACGATGCTTTAACCGCCGCGTTCGAACAGAAAGATAAAGTCATGCAAGGTATCGGAGTAGCATCTTTAAGGGAAGCACGATTCTCACGATGCGTAAGAAATGATTGAACATTCTGTGTTTCCAAGGTAAAGCCGGTCTGATGTCGCGCTTGTTCGGCTCCGTGGATACCGAGGAGGTTCGCGAGTTGAAGATCCTTCAGTTGGAACAGCGAATCGCACAGCACGACGACGCTGTGAAACAAGTCGACGAAGATTTAAAGTAAGACCACGCGATCGATCCAATCGCGATATTCCGGTTGGTTAAATGTGTGTGACTAGTTGACAAGCCCGATGTAAGCCCTTTGGCACTCGGTGTCTGTTTCCTTTTTTCTTTTTTTTTTTTTTCTTGTTTTTATAGGTCTTTCTCAATCAAAGCCATGATGGACATTGAGAGATTTCAACACCAAAAGGTCGTCGACTTGAAGGAGACTCTGGCGGCTTATTGCGTATTGCAATTCAAATTGGCCAGAAAGGTCAGTATGAATTTAATTTGTGTGTACACCTTGATACAGCTGATTGAACACGCTTCCTAACACGGTGATTGTTTTCATATTATTATTCATTGCGACACAGGGTCTCCAAGCGTGGCAGCACATTAAGGGTTGTCTCGAGAGTATGCCGTGAAAAGTCTCGTTGCGCTTTGCAAAAGCGCAGACTGTCGCAGAACAATAATCGTTTCCGCGTTTCCTTCTATCTCTCGTGCGAATTATACATTCCTGCATTTGTAAGTTTACTCATGCCGTATGTACTACGCTTATTATCATATTGATGTACATGATTGTTATCATTATTTAATGTCATATCTAGAAGATATACATAAATGTATGTATGTATGTATGTATGTGTGTACATATATATATATATATATATATATATGTGTGTGTGTATACATGAAGCATATATGATACATATGTATGTATGTATGTATATAATATAATTAATATTGGATATATAAAATTATGCCAAGACGTATTATTTAAATATTTATATTTATGTATTTAATAAGAACCACGCGCGCTTCACGCGGTCACGGCTAAGTGAATTATTGTACAAAAAATTAATAATGCGCGAGAGACCGTACTTAATAATGATGTAGAAATCGGAAAACAATGCAAATTATAACCGGTATAATTTGTATAATTTGTTACGCCCAAACGACGATAAACCTATTGCTGTCGCTAATAATTAATTTTTTATACACTATCGTTTCCATCGTTGAATAGGAATTCTTTCAATCCCCTTATCGCTGGTGAATATCGATGGGAAGCTCATTTCGTTAAGAGAAGGAAAAAAGAACTACATTTGATTTTCAAAACCACATGTACCAGATTCTGCTGCTGATCTAGTGCTCAACTGCAGACTCCCCTCAAGCGTGCACGACACAGAATTCATGTTATGATTATCGCCGCTATTATCTATTTCGCATATCGCATCTATTTCCATGCAGGGCGGTTGCTTTTCATATTATTTCCACATCACAAAAGTATTTGGCGTTTTTGGCGGCGATACGCGAGTTCCTTCCTTGAGTGTTTGCTTGAGTGAACTTGTTCGACCAGTTATTCCCATTGTACGGTGTACGGTCAGATAAACCGAATCACTTTAAATTTAATTTATTCGTACGTCTCTCACAATTGAATCTCTGATAAAGCGTCTCGTGAAAAATTCTATATAATATTATACACCAAATGATTGTATCATCATGTGTCTATACAATGACGATCTCGTCAACATTTCTCAACTCATTTCTCGGTTTTTTTTCCGTCGTATTTTTATGTAGCGAAAAATGTGTCTCATCGATCTCTGTATTCTTTTTTATATTTATTTCCTGTAAGCATCGTTATACTTATCATGTACTGTACATCTTTGTATATTATGTCCGGCTTTGTTACATGAGCAGATATAAATATACTCTGTATAATTCTCTGATTTGTGATTGCGCTTATTTACCGACAATTACAATTTTATGATGCTTGAATCTAATTTGTTTTCCACACTAAATTACGTGTAATCTGCACGAATAATGATACGCTGCTGAAAGTTTTCGGACGATGTACTTGCAGCTTGCAGCTTGCAGTCTGACAATTCTATCGCGAGCGATAAGAAAAAATACATTCGATATAAACTCAATGCGTTTATACATAAAACTCATGTGTACGTGTATTCGCTCGGTCTATTTTTGTTTTACCCAATCGTTCAATCGCAACGATGCATGTCGTGCGTTTTTGAAATATTTATCAACAGTTAAACGCATCGCGGAGTCTTTTCATCTTCAGACTTTCAGTCGACTTTATCGAAACGGCCTCTTTCGGAAATCTATTTTTCACCAATATGCGCGCTTCTGCTCAACTGTCAAAATATTAAAGGCAATTTGGCGTGAATTCTGATTTCATAAGAATTGCCGAAATAATTTCTTATATAGGACAGAGAAATGCATATTGTGTAAACGCATTATTTATATAAATCATATAAAGCGCGAACGTAATGCACTTGGTACGTGTAATATAAAATATTACAATAACATTTTCGCGTTTTTGTCAACTGAGAAGGAACTGTAGCCGATTTTTTCTCTCTCTCTCTCTCTCTCTCTCTCTCTCTTTCTCTGAGAGAAAAAGAGAATAAAGGATTGAACAAATTTACAACGTATTAAAATATGTCCCGTATAATTGAAAAATATCAATACTCGGAATCTACAACAACAATAATAATAATAATAACACACACATACACACACACAAACAAACAAACGATATTCAGTAAAATAGGCAAATTAAAATAAACAGTGATGATTATACAGTTGACAATTACAATTGTCTTGTTGTTATTAAGTAATATCACATGGTTTAAATTGAAAGGAGGAGAGAGAGAGAGAGAGAGAGAGAGAGAGAGAGAGAAAGAGAGAGAGAGAGAGAGAGAGGGAGGGTGAGAGAGAGGGGGGAGGAGAGGGAATTGTTAGAAAAGTCGCTAAATCTTACACACGTTACAATATACTCTTTACAACATGGCATTCCTTACAATAATACAAGATATTAACGAACGACTTTACAGGTAAGAACATTTTTACATTTTATTACAGGTTGTTGAGCACGATATTGAAAGCATACATATGCGATACCTTTTTTTTTAAAATGCTCGACATATTTTTCTCGACTATTGTTTATATTTTATATTGTACGTTTTACAAGTAAAATCGCTTATTTAATCGTCGCTGAGCGGGATTGTTGCCGGAATTTTATCATTATTATCCAAAATGATATACATTTTAATCACTTTTACATATTTCCGTAGCTTATTTTAAATGTGTGTATCACGTGTACATACGTATCACTCAATTCAATTCGCCTAATTGCTAAAACTTCTCTCAAAGACATGTCTGATGTTATGGTAATTATATGTACATGTATTTGTCACAGTATTTACGGACTCCATAAAAAATTTAGCACTTTGACATTTTTCAAGCGAAACGCGACATGAGGGAATGAAACGACATTCTCTATCTTATAATGCGATTCGTTGGGTGGAATTGGACAGAGAAAAAGACAGACGAGAGAGAGAGAGAGAGAGAGAGAGAGAGAGAGAGAGAGAGAAAAGAGGTAAACAGAATGAAATATAATCTGAAAAAGAAAACAAGTGTTTGAAACGTTAGCAAATGTATTTCTTTAGCACTCTTAAGGACTAAAGGAATTGTGATATCAGAAATATGGGGATTCGCAAAGTCAAAAAGATTGATTCGCGCGCGAAATGTTTATATTATTTGATATGAATCATTTCGACAGAGATAATTTATAAGGAAAACTCGCTTGGAGCGATCAATGAGGGTGTAGTCGAAGGAACTGTATCGCGGGATGATTTATGAGACAAATCGTGATATATTCTCCGATTTATAAAGTCGCAAGAAATATATCAGCGACGCAATATTTCTAACATGTATTTGCTCTTCGAGTTTGACCGATTCCCGCCGAGTGCACTCAGCAGCACGCGGCAATCGCGAAAAAAACTGTTTTGCAAGTTCGCTCGGCGTGTTTGTATGTCGAAATGTCAAACGTCGATATTAATGGATTCTCGTTTCTCCGACATAAAGTTTGTTGGTCGTAATTTTTCTCAATATTAATTTCTCTACGAATTTCTACAGAGTCGCGTGTCACAAATCGAGTTGTCGCTTGTTTCAGTCTGTTGTAAGACTCTTCTACTTCTTCTACTTTTTCGTCTTCTTCTTCTTCTTCTTCTTCCTCTTCCTCTTCTTCTTCATCTTCTTCCTTTGCTTTTTCTTTTATGAGTAGATTCTCCTCGGTAGAGTACACTTTACACTCGTTACTTTACACTCTTTTCCTTGCTCTGTGTCTGTTTCCTCAGATATCCCGTTTCAAACCTCCAACTTTCTCGCAAGTCGCAAACGTTTGAGCGAGTAGTTGATAGTAGCCGATATTGTGTCCAGACACGTTACGTCGGATTTCATCCCCCTCAAGACTGCCTCAAACTGCGTTCGTCAGTCATGGTGATGCTCGTAGGTCTTCAATCAGACGACAATAGTTGGTTCGATCGTCGACGGGGAAGACGCGGGTCTTCTTCAAGATCTCAGCTTGCACACGGCCGCGTTGTTCTCACACAGGCCGGTTGTCGGCGTCGCGCATGTCATGCCACATCGTCATGGCTAGCTCCTCGCGACGACTCGTGGCGGACTCGTCGAGTACACGATCCTCGACCATCGTCGACCTCCCGGAGAACTTGAGGACCTTTAGCCCCGGCAGCCACTTGAACGGCATCCACCATTTCTTGTCGGAACCGACGTTAGCGCCGGACACGGCCCTGCACCTTGCGCTCGTCGTTCTCGACCGCGGGACAGCGTCCTGATCGTCCGCGTTGCGGACCGATCCGCGGCTCTCTCGCCATTTACGATGCCCGTTACTCGGTGGCCGCGTCGAGCCGGACTCGAGCGGATTCGCGACTCTCGGAGCTTGGTCCTGACTCGCGGCTTCGTGGCCGGAATTTCCTGAACCGTCCGTACTATCCGCCACCATGCCGGATTCTCGGCCGGTCGCCGCTGTCCTCGAATTGTAAGCGCCAATCGTGCGCTGCTGGGACCGGGACAGGCTGGAGTACGATCGTTGCTCGTGACGCGTTGGCAGCCCGGGAAATCTGCAGCTTCCGGACAATGTCTCCTGAAACATGTGTAAGTCGAGTCAGTTGTTCGCACAGAGATGACATTTCGAGGGAGAAACGCACGCACGCCGTATGTTTCACTCACCATGAACGCCATGCGAAATTTGTTCGACATGATGTTATAAAGGATCGGATTGATCGTTGTGGATACGTAATAGAGAACACCCGACACGTAGGTCATCAAGAGATAGAGGAACTCCATCCATGGACCGTTCGACGTCATGTGATCCTCCTTATTGGTTCCGTATATAGCGACCAGTCGTTGCACGTGAAACGGCGCCCAACAGATGAAGAACGCTATGACGACCGCGACTGCAACATTTTGCAAACGCTCTCGTGAATATTCGTTTCTCCGCGTTAAACCGCAGCTCGTTCGCGCAGTAGTTGAGATGGCGCTCGCGCGCCGTGTACATGCGCGCGAGTTTCTTCTTTCTTTTTCTTTTTCCTTTTAGTAAATTATTACTCGCGAGGTGATTCGAACGTGAACATCGTCGCTAACGTGCGCTCACAATTCCCGACGACTCGCTCGTGAATTGACGTCATTGAGCGATGATTACTAGCATAATGAATCAAATGTCACGGTCGGAAGTATATCGCGGAAGTTAACTGCTCTGCTAGACTCGTTATACATACTCTGTAGACACATTTGTGCATGAGAATCTCATCGGGTTTGTGCAAACGATATATAACTATCGTTGTTGCTTAATGCAAATGCATCGCATCCGCGCATGGATTTCCTATAGATCTAGATCCAGATAATTGCTCGGACATACATTACGACGCGACACTTTGAATTCTTGCTTAACTGTGCCATTATTATATATTATCACGTTATCGCAGAGAGGATATCGGTGCATTTTTCCTTCTCTTTCTCATCGTCTTCGATACCTCGTGCATTTTTATTGCATCTATCAGTCCTCACGATTCTCACGGACGCGTACATTACAGCTGAATCGTTTCTCGATCACGGTCTCTGACGAGTGTTAATTTAAATGCGTTGTCGTGATCGGAACTCTACTTCTCGATACGATATCGCTAGAGTTTCCAATCTCGGGTACAATTTAGGATCCCGGGATTTCGGGATTTTTTGGATTCCATCCCGAGATCCCGGGACTAATCCCGGGATTATATACGTATATATATATATAAAGAAAGAAACAAGGAATATTTACAAATAATAGAATTATTTTATTTATAGAACGTTCATAGACTTTTATGAACATTATGACAAACAAAACGTAAAATTTCAATAAAAATGAAAGCAACTTACATGATGAATGATTGCACAAAAACCGTTAAAAAATAAAGTTTCCGTAATAAAAATAAAAATAATTATTTCTTCCTTTTCACATTTGAAAAAGCGACTTTAAAAATAATAAAACATAAATTTTGTTAAAAAATATCTGATCGAGGATCCCGGATTCGAGTCTGTGTTGCGACAGTTTATGCCGCGAAATTTAAAATAGAAAACTCCCTTAATATTTAAAACAAATAAAAATAATACATGGAATTAAATTTAAAATATAAATACACATTTCTCTCTAGCTCTAAGTGCTCTAAAACATCAGTAATAATAAGTAATAATTATTATAAAGTAAAACTTTTGTAAAACGTAAGTATATTATACAGACACTAAGCATTAAATTTTGAAATCCCGAAATCCCGGGATTTGTGATGTTGAATCCCGAGTATTTTCGGGACCAAAAATTTGGCCGGGATCCGGGATTCCGGGATTGGGTACCCTAGATATCGCATTCCTACTTCGTCGTTCGTTGCTTATATATTTTGTGTAATATGCAGTGTTATATATTGTGACTGTTCTATTTCATTTCTTCCGTTATTCATTTTATTTCATTTTATTTTATCAGATAAATCGGTAAAGGTTCCGTCCATCTAGCGGCAAATAGCTGCAGCTAGAACCGTCGTTAACCTCTAATGTCTAAACGAAGCTTAATGGTTTGTCTTGACGTCTGTCAATAACATTCAATACATAAAGGTATACGTTTGCATCAATAACATTGTTTTTCGCTGCATCGAAAATGTCGAAATTTGAGCCAAATAAGCGTCATTCGCGCAAAGTATTAATCTTTTGCTTCATTTGGAAGAAAGCTGCAGCTGAGAAGCTCATCGAATGCTTGTAGAAGTTTATGACGATAATATTCCTTCCTGTAAAACATGCAGTGAATGGTTTCGAAGCTTTCGACGAAAAGTCGTGATTTTGATGTAGAGGACAAAGAATGTTCTGGACGGCCAAGAGTATTCCAAGACGAAGAATTGGTGGCAGGCATTGGTGGACGAAGACCCATGTCAAACGCAAAAGCAACTTGCAGAAGCGTTAAATTGTGCTCAATCTGTCATTTCCGATTGTTTGAAAGCTTTAGGAAAGATTTACAGGGAATTTAGTGGGACATAGTGGGTTCCGTATGAACTGAAGCCTAAGAGACATTGAAAGGCGGCAAACTGCCGCCTGCGAAATTCTGCTTGTTAGGCAAACAAAGAAAGGGGTTTTTACATCGTATCATCACTGGGGATGAAAAATGGATTTATTCTGACAACCCCAAACATCGAGAAACTATTTGCGATCCCGGCCGACCCTCAACGCCAAAGTCGACGCCAAAGCGGAATATCCAGCGGAAAGAAGACGATGCTTTGTATTTGGTGGGATCAGAAGGGTGTGCTGTAGCATGAGCTGTTGAAAAGTGGTCACAAACAGCCACAAGGGATCTTTGCAGAGAACAAGTGATCCGTTTGAGCCGAGCATTGCACGGAAAACTAGACTAGAATACGAAACGAGACAGCATAAAGTGATTTTGCTTTCGATGACAACGCTCGGCCTCTCACGTCGCAAAATCTGTCAGGGAAACGTTAGAAGCACTTAGCTGGGAAGTGTCACCCCATGCGACTTATTCACCAGACTGTGCCCCTTCCGACTACAACGGTGCTTCGGTCGACGGCACACGCACTTGCACGCACTGACGATTCATGCTTCCTCAATTCTTACGAAGACGTCGAAAAATGGCTTTCTGACTGGATAACCTCCTGAATATGAGTCATTCTTTCGCCGCCGTGGAATTCGCTTGCTGACCGAAAGATAGAAAAAAGTCATCGCTAACGATGAACAATGTTTGAACAATGATTGATGTACTTGTTCATTTTGTCTCTTAAATAAAGCCATACGTTTTGCAAAGTAAAAAAAAAGAAGAAAACGGACGGAATCCGTTTCCGATTGACCTAATACATCGCTTACGCAATCTCTTTCGCATATGCGCTCTCATTTGATTTTTAAACCAAAGCCCTCGATGCGCCCTCGATCGCAATGAATATTGCATGCGTATATGCATATATTCATGCTTACAATTATCGCGCCGTCATTCTAAAGTCGCGCGATCTTGTATATTTCTACAGATAATTGTGCCATTCGGTTTCGAAGCGCAGGTTCGAATCTCGATGAATCGCGCGTGAATTGCAGTTTCTCGAAGGATATATGCAAAGGTTGCATCATTGTAGCAGAAAAAGAGTTGTACGCTCCGTTTCGCATAACGCGATCCGAACGTAGTTGCGCCGAGCTTTGTCGGCACGATAGATTTGTGCCGATTCTCAATTTGTCAATTTCATCGGATCGGATATCGTTTGTACATTATGACTCGATGATGACTCGATACTCGAGCATCCCTGTCCGCGCGAATAGTCGCTTCATTGAACGCTTCAGAGACCCAGGAGAGACAATTGCAATACGACATTGCAATTGTTCCGTCGTAACGGAGGTCGATGAAAGGATTCACAATTAGTTGAAATGCGCAATCTTATCGTGTGTTTGTCCGGATAAACAAAATTGTTATTAGTAATCTCGGAGCGGAAGGGAGTTTCCGAGGGGAACAGAATTGCTGAATAACTCTTGAATCTTTTTTTATCCGCGCACACGGATGTGCGCACACGGATGTCCTTTTTTGCGAGCTATACTCGGAACCTTTTCATCAACATGTAAATAATACGTAATTGACCTGCTGCGTACGATGCGGCCGAAGAATATGTTTGTAATTATCTACCACTGGACGTAATTATATTTTATCCACTTATATTGCCTACCCAACATCTGTTATTTCATAATAATAATAAATATCGTTATATTATGTCACTGTGTGTCGCATAATTGCAGTGTAATGCGCATTTGCCACACGATGAGTCGCGTGACTGCTTCCGCACGCGTTTTCTTTCTGTATTTTCGTTACGCATATGTGTATGTATTAGTTTGTCCTTAGGAAAATAACTTTACGCAATTAAATTTCGTGCTGTGAAATCGATCACTCCTTGTTACGCGTAACGACGGATCACATACTGAACAAATTTGTTTTATTGTCATGCAATATGATACATGATACCAGCCAACCAGGAAGTGGAGGATACCCTCCACTGTGACGCGCAATTAATTAAGTCGATATTGGTGCATTTGTTCCGCGGTTTTGCCGCGACGAATGATTACTCTTTCGTTGGTAAAGGAGAAAAAAGCGACCACGACAGCGTCCGCGTCACGTTTACAAGCGATAGATACTGCCTTTTTGATGAATGTGCTCCTAACCTAATATCTCGTCGCGTAAGCAACTCAAATCTCGGCACTTGTGTCGAGCCGGTGATTGGAGTCGAATGATTGGGATTATTGAACTCGGGGCTTATGCCAATCGTCGCCAATGCGATGCGAATACAATTGAGCTAACGTTCGACACGGAAGTGAATTTTTGTATGTCGCGCTTATACCTCTCTCCGTATCTCCGTATCTACCATATATAAAGAAGTTGGCATCTCGCTCGCTACTCACTCTTACGATCTAATTGATATTTCACGCGGTTAACGGTGTCCAGCGCACGAGAGCGCACGTACAAATTTCTCAATAGCAGCAAACGCCACGAGCTTCTGGCTTGTGCTAACAGAGATGCGGACATGATGCAAAGATAATAACCAACTTGTCATTCCATCTAAACTGTTATTTAATAATAATGTACACGCGCCATTTATTATTATTTATTACTTGAAATAATGTAGAATAATTGTGCTATTGGGATCACTATTTGCAAAATGATTCGCGACAAACAAACGCGGGTTTGTATAGTTTGTATTTTAAAATTATTTGGTATAGATGATACATGCTCGTACAGATGATCTGATGTAAAGCTGGCATTCTGGGACTCTTTTCTCTTTCGTTTGCGGCAAAGTGGGCAAACGAAATCTCATCTCTTGTCACACACGAGTCGAAAAAAGTCAGTCATGACTTGCACGACGAATATAATAACAAAGAAGAAAAATTGATAAATAAATCCGCAGGCTGGAAGAGATCCACCACCCGCCCGTGAAAAGACGACTCTCCTCGGAGGACGGAGGATGATGATTTGCAATCAAGCGCAATCAAATTATTCTTTTCCTTTCTTCGCTTCTTCCTTCGCACTTTCGCGTTTCGATTAACCCGATTACACGAGTCTCACCAAGATATCAATAAAAGATCGCGCAATTCTAGCGCAAAATGGCCGGAAACTCTCATTCGCGTTATTGAGCCACATCGCTACGTCTACGAGGCGATGTGGTTCGGCACGTGAATTACACGAAAAAATGTACACATAATTGTGAATGTAATTTTGCCGAGATTGTTGCCGAGAGATTTAGGATATTTTGTACTCTTTCGGTATCAGAGGTGCGCAATCATACATGCAGAAGCCGCACAAGTCAACACATAAATGTCAGACACAATACATCGGTTAACCATAAGTTAACCGAGAGAGCCCATCGAAAATTCGATGTGATACCGGATTACGTCAATTGAATGCAACATTTGCATTACAACAAGATTTACATTACAATCAAATTTACATCACATTATGATAATATACATTATCCGAGGCACTAACACAATGTTATTTTTCTCTACACCCAAAATAAGCTACTTCTTTTCAACACTGAGAGAGAGAGAGAGAGAGAGAGAGAGAGAGTGAGAGAGTGAGAGAGGGGAGGGGCGGGAGACAGTGTTAAAACTGTTATATCATCTAAATATTATTTACACCGAGATGTTTCCTTCCAATGTCAAGTCGGAAGATTTAAGATTTGACTCGATAACGGACATAACGGAAGAAAAGTCCATCTCGGTGTGAAATCAGTGGGTGTATCGTATTCCTTCTTTCTTTTCATCTCTTTATCTAGTCTTCGGTAACCTCTCTCTCTCTCTCTCTCTCTCTCTCTCTCTCTCTCTCTCTCTCTCTCTCTCTCTCTTTCTCTCTTTATCGACGTTTTTCTTGTTGATGCGATTCCTCTTTTTTATCTATGTTATCGGTCGAGCAATGAAAACGACCACATTCGTTCTTCTTTCGCCAACACGTATTTCTCCGTTCACGATTAGCAGGACGCGTAAACAAGAACGATGTTGAATATTCAAACTCACGTGAATTATTCGACGCTGTTGGGAAAATTTCCGATACTTTGCGGACCGTCGATTGTCGACCACATTGTCACAATCGCGATCAATTTTACATGGCCAGTTTCACATTGATCAATTTTACATGGAATTTGTTTATTTGTTTCATCGCGTCGTGTCGTTTATATAGACATGATGAATATACACAGGGTGTCCGCGATCTTTTGGAAACGCGAAAAATCGTGAAGATTTATCAGATCGAACTGAGAAGAAAAGCCAAATACCATTTTGCAAATAATAAACGTAAATTTTCAAGTTCAATCAATTAAAAGAGCTTTAAGAGCTATGTGCTCGTTTCCAATTATTAATAACCTAATAAATATTGCGATTTTTGCAAAATGGTACTTGATTTTTTTTCTCAGTTTGATCTGATTAATCTTTACAATTTTTCGTTTCCAAAAGATCTCGAACACCCAAGTGATAATGGATATATATATATATATATCCATTATCACTTACGAATTACAGATCATGCTGTGTGCAAAAATATGTGGTTATCGTGTACGGCGTAATCCTCTCTGTTTGAGTAAACTGAATATATCGCTAACGAACTCGCTCAAGCCAACAAGTCGATTAAAAGTTTAATTAAAAGACCGTGCGTGCGCGCGCGCGTATGTGTGTGTATCTTACGGATTGGAACAGCTTCTCGTCGCGGTTATAAGGCGATACCTTCGATCGAACGAAAGTGATACGCGTTGTCGAGCTTTTGTCGAGGATTTTATCGACAAACTGTAATCACACACGAGTTTCGCCGGCAACCCTTCTTCTCCGCCATTGCGGATCGATACCTTGTCATCTCAATCACATGTTTATATTTACGATGATGTCAGACTACTTTGCTTCCCGAAGACATACAATTTGCGCGTCCTCGAACGGTACGATGAAATTAATTCGCGATTATTTTCATGTTCATATTCGTTCACATTCGGTACTTTACTCATACTTGGTACGACTTTGATAAGAGAAGCTAGAATTAGATTTCATTTACGCGCTCCTAATTTAATTTGCGTTTAACACAATCGTCAATTTGTATCGCCAGCGTCGGCAAGTACATGATCCTTCTCGTGTGCGACGACGAAATGGGACTAGTCTAGTTGTATCGATCAAATGTAATTGCATGTCGCTCGCATTAAATGGATGATGCCTCATCATACGCGATCGGATGACAAGCGCTATTGTCATTTGACGACATGCCTTATTAGATTCGCGCGCAATGATAAGCAATTACCCGGAGGTTCAAGAATGCGCTACAATGGATACAATTGTGTCTGTTATTTTCTTTCGCTTTTCTTTTTCCTTTCCTTTTAATCGCAGGCGGCATCTTATCCAAATATGATGATAATCAATCGTGCGAAAGTTTCACCAAGGTGAAGGATGTCTAGACAGGCTTACACAACACGGGAGTCGTCGGGAAGATCGTCGTTTACGATGTCTTTGGGAAAGATAAACTAAAGAGAGAGAGCCGTCCGAGAGTACTCGTAAGTATCACATATCTCCTCAATTGTTTGTATTTCTTCTCAATTTACCGTTCCGCGAAGTGAAAAGTAAAAATCAACGACCGTTTTAATGTACTGCCGGAGAATTTTGTAGTTTTGCGGCCACATTGGCTGCAAAAGTATAACGATGAATAACAAAGTAAGAAGCGATAGGCAAAACACAACCTCCTTAGAAGGGGGTGTCGAAAGCGAGAGCTCGAGAGAAGAGTCGATCGTTGGTTATCGCGCGAGTTTCAGTGGCTTCGATCGTAGCTCGATGATATATATAGCTTTGTAGATTGAGCTATCGTCGCGTCGTGTACAGTTGAATCTCAGATGCTCCGTAAGTAAGAGTCCTGCGCTGAGTGAGCTCTCTAAGAAGCGGCCGCCGATGCCGCCGTGATGCCGATGCGGACGAAACGTTGATCTTACTTGGCGAGTGGCTCGTAAAGAAGGAACTGTCTCTGTGTGTTTGTGCTACGCAAATAAAATCAATGCAGTCCAAAAGTCCGCGAGAAACATCTGCTCTCTCTCTCTCTCTCTCTCTCTCTCTCTCTCTCTCTCTCTCTCTCTCTCTCTCTCTCTCTCTCTCTCCCTCTCTCTCTCTCTCCCCGCATTGGACACAAGAACATCGTAAGCGGATCGATCTGAATGAATAGAATAATAATTAGAAAAATCACGAGTGCGAGAGTCGGTAATCCGCGCTACCGACGCGGATTTGCGACGCGTGTTGCACGAGCGTCTTTGGAAAGTAACAGTGAAGTACTGGTATCGATCAGGACAGGATAGGACAGGTCGAAAGCGCCTACCGTGGCGAATGCTGAAAAATCAATACTTCATCACTTTCGCAATCAATAGTACTAGAGAGAAAACACTTGAGCACTCTGAGCAAAGTCGAGCAAAGGAGAGAAACGGCTCACCCAGCATCTTCAGCACCCTCCTGGTCGATCTACCGGGATGGTGTCTGCAGTTCCTCGTCGACTCGACCCTGCCGGGCACACTGTTGTTCATCATGTTCGACCTTCTGAGCTTGAGGCCGATGAGCGCGTAGAGAACCGTGATCATGCACATCGGCATGACGAAAAACAGAAACGTGGAGAGCTCGAAGGAATGTTCGATGATGTTCCGCTTGACCGTGCACATGATCAAGTCGGGATTGCGGCTGTGTCGCACCACGCCGAACTGCAGAGCCTGCGGCAACGCGAACGACAAGGCTACCAGCCATATCACTAGGATCAGCCTGATCGCGCGCGACAGTTTTGACAGAGTCTGCGAGAGGAACGGGTGGCAGATCGCGACGTATCGCTCTACGGTGAAGGCGGCGATGGTGAGGACCGACGCGTTCGCCGACGTCTCCGAGGCGAGGCCGCGCAGCACGCAAAAGCCCTCGCCGAAGATGTAGGGGTACTTGCACCAGACCAGGTACATCTCCGCCGGCAAGCCTGACACCAGCAGCAACAGGTCCGACACAGCCAGACTGAAGAGGTAGTAGTTGGTGGCGGTGTGCATAGACTTGTTGCGCGCGATCACGATGCACGTGCTGACGTTGCCGACGATACCGGTGAGGAAGATGGACGCGTAAATAACGGTCACCGGTATCACTATGAACAACGAGTCGCGATACGAACTGGAAGGCAGATGCTCCACCACGGCGGATTCCACGGCGGTGTACGTGTCGTTGAAATCAGGGGAGGTCGTCGCGCGATCCATTCTGCTTCCGACGCTCGCTCTGCTCCTAAAGAGGAATCCTCTGCTTGTCGCCGGCCATCCTGGACCGCACTGTCGCGCGCGACATTTTTCCCTCCTTAGATTAGTCTTTTCCACGAGTCACTCTCAGAAAGAACTCTAACTCGTTCTCGGTTCTTGGTTCACATATGACCGCTCAAACAAGCCACTCGACCTTGTTGTTGAATCAAAGCCGCGGGATAACCTTCATCCCTACCGATCCTCCCCATCGATCCGAGTTTGTTCCTGTTCCTTCCGAATTTATACATCCGCGGAGAGTATCTCTCTCTCTCTCTCTCTCTCTCTCTCTCTCTCTCTCTCTCTCTCTCGCGCGCGCACTCGTTCGCTCCGGGCTCCTCCGCCGAGTATGACACTGACAGTCCAGAGCACGTGGTGGTCTCACAAGTTGGTGTTGCGCGCGTGGCGATAACCTACGCTACAGCTTCCTTCCTCTCTTCCTTCCTTTACGGAGAGAGAGAGCCGAGATACTCTTTTCCTCTCTCTCTCTCTCTCTCTCTCTCTCTCTCTCTCTCTCTCTCTCTCTCTCTCTCTCTCTCTCTCCCCCCCTCTCTCTCTCTCTATATATATATATATCTCTCTCTATCTCTCTCACGATGACGGACCGTCACCGGCGCTGGCCGAATCACGACTGAACCGCGACGCATCGAACAACGCCATCAGGCAGGTTCAGCGCTGCCGTCCTCACGCCGAGCTTGCTCCCGACGACATCAAGTTCTCTGTAGAATTCCAGAGTTTCTCGTTTTGCATCGCTCTTTTTTCTCTGATACGAGTAACGAGTACGAGCGACTGAATGCGAGCTCCAAGACGCCTTTTACCTCACCTTTCGTGTCACGAGATTCATCTGTTTTTTATGGCGGGATTTATTCACGGCTGAAAAATTCCACGGATATACATCTGTCGTTAAATTGGATTATATTTATACATTTATTCAGCTACTCTGGGGGAAAGATACTTGCGGATCTTCTCCTTTACTACAAGTATGTCTATCCTAACTTTTTATTACGATAAATTCTTATACTGTCCACAGCTTGCTTCTAAATTAACCGTCGCCGCTAAATTACATTCGTGTGTGCGTGCCATTTTAGACCTTGCTTTAAAAGGACGAGAAGGGATATTCCATTTTTGAGATTTATTAACGCGTATCGCTGATCGTCAGTCGATGATGACCAATGGTCGTTTCCGCAGGTGACTTTGTTTTTATACTCGCGTACTCAACTAGTAATTAGCTACGACAGTTTGTCAACATGAACATATCGATGATTGATTATTTTTGTGCTAAATTACAGATATGAAAATGAGAGAGAGAGAGAGAGAGAGAGAGAGAGAGAGAGAGAGAGAGAGAGAGAGAGAGAGAGAGAAGAGGGGGCGGATAGAGGGGAGAGGGAGGTAGAGGGGGGAGACAGAGAGATTCTCTGGAATAGAATGTAATAGGAAAAAAAGTAGATCAGAATACGAATGATACACGTCTCAGCTGACTCTTTCAGAATCTTCTTTTGTTACTGTAAGTCAGATACAATTGGCGCATGTCGATTTATTTCCGCCAATTTATTTATAGCGTTTTCTTCATTTTAATTGGAGCTTCTGTCTTTGTTTTCTCCGCAACTCATTACAATTTTATTGATCTTCTTAGCAACGAATTTTCCTTATTTGCTCGCTTTTCAAGATGGAGTATTTCATTAATAGGATTAAAAAATGAGTGTATGTACGAGAATAAGAATTTAAATTATACATTGGAAATTTTGTGTATATGTGTGTATGCGCGCACGATTTGTGATCAGTGAGAATTGTTGCTTACTTGGACGGCCACTGTGGTGGAATTGTGTATTTCTGACGATTATGTGACAGATCAAGAGAAAATGAAATACTGTGATATCATGTATATAATATTAACATTATGCGCGATATAAAGAATGTTAAAATAATGAGTGAATAACGCGGCGGTGCTTTTTCGAGCACGTTTCGTTGGCTGAAAGTCGTCGACGTCGTCTTGGACATAATACTGTATGTACACGGATGAACGCGAATGAAAGACGTAATTCTTGACTTTTTAATTTTTTTAATCGATCGAAATTTGCGCGGGATACATTATATTACTTTCATTGCTTTAGAAAGAAAGAAAAAATATACCATCTTTGACTCAAGCTTAAATGTGAACACGCCTATCGCCTATAACTAACTGGAAAATTCACCTTTTTGTTTTAGATTTGGCGGGACTTGTGGGGTGCGGTGGATGCAGACCGGAGAATCCGGTTTGGATTGAGCAGGATCGACTCGTATGTTTATAGGCTAGCCGTATTCTTGCATTTAACCCTCTGCGATCGAAAACTAGGACATGTTTGTCCAAGTGAAAGTCCAAATCAAGAGTTGCAACGATCGCAATATTTTTCTGCCGTATTTTTTCTCGTTTAATTATTACTTATTTTTATCTCTAATTGGTGCGATGCTACACTTTTTTATTTGCTTCAGAAATGCAGTGGAACGTGAATGCTATGTAATCTCCGATTCGCATCCCGAACTCTCACTATTCAGTGAGCCGTAGACAAAATGTTTGATATTTATAAGAAATCAACGCGAGGTGGGATTTGTTTTATTTATAGAGAGTAAATTGTTGCATGTGCATTAAGAGAAAAAATTGATTGATCTTACTGCAAATTATAATCATTTTTAGCATTAACCATATTTTCTTCTTATCTTCCTTGTTATTTAAAGAAAGAAGAAAAGAAAGAGAAAAAGGACGTGTATAAACACATAATATATATATATATATATATATACGAGAACACGCATGTCGAGAACACTATGAACATATAGTAGATTTTCTGACTATAACCATATTTCACTATGCCATTATTGCCGCAAATGCAAAATGCTTTCTCTCTCAGTATAAATTTAATAGTCGTTACTATTGGCAGTTTCGTAAATTTTGTTCGTCAAGTTTGAATCTCAAGTTTTCTGACTGAAAATATAATCAGCTGCAAAGTGCTGTGCACTATAATCTCCGGTTCGTAATTTCTTTTGCATACGATTTACGCGACTTGTGCGAGTGCGGTACAGTGGAGCTGAAAATGAAACAAAATACAATCGAGTATGAGTACGTGAGAAAACGACTCAATTAGGACGTTGATGATCGATGAGCGGGGAAAGGCGCGAGTATCGATGAGCGCAAAAGGATGTGCTATAATTTGAATGCTGGCAGACTGTAATATTACGTATGTGGATGTATCGTGTGGAAATGCGTAAATCGCATTGTTTGCCAATGGAAAGTAAAGTGCACCGCGCTGCGTGCAAGAAATGACAGCGTGCGAGATTACTCGGAAGAGATGCTAGAGTCTAATGAGCACGTGCGCTGACGCATTGTAGCACTGTGTCTAGCATTACAGATATATTTTAGCGAGGATAAATTGTATCTAATAGCAAAACAGAAGTTTTGCAGTCGCATATGTGTGTATTTCCGTCGCGTTGACTGACCATCTCGTCAAACTTACTTTGCGAGTTACGTTCGGAAAGCTCGAAACGTTTTGACATGGTCGAAAATAAAATCGCTCGTTAAAAAAGTAATGGAGCGCGTACTTACCGCCGAATCGAATGTGCGATACATTTATCTTCGTAGATTAATTTGCGTAGATAATATTGAATTATCGCACGTCGCTCTGTCGCGCGACAAAATTTACACAGGGTTATCGCTTCTTTTTCTTTTGCACGAAGAGGACTTATCCTGATAAAAGCATCGCGAAGCGACCTGCGCTCTTCAAGATTGCGATAATGTTATCGTGGCGAGCCAGGGAGCCGGAATTCGTCTTTGAGGTAGCGAATCACCGCAACCTCAAAGTCGACATCACCGCCGTCATTGCCGGTGGTTTGCGAACCCCTTTACGACATCTGTTCCGTACTGTGCGTCCTCCCTTTATCTTACCGCGAATGCGACCAATTACCTTCCGTAAGTTTCTTTCATTGGCAGGTTCCTGTCATCAAGTAGTACGTCGTTCGCGCGAATGTCCGCGAAACTGTGATTCTCATTTGCGCCATCGGACATGTCGTCGTTGAGCGCATATCATCTGCATGTATGTGCGTCTGGCTCACAAATTCGCTCTATTTATGCGAGAAGGAGCGTTACGTAGCATCGAACGAACAAACGACGAAGGAGGAGAATATGTAAACTGAGCTGAGTAGGTGAATGAAGGTGAATGCGGAGAAGGGAGGTGGAGGGAGGAGAGGTCTCAAATCGAATTTCTAAAGATCGCATCCAAGCGCTAAAGCCGCGCTTAATGGGGGATGGGGGATTCGATACATTACATTTCTTATTATTCGTAAATTTAGGAAACGAGGGAATCCCTGTGATTATGCTATACGTCGCGACTGGGGGGGGGGGAGGTATCAAGCGTATCATTTCCGCGCGCTTGCAAATTTTTAGCATCTCTTTTGACGTTTATCCAAGCGATAGATAAATTTATTTCATCAGAGGATAATCTGTTCAAAAATATCAATCTTGTAAGTCTCTCTTTTCACACTAGGTTTTATGGAGGATTAATTATAATCTTGTGTAAAGCTTGTGTGTGATATTGGCGGCCATAGTTGACTCATAGATCGTATAGAGATCCGAAAGAGATAACTCTGGCGTGTATAATGTGTTCAGCGCAAGAGTCGAGACAATTTTTCGAATCATCAGCCAAGTGAGTGTAAGTGGAGTTTCTCTCACGTTACTTCATCGCTTATCGCTACATATATAATATTACTGTTCATATAATATTGGTGTAAGTCTTGAAATCGCGCGCGTACCATTTGGAAAGGATTTGGGAAGAAGTTTAAATGTTCAAGTATCAATACGTGAGAGACATTTTGCCCTTTGTGTCTCTTGATCTTTCTATTTGAATATATTTTGGCATTGTTCTCAACAACAGTATGATGATCGCGCGTGATGACTGCGTGTGCTGCCGAGACGAACAACGTTTGTTTTATCCTCGTGAAAGTCAAATTTTCACCGCGACCGCGCTACAGCGCTGCGGCGCGTGGCATTTATAGTTATACTTTGCAGTACTTTCGCGCCTTGGAGCGGCTTTACACCTCTCGGCGGCGTGTAACGCATTGTCGCAAAGTCTCGAGCCCATCATCATCATCGAATAATTTGCCGCTTATCGATGTATCTCCGTGTAGAAAAATCGTAACGACATGCAGTAAACTGCATTCGAAAGCGGAAATTGTTTCGTTCTCGAGTATTTCGCTATACTAGTATCAGCTATATATATATATAGTAGTAAATCAATTTGATGTCACATCGAAATCGAAATATCCGTCTTCTTTCGTTCTTCTTTTCGGTCTTCGGTCGAGCGAAATCTACGATTAACAACACCATTCGTTTCAACTTTCATTCGCATAAGAAATAAGGAATATATATATACCATATATATATATACCAGAAATAAGAGAGAAAAGAACAAGAGGACTACGGATTATGTAGTAGAGAATAAAATTATTTGTTTCTCGTAACACGAGGATAAGCTGATGTTTATATAATGTTTCAGTTTACATTCTCATTATGTGACTGTACAGTTACTGTACAGATGTGTAAAAAGTTGTTACAGCTCAATTTATCGTTACGCATGATATGATATTCCGTGCAATAGAGTCGCGATGATGTTTAACTAATAATAATGGAATAAAATGGAAATTAGTGTTGAAAAGATACTTATATTTGAACGTGGCGCAAGAATTCTGGTCGCGTAATGCACGACCGTTTCTCGCGATAGAGAATTATCTCGGCGATATCGCGTTCTACGCCTCCGGGCACTTGCACGGCACATATAGTACATAATCTGAAAAATATCTGAAAAATATTATTATTTCACTGCACTGGGGATTACATGCAATAAAAACGTGTTTTATTTTCCCTTTCTCCGCCTCTTTCTTTGCTTTCTTTCTTTCTTTGTACCGATAGGTACCGTAGACGGAGCAGCAATCAGTAATAAATGACATTACCTTTGTTGAAATTAGCGATTGATGTAATTTGAAAGTTACGCAGCCGCATCGACAAATACGAGTCCTAATTAAGAGGAACAACATGTTATATATCGATATTCTCTTCAGCGGATTATAAGTTCCTCAATCTAGTAATCACGTCGATCGTAATTGGAGACGCCGCTAAACCGCCGATTTCGCTACCTGCAGTATCCAATTAACCTATTCGATTGGACGGAGCCGCAGAAGTCCCGTTACGTCGTCGTAATTTCCAACAGATTGTCGCGAATGTATATTCTGTTTTGCATTTTACGCTTAAATAAGTCGTTATAACCAAAGATTACGTTACGTTCGATGATTTACTTTTACCCTTAAAATTATAAGTGTTTCAGCTAATAAAGAGAAAATTTGCATTGTCATTCATGAAAAATGGTAGATAGAAGCGCCGCGGAGAACGGACGGAATCGCTATATTTGATCGACGATTGATTATTATGATGGCTTTTAGAAATATACGTTGTACAAAATGTACATTGTAGAAAACTCTCGACAGTGTTATTCCGTCGCTAGCTACGGCAAAATATGTTTACTCAAAAAAGGAAAGAAAGAGCACGCACGCATTTATTGTATATGCGATACAAGAGATGTATTACGTAATAATATGCAATACAGACAGACAGTAGATTGTTCCGTATTTGCGTGTCCCATGTTTCGTTTCGCCGTTTGACGAAACGCTCACGGAATATTTACATTTATTTACTTGGATATACGGATTATACAGCAGTACCGTCCAAATTAAGCGTAATGACTTTCTTATCGACTAATAAAGCACGAGGGCGGCAGCCGGCTGATTATTCACGCCTACGGATATTGTCTACAGGAACTTCTACCTGTAATAGTCATAATGTTAATTGTGCTAAGTGTTTGATCTTGCATAATTACTGCCTGAACAAAAAGGTATGTATAATCAATCAGTATATATGGTGACGCGACGATTAGAGGAGATTGGAGGACTGGAAATACCAAGTCAGTAGATCGGGTTCAGAGGAATTGCCGTCTGGTAGGTTGTTTTCGATAAAAAAAAAAAAAATGTGAGACAAACAGTCACAAACAGAAATATCGATCTCGACTGTTGACAAGAGAAATGGAGAACAAATTATATATGTAGTATTGGCGATAATTAATAATTCAAAACTAACGTGTTAGACAATATACGTGCGGTGCTGTTACATTCGTAGCAGTATCACCATCAAACGGCGACAACAATTCGGCAACGATTTATTTCAATGTTTCGACGGTGCGAATAATAAATCTATATGTATATTTACTCGTGTATGCGTATGTAATGTCTCACCTGGAAGGTATTGCTGACACCGTAGTAAGGATACACGCCACCAAGAATATAGCGATAATAACCATTATGCCTGATGTGATATTCGCCCGGTGGAGTGTCCCGTGGGATTTCCCACGTAACGGTCACCTCACTAGATCCCAATATTACGGAATTCCTCGTCCATTGAAATCTAAACACACACACACACACACACATGTAATATCAACACATCAATGTGATTCGTCGCGTTGAAGAATCAAAATGATGCACTACGTAGAATTTTTGCGCATAACTTTTTACCGATATTTTTGTGAGATAACAATGCACGCCAACCAACACGATACATACTTGGTTTCCCAGTCGGCATCTGTGGCAATCGGTATCCAAACTTCGTCGTCTCCTAATCGCTCCACCGTCAGGAACGTATTATCTGCCATTAAGTTATTCCGGGGATGGCCGGCGACCTGCGACGTAATTAATGTGACGACACGTGTAATTAGCGCGGCGCAATCGCGCCAATCGATTCTTTTCGGCGATATCGTCGATATGTCATCTCTCTTTCTCTCTCGGCACCGCGTCTGTGTGCGATTTCGCTCACGGATCCCGCCGGATCGCCTTGGCAAACGAACATGTTTATCGATCGTTGAATCTTTTGACGCTTGTATCGTTTTATATCGTCAGATATATCACGCTTTCGCGCACTTTCGCGCTCGGAATAGAACGATAGAGAAGTGGAGAGCGCACGCAACGTGCGCACTGAAAGCAGCCAGCCACCCTCCGCGAGAAACAAGCTTTTCTTTCGACGAGCGATCGATCGCTCGTGAGTTGGGAAAAGTTGCAAACTTGCGAGCCGCAAACTGCGAGTATGACTTCACGATGCATCTCGCGCATCTGTCGCCTGAAATTATAGCCGAAGGCAACTTGCGAGATCAAGTTCGAATCCGCGTTCGCATCGCGTCTCGTCGAAGGCAACCTATTTTCCGTTACGGGAGTTCCATTACGCGAGCGCGCGCGGGAAAACGCGCGTCGTTTGTGACTCGCGATCGCGATGGCGAACGACACAGCTCCGTCACGATTAGCACATCGAACGGTCATTTCCGCCGCGCCGCGGCGTAGGATTGTTCTCTCTCTCTCTCTCTCTCTCTCTCATTCATTCGTCGAATCAATGGAAATGCGGGGGCGTCACTTGGAAAATATACCTTGTTTCCTGCTAAACGTTTCCCGGTTTATCGTTGCGAATATACATTCTCGTTCGACCAATCACAACTATACAACGCGTACACGAGGCATCATCGTGTGTATACGAATATTAATGTACGTTGTAATTACAATATTTCTAAACGAATACCATGCCAGCTTGTGCGATGCTTGTTCGCTCGTTTCACTCGCAATTAAACACGTAATTTACATCCATATTGAGAGTTATCCAAATTAATTAATCGCAGAGGATCGAAGAGCAACCACGAATACGCGTCCTTCGACACGATACATGTTCGTCGACACAGTGATGGTATAATCCGTAAACTCGAGATTTTATGGAGTTTTATGGAGGAATTTTATCGAGGAAGGAAGGAAGGAAGGAAGGAAGGAAGGAAGGAAGGCAGGCAGGCAGGCAAGATAACGGAGCAAACAACGAAAGTGTAAGGTTTCCCTTTGTTCCAATTTTTCGCAGGTCATGTCACGCATCCTGTTTACAATCATAATAGCAAGCACACGTTAATAACAAGCCATCACGTACATGGCGAGAGCCATTTCGTTCTTTTCTTCTCTCGAGACGTTACGTACATTGCTGGATCGTTCGCAGAGAACGTTCCGGATTCCACGGAGCGATGACGTGACAGCCGCGGATCGATAATTAACTGTTAATTAGAATTGTTAGAATTCGTCAATAAGCGCGCATGTTTGTCAAACACTCTGCCCGAGGATATAAATTACACAATTTTATTCACAACATTTCACGCGTGCGCATTCAAACGAGAATGAAATTACTGCAACGGCAATTCATTTCAATTAGTCAGAGTTAACTCCTGCGATTTCGCTGAAAATATGATAATATGAGCGATCGCACAATGCTTCGCGTCGTCGCGTTGGCAACAGTTAGATCCGAAAGGACTCGCGATACGTTGCGTCGTATTAACGATTAATTGTCACGATGTTTACACGATGCGCAGCCACGTTGCACACGTTGCCGAGTCGCATAGTAATCACTCTATTTGGCAGTGTGCCGTCGTTCAATGGCTCGCGAAGCGACCCACTCGCCGTTATTCTCAAAATGGTAATCGCAGCTCGTGGTTTGCGCAATAGAATCGACCCAACTGTAGGTTCAATTACGTCGGCGTTCTGTGTAATATCCTTACGCAACGAGAGATTCGGCGAACAAGATCCACTCAGCTGGCTCGCGCGCGCCCTCCACAATCGCCACGATTATTCGTGGAAGAAAAAGTGGCCGAAGTGAGCGAAGGAAAGAGCTGTCGGCTCTCGAAGAGCAAGGAAGCAGTGCGTATGTATAAGGACATACTTACAAAGGTCGCGGTAACCGTGTCACCGGGCCACACAGCTTGTCGCGGCTGCTGGGTGACGTCCCCAAAGTTGCGCCCCCACTGCGGGGTGTCGTACAGCACAGGCGGCACAAGGCTGATCAGCTTGCTCTGCAAGAGCTCCGGTGGCTTTGGTCCTGATGGAAGCTCCGTTCCCTGCGATGCGACCAAGCCAAGACAACATCGCACGTGGCGCGTGGCGCGTGTGATACGAATAATTTTGGACTTGATTATTTCGTCGAAAGGAACATCGCTCGCGGTTCCGGATCAGCGAGGACATGTTTTCTCGTTAGATCAGCGAGTGCCACTCTTTTACTCACGTTAATGGCTGCTTGCAGCAACTCTTGGTATTGCTTCAGGTAGATTGTGAGCGTGTGCGGGCCATATATCGTCGATGCGCCCTCGTACCTCTGTATCTGAAATTTGATCGTTCAGCAATCAGCATAGCATTACAGCATTACAGCATTACAGCATTAAAGCATTACAGCAGCAGCGTACCGAAGCAAATCGTTCCAAATTCGGCGATCAAGAGAGCTCGAGAGAGCTCTCTTGACCGGGATATAGATAGAAAATACATAGAACTTAAGGACGGCGCGCCGCGCCCTCTGTACTCTGTAGTACACGAGTAGCGGCCGCTCGTTCCACGCTCGAGAGCTCGCCGACGAATGTGCTCGTGTTTGGCAACAACAATCAACAACGCACAGTTTTGTACCTGATACTCCTCGGGCGTGGTTATGTAACTGCTGTAAGTATTGCAAAGTCCCGCGACTATTACGGAGATTTCGTCGTCGTCGTCGTCGTCGTTGGACGACGCATCGTTCATGACTCTCTTGATGGCCTCTCGCAATCTTCTTCCGGACATTGTCGTGAATTCACCGGGCACACCGGCAACCACGACGTTCCCGATTACGGCGACTTGGGTCGAAACGATCTTTGGCTGCCACTGATAAGGGAGCTTCATCTGAGAAAAGAGAAATAAAATAGCAGCGAAATTCGCTCGGGCACCGGCTTGAATTTTCTATGTGTCGCTCGCTCGCACACATTACCGGCATTTTCATTTATCCGTACTAATCGCGCGCGCGCGCGCGATTGCTTACTTATCAAGACGCGCGATGATTTACGCGTCGAATTTTATTCAAGTCGGAGTTCTTTCTTGTCGGTCTCGCGGTAGATCCGTGAGAAGGATCTAACACCTATGCAGCAACTTCTACGCCGCAGCAGCAGCGCGAAATCTCGTATCGCGAAATCGCACGTACACATCTAATTGCTACGTACTGACGACAGCGGCGCGCGCCCACTGGAAATGACTGGAATATACATCTCCTTGGCGCTCGCGCCGCGCTGATTTTCAACGACGCGAAAAGAAACAACTCACCCGACCGGTGGCCAACAGGATAGGCTTCGCGCCGTGACAATCGATATCTTCCTTCGTCGGCTTGGCCACCAAGTTGCGCACTGTATTCCAAAGAGGATTCGACGTTGTCGTGCCTTGCTCGAAAGCGAAGGAACCGGGCCCGTCGGTGGTGCCGGCTGCGAAGCTATAACCCATCGCTGGCACGCAGCCGTGAACCTGTCGCCGGGAAAAAGTCGCCGCGATAAAACGACGCAATTCTGGACGCTCTTCTCTCTTTCAAACACTATCGTCGCTTACCTCTTTCGTCTGGCCCGCGCTCGCGTTGTGGAACTCTGCAGTCTGCTCCGGCATATTGACGTATCGGTGAACCACCCGTACCGGTCCCACGATCTCTTTAGGAGTTACGTTTTGCCACAATCTCTACGGATCGACGTGAAAATTCCGCGTAAATTAGCGTCGTGTTTAGCGTGTCGAAATAACAAACGTTTTTACCACCGTTGTACCACCAATTTCACGATACATAAATACATAATTGTTTACGTGGAAGGGACGAACGTGTGATGGAACAATGCGCGTACTTTGCTTTCTTTTCATCGTTCGAGTATACACCTCTCTCTCTCTCTCTCTCTCTCTCTCTCTCTCTTTGCTCTCTCTCTCTCTCTCTCTCTTTGCTCTCTCTCTTTCTCTCTCTCTCTCTCTTTCTCTCTCTCTCTCTCTCTTTGCTCTCTCTCTCTCTCTCTCTCTCTCTCTCTCTCTCTCTCGCTCTCTCTCGATAACGCGGAACAAATAATTGGAAAAAGGCAGCAGAGAGACACAGATAGACACTGGGGCACCACTCATTGCGAATATAGGTGTCTGTTTACATGGGAAAAAGAAAAAAAAAACTACATCAGCTGTATCAACCTGTTTCAAATTTATTGTCAATCGCGTGTCGCGCTGGGAAGGCAGATGAAAAATCGAAAAATCGATCGTACGAAAGAAATTCACTAAAAGCCGGCAAAGAGATCCGCGCGATCGAAAGTGAAAACGCCGTCAATCTGTACGACCGCATCTGCATGATGTAACGAGAACGAGGAACACAGACGGGAAAATATAATTGGAACGCGATGCGAATGACGTGCGCGCGCGGCGGAAGTGATGTTTCGAGAAAGGGAGAAAACCACGAATATGGAGCTCGCGCGTTTTCGCACGCACGTGCGTGAAACGCGTCCGTCCGTCGCGTAGTTCGGCAGTCGCCTTAGCCGCGAGCTGTAGTGGAAACTGTTCCTCTCCTTTATGATGCTAATCCCTCTTCGCGAAACCGACGATAGCTTCGATGGCCGAGAGCGCGCGCGCGCCGTCACGGTTAAGGAGTATGCGAATATATGTTAATTATCGGCAGCTTCTCGGTGCATCGGTGCTTCTGTATTACGAGCCGAACGGCTTGCTAAGAAACGCGCCGCTCTGCTCCAGTCCACGTTGCCGGACTTGGCCGTGCTGTGAATGCGATTTACCCTTTGGCGCTCTAATTGATGGCTTTTGTAGGTCGCGGCGTTGATTCCTGTGATGCCTGTTGCCAGAATAATATTTAGCTCGTGCAGTCGTTACAACGAGGTGTTGCACAATATCGGGTGCGCGGTCGGCTCAGCATCCTTCAACTTTTCCAAAGGACCAGCAAGAAAATGGATTATCTGCTTATTTCCGCGTTTGTTTGACTCTATACTAGCAATATCAAATCAAATCCCCTCTACGGTGATAGCAATATGGTGTCAATATAGTAAAAAATCATCGAATATTAAACTGAATAATTTCATCAAACGCACGAGAATTGAAAACAAACTTGCATATTCTGTGATGTATAACAAGAAGAGATTATCATCATTGATTTGCGTCGCTGCAATTATCCGCCCTCTAGATTTGGTCAGCCTTTAAACACGCTTTCTGATCATGACCGTTTCAAGCACCTCTCTTTTCTCCCTTGCATGTATGCGCTCGGGCGAGCAACAGCACCGATCGGCAGCGCGTACCGCGGTTTCAAGCCGGAACACACATTCGCGAAGAACACATTCTGCAGCAACGAACTTTGGAGACAGACAGACAGACAGACAGACAGACAGACAGACAGACAGAGAGAGAGAGAGAGAGAGAGAGAGAGAGAGAGAGAGAGAGAGAGAGAGAGAGAGAGAGAGAGAGAGAGACCACGTTCCTCCCGATCAAGGGCGATCATTGGTTTGAATGTATTTGAATATACACTGGCGATATACCAAATACATCGGCTACATAATTATATAGTCAGGCATCTCTCTTTGCTACGCCAGTGTTCGGTCGGAGGGAAAGTGGCGGAAGGTGCCACGGGTTGCGTGCACGAGAGATGCGACGCAAGATATTCCGGCGGTGTGTGCGGCTACGAGAGAGGAAACGATGACGAATAATGTCCGAGAGAAGGACTGGACGCGCGCGAATGCCGTCGGACAAACCCTTGCACACGCACACACACAACTAGGCTTTGCTGCCTACAGGCGTATCGCCTCTTCGTCCTTAGCTCGTCACGTGCAGCAGATTAATGCAAAATAATGATACGCGAGTGTCATCACGCGACAAGGTAAAGCACAATGGCAGCACAATGCCAGACAACGTCCGGACAAACTGCCGGACCGTGCATCATCTCGCTGATATGTTTTGGCAATTACTCTCGTAATATCGATTAAACGGAGCTAAACGAAGTCACGGCACAACCGCGTCGGTTATAACACACAAGATGGCGAATATCAATGAGTCCTTCGTTATTCAGGTCGGTTACTCTGCTCACTCTGCTTTTTTCGGCACGAGAACCGTTCTTCATTATCCTCTCCAATGCTCGTCGGCCAATTGGAATATCGATTACGCGTCGGGCTTCGATATGAACGACAATTGAATTGCGAGGACGCTGAACCGGTGACCTTGCGGTGACTCGCGCGACACGCCGGATTTTCTATTCGTCTCGCGATCAGAGACTTTTCTATTGACGATTATATCCACCAGCTCGCGGATACGATTCCGATTCCGGCCAGTAATCCCTGTGATAACGCATCGCATATCTTGACATTCGCGGTCGTCTAAGATGTAATGTATATACGCAAACAGATACGACTTCTCTCGTAGAGATCGTCGCGTTAGGGAACATATTAAGAAAAGAGAAAGATCTTTTAACGGAATTTTAACGGTACTCTGAAACTGGTACCGGTAAATATCGCGCGTATCTGCGTAATTAATCGAGCCGGTATTTAATCCCGAGTAAAGATCATCGAGTGTCGCAAGACGCAAGCGAACTTTCCACCATGTGCATATATATTTCTTGGCGACAGTGTTTTTCACATTTTAATCGTATGTTTCATCAATGATCTCTCCGCCATTCGCGTCACAGCTGCATTTGAATTATCCTCCGGGGCTTGTCGTGTCAAATTCTTTGTTTATTTGTACATAATTTGAAATTGATAGGTGTTACGCTATAACGCGTTTGTCGACGACATTCATAAATTCATATTACGAATAGACGCCACGTAATCAGAATCAAATTGTCGCTCGTGGTTTAAGGGACCTTCCAGACGCGCCGTTAGCTTGTGAAAGAAAAATATCTTTCAACAAATATCGCGTGCGTTTGTCGCAAGAGATTATTAAACTATCATGCCAGCCATGTGGATAAATAACGAGTCTGTTAACCGTTTGTGCTTCGAGATATCACTAGGTTAACATTGTTCTTACTGAGAAAGATGGTGACGTTAAAATAACTGTTGGATGTGCCGATCTAGCTGAGAGAGAGAGAGAGAGAGAGAAAGTGAGAGAGAGAGACACGCGTTACGCTGCAATAGTTTGCAATGGTTTTGATTAAATATTGAATTTTAAACTTGAAACTTCGAAAACGGAAATTTTGGAACTCTTCGCACAAATTTGGAAAAAGTTACTTTTCCTTCTTTCGCGTGCAACATTCGCCCCTCCCCCCATCCCGCTTCTTTGCTAGACTGCCGCTTTTAAACTTTTACAGGTAGGTAGGTAGGTACAAGATTTTTACTAATAAAAAAATCAAGCTTTATACAGTAACTTTGAGTAACGAGATATATTCGGCATACTTTTGCATTGTCTCTCTGTGTGCACATTTTTCAAATAACGGCGGCGTGTGCTCTCGTTTTGTAAATATCGCGTTTTGTAAAGCAAAACGCGATATTGTGCTTTCCAACATGGGAAAGAAAAAGACGCAAAAGGAAACGCATAGCTACCACCAATATATTTTACCGTTATAGTACTTTTTCACGAGTCACTTTTATTGGATCAATTTTTTTGTCCATACCCGACAATAAATATAATTATAATAATAATAAATAATATAGTTCTTGATGAGCTGTGATCAATTAAGTAAGAAAACAAATTATGTACAAAACAAACACTCGTATCTCGAGACATTTCTTCTTCTTTCTTTTTCTTAATATTTAATGTTTCTTTCAATACTGATGGTCGTAGTAATTTGTTCGCTTTGTTACCGTTCGTCCTCGCAGCCAAGATCCCCTCATCTAGAACGCTCGCGGCTTCAAACTTTTAAATCAGTTTCTCACTCGATTAATACAAACCGCGCGATACCTCGGCCGTATACCGATCTAATAATATGATGCAAAGTACTCAAGTACGATCTCGCTCAAGGAGAAGCAATGGGCATTCCGTACGCGAACGTACGTAAGTTTGCGGAAGCACCATCAGAAACGGAATTGTGTGTACACGCTCAATCAGAGATGAGGACTTCTGGTACAGGGATGAGAGGAAATACAAGCCAAATTACCGATCGTCGAGTTACGGAAGCAAGTAATAGTTGAATGAAAGAAAGCAAATGCTGTGAATGCATGGAAAATTTTTCGTATTTCGTAACCGGAAAAACGAGGACAATATTATAAAACACGTGGCTGTCTCGTGTCTTGTAACACAAAACGAAACATTTGGCAAACTTGGATTGTAAAATTGCGTACAGTAACACATTTTTCACTAACACTATAGAATCTTCGAGAACAACTTTAATTCATTCGATTGAAACACGAGCATTTGCGGATTCTCCCGTGTTTGAAAACTTGCACCAGTCTTACTGGTTATAATTATACTGCTGGCGATAATTGCACTGCGAGTTTTCCTAATCATCCCTGGTCACATATCTCTCTCTCTCTCTCTCTCTCTCTCTCTCTCTCTCTCTCTCTCTCTCTCTCTCTCTCTCTCTCTCTCTCTCTCTCTCTCTCTCTCTCTCTCTCTCTCTCGCGATTTTCGCTTCAGTATACACACACACACACACACACATGTGTATGCATATGTATGTGTGTGTGTGTGTGTAACGAAATTTAATTAATTTTTGAAAGAACATGCGCGGTTCTGCGCAATGGACATGGACACAAAGTGCGCGTTGCAAACGAAAGAAGGATACTCGGAGCATCCCAGTTGAAATCTATTAATTCGTTTGGTTCTAACTAGTCGCGTGCAGGATACACACCTTGAATATTGTACATGTACCGCATCGCAACGCATTAAACCGTACGTGATTTTCATTTGATGATTGACATTAATTTCTAAGTCTAATTAATATTGAATAGCAGCGCATGGAATAGCGCTGTACGTACCGCTACAGGTAGTTGTTTCCCGTATAAATTGAAATTACAGATTTAATTTCAGTATCCAATACGCAGGACAGTTAATAATTTGGTAATTAATGTTTCATTATCATTACGTCGCATCATTCTCCGTTCCCCAAAACAATCAATCTTTCTTCGCGGTTCAATCCCGATACTTGTTGGCTAAAGGTAAAAGTCTAAAGACATTATATAAAGAAATCTCTTTCTCGTAAGTAAGTAAGTAAGTAAGTAAATAAGTAAGTAAGTAAGTAAGTAAGCAAGCAAGCAAGTAAGCAAGCGAGCAAGCAAGCAAGCGAGCAAGCAAGCAAGCGAAACACTCTGTATAATTTGTTTCTTCTGCGGATAGTTTCCCTCTTTTTCTCGTTTTATCGTTTCTCTTCCGCGCATTCTCGTGCGCTCTCTTTGCATGCGTGCGTGCGAGCGAAATTCATAAAATTCTGGCAAAAGTGTATAGACAACACCAAAATGGCAAAATGTATTTCTGCGCGGTGATACGGTTTCGTAACTCACGGAAACTTTTTACGCGGATATAGCAATTACGCGCGCAGTGCCGCGCGTATATTTTCGGCGCGCGGTAATGAGCGATTACGAGCGTGCCGAAATCTACGAGCGCGCCATTCCGCTCCGGAATCTTAATTCCTCCGTCCGCGTTCTCTCGTGCGCGTCGCGTTGATCGTACGCAATGATTTGCGTTTTGGTCACGAATTAGTGCTGATGATTATGAAATAGGTTGCGCGCGAGACCTTACCCTCTCTTCTTTACGCGACACGCGGCATTGCACACTCGTGGGCGACTTTACACGCTCGCGAAAATCTCTTGAAACATTGCGTCCATACCACGGCCACGGTTTATTAATTAGCAACGTTACGCGGACGCGTTTGTTGTGAAGTGGGCGAGGTCGCGGGAGTCGCGAGTCGCGAGCCCGTAGTCGCACGCGTCAGCCAGTCGTTACTACCGTTTTACCGTTTACCGTGAATTTTCATTCCGTCGCTGACGGAATGATTGTCCTTGCGCGATTTGCATCAGTACACTCGAGGCATACAGGCACTTGAGAAAGATCTTTTCGAATTTTTTTGAGAGATGGTGTGGCAAGCGACGCGAAAGCCTCTTCGCGAGACGAAGCAAGGCTCCACTCGGAGCCAGTTATTATATCATCGTATCGTATCGATGACTTTTGCATTCGCTCATGATCGTCTACCTTGGGAACGCTTCTCTGACTGAGATGAAGGGATGGCATGACGCGTTCGTTCAATTATCCGCGGATGTAATGAACGCGTGTCGCCGCCTCCCTCGTATCGCTCGAAATGCCGGATCGATACGTCACTCACGTTATTCACGTCGATCGTTGTTGAAGAATCTCCTCGAGTAGCTAGTAGAGTAGAGTAGAGTAGACTCGCGTCTCCCTTCCTTTTGCTTCTCTGCTCGTTTCACAATCAAATCTTCACAGTCAAATTATCCATTAGCCATTATTTAAGCTAATTCAATTCAATCAGCAAAACTAATTCAATTGAGAAACGAAGCTGGCACCGCACCGCAAATATTGTTGTATGTACAGAAATGATATCCGCGTACGATATATCCTTCGGCCAGTCGCAGGCGGGGCTTCTCAGCCGCGCGCGGAAGCGGAGTCTGTCTCCGCCGATGCGAGATAAGCTGCATAATGAGGCTGAGATGTTATGCGATTGCGGAGCTCTGTTTTAAGACGTGGGAACAGGAACGTGTAAACACGTGTGGATCGCCGTAGTGACTCGTTCCCCATTTTTCGCGCGCTCTCTCTCTCTCTCTCTCTCTCTCTCTCTCTCTCTCTCTCTCTCTCTCTCTTCATGCCTTTGAGCCTTTTACACGGCAGCAACACTACTCGGCCTCTCTCGCTAATCGACCCTTGCACAAGCGCGTAATATCAGGGCGTGTGTGTGTGTGTGTGTGTGAGTCGTTCCGGCGTGGGATGAAATTAATGTCGTGCCAATTAATGTCGCCGCTGCCATTCGCGAGTCGCGGGATCAATTCCACCAGACTTATTGGTCCGAGTGTCTCTTATATTCGGGTAAAAATATGTTGCTCGAATCTATCGGGGTCGCGGGCACCGCGGGTGCGGTCCAAGGACAATGGCCGGGAATTTGATTCTTCAATTTTGATTCTCGCGCAGGGTATACGCACAGGGATACGCATATACAATATATATCGGGGGGGGGGGGAGGAAATAGGTCTGTATGAAGAAAATCCTCTGTGGTTTTCCGACGCGGTTACAACACGGTTATTCAATCGGCAGCAAAGCCGATTTCACTCTCGTTCGCCATGGCGCGAATGGCCGCGCTCGCCAAGTGCGAATGCAGGACGTCGCGACTATTTGTTCTCCGTCGCGTCGCGTTTGGTTACGTCGCTCTACTGCTCCGGAATAACAAGCGTCGCGCATCCAACACAGCGAATGTACGTATTTTCTAACGACCGTGCTTCGGAGAGGAGCGCGAGATACTTTTACTTTTCTTCGGAAGAGTACGTGTGCGCATCTTTCTCAACCGGCCCTCAACCGTCGTGGCGACGTGGCATCGACTGACGAGACGAGCAGAAAACACCGCTGACTCGCAGCTTTTGACCACAGCCAGCGTTAGCGCTAGCGCGTCAGCACATTGCTCGCGCATTTATTCGCGCGAACGCGTTACGTCAACGCGTAACGCGCGTCGCGCCGTTCCAAGTTAAAACGACAAATCAAGTTTTAAGCAGCAGTACAGTAGTTCCAGCAGTCGCGATCCGCGGCGCGCGTCTCTAACGACTCCGCGCTCCGCGCGGAGGGAGTCAAGTCTCGAGGCTCCATTGTCTGTAAATTCCGGAGCGTTCCCGGCTAAGGATGCCGTGCCGTTGAAATAATTAGCGATCGTCATCGTACTTGCATTAGACTTATCACTTTATTCGCCATTAGCAGCTTCCATTGTGCCGCCTCGTGTTTAACCATGTGGAAAATATACCGATTCGCGCGCGCGCGCGCGCTATCGTATCGGATATAGGAAATTACCACGTTCAGTACCGTATGTTCAGACGCGCCACAGCGCTCGCGTCACGTTACTCCGTTTCAAATTACAAAATACAACTCGCTTCAACTTTTTCAAGGTGACGTGTCGCTCGCTACAGGCGTTTTCGAGCGTAGCTTTCGTCATTCATTCTTATCCGATCGAAATCTCGCATTGTCCGCGAGTGTTTTTGGCTTGTGGCTTGTGGCGCGCGCCAGAGATTTCTTTTCCCTCTCTATTGATACATTGATCAAATAATAATTTTGGATACACTTGAAGCACATGTTATTATTATTATTATTATTATACTCTTTATTACTTGCGCTTTACTTTTCTTCCATTCCTTCTCTCCTTGCGTCTTTCTTCTTTGTAATACGCGCTCTCCCTGAGAGGGGAGAGTTCACGCGCGGTTTATAATCTGCGGTCGAATAACGTAAAAGACCATTCGTCGACGTAGAAATATAGTTTTATGACTCGGCGGCGTTAAGGTACTCGGACTCGGGGGGAGCAATTTCACTGGAATAACGCGCGTCGTGTAAGAGGTACGAGGACTCCGAGGAGGAGGAGGAGGAGGAGGAGGAGGTTGTTACGTGTACGGTAGACCGTCTAACTGCAAGGATGCCAATAAAATCGCCTCGTCGGATGGACGATGGACGATGGGCGGTGGCACTTGCGCGCGAGGGCAAGAGAAACCGTGTCCGCATCCTTGGACATAGCCGGCGCGACAAAAACGGCGCGCCGAATTAGCACCGTTACTTTGTGACCGAAAGCGGCCTCAGGAGCTTACCGGTAACAGGAGCGCGCGTACGCGCGGATGGTAGTGGTAGTTTCGGGGTGTGCCAAGGTGTACGTCGGAGGACATTTCTTCCCCACGTTTCTCACACGATTGTATTGAAATGCGGCTCGTAAACAATACGTTGCGCAATACACCGACCGCCCGCCCGCGCCGCGGCCGTCGCGTTCGCGTCGCGTCACCTCGCGCGAAACGTCATGGATCGACACAAGTGTGACAGTAGGAGAGCAAGAGAAGAAAAAGGACGCTTCTCGTTGTCGCGCGTCAGACGCAGAATACAAGTTATAGATACGATACAACAAGTTATAGAGCCCCGTGAAACGGAAACCGGATCGGACTTTCATCCTTCCACGCGTCCCTCTCATCGTATCATGATCTCATTATATACGTAATATCACTGGGCCCGACAATTTGTCTCCGAATCTTTGCGTATTATATACGGTGCTCGGTGCAAGAACAAGAGAGAAGGAAAAAAAGAAGAGAAAATTAAAAATGAAAAACGTCTCGGTCGGATAAAGGATAAAATTGCAAGTTGCAGTTGCCAGTAATCAAGTGGCAATCATCGACGTTCAAAATCAGCCGTTGCAGTTGTAGTTATACAATTCGTTTATATATCGACATGATGCTCGCTCCTACTGCTGCAGTAGGAGAGAAAAATGTCTGGCTGAATAAGTCAGTTTTCTGGCGAAATATAAACGATTTAGAAATTTTGATTGAAAATATCAGATTTCCAGTTTTAAAGCTAACCAGAAATCTGGATAATTTAGACTAAATTCTGATAGCTCGAAACGCGAAATTTCTCCATCGTTGATATTTTATAAAAGAATTTTTTTATTTCAACCAGACATTTCTCTCTCTCTCTCTCTCTTCCTTCGTACACGTTCTTCAAGTCCTTGAATTTGATACCTCGAGATGCTACTTTCCGTCGCGCAGTTCGCATCGTTCACAGCTCGCGCTCGCGCAACTCGTGCACCGCTTGTTCTCGTTCAGGTATAATCGAGCGTGTGTATCTCTGCCTCTTTGGCATTACGATCACGAGTAAACCTTTCACGGCTTCGCGGCTGTTGGAACAGTAACGCGGAGACGCGGAGTCTCTAGGTAGTGGAGCCTCTTCCAGGCTGCGGAGGGGAGCGCTGGACGGGGAGGGAGTTTCTCGATGGCAAAATAGACTCGTTGAATGGTAAAAAGTCCGTCTTGCGGAAAGACGGTAAGATGTGCACGCCGTGTCGCATGATGTTGCGTGACAAACGTAATCCCATTCTGTATTCTTTTCTTTTTTCTCTCTTCTTTTTACCTTTTTCTCTTTTCGTTTTCCTTGCTCTTTGTCGGATGAAAAATTAGGTGAGTGAGGCAATGTGAGCAGTCGCGAGAATGGCATATGCCAAAAAAGCTCTCTGTATCATTTTCGCGAGCGGCGATGTTGTACAATATTTCGTACAATATTTCGTATTGATTTAACAGACCCATATTTACCGAGCCGAGACGTGATATTTAATATTGGTACGACATGTCGAAATAACCTAGTCGAATGCCAAGAGATTCCGTATTTGGTTCGTCAACAAAGTATGGCTCAGTTGAGAGAATGCCACACAGCTTTATTCGCGAATGAGACGCGTTGTTCGTATTTTCTGCTCTAACGGGACGTGCGAAAATTCTTATTATTCTCGCGTATCTACGCGGGGGTACCACCCCTCACCCCCCGCCCCCCACACGAGTTTCACCGCTCGCGTCGCGTTCCGAAAATGGGAGTCGACGTAGTTGTGCAGCCGGTGAGAGATATTCGATGGATCACACTGGTTCGCGCCCGCAACATCAGCCCGAGTATCAGCCTGACTAAATTGAAAGCTAAAAATCACAGCACAGTACCGAAACAGTGCACGCACGTGTCCAAATAAATAGCGAGTTTCTTCACTAAACACTATACACGACGAAAAAGCTAATATAATATCTAAACAATAAACCACAGGTTTTTGATTGAAATACTTTGGAATACGCTGTTGTTACGATGAGGAGGAAACTCTCTCGTGCAAGTGACTACTAAGCGTAATGACGATGCACAGTAAACAGTTACACAATTGTGTCATATGTATAGAGGGAATCCCATTCCTCGCGGTAAGGCGCGTTCGCTCTTGTCTTCAACAGAATCTCTCAGAAGCCGCGCATGCATTTCACGCGAGGTAACTAATGCGCTGCATCCGCTGAGAAAGATCGTTACGATTCTTAAGTGTATTGTTACGTGTCATCAATGGTTACGCCCTATTTTGTCATCTAAATTGGCGACCGGGCGAAGGACGCGCGAAGAATTACATAATTCTTTAGCTGCAATCAGCGAGCGGACGCTGACACACACATCACACCGCGACCGCGCGACGGATAAACGGATCGATCTCGTCGACACTGTCGCCTTGCCGCCGCTATTTGTTCTTGCGCTATTTTCGATCGTGACAGTCTGAAAAATGTCAACGGTAACGTCAATGAATTTTGTTCTACGTCCATGTCTTTTTTTCCACGGTATTGCAATCGTCCCGCCCCCCCCCCCGCCCGCCCACCCACCGTTTACATGTATGTATTATATGTTTGCGTACGTACATTATTTCCCGGCATGTTTAACGACCCTTCGTTCAACTTGGAGTATTTTTTTCCACGGTTAAAACGCTCGAAGAAAACTGTTTCTCCTTGATCAGTCTAGTCATGGTTCCACTTATCTCTCAAGTAGATTCGTCGGAAAGCCGCGCGGTCTGGTAAGTCGCGCGGAATAAATTATCTCTGAAAACCTGCGACGCTCCGTCGTCGTCGTCGTCGTCGTCGTCGTCGTCGTCGTCGTCGTCGTCGTTGTCGTTGTTACCTCGTGAGATACTCAAGTAGACGATCTAGAACTTGATTCAGCGTGAGACCAAATTTCCTCGTGAAACTCTATCGCCATAGTCGTCGTCGTCGTCGTCGTCGTCGTCGTCGTCGTTTTTGTCGCTCGCGAGTAACAAGCGACTGCGTAAGAAACGCAGTCGAAAGAAAGCGACGACAGTTAACAAAATTGTCCGCGGAAGCGGGTAACCTTCAATTGTAATTCGTCCGAGCGGACAATGTCACTGGTCACACTGGAAAACAGTGGCGAAAGTGGTCTATTATACGGGCGTACCGGTGTGCCAAATTATGTACAGAAATTTTTATTTGGAGCGCGATTCGCGGCCTACGCGACTTTTGCGCTCGTGATGGAGACTGAATGAATAAAATGAGAAGAATAACATATATAAAGCGGGTCGAAAACGATCGATGGGATTGACGATCGATTAAATAAAATCGATGAAAATCACACGACACAGACTCACGTGCTTGAGCCAAGTTGCTAAAATCGCACACACACACACACACAGATTTCGACACATTTCGTAGAAAAGTAAATCGAGAGTCACGCAATCTCGGATCTCGATATTGAGCTCGATAAGAGCGGCTAGAGTTACGTTACGTAAATGTACGACAAAAGAATTTGGGCTGAGATCGAAAGGTTTTGTCGCTTATGATCTTGATCCAGATAGATCGCGCTGCTAATCACTCGGGCGGGACCGACCTTTTTCAACGGTGCCGTTGCCGGAACGACGATGATGTATACCTTACGCGCGTAGAGAAATACCATTGCTCATTCGCCGGGACAAATGGGCTTTGTTGAGGAATTGCGCAAGCAACGCCGACGAGTAGAACAGAAGCTGACCACTCCTTGAACGTCGCCTCGGGACAAAGTGTGCGGGACATCTACGAATTATTGTTACAAGTATGTATTCCTGTTTCCTTCTCAAACATCGTCGTATCTTTCGTGTCTTTTAACTTCAAAAGAACGGAACGTGATCCGTTGCGTGATTGTGAAACGGAAAATGTCTTAATAAAATGCTTGGATCCCAGTGCCGAAAGCTCAGTTCTCAGTTCTCGAATTAATGAGATCGCTGTGTGTTTGCGTACTTTACGTACGACGCAACGAAGAGTATACAGACTGTTCATCCCGAGTAAGACGAGAAAGCTTCGTACGCATTTCGTACGTATCAGTTCCGTTACGATTGTGATGATTACACGTTACAAATTTCTTCGAGTCTAAGCGCGATGTGTTTCGAAATTTAATTCCTTGCATCTCTGCGATTACGTCACGAGGTCACGTGAAATTTTCGCAATTTTCGTAACCGAGGAACGTTATTTCGCGCGCCCGAGTCGCTCGCATAAGCACGCGAAATATATCGCCCATCTTCAGGATATTTTGCAACGTGTGCTTTTATCACGCTCGGCAAAATTTGGTGTTGATTTCGCTACTCTCCCTCTCTCTCTCTCTCTCTCTCTCTCTCTCTCTCTCTCTCTCTCTCTCTCTCTCTCTCTCTCTCTCTCTCTCTCTCTCTCGTGTGTAGCAGATTTCTCGGAAGAAAGAGCGAGAGAGAGAGAGAGAGAGAGAGAGAAACCGACGAGAGAATGAAAAAGAAAGCACGGACCTCTCTAATTTAACCATGAAGTCACGCAGTGAAAGATGCTTCTGTTGAGAAGACGAGTTACGCCAACTACGTGGTGCAATGCTTGCACACGTAGGAACAATGATGCATAAGCAATCGACCGTATTTGCGTGTAGTCCTTATGCCGTAGTTTGCAATTAAACCGAACAATAAGAGGCTTTCTATATAATGAATCGGGTTTGTTAATCGATTGTGACTCGATTTATATTTGATAAATGTTACTTTACTCCCTAACATCCGGTTAAAATTCTCCTTACGCAAACAATGCGTTGCAAGTTGAATTTTAATAACGCTCATAATGCGTCCGATTCAAAATCTTTCGCATTGTTAACGAAACGAAAATATTTCGCTTGAAAATCACATTCCATAAATTTCCAGCGAGATAACTGGAATCTGCATGTGAAATAAATTTCAAAATTAATATTTGCGTAACGTTATTGAAATTTCTCCATGAAAGACAGGGGGAGAGAGAGAGAGAGAGAGAGAGGAAGGGAAATGAGAGATTTTTCACGCAAAAGGTTTTTTCACGTAGTGTTGTTAAATACATGTTTATCGAATAAGTAACAGTCGGCAATAATAAATCAAATAGCTAAACTATCGCTCGTGTGAAATGTTTAATTCGACCGGTGGATTTTAATTTTACATTCATTTGGCTATTCTCTACCGCTGTTTCGGTATTCATTGCAATGAATGGCGGATTCTCGCGTGTGCGTATGTATGTATGCATGCATGCATGCATGCATGCGGAGCAAACAAGCCGAGAAATAAGGTTTATCCGTCGACGATTACCTTCCTCCATCTATCCTTTCGACACAATCGACCCTGACGATCGCTGGAATCAATTCGCAGCATCTTTAACGTCTAACTGCAGGATTCGCACGAGTGACGTCCATGAGCAACGGCGGACAATCATCCGCGCGTTCAGTTAATCAGCGGCCGCGCATTTTATCGATAAACTATCTCGCGAAACTATCCAGCGACCTTTCGTTCCGTTCGTTCCTTCGGCCAAAATCGAGCGCGATAATGACGACAACGATGATAAACGATGATAGACGAATTGATCCCGAATTGAATCTCTCTCTCTCTCTCTCTCTCTCTCTCTCTCTCTCTCTCTCTTTCCCTCTCGCACGAGTGAATAACTCCGCGATGTACCGTCATGACGCGACGTTCGCTGCGGCGAAGGTGAGCCGCGTGTGGACGAGCGTGTCGTGTGTTTTCTCACACGCAAAAAGATCCTTCAGAGAGGGTAGGGTCGTAGAGTAGTGGTGGTGGTGATGGTGGTGGCGGCGGCACGAGGCCGAGAGCTTTTGCCCGGAACGGAAGCATCGTGAGTGGGAGATGAATATAAGACCATCGTCCGGGAATAATGCTATCAGTGACTTTGCGCTACAGTCGCTTGCATACAGTAAACGCGGAACAGCTGAAACGTGGAAGGTATCATGCTGAAGGTACGAAGAGGAGATTCGCGATATCACGAGTGTGGTATGAACGGGTGTAGGTGCTTGAGAGTGATTGCTGCGAGTGTGAGTGTGCGTCGATCTTTCGCGCCGGTCGCTGTCGAGAGCCGCTTCCGGCATCGCTATCTATTATCCTGATGCGATGGGTTACCTTTTGTCTCTCTCTCTCTCTCTCTCTCTCTCTCTCTCTCTCTCTCTCTCTCTCTCTCTCTCTCTCTCTCTCTCTCTCTCTCTCTCTCTCTCACTCACTCTCTCACTCACTCACTCACTCACTCTCTCTCTCTCTCTCTCTCTCTCTCTCCTCTCTCTCTCTCTCTCTCTCTCTCTCTCTCTCTCTCTCTCTCTCTCTCTCTCTCTCTCTCTCTCTCTCTCTCTCTCTCTCTCTCTCTCTCTCTCTCTCTCTCTCTCTCTCTCTCTCTCTCTCTCTCTCCTCACTCACTCCTCACTCTCTCTCTCTCTCTCTCTCTCTCTCTCTCTCTCTCTCTCCTCTCTCTCTCTCTCTCTCCTCTCTCTCTCTCTCTCTCTCTCTCTCTCTCTCCTCTCTCTCTCTCTCTCTCTCTCTCTCTCGTCTCGCGCGCGCGCCAATCGCAAATGCACGCGCGACAGAGGGATAGAAATTTCGACATAACATTGCGTGCCGAGAAATCGAGAAAGGCAACTTTGAAATTATTCCTCCGACCCTTGTCGAGTCAACGACGATTGTAAAATGCAATCAATGACCAGCGAAAAATTGCTCCTTTGGAAACTTGGAAGCTCTTAATGAGACGCAAAGTCGCCTCTTTACCAGCAAATTTGGTCAATTTCCAATTCTATTTCCGAAATTCTGAATCTCTCAAGTGTCGAATCATTTCTTCATATTCCTCTGTTTGCGATTGAAAAATTTCTACCGTTACATTAAAACTGTTATACCTGTCACGATCACGTGGCTTCCCAAGGCACAAAGTGCCAGTATACTTGCCCCGAGGGTGTGGTAAACCTTTTTTGTACATACACGCTGTGTGTATCGTTTCGGATCGCGACGGATGAGGAAGCGGATTCCCTGACCACTTCCGGTATTATAAATTGTCTTACGATCTATCGGCCTGCGGGGAACAAGGTCCCGGTGTAAAAGTGGACAGGACGAAGCATCGAGACACACGAGAGTCGCGTATCTCGCGGCAACTTTCCCTCGATCGACCCTCCCTCCGGTCTACCCTCCCCCGATCCGACTCTAAAATTTCGATCCACGACGCGCTGGTCGTTTTAACGAGGGAAAGTCGTTTGAATTTCAAATAATCGTAGAGAGAATCGGGAAGGATCGGGAGGGCGGGAGGGCAGAACTTACGACAGAGGATTGTGTCTTTCAGACAATTTCGTTGCTCTGTGCCGCCCTGGCGTGCGGTAACGCGGTTGTTCTCAGCGGCTACAACGGCGGCGGACACGGCCTGTCCTACAGCGACTACAGCGATCTCGATGGATATCTGGGAGCCGCGGAATACAAGGTTCTGCCGACGGTCGCGGTCCCGGTGCACGCGGTGTCCGCTTCACCGGTGCACGTCGACGACGCGACTCTGGATCACGGCCTGCATGGTTACAAGCACGACACCGATCACGACCACGATTACTACGTGAGCACTCATTCTTCTTTCTTCTCCTCTTCTCCTTCGTTCTCCTTCTCCCTCGCTTCTCCCTCGCGCGAAGCGCCGAGGCCGAGGAGCGAGGTGCTGAAGGTCAGCTCGGTGCGCTCGCGCTGATCGCTGATCGCTGATCGCTGATCGCTGATCGCGCTTTGCGAATCGCGAAGATCAATCGCGTTCGTTCGATCGTTGTCGTTTGCTTGAGTTGAGGAAAATTCTCATCAAATCTTTCCTCCGAAAGCTCCCTTTCCAGCTCGATATGATATTATCGTGCGTAACAAGCGCCGCGCCGCCCGCGACTTCGTCCGCGATATACGCGATATATGCATCTCTTCATCTTAACTTTAAGTAACTTTAAGTAGATGTGCTAACGGTTCCGCCGTTTTTGTTCGTTCGTTTTCTAATTGCGAAAGAAAGAAGAGATTTCTTCATATTTCAAATCCACGACGATTCCGTTCTGTGTGTGCCGGCACTCGAGAACTCGCGTGTTTTATGAGCGGAAACTTAACGGATATTTCCAGACGCTTGGGTGCATATATGTTAATTTAGATTACCGTCTCTGGAAAACTCTCTGACGTCTTTGTAACTGTGTTGCTTCCTCTATCCTCGCTCGTGTGTCTTATTGCCGGCTCTCTTTCCGCGTCGCTTTCGCTTACTACCGCCGTCGCTTTCTCGCGATGTTAATTGTCGTTTCAGGTGGCGTTCCCGCCACCCCCGAGTAACGTCGAGATACGAAAGAATGTGCGCGCACGTATAGACTATCATTGTACTTTTGTGTACGCAAAGTTACAACTACGCACAAACAAATTGAGCACAGGTTGCAAATAATACGGTAGTAAGGGTTTGCCGTAGGTCAAAGAGATATGAATTTCGGTCCTCAGTGATTACGCAGAGAGAGACGATACGGCTGTGAAATCTTACACGTTGCAAAGTTGACTTGTCTGATGGGAAAGAGAACAGAGAGAGAGAGAGAGAGAGAGAGAGAGAGGGAGCAGCGTCTCTCTTTAATCGCAAATTTGCGTCTTCAATTCGCCTTTTTAATCGCCTCTTTAAATTCATTGCAGTCGCATCCGAGATACACCTTTAATTACGGCGTACACGATCCCCATACTGGCGACGTGAAAACGCAACACGAGGTGCGCGACGGCGACGTCGTTCACGGCTCGTATAGCGTCAACGAGCCCGACGGAAGTGTGCGGATCGTCGAGTACACGGCCGACGACCACAACGGATTCAACGCTGTGGTGAAAAAGGTGGGACCGGCGTTGCACCCGAAGCCGGTTCCGGTAGTCAAGTATATCTCGCCGGCGTATTACAACAATTACGACTACGAGAAGCACTATTGACTCAACCGTCGTGTAAATAGATTCGAATCGGGCGTCTAATCGCGCCCTAAAGGGCATCGGCGTATGTAATCTCAATCAACTCAACTTCGATCAACGTGTTTACCCGGCAACTAGACGCGAATAGACAAGATTATCGAAACATCATGTCGCTCTTGTCGATACGCTCGCTCATTTTTACCGCCTGGATCAATAAAAACGAGAATAATATCACTTTTCACCATGTGCCACTAATGAAACAAGTACAAGCACGATCTTGCTCTTCTTTATTTTGTCTCCTGATGCTCTTTCCGAGATGCTCGATTCAACATTCAACAGAAGCGGCAGCGGTAGCGCGAATATTGATTATTTTTTTGCATTACACGGCGCAGTTCAGGTAGTTTTATCTATTTATTATTTGGTACTCTCTCTCTCTCTCTCTCTCTCCCTCTCTCTCTCTCTCTCTCTGTCTCTCTCTCTCTCTCTCTCTCTCTCTCTCTCTCTCTCTGTCTCTCTCTCTCTCTCCGTATATGTGTCCAACGAATCGCGAAACTGCACCGATATTCCTTTCGAGAAAGAAAGAAGCGTCCAGATTGATTTGCGACCGGATTGGACATGCGAGATGTGACACCGCGCGTATCAGAGCTCTCTCGACTTATATAAGCAATGCGCGAGAGGCGCTGTGGCGATGTAAGAATATCGGAATAGCGGACATTTCACCGACGTCTTCGACGTATCTCGACGAAAAAGTCGCGAGTTCTTGCAACAGAACACCCCTCTCTCTCTCTCTCTCTCTCTCTCTCTCTCTCTCTCTCTCTCTCTCTCTCTCTCACTCTCGTGCGCCCAATTTTAGAATACTCGTTACATTACAATTATTATAGTGAATAATTTAGAAATAGTTACGGAGAAGAGAGTACATGTAAATAATTTGGCAGCTCGTATCGATTTAAACGTTTCAGAGTGATCTGTGTACGACAGTGCACGACAAAGTGTTTTGAGAACCTGAAAGTTTAGGATAATACATGGCCATCGCGCCATCGAGGTGAACGAATCCGATTAGAATCCAAGAGAGAACAAAGCGAGATCTAGTGTATCTAGACATACCAAGTGATGCAAATAAAATCATCCATTAGGAAATAGCTCGTGTTAAAGATAAGGAAAGTAGATGTCAAATCTTTTATATCGCAGTGCGAAAGTGCGAAAGTGCGAAACTCGTAACAACCTCGGTGTAACGATTCTACCGTACCTGTCCCGAAATAAAGTTTGTGGCTTGGAAATCTCATGCAAATGTTCAATGGTCGAATTTATATAATAAAAGGGAGCCGCTAACACTAACGATACAACGATACAAAAAATATCTCCTTGTGCCTAAATAGTAATACAATAAAATATCCTTTATAAAATAGTAATACAATAAAAAGCCCTTGTACGTATGTTTTCAATGTTTATCTCATTTTATTCCGCCTGGACGTAACGCGGATCACTTCCCTGATCCATTCTTTGATAAACGAAACTATGCGCCAAGTATCGTATTCATATGAAACATAACAGAGACATTTCTCTCATTATAAGATACAACGGCCAATTATTTGCTCTTAATTAAGCTCAGCTTGATGCAGCTCTCTCTCTCTCTCTCTCTCTCTCTCTCTCTTTCTCTCTCTCTCTCTCGATGAATCGTACTATGCGCAAAGTTACTTGATTCGTCCGATAACCATCTCGATGATTGCGCCAACAAGTTTCGCATATCATGGACGTCGTAATTGACAAGTGACACGCGTAAATTGACGCGCGAGGAAGCACGCGAGAATGGTTTTCGATTTAAGCAATAATGCGTTTAATTCCAACTCTCTTCAGTGACGCTTCGTCGAGCGCTTAAACCTGCTCGCGTTACCAAGACCATGAAATCCCCGCACACGCTTTCCAATTGTTTCATTTTCACGATAACGGTTAGATAATCGGATTATCTCCTTCCTGTTAACGCCTCGTTCTAGAGTTTACGAGACGCGCGTGAGTGGCGCTGAAGAGAAATTACATTAAATTTTTTATTCGACTTCTTAAAGCGGATACGATGGATCATTTTAGGATCATTCTATTTCGGGCTCAAGTGTCATCTGAAATTGCTAGTTGTACTTTATATACGCGACGTGACATACATCGAAGATGGATAGACTGAGGATAACAAGTGCCAAGCAGAGAGAAAATGGAAAGAGGCGAGGGGCGAGGGAAGAGAAAAACAGGAAGGAAAACACGGATGAGAGAAAACAAGAAGAAAAGAAGAGAGAAGCTAGAGGTAACAATAGAGCAAGAAACGGCGTACTTACCTTAGACTCCTGGTAAAGCTCGTGAGCGATAATACTAGTGCTGTCGAACATATCCTTGCCGGGGCCGGAGGCGAAGCACATCTCGTTTTTCCCGGGACACGTGTACTGTTCGGAGCAATTTTGTCCAGAGAACTCGCACTTTGGCCCACGTGTGTTTGGCGAAACATCGCCGAGATTAGTTGATGCGAAAGCCGCCACAAAGGGACCCTAACGACGTCAAGAAGAAAAATGATGAAACATCACGACGCTTGAAACGCATGCTTCATTCCGCTTATTCCATTGTTATTCTTTTAATTTCCTTCCCCCCCTCCCCCCTTCCCGCGATTCTGTCGCCAATTGGTTACGTTCAATCACCTCTCATCACAGTCTCATCTTTCATTCTTTCTTTTCTTTAACCCCGTAACTGCTGTTCTCCGGTCAATTTGACCATTGCACTATTTGAAATTTAAATAACGTGGTTAATTTTCTAGCTTGCGTATTCATCCGTCAGTGTATTTTCTTACATTCTGAATGTCAGTCGACTGATATACGCGCAGTTGTGTGGTCGTGTTATTTGTCGAGATATTCATCATTTCCTACCGGTCAATTTGACCGGTGAACAGTGTGCGCGTACTTAAAATGGCTTCACAGCAGTTACGGGTTAAAGTAAAGTACCAAGCATATGCGAAAAGATGAAGCGGTTTCATACAATTATGTACGATTATATTGACTGTGGCGATATCATCGATACACATGTATTTATAGCTTAATCGGATCGTGTTGCACGAATAGGCTGATTTTGCGGTTGATTTTGCGCGGAAACAATGTTGCACAACTAATCCTTGTTATCCATAAGCTTTCGGATATTCTCACGAGGCAGATTAATCGCGGTAATATCGCGCAGTATGCGATACGCAGTAGGCGAATTGTATCATGGCATGTATATATTACAACTGGCATCGCGCGTTCCATCGCGCGTCACGTATATTTCCAATTTGCTCCGTGGCGCCGTGGCGCGATGGGCGCATTCGACATTTCTCTCTTTCTCCTTTTTCTTTCCCTTTCCTTTTCCGTTTTCTTTTCCTCAGCTGATTCTCAGCTGATTTAAATGAGTAAGTTAATGAGTCGTTCAAAAGTTATTATAAATATCGCATAGACGAAATAGCGGTGTTTCTATACAACGCAGTACTACAAGCGCGTTGTAGGCAGCGCATGAAGCGCTGTATTTGGATTCAGCTTGAGAGAAAAAAGAAAGTAACGACACACACACACACACACGTGATCCTCCCCCAAGAGTAGGAGGGACAACAAACCGTTCCGGCGAAACCGTTGTTTGCACGCAACTTTGCGCAACTGCGAGCGCCCACTGAGATGATTAATCTCAACGTGATGTCCATGTGCTCCGAATTTGGATCCGCGATTGCACGGACGTTTCGAAGCGACGGTCTCGTTTTCAGGGAATATTCGCGATATCTTCTTCATTCTTTACGCGTTCCAATTCAAATAGACGCGTCCCAAAAGATCGATTTTCTTCAATGGAACGAGCGTCTCAGACTTCACGCGGTATATCGCCACCATCGCGATAATATCCACCAGAGAGAAATCTCACCTTGCCGACCGTGGTGTCGTTATTCATCATTTTTTCAAACAGGATCGAGGCGTAACCCACGTTGTCACTGGAAACCAAATGATTGGTATTGTTCATGCTGGTTGGATGCACGGCAAACCAATTTATAACACCCAGGGGCTCATCGTCGGCACCGATGAATTGTATTTGCGTCAGTATCTTGTCTACATCGTGCTTGTATCTGGAAACAGATGAGAACTTTAATTTTATGCACGTGCTCTTTTCACGAAAAGAAGCAAAAGGAAGATGGCGAGTGATCGATATGTAATATCGGATATACGATCTGTATGAACGCGCGCGCGCGCACACACACACACACTCTGCTGCACTCTGTTCCCCTCACGAATGCCATACGAGCAGTCGTTGTCAATCATGGTTGACTGCGTTTCGTGAATCGAGCGAGTGCAAAGCGTACGTTCGTAATATCGCGCAAACGTCATCGCCGCAAACGTCGTCGTGAGGGAGGGGGGAGAGAGAGAGAGAGGGGAGGGAAAAAGACGAAGAGAAAAGAAAAGGGACGAGAAAACACCTCTTTCATCTGAGTTCATCTCACTCACTTGTCTCTTTCCGATTTCGGATTATTGAGATACGCCTGCGGACTCCTGTTAATACTGCCGCCTGAAACTTCACCAGAAGCAATGAAGATTTTCCCAGGCACAACAGCGTCGTGAGCACGTTCGATGCTCTGAAATGTTGAAACGATCGTCAGTTGTTATCTTTAATCGGATCGCTCTCTCTCTCTCTCTCTCTCTCTCTCTCTCTCTCTCTCTCTCTCGCGATTGTGCGAGAGAGCTCTCTCACCTTTGTTACGCCATTGACAATAGCGTCGAACGTCTCCCTGACAAAACCAAACGCGGTCAGGTCATAAAGCATGTCCAGCATGAAACCACCGGGGCTCGAGTGAGTGTGCGTGCCGCTGATCATCACGTTCTTCTCCGTGTACATGTCGTCAAATTTGCTCCGTAATTTGCGCAGTACCTGCAAGTTGAAAGTTGGACTGCGTCGTTTAATATCTCGACGGCGGTAGCAATCGCGAGATAACACCTCGCAGCATAATAATACGATTATGCACGAAAAGGTGCATCATTCTCGCACGCTCGCGATTTTCGACTCCGTCGAAATTTCGCTCCTGCTTTGACAAATTTCAAGAGATTATAGGTTTCCGCACATTGTTCAACACACATTGAATTTCTATTCTGGCTCATGGTAAACGATAAGCTTTTAAATAATAAGCTGACAATTTCCTACTAGGAATAGCTCGGAGGAGAAGAGTAAACAAGATCGGTTCAAACGCATCGAATCGTCGTCAATCAAACAAGATGTCAAGGAACACTTTGAACATTCAACGAAACATTGAAGAACTAATGAGGATCCGAATGTACCGAAGAGATTTTAACTCACGAAACGTTGTAAAAATTTACGCGTTATTATTGAGGTACAGATAAATCTAAATAATCTTGAGCGGCAGTGCGTTATACTTTCTTTACAATTCACATACGCGAAGCGAGATTCACACAAAATCAACAGTCGCACAGAATATAACGATTGTATCGATATGCAATCGAATACGATTAAGGATAAGTATACGTTACCTCCTGCCGGATGTCGTTTCCTATCATTCCACAATCGACGCTGACAAACACGAATCTTTCCACGCCATCGTCAATTATAAAAGCTCTGGAGAACGTCCGTAGATGAAGGCCACTTCCCTTCTGATCAATTTTCGCATATCCCATCTGAAATCAGCACAGAATCATCATCACGCGTGGCATTTTCCTTCTTTGTTTTTCACTTGTTTCGTTCCTTCTTCTCGATCTCTTCATTCTCGTCATTCACTCTCGTCATTTATCATCGGTCTATCTTGTGAATAATCATTTCGCAACTAACAAGACTTTTTTCTCTAACAAGACTCTCTATTCTACGTTGTATCTTCAAGTTGCAAACGTACACACGCGTTGTGACATTCCTGAACGATATTCCCAATAGATTCCCAATTGAACGTTTTGTATTTTCAGTATTCAATATATTTTGCGAAATATTGGTTTATTTCGGGAAGGTTTCGGGGAATCACTCGTAACGTTTCAATCTACAATGTACCTTTACGACGTACAATATCGTACGTATTGTGCGATACTCACAAAGACGATCTCTGCGGTTGGTCCTGTGCTGTCGGCTCTTCCGACACCGATACTGTAGGAGGCGAGAACAACGGGCGATAACAGCAGGAGGAGCCATAACGCAGGTAAGCCACGAGTTTTTAGGAGCGACGACACTGACGTATCCATTCAGGTTTGTGAATCCCCCTTGTTGACCAGTCAGACTGAAAGCAGAGGACGAAATGAGAACTGTACGCGCAACCGCGATGGATATATATATATATATATATATATACATATGCATGTCGCATTGTTTGATGAATTCTTTGTATTTCCCAAACTAGAAAGATTATCGATTTCTAATCATTCTTGCTTGTGCTTTGTCTCACACGTTCTGATTGTGACCGATTTGCGATAAGATATATTGTCTGCTTGCTTCTCTCTCTCTCTCTCTCTCTCTCTCTCTCTCTCTCTCTCTCTGTGTGTGTGTGTATGTGTGTGTGTGCGCGCGCAAACATTTTAATTAATACAATTTCTGTTGGAATTTATGTTGCCAAAGAGAATTGCACGGACATAATCTTACGCTGAATTCGTTGAATTATCAAGTCACTCAATTATTAAGTCATTATTACATCATGGAAATCTTATTTTGGGAGTAATATTTTGGTAATCTCATTGTCCTGTTTACGATTTACGTCTAAAGATGTACGCCGAGTGTCTGATAATACCCGACATCAAAAGTTCGTACAATGATTTTGATCATATCAGTTTCGCGATATTGAGCGTTTGTACGTTTGCGACAATTGAACGTTCTTCGAAGGATGCGACGAGGAGAGGCGACAAATTCTTACGGATTCCAGGGAGATGGAAGGAGGATGGAGAGAACACGCGCGAGATAACTTTCACTGTGTGCAAACTCGAATATTCGACGCGATGAACAAGAAGAGAAAAAGAAGAAGAAGAAGAAGACTACAACTTTCACGAGAAACAGTTCGCGTTACGTGATTTCATCTTCGATTAGACCGTCGATAACTTGCAAGGCTGCTACCAAATGTTACCGCGTCTACTACCGGCAATGCGGAAAAATGCAAAAGTTATTATACTATACCGAATGTAGCATGCGCTCCCCTTCCCTTACCGCTTTTCGAGGTGTCCTTGGTATATTATTAGCTAGCAGACGTGACAAGTCGAGCAGCGATATACAATAAAGAATAAAGAGAGAAAAAGAAGAAAAGAAGAAAAGAAGGAAAATATAAAATACGATCAATGGGGGCTTGGGATACGTTTAGACGTAAAGACGTCAATAACTCTCATTCCTCTTTTTATTTTCTCAGTTAATATTACCGCAACTATACGTCGTTGAATCTTGTAAGAAAAATGTCATATTTTTCATAATTCTGTACTGTTATTATTTATGTATTATTATTATTATTATTATTATTTCGATGAATTTTGCAACAAATTTATCGGTACATAATAAAATTTCTATCGAAGCAATATCCCTTGATTCAAGCGGTATTTCGATTAGCAATTATTTCTATATAGAATAGAACAGACGAGAGAAAACTCGTTTGCTCGAAATGACGAATTGAGGCTTGCCTGGAGCGAAAGCTCTAGAACAAACCTTGGTTAAAATGTTAAATATGCATCGGATGTTTCTCCTCTAATGAGCTCAGTGATAATAATATCTCAAAACATGCGAATGGAGAAAACGAGATAGATCTCGTTATCTTGCTTGTCTAACAATTACAATAAAATGGCAGCTTGTTTAAAAAGAGCACATAATTTTAATATTCCGACGAGGCCTGAACCAAGTCTTTGTCCGTCGTTCTCTTCGTGGAATTGTTGCGCAGTGCACATTAGTGAAATGTCGGAAATTGAATGAAAATTTGAATGTAGAAGCAAAACGGAAGAATAGTGCCGAATACAAAATAACGAGTCTTTGTGTTTCTCCCTGGCTTTTTTTATCGCGAAACGACAGTTAACTAACTGCTGCCGTTGTACTTACATGGGGTCACCTTCTTGTGCGAGTAGCACATGCAACACGTTGGCATGCGCGAGAGAGGAGCTGACGACGGAAAGTATGCAACGGCGTGTACGCAACGTTGCTTATATGAATAACGACACAGCCAGGTGTAAGTGTGTAAGTGTGTGTACGCAAGTCGGTACATATGACTGTGCGAAAAGTCGCTCGGTGTTTCGCGATTCGAACCGTCCGGTGCGAATGCGCAAAACCGAGCTGTGCAAATGCTGTGCGCGCGTCCATGTGTTTGCGTATACATACGCATCGTATTAATAATTAATTATGGTTAAAAACATCAGTTGATGTCAGTCGTCTTCTTCGTACATCTTACCAGGTATGTAAATATGAAACCGGAATTTTTGTATAGAAAATACACGTTTATTGTATGAAAATAACAAAAAATATTTTATTCCAAGTATTGCCCATCGCTAGCTATACATTTTTCCCACCTGCTTGACAATTTGTGGATGCCACGCCAAAAAAACTGTTTTGCCCTTTTGAGGCAAACCAGCCTCATCGAGCCATTTTCGTATATTCTCGTAAGAAGTGAAGCGCTGCTCAGCAAGTGCGTGTCCCATCGATGCAAACAAGTAGTAATCGGACGGAGCCGCAAGTCTGGTGAGTAAGCCGCATGCGCAAGTATTTCCCAACTAAACGCCTCAATCGTTTCCTTCACCAGTTTTGCTGTGTGTGATGGTGCATTATCATGAAGCAAAATCACTTTGTATTGCTTTTTTTGATATTCTGGTCGTTTTTCACGCGAAGCTTGATTCAAATCGAGCATTTGTTGTCGTTGTAGCGTTCAGTATTAACGGTTTCGCCAGGTTTTAGCCAGCTATATAATAGCAGCACACCCTTCCGATCCCACCAAACACAGAGCATTCCGTCTTCCGTCCATAGCGATTTGGCCTTGCAGTCGATCTCGATGGTGATGGTTCGCCTGGAGTTACCCATGATCCTTTACGCTTAGGATTCTCAAAATATATCCACTTTTCATCGCCAGTCGCAATTCGATGGAGAAATGACTTTCTTTTGTACCTGGCGAGCAGCATCTCGCAAGTGGTTTTTCGGTTTTCCTGCTGTCTTTCGTTCAGTTCATGTTCAGAACCCACTTTCCCATCTTCTGGATCTTTCCCATGGCTTTCAAACGTACGTGGAGACGGCTTCTCGTGTCACATCAAATTGATCCGCGAGTTGTTGTTGCGTTGTTTGAGCGTCATCCTCATCCAACAATGCTTGCGATTCGCTCTCTTCAAGCTTTCTCGGTGGTCTTCCACGTTCTTCGTTTTTCACGTCAAAATCGCCACGTCTGAATTTTTTAAACCACTCAAAGCACTGTGATTTACCAAGAGCATGCTCACCGTGTAAGCTTCGACAAGCATTCGATGCGATTCTGCAGCAGTTTTCTTCAAATGGTAACAGAAAATCAATGCTGTCCGCAAATCGTAGCTTCCAGGCACAAAATTCGACATGTTCAACGCTATTACAAACGCTATGCTGTTGTACGAAACTTGTATTGTTGTGAGTTGAAAATGTTTGTCAGACAATGTCAACAAATGGAAATGGCGCTAATGACGCGGTTTGACGGTAACTACATTGACAGCTAGGGCCAGCTGTGGGCGAATTCCGGTTTCATATTTACAGACCTGGTATTCGTACACGTTGTGCCCGCACACATCCGCATACAATCCGCACGTTTGAACTGTAACATGCTGTCATACCTGCTGGGTGACAATCCTGGGCGATATTCTTTCGCGCTTCTTCTTCCATGCCATGTACTCTTTTCATTTGGCCTGAATATACGCTGAATATCGCACGCACATCTCACAGGAGTGTACGTGTACGTGGTGTAACGGGGTTACTCTCGGGTAACAAACGAATATCGCGAATGCGCCGATCTTTGCCCTATCTTTGTTTTTCGCTCCTACAGCCTCGGCTCATCTCGGCTCTTTATACTCTCTCTCTCTCTCTCTCTCTCTCTCTCTCTCTCTCTCTCTCTCTCTCTCTCTCTCTCTCTCTCTCTCTCTCTCTCTCTCTCTCTCTCTCTCTCTCTCTCTCTCTCTCGACTGAATCTCGAGAAGCTGGTACGAGCCGTTCTTAATCGACGGAATGCAAGAATTCGCCTCGCCTACGTGTCGCGTTTGCTCTATATTCCGTGATCGGTCAGAACCACCAGTGTGCTGTAGTTAGTCAGCAATTTGTCCATTTATAGAATCATCAAACGATCTTGAGGATGACGCGGATGACGCGAGCAGTGGGACATTAGACTGGCTTTTATTTCAGATTTAGCATTGAGCAAAAATTGTGAAAACAATAACACGAGAACGCACACAATTCGATACTATTCGACATTCGCCGACGCGCGACCGATGCCGACCGATTGAGAGATGGACGCGATCATTCGTGAAGACTCACGAAGAAGGACACGCGCAACGTACAAATACACACCGAGCAATATAATACGCGAGTCTCGACCAATTGGTTCGTTGGTCAAATTAATTAACCCTGCCCGTCTGTTTCTTCCCTCTCCGTCTCTCTCCGTATGGCGCGTAGCGTTTGCAAGGAACAATTGCCTGCACTTGTTTGTGAGCATTGTATAAAGGAATAATAACGCGAAACACGCGCGTTAGTTTCGTTAGTTTCGAAATAATTGGCCGAAAGCTCTCAGAATCGAGATAACCGCCCGTCTACAAGTGGCATCAAGTGGCATGAAAATACCATAACGATGCTTACGTGACGCAGAATCGTCGATTGGCGAGAGCTGTGTGCGTTTCCGCGATCATTCATTCATGACGATGAATCCTCACCACGCATCGTGCATTCCTGCACGGCCGCGCGTCCTTGCGCGTCCCCCGTCAAGGGCGTCACCTTTTGCGGCGTCACTCCATGCACAAATTTCAAATACGCCGCCGTAGTATATTATAGTTATATACCATTACAGTCGCCCCAACTCTGACTCGCCAGCCTATCTATGTAAGTATCTGTGTAAGATACTTGACGTTAAGTAAAACACTTAACACTTCACCACATTCACTTTTAGGTTAGAACAGCCGAACATGTAAGAGGATCTTCGGAATGAGGAGAAACGGGCTTACGTTGTTATATCGTATATATCTTTCATATTTTGGAAATTTCGTTTCAAACTTGGTCCTTGCGTATCTATTCCAACCACGTGTATATACACGTGTATCATATTTATGTACGTTACGCGCGCCGCTTCAATAAATTGCTACTTTTGTCTTCAACAATCCCTCACGTTTTAAAATGACAAAATTCCGACGATTGCAGCCGTTGAGTCGACTCGTTCGCATATTGCTCGGAAAAAGAGAGAAATAACGCAATTACTACTCAAAAGCTACTCAAGGACGATCCATCACGAGCACAGTAACACATACCGGTCCCAATTACAAACGTGTGTACCGCCGATTGTGAAAGATAGAATAGAAAAGGAAAAAAACTCATCGAGATGTATTGTTTTTTTAGAGATATGCTACACGCACTCGTCAGATATGACAATAAAATCCGCGTTATGTACCATATGTATGAATCATACAATGTTACGTACAAAGTCAAGCTTCTCGTCAAGCCGCTTGTATATAACTAACACACACACCAACACCACACACACACACTCCACACACACACCACACACACACGCGCGCACACACACACACACACACACACACACACGATATATATATCGTCGTGAGCCTTACTATATCTTGAGCTATCGAGCTACAACCGGGGCAAGATAGGACAGTAAGTATCTAAGAGCCGGATGCTGTTAAATTTCGACGGGACGGCCAATTATGTCAGTTATGTAGCCGTCGCTCTGCCGACTGCGCTTTCACTTTTCACCGAAGCTCTGCGGATTGTGCCTCGCTCCTACTACTACGTCATCATTCATACCATGTATTCTTCGTATTCTGCCGCATGGAGCAATTTGAAATGTTATTATTTAAACATTTCCGATAAACAAAAGCGCACTTTTATAATCTTAAATCTCTAACATCTCTGCCGTTTGTCTTTGAATAAAAAGGGAAATAAATTTGTACTGTGTTGCACAGCCAAATAATTTATCTATTCTACTTTTGATCGAGTATAACTGCGCGTCGTCAGAATGCCGTTTGTTTTCGCAACGAAGAAATCGACAACGAACACGTTATCAGCCCATATCCCCTTTCCCTCTCTCTCTTCCCCCCTC